>NC_059336.1:43686415-44304665 GCF_018350155.1 Leopardus geoffroyi | reverse complement strand
GAGTTTTAAAGAGCATCTCAGTGGGTGCATCCCTTAGGCCAGTCGAGAGGACACATGAGGCTCATTTCTTGGTGTGGGTTTTGAACTCAGCTAAATAAAACATCATGTAAGGCCACAATTTAACAGACTCTGTACTCAGGGCTAAGCTCCCTTATTAACAATGCAAGATTTAATCTCCCCAGGGAATGCTTGTCCCTACCCCTCAGAGTAAACTGGAACCAATCTGGATAATCAACAGTAATTTTCTCTTTGGTCTTAAGTAGACTTCTTTTAGTTTACAATAGCCTCTTTCAGATGAATGCTTGGGTCTTTCAAATTCTGCCCCTCCTCCTTCTCTTCCCTAATATGGCACCTAGGTACAAGGATGTCCTTATCTTGTCATGGGGGAAAGCTGCAGTAGGAGGTCCTTGTGTTGCTCTTTGGAGTCCCCTTGCCTTGGGGTTGACAGTGTCCTCCACGGGATATCCCTTCTGAATCTGTCAAGGATTGATGAGCTTCTGTACTTACCATGCCCAGTCTGGGATCCCACTGGCACTATACATCCCCCTGAGGTTTGCCTGTGCAGCCAAGGCAATGCTATGCATTCACTGAGCATGTCATTTACCTCCAGGGCATGCAGGAAGACTGCATTTCCCAGACTCCCTTGCAGCCAAGTCTGGCCAAGTGACTAGTTCTAGCCAAAGGCATGTGGACAGAATGACCTATGCCGCTTCTGAGATTGGCATTCAGATACTGGGTCATTTTACTGTCACCACAGTGACCCCCATGGTAAGCTCATTGCCAGCAACTTCTTTCCACATCCTTCCACCAGGTGTGGAGCTAGTGAATCATGTCCTTGGCACAGGGAAGACAAAGAGTCTAGAAGCTGAATTCTGGCTCTCTTTCTGTCTAATCATGCCTTTGCATCTTTGCTATGTGGGTGCAGGAGCCCCCTGGGAAGCAGCCTCCTTCCATATTTCCAAAGGGCAATGAGGCGAATACCCTCAGTTTTCAGTGGTGCCCTCAACCCATCCAAGAATTCAACCCAGAGAGCAGGAATATTCACTTCTCACCACTTGCTTTCGCAAGCAGCAAGGCTACAAGTTCACATTCAAAGGAAAGGCAGCTTCCACATGACCCCACCACTCCATCCTACCAGGTCTGCGCTGCGTTAAATTTAGGCTAACTTGGTCCACTCAGCTTGAACCAAATCTGAAGTCTTCTCAGTTAACTCGGTGTGTTTTGGATGAATGGGTAGCCCTCTCATTCTCTGTTCTTCCGAGGTGTTACGTGGGGTTGGAGGTGGGGGCTGAGGGAGGAGTGGGGGATCTGGTCCTGACACAACTGTGGCTCCTCTGCCTTCCTTGGAGAGGCCCCTACTCTATCTGTTTCTTAAGCCCCATCAGAGTCTGGTGTCCTCTCCCATTGATTGTTCAGCCAACTCAGCTCTCTTTGGTGTGGAAATCTGTTTGGAACTCACAGTCAGTAGGTCTTGTCCACCAGTCACTGGTGCCACCAACACAGCAACCTGTCAGCCTCCTAAGGATTCATTTCTGATGCTCCACACTCGGAAGCCCAGGGGTCTGTCTGGATCTTTACCCTGCCACGGGGGAACCAAAGATTCCTAGAAGTGCAAACTCAAATTCTCTTCTTCCCCTTTGCTTACTCAGAGGACCCAACACTCCAAATGACAAACATAGCCAATGTGGCTCTGCTTCCAAATAGCCACTTGACCTAGGGCAGGAAGAGGGTCAGGGTGTAGGTCTCACTATCTTCCCTGTCACCACCTCTTCTCCTTCCCATGATTCTCTGGGGGCTTCCACTGCTACTTCCTGTCAGCTAGGACATCCTTACATCAAAGCCTGCCTCCCAGAGGGGCAACTGCCCCTCCCCTTTCACCTGACTATTTTTGCCAAGTGGCTGTTGGGTAAAAAAAGACAGGGATAGAGCTGAAACTCAGATTGGTTTCTTACTTTCAAAACATTATTCTCCCAGAAGCATACTGTTGACAATGAAGCTTGGACTGAAGACCTTGATTATTTTACCATGGAAAGAATGATTTATTCCCCTCGATATTTTTATTTTGATAAACACAGCGTTTCTCAGAACAAACACAAACACACTGACTGACTCCCTCAACCATAACGTGGTACAGGAGAGCTGTAAGTCTGCAGACAATTCGCGTGGTCTGCTACCAATAGCTGGTTGTCTTCACCTGCTCACACCTGCTCAGACACAGAGGCTCTGCTTACCATCAGGTGCTTTGCCTCCCCTCAGGACATGGCCACAAAGCCCGGTGGCAGTCAGGCCAGTCACATCCCAGTGTGATGGCTAATCCCAATGTTGGAGGACCAGTAACCAGGAGAGATAGCAGTAGAGTATATTTCGATGTGTGAGTCCATTTTCCAGGTGTTCCTAAAGCCCAGAGCTTCTGGTGGTTCGAAAGATCAGCATGCTGTCAACACAGCTGAAACAGCCTGATGTTCCCCTGCACCATTTTTCATTTTGTCACTCGATGGCACAGAAAAGGATTTGCCACCCCTCGGTAACCATGAATTTCCAGTTTTCAGTTTTTTCCAGTTTTTCCAGGCTACACATTTAAAAAATGTATCTTTCACCAGAGTCAACCTGAGTACAATGCTCACCCTCCCTCTGTCCTACCTGCTGCGTGTGCCTGCGGAAGCTTCACGGCTGTCACTCTGCCCTGCACCACTGTGCCTCCTCACATGGCTCACTCACCTTGAGAGGCGTCACTTATGCTGTGCCAGGTGCAGTCATCTGTTTCATTTCACACCGGCCACCTGTGCCCTGAGCCTGCCTTTTAATTATACATAAAAAAAAACCCACTATGTCAAAGATTCTGACCTGCAATCCCCTTCTCCTTAATTATAAGTCTAAGGCTCATTACATAAAAGGTTGGAGCAAAAAGAGTGTAGACTTTGGGAAGAAACAAACCTGAGTTTAATTTTTTTTTTTAATTTTTTTTTCAACGTTTATTTATTTTTGGGACAGAGAGAGACACAGCATGAACGGGGGAGGGGCAGAGAGAGAGGGAGACACAGAATCGGAAACAGGCTCCAGGCTCTGAGCCATCAGCCCAGAGCCTGACGCGGGGCTCGAACTCACGGACTGCGAGATCGTGACCTGGCTGAAGTCGGACGCTCAACCGACTGCACCACCCAGGCGCCCCTAATTTTTTTTAATGTGTATTAATTTTTTGAGAGAGAGAGACAGACAGACAAACAGAGTGTGAGTGGGGGAGGGCAGAGAGAGAGGGAGACACAGAATCTGAAGCAGGCTCTAGGCTCCGAGCTGTCAGCACAGACCCCAACGTGGGGCTTGAACTCACCAACTGTGAGATCATGACCTGAGCAAAGTTGGACGTATAACCGACTGAGCCACCCAGGTGCTCCTAAACAAACCTGAGTTTAAATTCTGGCTTCGCTATTTACCAGCTGTGCTGCTTTGGGCAAGTCACTTAACCTCTCTCTGTCCAAAGTTTCTCAGCTATATACAGCAGCAGTATGGTGAGCTATGCAGGCCTCCACTCTTTCTGCCAGGGAGAAAGAAGCTCACTGAGATTGGAGCTATAGATTCCGTGTGGATAAGAGGGGACCACTGTGGCTGTTCGGATGCATGTACAATGTAAACCAGGCTCTGAAAAGAGTCGAATGATCCTTAGCCCAGTGATGCTGGGGATATTGGTAAGGAGAATGGAGCTCCTTTCTTTGTAAGAGACTAGACTTTGTTGGGTCTGGGTGAAAAAGAGTGCCCATCTTGGTGACTGAGCTTGCTTCCCAGGTAACCAGTGAGGAAATCTGCTGGAAGTATAAAACTGGTCACAAAGGTACCACCCTCCAGCCTGGCCCTGCCCACCTTCTCCCTTACAGAGTGGCCAGTGCTCAGGCACTGAGAAGCCACTTCTGTACATGATGGAACTTGAGTTTGCAAGTCATAGGAGGCCTTACATAGAGATGGGATTTCCCAAGGGAAAGAGATGGGATACAGGGCTGTAAGGCCTGACCAATGTGACTGCAGGGACAAGAGGAAAGTTGTCTGAGAGCCTCCTCTGAAGGCTCAGACTGTATGGCCCTTGTGCAGGGTGACCCCACTCTGGTGTCCTGTACTGCCCTATTAGAGCATCTTCATAGTCCCCCATATAAGAAGGTCACACGTGCACACAGCCTGACCCAGGGTGCATTTCTCTGAGGAAGACAGGCAAAAGAATAAGTATTGGAGAAAGAAACAGCAAAGGTGGAGGTCTGCAGGCCATTGCCCTACTGCCTTAAGGGTAACTGGATGGAGTCACCAACTCAGGAAAATTGAGGTGCCTGTGGACCAGCAAAGTGTCTCCCATGGAGTGAATGGATAAAACTGAATTCATTAGTTTCTCCAATAAATTGGTAAGTGGCACCTTGGTGGGCAGAAACACAGGGCTCCTTCCACACCTGAGTTATAGGGACAAAAATATGAGGGTAGGAAGGAGTGGCAAGATTTATTTGATCACTGATCCAACCCAGGGTTCACTGGGGCTGGTCCATTTCTCAACCCATAATGAACTAATGGCTCTAAACAGTGACCACCGGTGGCTACCAGTATCACAAAAACAGAGGTGCCCGATAGCAAGCGTATCACCATGTGTGAAGTAGTCTTGCCAAAAACAAACTTGAGTCTAGTTGAGCCTCTAGATTCAACTGCCAATTTACAAGGAATACAGGAGACAAAGGAACATGTCAACTGATACCAGGAGGAGGCAGTCAGTGGAATCCACACTATACCAAATTCTACAGGGTGAACAACTAATTTCTTTAACAAATAAGTTGCAAGGAAAAAGTATGGAGGGAAAACTTGTAGAATAAGAGGCTTTAAATGCCTGTCAACAAGCATTTAGACCTTATTTCGATCCTAATTCAAACAAAAAAAAATTGTTAAAAATTATGATTCATTAAATAAAGGGAAATTTGAATACTGACTACATATTTGAGGATATTAAGAAATTATTAGACATTTTTTAGGTGTGATAATTGTACAGTTGTTATGTTTTTTAAATACGCTATATTTATTCAGGGGCACCTGGCTGGCTCAGTTGTTTAAGCATCTGACTCTTGATTTCAGCTCAGGTCATGATCTCATGATTTGTGAGATCAAGCCCCATGTTGGGCTCTGTGCTGACAGTGCAGAGCCTGCTTGGGATTCTGTCTCTCTGCCCCTCCCTTACTCTCTCAGTCTCTCTCAAAATAAATAAATAACATTTTAAAAAGTTAATAAGTGGTATTTGTTCAGAGATATTGTGTAGTAAGGAATTTAACCTTGCCCTAAGACAGATCTGGATTTTGTCCTCAGCTTCTGAAAGGTAATCTTTCAACCCTGGGAATGTCCTGCCTAACAGGAGGGTCTTTGTTTAGGGTTGGGGCGGGCCACACCAACAGAGCTCACAACATGAATTATAAAGGGGCCTTGAGGCATGCAGTATCAATTCAATCTCCCAAGGGGCTGGAGACTGAGTTCAGCCACATGAGCAGTTGACCAGGGACCCCAGTAAAGATTCTGGACTCCAAGGCTCGAATGAACTTCCCTGGATGCCAGCACTCTGTGCATATTGTCACACATCAATGCCAGGAAAATAAAGCTGTCTGTGACTCTATGGGGAAGATAATTGGAAGCTCCATGTTTGGAACTTTCCTGTGTCCTCATCTATGTAGTTCTACCTTTGGCTAATTTTAATTCTTCGCCTGTAATAATCCAGTACCCTCTCTGTGCAATGGGTATCCAAAGTGAGGGTGGTCTTGGGTATACTGCGTGTCTCTTCAAATGTCACAGATATATACTGTATTACTTATAAACGAGATGATATGATGCCTGGGGTATATGGGTAAGGATATAGAAGGAGCAGACTTATGCACAGATTAAAGGACCTTGTGTGTTCACTATCCCCTAGCATTAAAAGTTTAAAGAATTTAGCTAGTCTGTTCAGGAAAATCTCCCCAGTTCAGGTAATAAAGATTTGCCTTCCCATCACCACCCCACTGCCAAATCTTGGATTTACAGGTGGAGAGGGATCCATGTAGGTGGCCTGAGACCAACCAAAGCCTAGCACACAGCAGTCATCAGTCCTGATTAGCAGGTACTTGGGGACCAGCTGGTGGTTGAGGAAAAGTCCTCACTGGACATCCAAGGACAGTTAACAAAAGCCCTGATGCAGGTCATGGTGGTGCCTGTTGAGTGAAGTCAGGCATGTGTGGCATATTCACAGCTCTGAGAGCTTGAACGAAGCCCAGCGGGGTAACTGTGCTGGGTGCCAGAGTGCCTTGCTCTGACAAGCATCTGCACCCCACATTCTGGATAACCATCCATACTGTATGATAGCACTTGTCTCCTACCAGGTAAATTATAGAAGACCAGGTGCTCACTCTCTCTGGTAAGTGATTTGTGGACCCAACCTCAGAAAAGCCAGTCCTAAGGTCCAGAGATGGGGGCTCAATGCGGCAGGGATTCCTTAAGAGGTCATTCTAGCAGGTGCAAGGGTAGGGTAGTGTTCCATGTTATTCCAGTGCCAGTGGCAAGTCCAGATAAGAAAGCTCCAGCATCCCTAGTTCCAGGGTAGATGGCAGTGTCATCAGCTCCTGCATGGGTCCACATAGATGGCAAAGGTGGTGGTGTCAGCTCTAGCATTCAGGACTCACATCTCATCCTGTCCTGGCTGCTCCTTTGATATGACCGTGGCTAAGGGTCTAGCCTCCTAAGTTCTATTAACGTCTTTCCATTTTCTGATGATGGTTCCATTGTTTTTCTCTTAATTTTATCAGCTATTCAATATACACTCAAAAATTCTTCTGCTGCTTAATTTAACCGAGCTCAATTTCTGTTTGTAACCAAGACTCTGGACCAATCCCATGGTCCTTTGATCTCATATTTTACTCATTCCTGGCCGTGTGGCCCCACTGAGTCCTGTCTGCTTCTTCTGGGGTCCACTGACCATTGCACATCTCTGTCTCCTCCATCTTTCCTCACCACTCCTAGCCCACGTGGGTCTTCCATAGTCTGGGTAGAGTATCCTCTAGGCTGCAAATGTTTCAGGATGCTCCTTTGTAAGGGCATGCCCTTTTGAAATCACGTAAAGGAAACTTCTATCATTTAGAATTGTCAAAAAGTACCCCCAAGAACATATTGAAGTAGATGCTTAAAGAGGGTAGAGGAAGAAGGAAGAAAAACTATCTGGAAGAAAATAGCTGGTCTATAGAATAACTTGTATGTGAATGTTCATAATAGCTTTATTCATGATGGTCCAAAGTGGAAACAACACAAACATCCAAAAGCAGAAGAATGGATAAACAAACTGTAGGGGGTTCAAACAATGGAATACTATGCAGCCATGGAAATGGTAGGATTATTGCTACACACAATGAGATGGATGAATCTTACAAACATAATGTTGAAAGAAAGAAAAATGACACAGGAAAGAACATAACATACAACAGGCTAAATGAAATGATATTAATATGAATCAGAAAATGGTTGTCTGTGGTCTTAGAGAAGTGGGAAGGATGCAAAGAAAGGTTTGTGTTGAGGAAAATGTTCATTATCATGACGGTAGGCGGGGACAGGTGTGAGCTTTGCAGGTGTCTGTATTTGTCAACACCCATGACTTGCAGGCTGTGGTGAATATAGATTGTACCTCATTGCCTTAAAAGGCAAAGGGGAAGGTGGCAGAGACCTGATCTGAATTTGGCATCTCACTGCATTGGCTTCTTGTCAAATGTGCCCACTTATTGTTAGATCGCACAATAAAACACACTTCCCAAGAACTTCCAAGTCTCCACGTGCAGGCAGAGTGTATCCCAGCAGCCTGTGGGAAGTTCTCCAACAGAGACACAGGGGCTGGCTGAAGGAGGTGAATGGACACTGGTGTGCATGACAGTGGTGAACAAACCCTATGGGTGGTGGGTGGAGCACTGACAGGGGCATCTGCCGTGGTCAATCCCTCAAATATCACTGCCACCAATGCCCACTCTGAAGGCTGTGTGAGGATTCCAACTACTGATGAAGTGTCTGTCACATGGCAGGTACTCTGTAAGTGATGATCGCTTTCAAGAGTCTCGTTGCCTCTTTGCATGCTTCCACCAAAATACAAACACCACTTGGAGACAAGTGCCACTTACATATGCACACGCATGCACATGTGCATACATGCATACACACACAATCTTTCACTTATCTGGAAGCCTGGTTTAAAACTAGCTCAGCCTAGCTAAGCCACCCCTGGTTACCTTCTTGCAAGCTCCAGTTTAGACCTTGCTGGGGCATCCGTGCACATGCACCAACTGAGGGAATCCAGATGGCAGGACGCTCTGGGGTTATTACTGTGAAAATTAATAAGGGGAAAGTTCACTAAAGTGGACATGAGATGCTAGAGGGTGAGATTGGCAGGGGGAGCATCTTACTCTGTGTCAATTACAGGAAGAATTGCCCATTATAGAACCCTGAAAGGAGAATCTCAACAGGAAAGAATCATCAATTACAGGTCCAAACCGGGAAGGATGTACATTGTATCTCCTATAAAAAATCAACCACCCCTGAACTCCTGCTCGTTTCCAGTGGACTTTTGTTCAAAACAACCCCTCCCAATCTCCTCCTCCTTCTCCATGAAATAATATTCCTCTCTTTTGTTTGCTAGAGGTTCCTGTGGTTTCCTCTATCTTGCTTGTCCTGGATTGCAATCCTTTGCTATTCTTGAATAAACTCATCTGCTGGTAAAATACCTGGAAGTTTTATTTTTTTAAAAAAAAATTTCATGTTTGTTTATTTTTGAGACAGAGAGAGACAGAGCACAAGTGGGGAGGGGCAGAGAGAGAGGAAGACACAGAATCTGAAACAGGCTCCAGGCTCTGAGCTGTCAGCACAGAGCCCAACGCAGTGCTTGAACCCACGAACCATGAGATCATGACCTGAACTGAAGTCGGACACTTAACTGACTGAGCCACCCAGGGCCCCTGGAAGTTTTATTTTTAAGGTTAACATTACCATTAGTATTTAAGTGGGCAAGCTCTATTTTCAGAAGGAAGTGGAAAGAGCCTGTTCTGTATTTCAAATCATGAGGGTTTCCCTGTGCACCCTACAGAGGGGGAGTTTTGGTGTTTGCCCAATGAAAGCTTTTAGCCATTCTTGGCTTGGCCAACTGTTAGTGATCTATTAATACCGCAAAGTAGGATGAGGACAGAGAGTGGAGTCCTCTTGTTAGCACAACTGTTAAGAAAACAGGACTTTTGGGGCGCCTGGGTGGCGCAGTCGGTTAAGCGTCCGACTTCAGCCAGGTCACGATCTCGCGGCCCGTGAGTTCGAGCCCCGCGTCAGGCTCTGGGCTGATGGCTCAGAGCCTGGAGCCTGTTTCCGATTCTGTGTGTCTCCCTCTCTCTCTGCCCCTCCCCCGTTCATGCTCTGTCTCTCTCTGTCCCAAAAATAAATAAACGTTGAAAAAAAAAAAAAAAGAAAAGAAAACAGGACTTTTTACTCTCTCTGGAAGAGATGAAAGTTTCAATGTGATCAGGAAGGGAAAGTACATTAGATAATCTCCCAACTTTTCCTACTATTTGAATTTTTTTTTTTAATTTTTTAACATTTATTCCTTTTTGAAAGAGCATGGGTGGGGGAGGGGCAGAGAGAAAGAGTGACACAGAATCCGAAACAGGCTCCAGGCTCTGAGCCATCAGCACAGAGCCCAGTGCAGGGCTCGAACACACGAACTACAAGATCATGACCTCAGCTGAAGTCTGACGCTTAACTGAGCCACCCCAGGCACCCTTTTTACTGTTTTTAAGTGAATGCCCTTTGAAGGTACAGTTCACAAAGCCCTACAGATAAGCCTAAGGTTTGCTTTTTTCTGAAGGTGTTTTTGTGCTTCAAAACACCCACATTTATAAGAATCTCCCATATATATTTTTAAGTTTATGTATTTATTTTGAGGGGGGAAGGGAGAGAGAACGCCAAGCAGGTTCTGCATTATCAGTGCAGAGCCCAATGTTGGGCTCGAACTCACAAACTGTGAGATCATGACCTGAGTCAAAACCAGTAGTTGGACTCAACCGACTGAGCCACCCAGGTGCCCCAAGAATCTCATATTTTTTGCGTGCCTTTCCTACAACCCCTCCTGTTGGGATCCCTGCTCCCAAGGCCCTGATCTCGGGGCAATAGACCCTTCCTCCTTACTGAGTCCTCCTCCTGAGTCAGTATAGACACACAAGGGGGTGGGGCATGACCCATAGGATGGGAAAATCCTGAATGCCAGGCTAAGGCATGAGTGTACAGATCACCTTCCTGGCTAAAAGATGGATTCAATTTGTCCCCAAACCAGCCCACTGCCTCCCCTGTGGTCCAACATCCCTTGTGTGATTATGTGAAATGGCAACCTGGCAAAAAAAAGCAGAGCTGTCCTCGAGGGGGGGAGTGGGGGGTTGAGGCGGTGGTAACTGATACATAGAACTGAGTGGGGTGGGAGAAAGTAACAATGTAACAATATGCTGGCCTCTCTCCACCAGCTGAATGAGCTGTACCAGCAACCAGGATAATGTGGCAGGTCTAGTCTTCTACCTTCTTCCGGAGTTTGTTAAACACAGGCTAGGGCAGTCTGCACAAGGTCATCAGCATGCTGGCATGCTTACGTCGACAGGAGACCACAGTCTCCGTGCCCTTAGCGAGCTTTGCCATCTTAAATAAACAACGCAAGAACAAAATGGTGTTACTTTAGCATTCCTGAACATGACTTTGTCTTGGGCTGAAAAGCTTGTACAAACGGTCTGAAGCAAACAGAATTGTTCCAGAAAAGCATCTCCCATTGGCGTTCTCACTGGAAAACTCCGCACGAGTTTTCCTAACAGTAGACACTTCTGTGCACCGCGCAGATCGCCAGCGGGGCCATAGGAGGCCGGGCATCTGGCTGACTTGGGCACCTCATCGTCCTTCTCTGTCCCCAGGCCAGGCCCAGTGCACCTCTCGAAAGAACTCAGCTCTCCACGGTGCAAGTTCTGCCTCTCTTTCCAAAGAAGAGACCCGGCAGGCTGCAGTGAAAGAAAAAAGCCGGGAAAGGGAGACTTTATTTTTTTCATAGTCCAAAAGGTGAAACATAGAATTCAAAGTGGGGAAAGAAATGATAAAAAGGAAACAATGGCAATGTGAGATGTTAACAATGAGAGGGAGGACAGGTGGTAAGAAGCCTGCTGGGACTTAGGTCTGATCTCTCTTCTGCACAAAGGTATTCCAAAATAAGAAGACTGTCAGCAAATAAAACTAAAAGACAACAGGTCATCCCACCATGGCAATTAGAAGGTTTTGGAGTCTGGCATGCCTGGGTTTGAGCCCCTTTACCAATGTCCTGGACAGGTCAACTTGCCCCTCTGGGATCTGGGTGCACCGGGCACACTCTGCATCGGGGTGCAGGGCAGAAATACCAAGGTCAAAGGCCTGGCACAGAGGAAGTGCTCAGAAAAAGCCAACTGGTACCATTACCAATAAGTAATAAACAGGGGCCACAAGGCCATGAGCCTCCGGAGGTCACACAGAGCGCCCACTTCTGATGCTGTCCTGTGGAGGCAGCCGAGCCCTTCTGCCCCCAAATTCCCTCCAGTCCTGGGAGAAGAGGCATCTAATGCCCTCACCCGTGCCGAGGAATTAGATGATTTTTTTTTTTTTGTCAAGTGCGGAATCATGACAAACAGATATGTAATCTACAATGAATTTAGTAAACTGTAAATCTTTTTATAAAGGAATCCTGTATATTGATAACTATAATTCCAAATCACATGCAAAATAAAGCTAAGTAAAACAATGTCTTAAGTAATATAGATCCCTACAGATATGTCTCTGTTTTCAAACAGCTATTATCAGGCTTTGCATAAGGAAATGCGGCTTTGCTTTTCCTTACCAAAAAAAACCAAAAACAAACAAAAAAAAAAAACCTTTTTGATTTTCTGGGTTATCAGAGTCAAGAATTAAAATCCTTCCTTAGTCCTTTTCTTTGAATGTGAATCCTCTTTGCCCCTAGACACACTAACTGTCCAATCAGAGAGCAATTTCACTTAAAAATTAAAAATATGAGCATAATAAATTATCTTACTATGCTATATAATGTATATAATAATGTGCACAATATGGAATAATACTAGCTTTAATTAACTCTCTCTTCCAAAGTAAGTGTCCTAATGCATGTCAGTATGGCTCTTTTCCCCCGAAAGTCTTCTAGAATCTGTGAAATAAGGTGTAAAAAGCACTGAATCTTTCTGGATAACAAAGCAAGAAGAAAGTTTGAAGTTGCTAGCCAGAGTGGGGCTGGGAATAGAAGATGAGGTAAATATCTGGAGACTGGACTGGACCCCACATGGAGAGAAACAGCCAGAGACCAGTGTAACAGAAGAGGAAAATTAGCCTTCCATTTAGGAGGGCATTTGTCTTTATGTTAGGATAGTGTTTGACTCAGGCTTAAACGGTTAGAAATGTTTCTTTCCCTCTCTCTCTCTCTCTCTCTCTCCCTCTATCTCTCTCTCTCCAGTAAGTACAAACCTGACAATTCAATTCAGGGGCAGTCTGGCTGCTCTATAATGTCCTCAAAAACAAAGAATCTTTCTGTCTTCCTTAGCATGTGCTTTCCATTTTTTAATGGCCACAAAGTGGCTGCTGTACCTCCAGCCATTACATTCACCTTCTAGGGAGGAAGATTATGGAAGAGCAATGGTGGAAGTCTTGCCCTGCTAGACAGAATTGTGTCACACCCCTAGCTACAAGGGAATCTGAGGAAGTGACTACTTTTAGTTGAGCATGTAACCACGATAAATAAAATTGGGGTTCTGTAATTAACAAAAAAAGAGGGAGTGGCTACTAGGAACTAAGCAGGTCTGCCACAGGGTTGTCACTGCCTGGGCCCCCTAAGCTCCCCTGAACCCTCAGTAAAGTCTGCATAGAAAGACCTTGCACGAGTGGTGGCATGGTGGTGACCAGATTGAGGGACTGAGCCCCATGGCTACATGGGTGCAGAGCAGATGAAGGAACAGCCACGAGACATGAGCTAAAACTTGGCTCAAAATTCTCTGGGAAGCAAGAGCACAGAGCAGTATGTGAAGAAGAAAACTCAGGGCCTCAGGGAGGAAATTAATAGGAAGCTGTGCCTGTTGATCATGACTTTGTCATTATTGTTGTTAGTGATAAGTGATGATAGATATATTATACAGATAGATGGCAAATTATATAGTTAGATGATAGCTGGATATAGATGATAGGTTGTTTATCAATAGACAGATGATTGATAGATAGATAGATGATTGATAGATAATAGATAGGAAACATCTATTGAACACATACTACAATCTTAATACTGTTGTATGTGCTTTTTCTATTGTGTCCTAATTAATCCATCCAAGAAATAAAAGGCAAGGCAAATTATTTCAATTTCGCCAATGAATGCACAGAGGCTGAAAAAGGTTATTTTCTTAATTAATAACCTACAAGTTCTCAGCCCCGTTTGCACATGCACGGCCAATCTAGAATGTCCACCCATCTTGTCCTTATCCGGTGTTAGGCCTCTTGCTCTGTTGACCAGCCAGCAGGTGAGCCCTGACACATTGTACCTTGACTTCTGACATCATGCTTGAATCCTCAGAGACCAAGTCCCCTTTTTTCCTTTGAACATTTAATCTCTGATGAATTCAACCTGAGTCCAGTGTGGTTTCCTTACATATATTATTCAGTATATCCTCACAAGTGCCCCCACTGAGATGGAAAGAAGCCTGGGCCTGAATGTTAAATGTGTAGGGTTCCAGCCATCTCTCCTTTCTCTGTGTATGCATGTGTGTCCCCAACACTCCAAAATATTATACAAGGACCCCAGAACAACTTATTCTGGCTGATTGGAAATATTCTTAAAAAATGGGTCAGTTTTGGGGTGCCTGGGTGGCTCAGTCGGCTGAGCATCCGACTTTGGCTCAGGCCATAATCTCGTGGTCTGTGAGTTTGAGCCCCATGTCAGGCTCTGTGCTGACAGTTCAGAGCCTGGAGCCTGCTTGGGATTCCATGTCTCCCACTCTCTCTGCCCCTCCCCCACTCATGCTCTGTCTCTCTCTGTCTCTCAAAAAATAAATAAAGATGAAAAAAAGGGGGGGTCAGTTTTTCCTGAAGGAGACCAAAGAGGAGAACCTGAAAAACACCCGGGAAAGCCACAGAGAGTGACATCACAGCCAAAATCGCCCAGCGGTCAAGGAGAGGAAGACGCCATCAAAGTCCACCACTGGGGTCTGATGGGGCGGTGCACGTGAATTACGGAATTATATGGTCAGTACCATTTACCAGCCAGCCAGTATGTGCCACCCACCACCCCTCGCACCTGGGCTACGTCACAGGACGAGGTGGTGGAGTTTCTGTCCAGATCCACCTCATGCTAGGTGGGTGCCCTTATGCCTCAGTTTCCATAACCATAAAATGAAAAGTTTATGGCTCTAGCTCGAAGAGTTTATGTTCCTCCTAGAGCTTCTGATGTCAGAACTCTATTGCTACTCCCTTGGCCCCAATAAATAAATATTTGTCCCAGGACAGTGATGTTGCTAGCAAACAGTAGTCACAGGTCTCCAAGAAGTTAGCAACTCTACTTTTAGGAGGACAATCCCTAGCCGAGGTGTCAAAAAGAAAGGACAAGTCACCAACCAATAATTCAGTCTGTGCTGTTCCAAACACATCATAAAATGAATTGTGAAGGATTTTATAGATAGGGGTTGATGGAATCTGCCTTATACACAGAAGAGTTCAAACACATCATGAAAAATAAAAAGGCCCTTGCCAAACTTATAAGTAAACATGTCTAAGTTCTGATATCATGTTTTCATGGTGCATTCTTCAATTTCACTGGCCATAGCGGCTTCATGTTGAAATCTGGACTTCACAACTTTCGTTTTGTATATTCCCAACATCACCAGAGGGGGTCAGCTTTCCACATGAACACTGAAGCAGTTAGTGGGTGATAGGAGGGCAGCAAGCACATTCATGGGGTTTCCCTTGCAGACTTCCTACCTCTCAACCATTGGTGTTTGCCTCCTGCTGCAGCCCCGGGGCCTACTAGGACAGAAATGCAAGTAAGACCTAAGACCTGGTGGGGTGGTGCTCATCAAGAAAGGCTGAATGCCTTTGCAGCAGGTGTTAGGGGGACCCAGTCTACATACCCTCCACGCTTAACCATTCTTGTATATGTCAACCCAATGCCTTCCAGCTGCTGGCACTGTGCGTCCCCCAAACCAAAGGACTTCCCTGGTCCTGGAGGCTTCCCTGCTCGGGCATGTGGAGACTGGAAGTGCCAGAGGGCACACTCTGGCAGAAGCCTTAAACCAATAGCAGATGGAGTGGGAGGCAAATGTGTGAGCTCGCTTGCTCCTCAGGAAGGGTGACTCTGAAGCATCTTTGTCCCTCTCAGAGGTCCCCAAGGGGATGGAACGCCCAGTGCTCACTTAACAGACATGCTGCTGGTTTTCTTCCATTCTCTATTTTCCTCTTCTCCTACCAGTGCTTCCTGGGAATGCCTCTCAAATAAACTACTGCCTTCCAGGAAGCTCAGCCTAAGAAAGCCATTCAATGTAATGAGACAGGCAGTCACATCTTTTAATGCACATGCATTCAGGCATAGATGTGTACATGTTTATATACAACCTTTTCACGTAGGATTTAAAGGGACCCACATTTATTTATTACGATGGGATCTACAAACAAAACAAAACAAGTTTATCCTTAAGGAAACTGCAGCCTTACATTACATTTTAGTTTATTTTTAAATAACTATTATTTCTTTCTCTTATTCCCAAAGTGATACATGCTTATTGCAGAAAATTTAGAAATATACCTCACCAAATAAGATAAAATTTACATCATCAATAATCTCACTGCCCAGGTTGTATGGTGATATTTTGGTGAGCATCTTTCTAATTATGAGGATGAATGTGTTTGTGTGTCTGTGTGTGTGTGTGCACGTGCTCACAAATAAAATCATGAATGTATACTTCTGGAATTAATTTTTTCCATTTAACAATGTCTTAAAAATCTTGCCACATAAAAATTCTGCTACTACTATGTTTTGATGTTGGAATAACTTTCCATTGTACAGTCCTGATGTGGTTTATTTAATCGGTTGCTCTTCATTGGACACCCAGGCTGACATTTTATATTTAAAGCAGACACCAGTTCTGTTGGTCCTCTCAACAGTACTGTGGATAATGTGGGTCAAATAGGGACTATTTGACAGATGGGCCAAAAGGAACCCTTCTCATAAAGGAGATAAGATTAAGACATATGAAGCATTACAAGGACCATTAAGTATTACAGTCTGTGAAATAGAACATAAGTTGTATTAAAGATGCCAATTTATCCCCCATTCTACAGATATTTCTTTAATGAAGCCTCCTTCCACCCACCTAGATCAATGGGCATCACACCATGTCATCTAATCTTTGGTGTCACAATTGATTGAGCCAGGGTGGACACCTGACCCAAGAAGAGTGAGCCATTGGCTACCCAGACTTATGGTCTGTGGGCCCTGGTTCAAAGGATGATCTGGATCAACCAAAGTCTTCTTGTCCCAAGAATTAGAATAAGAGATTCAGAGGTAAGTTCCTAATCAGCTGTAGGTGCCAATGGACATAGAGAGTTGAGGACAGGGGAGCCACCCAGGGCCATTTACACACCAAAGATATGAGAGAGTAAAGCTAAGAGGAAGAATATTGGGAAGGAAGGACTGGATAAAGATAACAGAGAGAAGCAAAGAAGGAGGGGATAAAGGAGGGAGAAAGAGTTGTAGAGGCAGTAGAGGCCAGCCCCATTCTCAGAACTGACCAGTTCAAACCCATCCTGAAGCCTACTTATTCAGCCATTCCAATTCCTTTCTGTATTCATATGTAAATTTCCCACATACCACCTGTATTTTTTTTACTAAACTCATCTGAGTGTCAGTCTGTTCTTTATAAATGAAATACTCATTTATTGAGTATTGGACCTAAGGCCACAGAAATGTAGAGATGGGGGAGTCAGTATGTGCTAGAATAGTTGGGGAAATATTCATGGAGAAAGCAAGAAATACTCAGGCCTTAAAAGATGTGTGATATTGGATGATGAATGAGCAGGAAGATAAGCAGTAATGATGGAACGAGCATGGCAGATCTGAGCAAAGGTCCTTGTGAGTTCCCACACTGGGTCCCTTTCTGAAGAAGAAGGGGTATTGACAGTTGAGGAGGAAGAGCCTCGATGAAGACCAAGAGAGACTTCTGTTTCATCATGGAACCCATGAACCATAGAATGTGAAGTAGCCATAGAATGTGAAGAAACTAAATGCCCAGGGAAGAGCTCAACAGCACCTGACTGGGTGCTTTGACTGGGAGCTAATCCCTGGAGGATGCTGGTCCCTCTCAATGTGGGTAAGGAGTAGCTTAAAAAAGTGATTGGTGGGAAAAAGGAAAAGAGGTAATGCATTACGTCTGAGCATTCCATTACAAGGAACTCTATTATGCAATAGTTTGCCCTTCTCCATTGCCTCAGTTTCCCCACCTATAGAATAAAGCTATTGTTATTTCTCTTCAACCATTTGCACATCCATTGGAGCCCCTCTACTAATAACATATCAACCCAGTTAAAACTTCATCCTGGTGCCAAGAAAAGACTTCTCAGGATTGCTATGGAATGCCAATCAAAGTGAGATCAAAGCACCACTTTGTCCTCCAGAACATTAGAAAGTCAAGGACTCAAACATATCTGAGTAGAAATAATGTTGCAATGGAAAATTTCCAGTATGCAGCCAAAGAAGTCTCTAATGCTTCTGAACAGATATTGGTAGCAAGAAACATGATTTCTTCAAATCCCTTCAGTGTACCATTAAATATTTAGGAACATAAGGCATTACTCCTCCCAGGAAATTGAAAACGTGTGCCTCCATTCACACTTGCCAATCAACTAAAAATTAGACTCGGGGCACCTGGGTGGCTCAGTAAGTTGAGCAACTGGCTCTTACTTTTGCCTTGGGTTGTGATCTCCTGGTTCAGGGGATTGAGCCCCTCCCCACCCCCTCCAGCTCTGTGCTGGTGGCAAGGACCCTGCTTGGGATTCCCTCTCTCCCTCTCTCTCTGCCCCTCCCCTGCTTGTGCTCTCTCTCTCTCTCTCTCTCTCTCTCTCAAAAATAAAATAAATAAACATGAAAAAAAGTTAGACTTGGTTTCCAGTCCCAGCTTCCCCACTGCGAACATAGGTCAATCATTCCCCTCTCAGAGTAGGGGTGGGATGAGGTAATGGTGAAGATGCCATCCAGGACTAACACCACGTGTCGCCTAGTCAGCCCTGCGCACTGGTCTAGGGCCAGGCGCATCCCGAAAGGAGGGAATTTAAGTTGGAAGAAACCTACTTTTTATCCGGCAGCTTCCCTGAGAGGGCATGCACTCATCCGCCCACAGGGGGCAGCATTGGCGAGAACACATAGCCGGCCTATCTCTCCTTCCCCTCTACTGCTCCTTTCCAGTGCAGCTCAACCCTCAGGCGGCTGATGCTGTATGTAATCCTTCCATTGTGTCCCATCCCAACTGCTTCCTAGGCAGTATGAGGCCCCACCTGATCCCACCCACACGGCTATCTCCCACTTATTTATAAATGTCCATGCGGTCACCCTGCTCCTTAGATGCACGAAGCTCCTTTCTGCCTCTGGGACCTAGCACTTGATGCCCCAAGGTCTTCACAGGATCTCATATAGTCCTTCTTGTATAGTCGGCTCTGCTACAACACAACCTGTGTGATCCTAAAAACCACCGTGTGTGCAAAACCATGCCATCGGAACCACCAGGCTTATGGTGGATGTGGGGGTAGGAGCCCCCTAACTACAACATTCAAAAATGTCAGTGACGCATTCAAAAGGACTGGAACTGAATAAAAATTTTAAGAGATTGGAACCCAATAAAAATGGTTAAGAAATAGGTAAATGTGACAATAAATGCATCACTTAACCTTGAAAAAGGCCTGAAGTTTGCTAGGGAAGTGGACAGCAGAGGGGCTGCAGCTTGTGGGTTATTGTGAATGGGATGAAGGAAGTTTTCTGAAACCAGACAGAAGTTGTACAGCTAGATGTGGACAGCATGGCTCCCAGCGCATGTGTTGAGCTGAGGAAGCTGGTGGATGTTTGGGGCCCATGTGGTTGCCTGTTGTGTATTCCTACCCCGCTCAGTTCAGCTGGGTGCGGTTTTCTGTACCCACCTAGCGTCTTTACAGACGACACTGTGCATCAGCGAATTCAAAATTCCTTTCCTGCTACAGCAATCAGATTGGGGACAAATTCAAATTTTCAAAGCAAGTGTGATTGCAGGAATGACTTGTCATTCAGCACTCAGTTGCTACGTCTTCAGACAGGCCTTCTTTCACAACCTAGTCAGAAGTGGCCTCCCCTCTACCACCTTGGGGCTCACCCAACCCTGTGGGACTTATCCTTACCTACAAGTTTCACTTGTCCTGTAAAAGTTACCACTATCTAAAATTATCTTGAATGGAGGGGCACCTGGGCGGCTCAGTCGGTTAAGCATCAGACTTCAGCTCAGGTCATGATCTTGTGGTCTGTGGGTTCGAGCTCTGTGTCGAGCTCTGTGCTGACAGCATGGAGGCTGGAGCCCGCTTCAGATTCTGTGTCTCCCTCTCTCTTTGCTTCTCCCCTGCTCATGCTCTGTCTCTCTGTCTCAAAAATAAAGGTAAACATTAAATAAATAAATAATAAATAAATAAATAAATAAAATTATCTTGAATGGGATATGTTCTGGATTTTCACAGTTCCTCCTCATTAACCTCTGAAACCCATGAGGGAGGGTGATGTTATCCCCCACTGTCTAGCACCCTGCCTAGTGTCCAGCAGAGGGTAACTGTAAAAAATAAATATTTTAAAAATGAGTTTAGCTCCTTGTATTTGTCACCACATATGAGAACTCCTTAGGAAGGGATTCTGGTCAGCAGTGCCCCCCATGCCCACCCAGCCTTTCAATAAAGGTCAGCAAGAAATTCTGCATGTTTTTTTCTACCTTCACATTTACATTGCAGTTAGTATTACTGCATAACAGATTACCCCCAGCTTAGAGAGTATGACCATCCTTTTATTATGTTCTCCAACTCGTGGGTCAGGAGTTTGAACAAAGTGCAGGGGTGGTATCTTGCTTCTGCTCTTCTATATCTGGGGCCTCCACCAGGAAGACTTGAAGGCTGGAAGAGACTCACCAGCTGGGAACTGACTAGAGTCACCTGAGGCCAGTTCCCTCACAGGTTTGGGGCCTGGCCTGGGCTGCTGCATAATTTAGGACTGCCAACCAGAGGGGCGCCTGGGTGGCGCAGTCGGTTAAGCGTCCGACTTCAGCCAGGTCACAATCTCGCGGTCCGTGAGTTCGAGCCCCGTGTCAGGCTCTGGGCTGATGGCTCAGAGCCTGGAGCCTGTTTCCGATTCTGTGTCTCCCTCTCTCTCTGCCCCTACCCCGTTCATGCTCTGTCTCTCTCTGTCCCAAAAATAAATAAAAAAACGTTGAAAAAAAATTTTTTTTAAATAATAAAAAAAAAAATAAAATTAATGAGGGACCATGTGTGGTGTTGAGAAAGAAGAGGGTAGAATGGAAGCCTAGGTGTTTAATGGGGGTGGGGAATGTTCTCTGAGTTCTACACACTGAGAGAGAGGAGAGCTCTAAGCACAACACACTGTCATGGAGATGCTGTCGGGGCCTCACAGAGTCAGCCTTCCAGGAGGATGGTGAGGACACGTTGGCACTAACATCTCACGTGACAGTGCCTCCACACCCACACTTGCCAGCTTTGCAGGATGTCTCATCTTCTCCCAGGATTATACACCTCTGAGAATGGGCCCCCATCATCCATCACCTGCTAGGGGTACAGAAATGAGGCCGTAGAAGATACTGTCAGCTGCCAGCACCCACCCACGTCCCCTCTGCACTCCCCATTCCCATGGACACCATGCACGAGATAGCAGGTAACCCTGCTCTCTCTGGCCCCCAGAGACTGATCAGCCCAAAAATGCTGCAGAAACAATGCTCCTGAGAAGAGTGACCACACTAGATGCTTTATCTCATGGATCATCTATTTAAACTTCCAACAACCCTGTGAGGCATGGTTATTCTCATGGTTTTCCCATTTGGAAAAACTGAGACTCAGAAAGGTTAAGTACATTGCTTCAAGACACCCGGCCCAGAAGGGGCAATGCTAGAACTGTAACCCAGACCAGCTGAATCTGGAGGCCCAGCTCTTCAGGAGGCCAAAGAAAATATTCCAGATCTGAGTAGGTGAGTTTTTCTGTTTCCTTTTTTCCTTTCCTCCTCCCCACCCCCCAATTCTGGCAATGTTCTAAGTGATTTTGTTTGTTTGTTCACCAAAAAAATATATATATTGTGGTAAGAACACTTAACATGAGATCTATCCTCTTAAATTTTAAGCTTGCAATACATTACTGTTGACTATAGTTACAATGCTGTTCAGGAGATCTCTAGAGTCTGCTCATCTTATGTAACTGAAACTTTATGCCTATCGATTAACAACTTCCCATCTCCCTCTTCCTCCAGCTCCTGGTAACCACCATTCCAGTCCTTGACCTTATGAATTTGACTATTTTAGATAACTCCTATAAATGGAATCGTGCAGTATTTTTGTTTCTGTGACCGGCTTGTTTCATTCAGCAAGATGCTCTCAAGATCCATCCATGTTGTCGCATACTGCAGAATTTCCTTCCTTTTTTAAGGCCGAATGGTATCTCACTGTGTGTCTATGCCACCCTTTCTTTATCTGTGTATCTGTTTATGGACATGGACCTTGTTCCCATTGCTCAGCTACTGTGAATAGTGCTTCAATGAACATGGGAGGCTGAAATTTTGTTTGAGATCCTGATTTCAATTCTTCTGGATAAATACTCAGAAGTGAGATTGCTGAATCATACGGTAGTACTATTTTTAATTTCTTGAGGAGACTCCATACTGGTTTCCACAGCCGATGCACCATTTTGCATCTCTACCAATGGTATGTAAGGGTTCCAGTTTTCCACGTCTTCGCCAATATTCGTTGTCTTTTGTTGTTTTGATAATACCCATCATTACAAGTGGGAGATGATATCTCATTATGGTTCTAATCTGCATTTCCCTGATGATTAGTGATGCTAAGCATCTTTTCATGTACTTAGCCACTTGTCAGCTGGAGCATTGGTGGTTCAGTGGTAGAATTCTCACCTGACTTATACTTGGCCATTTGTAGGTCCTATGAAGAAATGTCTATTCATCTTTTTTTGTTCATATTTTAATTGGGTTATTAGGGGCTTTTTGTTGTTGTTATTGAGTTGTATGAGTTCTTTATGTATTTTGTATATTAACCCTTTATCATAAAGACGGTTTGCAAATATTTTCTCCCATTCCATAGGTTTTTTCCCCACCATTGATTACTTGCTTTGCTGTGCAGAAGCTTTTAATTTGATATTTACTTCTGTTCTTGTTGCCTGTACCTTCGGCGTCACATCCATGAAGTCATTGCCAAGACCAGTATCATGAAGTTTTCCCACTATGTTTTCTTCTAGGAATTTTATAGTGTCAGGTCTTACAATTAAATATGTCATCAATTTTGAGTAAGTTTTTGTATATGGTATAAAATAAGGGGCTTTTTCAAGTGGCTCACTGAAGTGACAACAGCACTGTGGACATTGCAGAGTTTGAAATCATTTCTCCCCTTTCTCCAACTGCTGCTGAGAACGATTTTTTATACTAACACTCTTCTGACTAAACCATATGAAACTTGGTCCAGTCTTTTATATAAGAACACTCTCTCCTCCTTGTGCTCATGTTTTGATTCCAGCTCTGCCACATGCCACGTACCCTCAAATGGACAAGACATACCACCTGCCTAAAACTTAGTTTCCCCACCTGTACGATGGGATTGGAGGTACCTATGCAACAGGCTATTTTTGAGTGTGCAAGTAATTAAATCAGGTGATGTAAATGACTAACAGTAAAGCACTATATGAATAATGGTGTATGGTAGTATTCCTTAAGAACCATTATGGAACGTGAAATTTAAAAATAAAAGCTTTAGGGGTGCCTGGGTGGCTCAGTCGGTTGACCGCCCGACTTTGGCTCAGGTCATGATTGCACGGTTCGTGAGTTCAAGCCCCGCATCAGGCTCTGTGCTGACAGCTCAGAGCCTAGAACCTGCTTCGTATTCTGTGTCTCCCTCTCTCTCTGCCCCTCCCCCGTTCGCACTCTGTCTCTCTCCCTCTCTCAAAAATAAATAAACATTAAAAACAAAATTAAAAAAAAAATTACAAGCTTTTTAGTAAGATAGACAGCCCAGGGAGATTGTGTGAGATCTTGGGAAGGAATCTTCCCTCTGAGCCTGCATTTTCAGCTTAAGTAACTTTTTGCCCCTATTGAGATGATGTATGGAAAAGCATGTGGCACAGTTGACATGCAGCCTGGGAAGAAAAAAGGTAGTTTTAGTAGCAGTAGGATTTATGGTCTCGGTGTGACTCTGTGGCTTTACACACAAATTTGATGACTGGAATTTGGAGGCATTATATAAACATAATTTCTGGCAGCCAGAAACTCAGAGTGACACTCCAGGGAAATGATAAAAGCCAACTTACTCCCGCCCATGTTCAGAGGCTGCAGTACTGGGACCCTGAGCTCCCAACCTGAGTGGCCATGTCCATCCTGCCATCCAGCCTGATGGTCAGCACACTAACATCATCATCGCGAGTCTCAGTAAATGCTTTTAAATAAGTGCCATGGAGAAATAATAATTCCGTCCAGCTTGTCCATGACTCTGAATCCAGAGGCATAGCAACCTGGGTCCAGCTACCTGACCCAGACTGACCTCCACATCTGAACATATATAGACACCTGCATCTTACATATGTATATTTCCATTAGCTGTGTACATTGCATGTTGTTCTATCCCTCCCCTTTAATGATGCTGCATCTCAGATGTGTTGTGAATAAATCTGGCTTTTTACATGGTCCAGGTGAATTACTTTAAAGGGCATTTACTGATAACATACACCTAATCTACCATGTTTTATAATGTGCAAGGAGACATGCAATCTCAAATTACTCATATGTAAATTTTAGTCTATCATACCGAGGTACAGAGAGTATGTAAAAATTATTTATGCACAACCCTGCAGGCTTTAACAACTGAGTCAGGTTAATTCCCAGTACTGCATAGCCAGCATGCTGATCAACAGGCACCTGAATACGGGGGCAACACTCTCTGACCACCACCTTGGCCTCTCCAGACTTTCACCTCCATCTCTTCAACTCAGGAAGCCCATCAGGTTCTGTCTCTCTCCAACCCCACTGACCAGTCCCCTCCTCTGTTTCACTGCCTTCACCCAGCAAGCTGGGTAATCGTGTGTTTCCTGTCTCTTTCTCACTATCCTTTCTGATATGCAATGAACCATTTTTCACATATTCTGTCCATTTTTGTTGTTGTTTTAGGTGGGAGGATAAATCTGGCCCCTGTTCTAAACATGAAAGCTGCTCTCATTGATTTGTGTCTAACTCCTGTATCTGTAGCCAACCTATGGTAGCAACTGACAAATGAGTGAAGTTCTATTATGAATGCCGGTTGATATTTTTGTTCACAGTAATGAGTAAGACAAGAGTGGTACAAGGCTGTATGCTGGAATGCCACTTTGTTTATCAATGATGTGAGCAACTTATTTCCTGAAATGAATAATAGGTTTCAACTATTGGGGGAAAAAATGTCTTTTTAAGCTTTGTGCTATTTATAATGTAGCAATTATAGATGTGGCATGCTTTTAAGTTTAATCTGCCTTACTAATATTTTCTCCATCACTTTTTATTTTTTTAATTTTTTAAAAAGTTTACTTATTTATTTTGAGAGAGACAGAGAAAAAGAGCAAGCAAGCATGAGTGTGACAGAGGACAGAGAGAGAGGGAGAGAGAGAGAATCCTAAGCAAGCTCTGGGCTGTCAGCGCAGAGATGGACATGGGGCTTAAACCCACAAATGGTGAAATCGTGACCTGAGCCAAAACCAAGAGTCAGAGGCTTAACTGACTCATCCACCCAGGCACCCCTTAAATCTTTAAAAACAGGCTTCACATCCAGCGCATAGCCCAATGAAGGGCTTGAACTCACCACCCTGAGATCAAGACCTGAGCTGAGATCAAGAGTCGCCATCCAGGCACCCCTTCATCACTTTTGAAAGCCTAGCCTATCAACAAAACAGCAAACCAAACCCTGTTTTCCAGCATTTTCTCATTTCCATTGTATACAAATACCTGTAACAAATGATTTCAAGATACCAATGTGATGTCACTGAATGTGGAGTCAGGAAGAGATGCGCAGTAGCCACCGCAAGATGGGTTTTTCCACTATGTGGATACAATAGACACAAATGGCCCCAACAGCATAGATTATAGTAAAATAATTAAGAAGTGATGAGTCATGAGTATTTTTTCCCTTTACTTTTAACATAGTATATTTCATCATAACTTTATATAATTTGAGTTTTAGTAATGGCTTGCAGAATTCCTGGTGATTTACCAAATGGCTCTTGTGAGCTAGCTAGGATGAGCCCAGCTTGCCCAGCACTGGATGTAGCCTGGGGATTCGGCTTCAGATATGAGTCATAGCACAGGCAGGCAGACGCACACTCATCCTTGGAGAAGATAATTCTTGTTCCTGCGTTTTGCAGGGAAGTATTCATTTGCTAAATGGAGAAAGTGGACAAAGGCAACTGGTTGAAGGGAGCAAGCAGGAGCTAACAGTCCCAGCCTGAAGCTCTCCCTTGGTTCTGAGACGGTGTCAGGAGAGCTTCAGGACCAAACAAGGGCTCTGAGTTGAAATCTCAGTCTCTACTTAGTGTGGCCTGGGGCATGTCATTTAACAATTGGTGCCTCAGGGGAGGCTGGGTTGCTCAGTGGGTTAAGCCTCTGACTTAGGCTCAGGTCGTGATCTCACAGTCCATGGATTTGAGCCCCGCTTCAAGCTCTGTGCTGACAGCTTGGAGCCTGGAACCTGCTTCAGATTCTGTGTCTTCCTCTCTCTCTGCCCCTCCCCCACTCACGCTCACTCTCTCTCTCTCTATCTCTCTCTCTCTCAAAAACAAATAAACATTAAAAATTTTAAAAAAATTAGTGCCTCAGATTCTCCAATAGAGTTGTGGCAATAAGTAATAATGCTGATGCATGCCAAGTAATGAGAAAAGTTCCAGGCCTGTAGGCACCAGAAAAAGAAGTAGCCAGTGTTACTGTTATTTTTTATAGCCCTATCCCAGACAAAGCCCTTTTGTCAGCACTCTGGATTCATCCTGATCAATTCAGTGCTGGTGTTAACTTCTAAGAAACTTAGAACACAACTTGGGACACAAACACCACCTCCTCTCTCTCTAGGAACACCCAGAAAACAAACCCACTTTTCTATCTCAACAGCACAGCTGTGCAGGCAGCAGGGTGGCAGAGTGGACCCATTCAGGTGCATCACTTCTCAAGGCCATGTTCAGGGACATCACCGTGTGGGCAGCTTGAAATCAGCCATCATGGGAGTGTTTATACCATAGAAATTGACAAATACTACAACTCAGGGCTTTTTTGTCCAGAGAGCTGGTTGTTAAGCATTTATGAGCACACCACTGCTCCTTCTTACAGCCTTTCTGACCGAAGCAGTTTAATTTGTCTAATGGAAAGGATGCCTCGTACTTCACTTCGAGAAAATCAATCTCTCTCCAGCAAGACATTAAAGACAATAATGTAGCCTGTCCAATCCCATTACCAGATCATAGTTCTACCAAAGGAATGAGCAAAACTAGCCTGATTCAGACAGTTTCTCAGGGTGGTTTTGGAAAGAAGTACACAAATTCAAGATAACCTCATACCCAATACATTTCCATTAACATTGGCTTCTCTGGAACTTAGCTATTTACGGGAACTTGGAATCATGCAGAGCTCTACTTCCAGGGAGCTCATGATCAGAGGACATCATGAAGGCACCAGTGACAGCTTTCTGGGCCCTTTCACAGACAGATGCTCCCCATTCGATGACAATGAGGCCCAGAAAGGAGAGAGTCTTAGCAAGATCTCTAAGTTCATCTGAGGAGCATCCGCAAAGCAGATGTAGAAGCCATCGTTAAGGGGCGCCTGGGTGGCGCAGTCGGTTGGGGGTCCGACTTCAGCCAGGTCACGATCTCGCGGTCCGTGAGTTCGAGCCCCGCGTCGGGCTCTGGGCTGATGGCTCAGAGCCTGGAGCCTGTTTCCGCTTCTGTGTCTCCCTCTCTCTCTGCCCCTCCCCCGTTCATGCTCTGTCTCTCTCTGTCCCAAAAATAAATAAAAACGTTGAGAAAAAAAAAAAAAAAGAAGAAGCCATCGTTAAGTATGCAATTCTCCCTTATGTTAAGCTAGAGTGGATTTCTAAGAGGCAGATCTAAGGCCAATGAATGAGTGTGGTTGATTGCATTATTGGCCCCAATTCTTTACCCCTCTATACATGTCTTTTGTTATATGTCTTTGCAATCTTTCCCACTAAAAGGGTACATTATTTCCCTGCCCCTCACCTTGACTTTAGGCTTGTCCATGTGACTTGCGTTTGCCAACAGAACAAGGTGAAAGTGAGCCTATGGCTTAGAAGGCCTCAGCTTTCACCATAAGAAGAACATGTCTGACTAGACTATTGGTTTAAGGAGCATGAGAAATGTGTAGAATAGTCCCCACCTCCAGTCATTGTAACTGGATTCTGAGACATTCCCATTGTTCAAAAAGAAGAGCTTCCCAGTGAAGCCCAGTCTGGATCAGCCAGCCCCCAGTCAACCTCAGACATAAGGGTGAGCCAAACTGGGGTCCTCAGGGCCACCCCGGCCCACGTGCAGGTTGCTATTGTGTGTCACCAAGATTCTATGGTTATTGTTGTTGTTTTGTTATGTGGCACTATTATCAGAATAGCTAAGTAAAACAAGCAGTAAGAAGAAAATCATCTTTCCCTCATTAATTACAAGAAAAAAATTTTTAGACATTTAAAAGAGCTTAAACCATGAAATCTTTTAAGGTTTAAGCTTTCATATTCATTTTGTAATCTCCAAAGCATACTCCAGTGCCTGGTACACAGTTGGTGAACAATAAACTTTTCCATATGCTTATGTGTTAGGGAGATTGGCTACATAAGAGCCATCTTTGTAAAATGCTTCATTGGGTAGAGAGCTTTCTATTATTGAAGATAAAGCTACATCAGTTGTGTCTCATTTCTAGAATATAGTAAGAGGCATTTTTTATTAAGTGGTCAAATTAGTCAGGACTCATTCACATGGAAATGACAAAAAAGGTGACTCATACTGACTTATTTTCTGGCTCGCAAAGTTAAAATGTCAAGGGGTAGATCAGGTTTGGACCACATTGTCAAGACTCACACTGTCTGCCCCTGGCTCTGGATTGTTCTGTGTTGTGACCAAAGGCTGGCAAGCACCTAAATCTGTATTTCCTCCAGGAGCAGTGGTTTAGTATTGGCTTTAGTGCTCATGGTGACTTTACAGAACATAACCACCAACACAAATAACAAGAAGTGACTGTGGGTGGGTGTGTGTGTGCATACCCAATTTGGTTTTTGATTTCTTGCCTATGGCAGTTTGGAAACCACAAATTAGAAGGCACCAACAAGAGCAAAAAGTAATCAAAAAACTTACAGCAACACAATTAGGGAAGCCACAAAAAGCTCTATACACCAACTCAAAGACCCAGAACCAACAGGATCAGAACCTACACATTGTTGACCTCTTACTTGTGTGCAAGACACTCAGCTTGGCTCCCTAAGAGATGTGGAGGAGTGTATGCAAACATCTGTCCCTGAGGAGCTTACTGTTTAATAGGAAAGGTAAGGGACCAGCACAGATACAGAGAAGGCTAGGAAGAGAGAGATCAGCACCACAGGAATTACATCAACCTCAAATTAAGTACTTCCAAGGGACAGAGAGAGGGAGAAGGAAACCACTTTGCTATTTCATTGTGTGAACCTAGACAAGTCAGGTTATATCTCTGGACTTCATTCATCCATTCATTCAACAACTATTTTTTTTTAATTTTTTAATTATTTTTTTAAAATATAATTTATTGTCAAATTGGTTTCCATACAACACCCAGTGCTCATCCCAACAAGTACCCTCCTCCATGACCATCACCCACTTTCCCCTCTCCCCCACCCCCCATCAGCCCTCAGTTGTTCTCAGTATTTAAGAGTCTTTTATGGTTTGCCTCCCTCCCTCTTTCTAACTTTTTTTCCCCTTCCCCTCCCCCATGGTCTTCTGTTACATTTCTCAAGATCCACATATGAGTGAAAACATATCGTATCTGTCTTTCTCTGCCTGACTTATTTCACTTAGCATAATACCCTCCAGTTCCATCCACATTGCTACAAATGGCCAGATTTCATTATTTCTCATTGCCAAATAGTATTCCATTGTATATATAAATGACAGATTCTTTATACATTCATCAGTTGATAAACATTTAGACTCTTTCCATAATTTGGCTATTGTTGAAAGTGCTGCTATAAACATTGGGGTACAAGTGCCCCTATGCATCAGCACTCCTGTATCCCTTGGGTAAATTCCTAGCAGTGCTATTGCTGGGTCATAGGGTAGTTCTATTTTTAATTTTTTGAGGAACCTCCACACTGTTTTCCAGAGTGGCTGCCCCAGTTTGCATTCCCACCAACAGTGCAAGAGGGTTTCCGTTTCTCCACATCCTCGCCAGCATCTATAGTCTCCTGATTTGTTCATTTTAGCCACTCTGTGGTATCTCAGTGTGGTTTTGATTTGTATTTCTCTGATGATGAGTGACATTGAGCATCTTTCATGTGTCTGTTGGCCATGTGGATGTCTGCTTTGGAAAAGTGTCTATTCATGTCTTCTGCCCATTTCTTCACTGGATTATTTGTTTTTTGGATGTGGAGTTTGGTGAGTTCTTTATAGATTTTAGGCACTAACCCTTCATCCAATATGTTATTTGCAAATATCTTTTCCCATTCTATCAGTTGCCTTTTAGTTTTGTTGATTGTTTCCTTTGCAGTGCAGAAGCGTTTTATCTTGATCAGGCCCCAATAGTTCATTTTTGCTTTTAATTCCCTTGCCTTTGGAGATGTGTTGAGTAAGAAACTGCTGCAGCTGAGGTCAGAGAGGTTTTTTCCTGCTTTCTCCTCTAGGGTTTCAATGGTTTCCCGTCTCACATTCAGGTCCTTTATCCATTTTGAGTTTATTTTTGTGAATGGTGTAAGAAAGTGGTCTGATTTCATTCTTATGCATGTTGCTGTCCAGTTCTCCCAACACCATTTGTTAAAGAGACTGTCTTTTCTCCACTGGATACTCTTTCCTGCTTTGTCAAAGATTAGTTGGCCAGGGGCGCCTGGGTGGCGCAGTCGGTTAAGCGTCCGACTTCAGCCAGGTCACGATCTCACAGTCCGTGAGTTCGAGCCCCGCGTCGGGCTCTGGGCTGATGGCTCGGAGCCTGGAGCCTGTTTCCAATTCTGTGTCTCCCTCTCTCTCTGCCCCTCCCCCGTTCATGCTCTGTCTCTCTCTGTCCCAAAAATAAATAAACGTTGAAAAATTTTAAGAAAAAATCTTTAAAAAAAAAAAAAAAAGATTAGTTGGCCATACATTTGTGGGTCCAATTCTGGGGTCTCTATTCTATTCCATTTTGAGTACCTGCTGTGTGTCACCCAGTCCATGTGCTTGGCACTGTGATTTAAAAATCTGGATTCATGATTAAAATTTGAATTAGAATTGCATGGCAAAATCTCCAAGGCTCAAGTCTAGGAGCCAAGTTTGCAGATGGTGACCTGAGGTCTGAGCTCTTCAGGGATCAAGATGACCCCTTGGAACTGTCCAGTGGAGTGGTCTCAACTAGATGCCCACTCAAGGTCAACAATGACCTCTCTGACAGGAAGCACCATAATCAATTGGATTCTTACTCTGAGAAGTTTGAAATATACCCAGATCTGGCCTCTGGTTCCACTGAAGATACTGGATATACACAAAAGACTTAAGTGCCTCTTATTGGGAATAGATAGAGAGAGTGGGGAGTGGTGATTAAGCTATAAATCATTTTTGTGCTTCTGAAAAAGAGTGCTGTGCTCCTCCTGAAGAACACATCTCCCATGTGCCCCATGGGATAATTCAGAAATCAGTTTTGTGTCAACCCACCATTAATAAAGTGGTCATTGGATTCCATCACAGCAACTTCCCTTGGATACTGTTTTTTCAAAAGCCTCGTAGGCATATAGAGGATTCTGGTAGAAGGACCCTGGTATTTCTTGTGCTGTTGATTATCTCAGGTCTCAGAAACTTCAGCCTTCACTCAATGCATCAGGGAGCCAGTGGGTTAATGGGGAGGACAGAGTACTAAAAAAGAAGCACTGGATTTCAGGGCCAAAGGTCCTTCCCCTGACTTTTGGGCAAAATCACTCTTGCTTTCTGCCTAAATCCCACTCCTACCACCACTCTCTGGGCAAATGTGCATGTAAGAGAAATTGCTGGAAGAACGACAGTCTCCCAGGTGAACAGGAAAAGGAAAGGAGAATGATGTGAATATCACCCCTAGGGAGCTGCATTCTCCTGAGACCTCTAACAAACCCACTCAGTCCTGTGAGGTTGTGGTGGTAAGTCATCTCCAAAGATGGCTCCCCAATGAACACCATACGTGGTATTCATACCCTTGTGCAGTCCCCATCCCTTAAATCTGGGCTGGCCCCATAACTCACTTTTTGACTAGTAGACTGTGGTGGAAGTGACACTATGCAGATTCTATGACTACGTTACAAAGAACCTCACAGCTTCCAACTGGGTTTCTTAGGACACACACTGTGGAGGAAGCCAGCCAAGACGGTAAAATTCTGACTACCCTGACACCACGGTGCTTGAAGAGCCCAAGCCAGCTGTGTGGAGAGAGACAGAGATCCAGCCAGTCATCAGCTCCTCCAGGCATCTATCTGAAGCACCAGGCATGACAGTGAGGAAGCAGATCTCACCATGGGATGTTAAGGCATGCCTCCAAAATTACGTCAGCATCAGAGCTGGCTGCAAGGTTTAAATCCCCGGGAAAGCCTGGGACCTGGAGAGAGTGTAAGAGGGATGTCCAGCCCATAATAAGTCATTCCCCTACCTTCTGGGAAGCTCGGGGTACTGAGTATCAGCAACAGTTGGCTGATGGGCTCTGTTGGGCTCTGTTGACAGTGCAGAGCTGCTTGGAATTCTTTCTCTCCATCTCTCTCTGCCCCTACCTTGCTTTCTCTGTCTCTCTTTCTCAAAATAAATAAATGCCCAAATATCTTAAAATTCCTAGCAATGACCACCCCCCAGACCACTCAAACCACAAACTCTGAGGGTGGGGTCCAGGGGACCCCAGTGTGCAGCCTGATGTAGGAACCATGGACTGGGCCATGAGAAGACTTGTAAGAAATTCATACTTTCTGAGCCTGTAAGTCTACCATTCAGAGATGAACATTAAGGTTTATGTGTAAGGATGATCATTGCAGCAATATTTATACTAGTAAATATCTAGAAGCAACATAAGTGACCAATGGAAGGTTGGTTTAGTAAATTATGGTTTATCCTAATTCAAAATATTATGCAGTATGTCAGACATGTACTTAAAGAATATTTTAGGGGGCGCCTGGGTGGTGCAGTCGGTTAAGCGTCCGACTTCAGCTCAGGTCACGATCTCGCGGTCCGTGAGTTCGAGCCCTGCGTCTGGCTCTGAGCTGATGGCTCAGAGCCTGGAGCCTGCTTCCCATTCTGTGTCTCCCTCTCTCTCTGCCCCTCCCCCGTTCATGCTCTGTCTCTCTCTGTCTCAAAAATAAATAAACGTTAAAAAAAATTAAAAAAAAGAACATTTTAGGGCATGAGACAATTCTCTGGAGATATAATGGATAACCTTAACTTCGTAAACTATATACACACAATTATATAAGTTTAAGCATGTTAATAGGGACTACAGTACTATTTCTGGGCCTTAGAATTTTGTGGGATTTCCTTCATATCCTTCTTTGTACCTGTTGAGCTTTTTCAGGAACATGGTCATGTTGGTCAGTAGGAGGTGGGGTAGGGGAGAAAGGGTATTAAGAGATGTACAAGCAAGTAAAGAGGATAGAAAGGGGTTTCAGCCTCCCCATAGCCAGGCCTCAGCAGACTGATGGGACATGCAGGATTGAGGCCATTCAGGGTAAAACAAGTTCAAGCAATGTAATGCTGGTCCCATGACTCCCTGAGTCACTAGTCTAATGCTTCACCATTTTGGTAAGGCAACTGCTCACCATCGCTGCTTCTGCTTTTCCTAGGGTTGCCAACTAACTGTGCGTCTCCTATTTGAATTGAACAAGAGTGGATATGATTGGGGTAATGAGTTGACATCAAGAACCAGTACCATTAGACAGACCTCTTCAGTCATTCTATTGACTGGCCGCTTTGGATCAGACTCTCATCCTTGCTCCAACTGCATGTGGCTAGAACAGCTAAGTCTTATATTCTTATTCTTGCATTGGAAAGCTTCTCATGGCAACGATCCATGGATTCATGTGAAAGTGATTTGCTAAGGAGACTTCCTGGAAAACCTAATAAGGGAATGGAAAAATGGGATCAGTGTGCAGCATTCAGCAAAGTTCCATGGGGGGATTTTGCCTCATTCCCACAGGGGAGTTTAGGAGATGCGTCAGGGTGGTTGGAATTGTGGGTGTGGGGAGAGCAAGATAAGAGCGCTAGAGAATCTTATACCTTCACACTCACTGTCATTGGTCAAGAACAGCCACTGCAGGAGTTAAATTCCCAGGCACTTGTGAGTTCCCATTTGCCCTTGACTTGGGGTAGAAGGGTCTACCAGGGAAGAGACGCAGGTACTGGCTGCTGGGAGTGAAGCCCACCAGGATGAGAGGGGGTGTGAGGGCAGCACTACATCATATGCTCCCATGGGTCCAGCCTGCCCAACTGAACTTGAGGTGGTCACAAAGGCCACAGTGGAGCCTTCCACAGAATTGGCCTCAATCCTTTGCTAAAAGACTCTAGATGCTCTCTGAGTTTGTCTCATTATGTCAGGGCTGTTTTCTCCTGATGGTTGATGGAGGGGTATTCAGGACACCAGTGGTAGTTTGGAGGGGGAAATAATGACATAAGTCATCTCTCATGAGGTGGACAAGGGAGATCGTTATGCTCCAAGCAATTCTCCTGAAGTCTCACTCATTCTTCATCTAAAGATGTTCAAGTACCACACTTCATGCCTCCTCCTTAAATCCTCCTCCTCAACTTTTGTTTCTGTTGGAACAACATCATTCACCAACACCCAGGTGGGTGTTCACTGAACCTTTTCTTCCATTTTCTGTTCCAAGCACAGATAATTATGCATGTCAAGTTAACATGCGGAGGTAAATATTGTAATTTAGCTTCAGGGATATTACACATAATGTGGTTTTTGTTTCCTCTGCCTCAGCAGTGACACAAAGAGCATTGTGTCTCCTCCTGGAGGGGCTTGGAATATTCTGGAGGACACATAAATAAGGTTTTTAATTTTAAAAATCACTTCTGAACCCTGTCGATAGCATCCCTCCTCTTTTGAATAGCAGCATTATTTGTGGCATCCGGCGGTGGGCAACTCAGCCTGTGAATCATGCACCAGCAAGACGTATGCTCCAATGGCATTAGGAAATGACAAGCAACCCCACAATCAAACACAGAACCTTTACTTGCAGATTAAACGGGAAGCTTTTTCCAGAGGCTCCTCAATCAACATGGCCAATGGTCATTGCCAATTCACATTTATGCTCGAAAAATGCTAGGAATCATTTACGTGTGAATTCTCACCTGGCTCCAGGAGGTGAGAAAGGGGGTCACAACAAGCTGACTTCTCCCTAGGCTGGAGGACAACATTCAGACTGAGAAAATGAATGGGGTTGCCTAATATAACCTGGCAACTGACTTGGACAGATAGAATTTGAACTGGGAGCTGTGCTTCACAAACACCTCCTGAATGATGATCTATATGAAGTACGGTTGAGCACAGATAGAGCTCCTGTACAGGCTCTAGAATGCAACATGGAAGTGTCCCCCACTATTACTCCTAAAGTAACCTCGAATAGAACCCTAAAACTATGAATAATTTAAAAAATTGGCTTCCATTCCCTACAAACCTGCCAGGGAACTGGGGCAAGGGTAACTGAGCAGCCTGGGGCCATGAATGAATTTTATGATTAATAAATATTCATTCACGAGAACATGTGCTGACTGGCCAGGAGCTGTGTGTGCACATGGCTAATCCACCCTTGGGTGGCTGGAAATAGGAAACCAGGAGTGGACCCCTTCCTCTCTACATTGAAGATTAGCTTCTGGGTGGGGGGAGGTAGCAGTGAGAGGATCCCAGGTGGGGGTGTGGGTTCCAGTGTGTCCTTAGCATGGCCAGGCTGTGTTCCTTGGACAAATGACCTCTCATTCAATTTCCAAAGTCCTGCCCTTAGTCAGGAAGCTGAGTGTGCCTTTCTCTGGGAACTGACTCTATAAAGAGAAGGGAATGTTTACACTGGAGTTTAAGGGACACTCTGATTTGAAAAGAAAAATTAGTCGGGGCACCTGGGAGGAGAAAGGAACACATTATTTTCAAGTTAATTAAATATGTTTTATTTAGTACCTGCCAGGTGCAATGAGGGAAGGGAATATAAAGTTTAAGAAATCCCCACTTTCAGGGGGTTTGTGATCCCAGAGGGTAAAGAAGTTTGCAAGTGAGTTGATAGAAGGCTGCACAGGAGAGGGGGACTTAGACACAGCCTCCTGGTACAGAGCCTGGAGAAGGCAGTCCCCACTGTGGGACGGAACCCACATTTGAGCAAGACCGTCCAACAGGAAGAACAGATGCTTGTACAGCCTTTCCCATGTGCCCAGCGCCCTAATAAGGACCTCACCCCTGCTCACCCATGAAATCTTCACATCAACACCATAAAGAGGGCGCTGCTGTTAATCTCACTTCACAGAGGATTAAAGTGAGGCAAAATACCCTCACATCCTGCCTGGAGGTGACTTCTCAGCTCTTTTTAGTCTCTTCATTTCTCTTCCTGTTACGGACTCAACCTCAGACTTGGGCTGCACACCGCAATTCAACTCAGCAAGTACTCCTCAGATTTCAAGTGTGTACCAGACAGGTCCAGCATGGGGTCGGGAAGGATAAAGGCTGGGCGCCCACTGTCAAGGAGTCTACAGTCCAGCAATGGAGATGAATCTGGGTATAGGCTTAGCTCTGAGTCAGTTGGAAAGCCCCATGTGCTGCGACTAGGGAAGGACAGCTGAATTATCAGGATAAATTCAAAATAATGAGAGAGGCTGTGCTTCATTTTCCCTATCATTTTTTTAAGAGAGAGAGAGAGAGAGAGAGACTGAGTGGGGAGAGTGGCAGAGGGAGGGGGAGGGAGGGAGGGAGGAAGGGAGAGAAAGAGAGAGAGAGAGAGAGAGAGAGAGAGAATCTTAAGCAGGTTCCACGCTCAGGGCAGAGACCAACACAGGGCTCGATTCCAAGACTCTGAGATCATGACCTGAAATAAAGAGTCGGATGCTCAACAAACTGAGTCACACAGGCACCCCCTTTTTTCCTATCTTTAAACAAATAATAATGACTTTGAAAGTAGGAGCTCATTGGAAGATACAGGGAGGATAAAGAAGAAAATTAAATTTATTCAGTCTCATCATCCAGAGAAAAACATTATTATATGTTGATATATTTCATTCCAATCTCTTTTATCTGCACATTGAGGCTTTTTAGGAAAAGAAAAACATTAGAATTATATCGTTTATATAATTTTGTGTCATTATATCATGGGCATTTTCCATTATCACTAAAAATTGTTTGAAAAAAAACATAATTTTTAAAGGCTACCTAACATGCTTATGCATGGACATACCATAATTCATCCATCCATTTTACTGCTGCTCGATATTTACCTTTTGCAAAGTTTTACTACTAAAAACAATGCTGTGATATCTACTGCTGTGTATTCTTTTTCTCAAATCTTGCATGGAGTCTGCCTTTTGTAAAAACATCCAACCAGTTGTAACAGAGTATAAAGTTTCTAATTATATCATATTCATTCTTGTGATTTTGACATTGCTGCTCTAAGAAAGCTTCTAGACCATGGAAACTCGCACCCCAGTCTCGCAGCTACTACTTGTGCCTGGGAGAAGCAGCCTTCTTGTCCCATGCACCATCTTGTTTCATCCATTGGCCACGGGGCAGATGCAGGGCCATCTCTACAGTTCCACCCTAGCACCATCTTGCCATAGATTAGTTACGTGGCCATCTGTAGCTCCCACAATCAGCAATCCAATTGAAAAATAAGTTTTCCTTTCCTATCAGTCCCCACCAAAGTCCTAGAAATAAGTCTCATTGGTCCATTTCGGTTCATGTATCATGTGTGGGACCTTGACCAATTATGAAGACCAAGGAGCTAGTCAGCCTGACCTGTATCTTAAATTCTTTCTTTACTTCATGGTTGTGTCCTTTGTACTATTTACAAATAGGCAGACCTAACTCAAGGGCTTCTAGCTACACACTTTTTTAAATGTTTATTTAGAAAGAGAGAAATACATGTTTATTTATTTATTTTGAGAGACAGAGAGAGAGAGAGAGAGACAGAGCGCTGAGGAGGAGCAGAGAGAGGGAAAGAGAGAATCCCAAGCAGGCTCCACACTGTCAGCACTAGCCTGATGCTAGACTCGAACTCACAGACCATGAGATCATGACCTGAGCCGAAAATCAAGAGTCTTCCCCTTAAACTGAGCTACTCAGATGCCCCAGCTACACCACTTTTTAAATATTAAGTAATGGTAAAAAGGGTCAAGCTGGAGCAGATCCAACCACCAGTATTTTGGGATAACCTTGCCAGCAGCTGAAATTCAATATGCCCCAAATCAAATCTACCTTCCTCACCAAAGCACATGATTCCTCCCATTTCCCTAGAAGCCATTACAATATGTGGCAGACCCCGTAGTTTAGCTCATCCAGATTCTTCTCACAACCTCCTCTCCTTTTCTTGCCTGTACAATGGAACCTATTAAAGCTAAAAAACTTAATCTCCTAGGCTCTCTCACTGCTAGGAGGCTCATGCAAACATTTCTGGCCAATGACAGATAAGTAGGTGATATCTGAAGCCAATGCAGCCATTTTGCAATTGTGACTCTAGTCTGCCACCCAATAAAGAGGGAATAGCATATAAAGGACCCTTGGTCAATGATGATATCTCACTTTGCTGAACTGGTCTGGGCTGCCCACCTCTAGACTTCCTGTTACGTGAGACAGACATGCCTCTACTTTTCAAATCCACCATTACTCATAGCCAAATTCCTAACATATGTACCAGCTTTCCGGTCAGCTAAAGAACCTCAGCATTTCTTCATCATTTGCCACAGTCTTACTCTCCATCGCTGATTGACTGCCATGCACTATTGATTTTACTCATCTGGGGAAAAAACTAGAAGCAATAGGAGGCCAGATTTCCAGTGGAATGTGCACAGTGAAAACTGTCTAGGCATGTCAGCTATGCATGGAGGAGTTCTCTGATAGGTGAAAAATGTCCTTGGTGGGAAGTTATAAGGCAACAAATATAGAACTCAGAAGGGTAATTAATTACATTACAGTTGCGAGAAAATCTTGAGGTCTCTTCCATCTCTGAAATGCTAAAATCATTCCATCATTCCATTAGAATCACCAGACAGCACTCCTGGTCACGTAAAACAGAGCAAAATACTGTTACTTAAAACGCAAACTGCCTTATAAAGAGAAGAGATCCCATTAGGGGAAGCTCTTTGTCTACCCTGGACGTGGAAGTAGTTGGTTATGCTTGTTTAGGAGCAGGAGCTGAAGGTGGCTGGGTGACCCCACCTAACAGATGGGGAGGATTTGGAGAGAAAGGGGGGCGAGGGGTCAGTGAAGCTGCAGGAAAGGTGGGTCACTGAGGAGCCCTAGGTGGCTGAGTGTCTGGAAGGGGCTCTGGAGAAAAGACATTAGAGGGTGAAGGAGTGCAGTGTTTGTTGTGTCATCCATTAGGCCATCTCCCCTGGCTCTTTAGTAACATCTTACAATTCCGTGTGAAGATAACTTTTAAACTGAAGCAGGGACTGAGTTTCTCGGCTGGACACTCACAAGGAGGAACAATATTTCATGCAACACAACAATTACCCCAGACCAAGGAGGCCATCAGAGTGTGAGCACAGGCTGGAACTCAGACACTTTGTGGGGGGGTGGGCGTCTTGGGATGCAATAGGCCATGGATTGGGGGTTTGAGGCTATTTTACGTAAGTTTCAAGGGCTAGGTGGGTCCAGCTGACATAAAGTCTTCCTGAGATAGAGAGAGGACCATTTTCTTGAATAACATTCATCCCACAGAAGACATTATAGGTGAGCAGATAAGCCATGTTGCAGACTACAAAATGTTTCTATTTACTGTCTTCTTTTCTTTATCAGATTCTCTGTAGCCAAAATAGTGAGCTGAAAGACACAACCAGATGGAAAATACAAGACAAATGTTGGGATCCTTACAGGATACATGCCATGAAGGAAATGACTGGAAATTTCATATCATAAAAATATCATAAATATCAAAAATATCATAAAAATAGACTTTTATTTGCAAAGTAACAGGTAATGAAGTGCCTACTTTATATACTTTATCATTCATTCACTTATTCCATACATATTAATTGGGCACCTCCTATATGCCAGTCATTATTTTGGGCACTAAGAATACAGCCATGAACAAAACAGGCAAAACTTCCTGCCCTCGTGGTATTTTACACTCTCATGAGTAGATAGACAATACAAATAATTGATAATTATAATAATAACAATAGCCAACACTTATATATCACTATATGTATACTAACTCCACTGTGAGGTCAACATTACTAGAATCTCCATTTTACAGATGAGGACATAGAGGCACAGATTAACCAATTTTCCCAAGGTTACCCAGCTACTATATAATGAAATCAAGCTGTGCGGACCCCTGGTCTGTCTCCAGGGTTCATGCTGTTAACCATTTTGCTCTGGGCTACAGTATGTCAGATAAATATGTCTCATAGACAAAAATAAAGCAGGGAAGGGGGAAGAAGTATAGGTAATGAGGAGGATGGGGCCAGGGGCTGAACTGGACATTGGATGAAAGGCAAGTCCCTACTGAGAAGGTGCCACTGAAAGAGAGGGAGTGAGCCATGTGAATACTGGGGAAGCACGCTCCAGAAACAAGGAACAGTAGGAGCAAATGTCCTGAGGCCAGCCGTGCCTGACATGCTCCAGGAACAGCAAAGAGTTTAGGGTGGTCAGGGTGGAGTTGGCCAGGGAAAGGAGACCAGAAGATGAAGTCAGGGAGTAATGGGGCCAGATCATGCAGGGCCTTGAGGCCATAGTTAAGGATTTTGGAGGTTGTGTGAGTGAGATGAGAGCAATCAGAGGGTTTTATGCAGGAAATGGGCATGATCTATCATATTTAAAGTGGATCATTCTGGCTACTGGGCAGAGATGGGAGGAGGGGGTGGGGACAAGAGCAAGGGTAGAAGCAACGAGATTAGTTATGAAGCTACTGAAACTTCCAGGTGAGCGAGAAAGGCAGCTCAGACCCCGTTGGTAAGTGGACGTTTTGAGAGATGACTGGATTCCCAATTTATTCTGTTGTCTATGAGAAAAGTGACCAAGGAACTCAGTATTGACTCCAAGGGTTGGGCATGAGCCAATGGAGGAATGCGGTTGCTATTTACTGAGTTAGGGAAGGCCACAGGAGGAGAACTTTGGGAGTAGGGGAGACCAGGAGGTTGATGTTGGATATGTTCCCTTTGAGATGCCTATTCAGCCCTCAAGTGGAGATATGAAGCAGACATTTGGATGTATAGTCACTTTCAGCGAGCAGTCCAGGGGTCTCAGGGGTCCATTTCAGGTATAGGAGTGCATGTGAGCAGATAACCTAAAGCTTCTCTCTGTTACCTCATGGGCTTCAGCTAGTCAGGGTTTCTGTCCCTGGATCTCAAGTAACAAAGCGTTACTGCAGCCAGCTTACAATTAGCTATGAAGCCTACGGTTCATTTCTGAAGGCTGTATTCAAGAGTCCAGGCCATCACTCCTTCCTCCAGGTTATCCCTAGGGCCCGAGTGGATATGGGTTCATCTGCCTTCTTTGTCCTACAGATGCACAGTGGAGACACTGCCAAGCATGGCAGTGGCCAAAAGGCTAGTTGGGAGCCACGCAGGGTCACATGTAGTGTTCACAAGAGAGGGGAGAGCACCAAAGTCTGACCACACCCTCACACCAAGATGCCACCTGCTGCCCCTGCCTGATGGACATAAATGACCATCCTGCTGTCCGTTCTCTGTTCCTGTGGGATGTAAGGTCTAGGCGTGAGGCCTCAGAAGCAACTCTTCACTACCCCAAACAAGGACCTAGACCCTCCAAGGAAATTTCCCCCAGAGTAGTTGTGTGATATTTGTCATTGACACCTGGGTAATTTTTTTTTTGTCAGGACCACATACATGTCTTCAAATAAACAAACATACTCCTCTGGCAGGAAAAATCAGTGCTGTGAAGAGGCAGCCAAGGAAAGACAGGTGCACTTTGCAGTTTATGAAGGTAAGATGCATCATCACCACATTCAGTACAAAACCTTAAACAGCACAGAGATGTGCTCATGTGACATGCTTGCGTAGAGGACATAGGAGAGCTGGGCACCCCAGCAGCAACACAGAACCCCAGCTGCTGTCCTTGCAAGGAGTGGGCCTATGAAAGTGCATGACAAGCCACTAGAAATAATTATGATGAAGAATGTATCCAAATTCTTCTCTCCTGTTCAAATGGGAAAAGGTTTTAATTGGCCCCCCAACATCCAGCATCCTTCTGATGTCCCAAGGCTTGTAAATGATAAGAGTAACGTTTTAATACTAACAGTTATTAAAATATTAAAACCCATAAAATGATTAGTTCATACTGGGAATGGTGATGATCACTGAGTGCTTTCATGGGCCGGGCCCTGTCCCAGGTGAACCACCTGGTTCAGTCCTCAGGTACCCTGTGGCCACTTCTCACCTCCTTCCCTCCTGCCCCATCAGTACCTGACACAGGATCACTCCTTTCTCCTCCACAAAGCTTTTAGGATGGCACCCTCTCTTGGCTGCTTTTTCTAAGTTGTTTTAATTGGCTCCTCCTTCCCTTCGTAACTCACTGAACATTGGGGTCCCGCCCTCTCATCACTTCTGAGATGACCTATGGTAGTCCCAGGGCTTTACACACAGCGTATAACTGCCAACTAAGATCTTACCTCCATTCCACAGCTCGCCCTGCTGGGGTGGCTATTAGGCACTTCACACCAAGCATATTCAGCAGACCTGTTGATTTGTTTTCCTACACCTGCTCCTCCCCATTATTCTAGTATTCCCCTGATATGTCAATGGCACCTTCATCCTTCCAGAAGCAAAGCTAGAGGTCTGATAGGTGGTCATCCTTGACCAGTCACCTGTCTCTGTCCCACACACACACAGACACACACACACACACACACACACACACACACACACACACTCCAGCAGCAAATCCAGCTGGATGCACCTTAATTTTACCATTTTTACCACCTCCACCCTTAGTATCTGGTCTAAGCCACCTTCGCCACTCTGGTCACTCTTGGGCTGTTGCAAGGGACATCTGTTTCTGCCCTTGACCTCTCCCCTCACGTAGACATGTGTCTGTCTTCAACACAGCAGCCAGAGTGATCCTGCTAAAACATTTCAGAGCATGTCCTTCCTCTGCTCCAATCTCAACCCCCAACAAGTTCCCACCTCCCTCAGAGTAGGATTCAAAGTCCCCCCTGTGCTGGCAAGGACCTGCCCCCTGGCCCAGCCCCGCTTGCACAACTGTATCTCCCACCTCTCTTTCCCCTGACCCAGGTCCAGCTACATGGGCCTCTTTGCGATCTGCAGGATGCTTCCCTCTAGGGCTTGGCTTCCTGCAGCCTCGGCCTGGACCTCTGTCCACCTGGATGTCTGTGTGGCCCACAGGTCACTTCTTCAGACAGACCTTCTCTTTTCTGATCATCCATCAGAAACTGGACAACCACCCATCCCTCTCTGTCCTCCTTAGCCCTTTTTTTATTAGTGCATTATCACTCTTGACATATGATAGCACTATTCATTTACTTTTTACAGTCTATCTTCTCTCTACTCCCCAGAACATAAGTTCCTTGAGCTCAGGGGCCCTTATTTGTTCATTTCTCTGGCCTCAGTGTCAGGAGTGGTGCCTTATACATCCTTGTGCTCAGTAAATGTTTGTTGAATGACTCACAGTGGCTCAGGGAGAAAGTAAAGTGTCAGGAACAGGGCAGCGGAGCACTCTGCCCCAGGTGCACAAAATTAAGAAGCTGCATCATCAGGAGAGAATGTTAGAGCGGAAATAACAGCAACCAGAGGTTCACCTCCTTTTTAATCATTACCATGAACCAGCCGTTGGTCTAGGTCTGAAATAATTGCCACTGAGTTTTAATATTACACATGTAAGCTTCAAATTAGCATATTTTCATTACTTCTCCTTTAATAAACATTGTTTTCTATATGGAAGTAATTTGGAGAATTCCCAGTGTCAGAGCTGGCCTCTGACACGTGCAGCCTCAGCCGTGTGCATTCTCTTTGAGAGTAAATTCATAACCACTGGGAATTCTTGGTGCTTGGGGCTCAGTTTGTGTCTTTGACTCCTGAGGTCCTGCAAGTGTCTGCATGTAGCCAGAAGACTCTAGAGAAACAAGGATAGCACAGTGACTGTGAAGATACAGAATGTGAGTCACTTCAATTCTGTGTGACCAGATGGGGCTTTTATTTGTGACTAAAGCTTACAACAGCGAAACTGAGTGCAGCATTTCGGACACGCTAGTTCCGTTTGATAAGCGACAATGTTAGTTCGTCCATGAACTAGTTCATCAAATTTGAACAATAACTTTAAAACTCAATTTTAAAACCTGAAGAACAAATTAAGGAATGAATGATTATTGTTGATTACAACATGGCTGATACTGGGAACTATTTTGTCATCTAGAGGAGGGAGTGTTAAAACAATCTTCCCTGGGTTGAATAGACACACTGCTGTTGGTAAGTAGCTAGTATTATCATTATCAGCCTTTTACAGATGAGGAAACTGAGGCACAGAGGACTGAAGTAAACTTAAGTGGGCTTAAGTGGAGGAGCAAAGGTTCAAGGCCAGGCAGTCTGTGATCACTTTTCCTCAATGGTAATGAACTTCCATTTATACTTGCAGTTGATTGAAACTGGGACACTCGTGTTTTATTTATAGCTAAAAGTTACTCGTGCCAACTCACATATGCTTAAGTTAACTGAACTAAAATCAATTCTTAAATCTATGGCCAAGCGATTCCACTCTTAGTATGTCCCCAAAAGAAAGTGTGTCTGTGCCCAGCAAAAGACGTACATAAGAGCGTTCAAATCAGCTTTATCAATAGGAGAACGGATACTTTGGGGTATATTCATATAACAAAATACTACACAGCAATAAAAATGAATCAACTATGAACACACACAATGATATAGATGCATCTTATAGATATACTGTTGAGGGAAAGGAGCCAGGCACAAAAATTCATATATGGTGTGATGTCATTTTGATGGAGACAGAGGTGCAGTAGTTACTAGTAGGGGTGACTGACCAGGAGGGGAACTAGGGAAACTTCCGTGTAGCTAGGAGGGTTCTGAATCTTGATTTGAGTTCTGGTTACACAGGCATATACACATGTGTTTGAACTGAATTGAGTTCCCCCAAAATTCATACCTTGAAGCCCTACCCATAATGTGAATGTGTTGGAGATAGGGCCTTTTTGAAGCAATTAGGATTAAATGGGGTCAGGCGAATGGGGCACTGATCCAATAAGATTAGCATTCTTATGAGATGCCAAATGCCTCACTCTCTCTCTCTGTCCATGTGAGGACACAGTGAGAAGGTGGCCATCTGCAACCCAAGGAGAGAGCCACACTAGACACTGACCTTGCTTGGCATCTTGATTTTGGACTTCTAGACTTCAGAACTGTGGGAAAATAAATTCTTGCTGTTTAAGCCACCACGTCTGTGGTACTCTGTTATGGCAGCCCAAGGTGATCATAGAGAATACAACAGATAAAGTTTTATAGAGCTATACATTCTTTTAAAAATTTTTTTAATGTTTATTTATTTTTGAGAGAGAGCAGAGCATGAGTGGAGGAGGGGCAGAGAGAGAGGGGGAGACACAGAATCCGAAGCAGGCTCCGGGCTCTGAGCTGTCAGCACAGAGCATGAAATGGGGCTCAAACTCACAAACTGTGAGATCATGACATGAGTAGAAGTCAGATACTCAACCGACTGAGCCCCCCAGGCACCCCTAGGGCTATACACTCTTAAATGCACTTTAGGTATATCATGTATGTTATATCTTAATGGAAAATATAAAGAATAATACAAAAGAATCCCTCCAGGCATAATCAGGGTGAATTGCCTGAACCAAGTAAACAGCCTTTAGTGCCTCTAGTTTCTAATGCCTCTCCTCTACCTAGACTGTGTGCCAGATAAGCAAACTCCCATGTAACATGGCACCCGCCAGCATGGACCTCTCTCCAACCACCCAGAAGGTTGCTGGTGCCTGCACAGGGATGGAATCCCATTGCTAAGGGCCAGCCCTCCCTTCCGTTTCCCTCAGGTGATGGAGGATGGAGAAAGTGGCCAGGTTTGATGGGCAGGGCAAGAGATAGCCTCTGCACACCTGTCCTTGCCAGTCATGGCTGAGCAGCCAATGCCACCTCCCCTGGTCCCCAGCCTGAATGAAGATGGGCATTGCCTGGAGAGGAAGTATGTGCCAGCAGCTGATAAGAAGGGCCATTTTGGGGCAGGCCAGGGCTGCCAGTCACCGCACAACCCTGAAGGCAGAGCTGACAGCAGACACCAAGGCCTGACCAAATGCTTCGGAGCTGGGCAAATATAAGAGGGAACAGAATGCGTGGTGCGAGGCAGAGTTAACACAAAGAACAAAATGATTAAAACAGGACATTTACAACACCCCATCTTTCCTGTTCTCTTCTCTGCAGAATCTTGGTATAATTCCTTTTTCTTGCCCCAACCTGACCACATAACACCATTTCTACTTAAAATTGCTTCCCAGAACTTCTTTAGCGATTATATTAAAATGTTATGTCTACTCTTTCTGCATACATTCTCACTTATTCTAAAAATATGAAATGATTCCCAGCCGGGATATACATTTCTGACTGCAGACATAAATTTAGGCTTTGCTCAAATATCCCTGTATTTGGGTGTGCTCTGCACTAAATTTAAAGAACAAATTTACTTGTTCGTTTAGATCATCTTTATTAAGTGTTTGTAATACAGAAGGTTCCAAAGCTACAAAAGTTATCTATAGTGAACGATCATTTATTTAATGATTCCCTGCTAGGTTTCTTTGTGTAGTTAGCAGTTTACTGATTATTTAGCTAATGGATTAAAACATTAGGCTGACAAAAGATAGCAAACAATGAATTCATACGGATTGGTATCAAGTAAGATGAAAGAAATACTGATAATGTAAACCAATGAGAAAGTGAGATGCTCTTTTCAAAAGTTTGATTTATACGAATCCTCAGAACTCATTTTTGTGAAAAGTAAGGCACAACTAGGTACATAAAAGTAAGCCATCCCCATCCATCAAATGAAAAGTCCTTGATACTTTTACATTAAAGGGAAAAATAGCTCCATTTTATTATCTTAGCAATCACTGAATTTAGTTACATGACTTCATATTAATCATCATTGGGAGGCAATAGTATAAAACTATAAAAATCACATAAGTTAAAATAGGAAACTTAAAGAATTCTACTTTCTTTACTATCCCAACAATCAATATCAAATTCCTGTAATATAGCTCCAATTGATGCTGTGAAGGTCAGAGGCTGTGAGACTAAGTATTAATACTCAAAATCATCATTTCTATAAATTTGTTCTTAATAGTGCTAGTGAGAGAAAGGAGAAGACATGTCTAGGGTGGAACGAGTTTGGTTAAACCACGTTAAAGTGGTCATTTTATCACGGGACTTGTCAAAACCCTAATGTGCTGATGTGTGTGGGAAATTTCAAGATGGGAGTGTTTTGTGTGATACCGTCTAAGCTGACTCTCCCCCACATTCTTCACAGAGCACCTTGGGGCTAGCGGTCTATTAGAACACACTTTGAGGAACACTTTTTGATCTCAAGAGGTCTGGGGAGACTTGCTGTAAAATGAGCGCCCTTCCACCTTGGGCTAGCTCGCCATGCAAGGCCACCATGTTTTGTGAATTGTAAGATAGAGTATAAAAGGCTGCCTCTTCTGGGACAGACTGGTTTCCAATTCAGAGGCTGTAAGGCATAAGGTGGGGTATGTCCATTGGTGTTTCCATGACACTACCCAGCTCTGACCTCTGTCCTTTGGGTATCACATCTGTGACCTAGATGTCTGCCTGGCTTACAGAGATGGGGTAGGACAAGAGACCCAGGATGCTCATAGCAGTGAGAAATGGAGGCAAGTGTAGAGAGAGGGAGAAGCAGCAGAGGAAGTGGACTGAGGGTAGTAGTTGGACAGGGATGGGGGCAACAGGGACCCCTGGAGGAAGAGTGCTCAGCAGATAGGCAGAGGTCAGGAGAATAAGAATGGCCATTATAGCTAGTGTCAGCTAGGGTTCTGCTGTGACAACAAAGCTTAAAATCTCAATGGTTTAGCATAACAACATTTTACTTCTCACTCACACCATAGTGTGATAAAAGTCAACAGCTCTCTTGAGCAGTTCCCCTCCATGGGGTGACTCAGGATACAGAATCCTTCACCCTGTGGTGAGGGTCACTAAGGAGAGGGGACAGAGATGAAATAAATTGTGCAAGGTCAGCTTCAAACTGGAAGTAGTGTAGGGAAGATTCATAATCATGTGATCTAACTCCATGCCCTGTATTCCTTTTGTTTTCTTTAAAAATACATTATATCTAAATGTCCGTCAACTGATGAATGGATAAAGAAGTTGTGGTTTATATACGCAATGGAATACTACTTGGCAATGAGAAAGAATGAAATATGGCCTTTTGTAGCAACGTGGATGGAACTGGAGAGTGTGAAATAAGTGAAATAAGTCATACAGAGAGACAGATACCATATGTTTTCACTCTTATGTGGATCCTGAGAAACTTAACAGAAGACCATGGGGGAGGGGAAAGAGGGGGAAAAGTTACAGAGAGGGAAGGAGGCAAGCCATAAGAGACTCTTCAAAACTGAGAATAAAGTGAGGGTTGATGGGGGGTGGGAGGGAGGGGAAAGTGGGTGATGGGCATTGAGGAGGGCACCTGTTGGAATGAGCGCTGGGTGTTGACAATAAATTTCATATTTTAAAAAACAAAACAAAATGGCAGATTCTGGAAACGTAAAAAAACTAAAATAAAAATCAATTATATGTTATCTGTATATTATACATAGATAATTCCAGTACAGTTAACATACAGTGTTATATTAGTTTCAGGTGTACAATATAATGATTCAGCAATTCTATATTCAGTGCTCATCATGATAAGTGTACTCTTAATCCCCTTCACCTATTTCACCCATACCCCACCCACATCCCCTCTGGTTACCATCAGTTTGTTCTCAATGGTTAAGAGTCTGTTTTTTGGTTTGGACCTTTTTCTCTGTTTGCTTATTTTGTTACTTAAATTCCACATATGAGTGAAATCAGATGATATTTGTCTTTCTCTGACTGATTTATTTCACTTAGCATTATACCTTCTAGATCCATCCATGTTTTTGCAAATGGCAAGATTCCATTCTTTTTTATGGGTGAGAAATACTCTATTGGAGATTATATATATATATATATGTATATATATATGTATGCCATCTTCTCTATCCATTCATCTATCAATGGACACTTGAGCTACTTCCATATTTTGGCTATTGTAAATAATGCTGCAATAAACAAACCTAAGGGTACTTACATCTTTTGAGTTAGTGTTTTTGTATTCTTAGGGTAAATACCCATAGTGGAACTACTGGGATCACATGGTAATTCTATTCTTAATTTTTCGAGGATTCTTTGTTTTCTACAGTGGCTGCACAAGTCTGCGTTCCCACCAACAGTGGCTGAGAGTTCCTTTTCCTCCACATCTTCACCAACATGTATTGTTTCCTGTGTTTTTGATTTTAGCATGGCCCATAATCTTAGCCAATCTGCCTTCTACTTTTCCCAGTATCCAGATATTGACCAGCACTTAACAGATGCTCAATAAAGTCTTGTTGACTGAAATGTCAATGATTGGAGATAAGTGGTTTTCCATTAAATGTATTGATTTTGATGTTTTCCTCAAACATTTAGGATATAAATCCAAAATAATGTAGCCAGTCACTCATAGCAGGCAATTCCATGGTAAACTTAAAAAAAATTTTTTTCATGTTTTATTTATTCTTGAGAGAGAGAGAGAGAGAGACAGAGCATGAGCAGGGGAGGGGCAGAGTGAGAGAGGGACACAGAATCAGAAGCAGGTTCCAGGCTCTAAGCTGTCAGCACAGAGCCCAACGCAGGGCTTGAACTCACAAGCCGTGAGATCATGACCCAAGCTGAAGTCGGATGCTTTACTGACTGAGCCACCCAGGCGCCCCTCCATGGGAAACTTAACTGTGTGGCCTCACATAAATAAGACTATAGGATTTTTAACTCTGTCTCTGACTCTTTTGGAGCCCATACCCACAAGCTTCAGAGCTCCACTTGCTCCTGGTCCAAACGCTAACAAGCGCCCTACATCGTGCAGATACTCCAGCATCTCTGCCAGTTAGTCCCTGGTGGCAAAGTTGGGGTCATCTCACCACAGGTGTGAAAAACTGCAAGCAACAAAACAGGGTAAAGAAAGACTCACGATTTTCCCATTCATTGTAAAGCAACCAAGTTCAGAAGTTAATAACTAAAAGGTTGAGAAAATTGACAAGGAGATAAAGGAATGTGGCTATTTCTTGACACCCAGAGCTCTTTAATCCTCTATTGAGCCACAATTGCCTAAGGACTGAGGAACTGATACAATCTGAGGCTCTGGCTCATATATTGAGTAGATTTCCCCCATCGCCATCAGCTGGGGAAAATCTGATCATTTCATAATTACTCTAGACCAAGGTGGGTGGGGAGCATGAGGGAGGCAGAAAACTACCCGTGGGAAAGAGCCTATTCAATTTTCTTGGGAACCCTCTGGTGCATTCTTATGCTAGCAAAAGATGTTCATTATTGCAAAAGAAGGCATTTTGCAACTTAAAAGGCAGTGTTCCCCAGAGCACAGGCACTGCAGTAATTTGACAGAGGTCTCACGCTGTCACCATTAGCATGACTGAGTGATTTTCCAATTTGCAGAGTGCCTTGGGAAGAAAGAAAAAACAAAACCCAACCCCAAGCACACCACTCAGAAATAACCACAAAGTAGACTGTCCCCATCTCTGCCTCCATCTTAGATCTTAGGTGGTGTCCTGAGCCTGGCCCCTCAGATTCCTGGCAGTGCCACCAGGGAGGGCATAGTGTCCTGCAAAAGGGCCTCCTCTTCTGGCCTCTAGTGGTCGAGACAGATTAGTGCAGAAGCCCCACTGGGTATACTCCCAAGGGTTATCTGTTAGACTGCATTGATGGAAAGGCTCCTCGCGGCAAATGTTCATTGCTGAATCCCCAGCGTGTGGCATGGTGCCTGGAGCAGAGTATGATCTCAATAAATATTTGTTGAATCAAATTTAAAAATCAAGTATTCGATACCCACACACAGGGTAATCAGAGAAAGATAACTGAAGTTTGGGCCTCCAAGGTGTTTACAAAGTAGCTGGGGAAATGAAGATAAACACGGGGCATCCATCATTTCACCAAACCACAGCAATCTGGTAGCACAGTCCAGGGCTGTGGATTTGGGTGATAAAACGATCACTGACTTAACCTTCATAACAAATCACTGAAACTAATTTCTACTTCCCCCTACTATGCCAAGAGGGCTGTGTCCAGCCTCCTGGAGACAACAGCTGCCTCCACTCTCCCATCATTTTTGATGCAGCCCTCAGGCCACTAGGTGCCCAGCCCCACCCCTGGCTGTGCTGAAACCTGTCTTCCTGTCCTCAGCCATTCCAGTGGTCATCCCGTATGTCCCCTAGCCTGTTTCAGAGCCCCTAACTGAGGGAACCGGTCTGTTACTTGACCAGGTATTTTGGCTCATTCCAGTTCCCCCTTCCTAAGAACATGGTTTGCATCCCATTTGTCTAGACTGGAAAACTAATCTGCATCACTCTTAAAATCTACCCTTCCCTCCTCACCAGCCCTTCTAGGGCCCTGGGCTAAGCTTGAACATTTCAACACCTCTTTATCAGGGGAATGCCCAACCCATGGCTACAAATCAAATAGTACTAAATGGTTTTTATTGAAAACCCTAAATTCACATGAGTGGAGGTCAGCTCAACAGCTCATTGGTGCCTCCTCTATGGTGTCTCTGATCTTCTTCTGGTCCTAAGAGAATGGACACAGTCTCAGGGAATGTGACCTCATACAGCTTTTTTCAAAATAGAAGAGGCTGGCAGACCTTTATACTCACATATTTCTCTCTTATTAGAAAAGAAGAATATTTCGCAGGGCCCTCCAGAAGACTTTTCTTAACAGCCTGCTGTTCAGGATAATTTATATGCCTCCCACCACCGCCCCACCACCCCCACCAGCAAAGAGGTTAAGAGAATCTCCTCCCAAATAAATAAAATTGTGATTCTTTTAGCAAGGAATGTGGGTGAATACTTCCACATAAATAGTGGTGTCTGCCACAATCAACTGAGGTACGTAGATTATCTCATATAACAGGAAATTCATGAGTGGGCATCTCCACAGCTGGTCCATTCACATCAAGGCTCCAGTGTGGCTTTTCTGATTCTCTCAGCTTTACCTTCTTGGATACCAGAGAGCTGACTTTGCATCCTCACATATATAGTCCAGTGTGGGCAGAGGGGTGTTTCCTCCTCTGTGCTACTCTTTGAATACAGAGGAAAATCCTTCTCTCAAGCCCTTAGCTGACTGCTCTTCTGGTTCCATTGGCCAAGATTGGGTCAATGTCCATGTCTTAGTGAAAAGGTGTCTGGGAAAGTGAGTATCTGACCTTTTTCAGAGTAGATGGTATGCCTCTGCTGTCAAGGAAAAAAGACAGGAGATGGCTGTTGGCTAGGCATATAGCAGTTATTAACCTACTATGAGAATTATAAATATTTAGAGCAAATAGTTCTCCATGAAGGCTGTGCTAGTCACAGACAGGTTCATAGAAGAGCAAGTCTGTGGTTATTCAACCCCTTAGAAAGGACACAACCAATCCTCTTGGTACATTATTAAACTCTGTGGGTGATGCACAAAGAAATTGTTCAATTCCAACCATTGCAAGCCATTGGCTCATATTCCTTGAGAACACCAGCTTTTTGCCTTTGCTCTCCACTTTGGCCTGTTTTCTTGCTGGAGGAGGCAGGCCCATGTCCTAGCTGGATGCCTATGATAGCAAATCATGAAACAATCCCCCTCTTCAGATGGATTAAGAACCACAAGTACAGTGGATATGCATGGCTGAGCTTGGAAAGCAGATGAGTAAACCCAAGCAGTGGGTGGTTTTGACCTCAGCCCTGGAAGCTTTATTAAATTTATTTAATAATTTTAATTTGATGATTAATTTTAATTTAATTTAATTTAATGATTTTATTAAATCATTGCTCAGGGGCGCCTGAGGGGCTCAGTCAGTTAAGTATCTGACTTCGGCTCAGGTCATCATTTCGCGATCCGTGAGTTCGAGCCCCGCATTGGGCTCTGTGCTGACAGCTTGGAGCCTGGAGCCTGCTTCAGATTCTGTATCTCTCTCCCTCTCTACCCATCCCCTGCTCACACTCTGTCTCTCTTTTTCACAAAAATAAATAAACATTAAAAAAAAGAGAAAATCATTGCTCAGAGTCCCTGCCATGACATTAAGACTAGTCATATCATCCTGACAATAAGGAATCACATCATTGCAGATTGATATGGTGGGCTTCACTGGCAAAAAGCCACAACTTTACCTAACACCTCTGTTTTTTATGTTTGGTTTCCTCTTGGGAGGCTCAGACTCTGAGACCCCTTAATGAGACATACAACTATCAACTCTGCAGCTTGACGAGGGCCAGCGATGATATAGAGGTGACTGGAGGGGTCTGCTGCATCACAGGGCAGTGCGTGGGACTGAAGGAACACATTGATATCCACTGGAAACAGTGTGATAGACCTGCATGATTGTATTTAACTTCTTAATAATCCTGGGGGGAGTCAGTCTAAATTGTTCCTAATTTACAGAGGAAGAAATGACTCTTCCCAAGGGTTTGTAACTTGCCCAAAGTCATACCTTCTAGGACTTGGTAGAGCCTGGCTTTGAATCCAGGATTTCCAGACTTTAGCACCATGCTCTTCTTCCTCAGCTCATCTTATGGAAGTTTTCTGAGAATTGTTGCAAATCAGGTTTTCCTCAAATTTTTCTGTGAATCCCCGTGGGGTTTCCACATCCACCCAGGAGGCAAGCCAGCTACCCTAGGTGTCCTTTCCAAGAGTCAAGAAGTCAAATCAAATAATGATCTCTGCTCCCACAGGTCCAACTTTGTGGTCATAGAGGAATGAGCCATGCTTGACACAATAGCACTTTAAACAGTAGTGTTAAAATGCAAACACTCCTGGAAAGGGCATGGGGCACCTTGCTTTCCTACCAAGATGGAAAGACCATAAGGAGGGCTCCACTGTGACAGAAGGAGAGGAGTGGGGAAGTGTAAAAACATCACAGACTAATTAGGAAGTCTCAGAGTAGGGGCCCTAGATGGGGGCCTCATGAACCCATGTATGACTCTCCAACCTCACCAAATGGCTCTCCCTAGAAAGTGGCATGTGTGGACAGCATCAATGACCTCCTTAACTCTCTGGCTTCCATTTGGCTTTAGCCAATGCTAAATATGGTAACAGTCAGCTACCCAGGTGGCAAGTTGACTGCATTAGACCTTCCTATCATGGTGGGAGCAGTGTTTTGCCCTCATTGATATACACACATAGCTCAGACAGGGGTTTGCCTTCACTGCCAAATACCAGGAAGCAGAATGCAACTGCACGATCTAAGCTCTGGTGTCAGGCTTCTCTGCCAAAATTCTGGCACATTTATCCCAGTCCAGACCATAGAGATGGCTGTAGGGATCAAAGGGGTTGCTCATGTGTGTGTTCATTACTATTTCCAAGGCATTTTCTACCATTTTGCAGGCACATGCCTGTTGACTTCTCACAGATCTATACCATAGGTATTATTATCCCCATTTTATGGATGAGAAAGTTGAGACTTTGGTGAAGAAATTGAGTTAAGAATTAATCACAACCTGTCTGTGATTAGCCTCCATGCAAGACAGTCTCTCCAGACTGCATACCTCATACACACCATGCCAGGTACTCGGAAATATATTGCATCATTTAATGACATGCCCGCAGTATATAAATGTGAACATGGGTCTGGACATAACTATATGTGTGAGTATGTTGTGTGTGTTTAAAGAACAGCCATTCCAGTTGACATCAGGCAACAAACAGGGCCTAGTGCTACCAAGTGAGTGTAAACAACTTTTGCAGAATGTAAATAATATTCAGACAAAGACACTGAGTGAAACAAGACAGAAACAAGACCTCTCCATAGTCTTATCTAAACCTCATTAGAGATAAGGGCATGCTGCAACCACAAAAATAACTAATAATTAACTCATGTTCCTTTACCAGTGACAACTTCAGCCCCATTTTAATCCTTTTGCCTCCTACATAAAAATTACCAAGACACTCATCAATGGGGTTGTTCCTACATCCTAAAAACACCCTGCTTAGAAGCAGCCTCCACTTATGTAAACCATCTTTAGAATCACCCAACAAGCCCCTGGTCTCATGAACAGCCCCTCTCAATGTCCTCTTACGGCCATATCCCCAATTCCCCCAAGGTGGGCTTTCCCCTTCCCCTGATGTAGAAAGTTAAATGAACCTGACTTTGTTCTTCCAGGAGTGTTCCTGGAGTCTTTGGCTGGTGGGGCTTTGACAACACACACACACACACACACACACACACACACACACACTTTTTTTTTAATGTTTATTTTTGAGAGAGAGAGAGAGAGAGACATACAGAGTGCAAGCAGGGGAGGGGCAGAGACAGAGGGAGACACAGAATCTCAAGCAGGCTCCAGGCTCTAAGCTGTCAGCACAGAGATGATTCAGGGCTCAAACTCATGAACCGTGAGATCATGACCTCAGTCAAAGTCGGATGCTTAATCAACTGAGCCACTCGGGCGCCCCCTCCCACACTTTAAAGGGTTAAAAAGTGTATTCAAAGATGAAACTCATTGTACATCAATTTCACCCACCCCATGCAAGTAATTCAGAAGATGGAGGGCTGGATCACTCTCCCAGATTCCAAGTTTCCTTGATCTTTCCCCTATCTATGCAGAACCTACTCCAGGATCTCTGAACTATGAAGCAAATGCTCAGGTTTCCTTGAGGAAAGCCCTAATTTCCCAGCGTCTGGCTCTAGCAGGAAACTCATACTCCTAAAACAGAGGTTACAAACATCTGAGGAGGATCCAAGCTTTAAGAAGTCAAACCTGAAACACAGAAGGAGATGCCAATTGCAGACGTTGAGGCAAGACAGGAAACCAGAACCCCTCCCATGCCAGAGAGGTGTTAGAGTCCTGGTTTGGGAGGGGGATTCTTGACCCAGCTCAGTCATTTTGGCCAGAGAGACCTTGGTCACTTCACTCATGAGGTTGTAAAATGAAAAGATTGGACAAGATACCTGATGTTCTAATCTGAGCTCCTCAGAGCCCCCATACTGACCTGAACACCTGGACCCCTGAGAGGGGTCAATAACTCCACCTTAATCTGTTTTAAGTGTTCATGCTTCTACTTCAGACATCATTTGAATAAATACTGTGGCAGATAAAAAAGCAGTTTGAAAATCTAGGTAAATCTTTGGTACCCACAATTTATGTCAAGAAAGGACAGAATATGATTATTAAACACAAGAGGGAAAGAAAATGTTCAGCCCACTCTTCAAAACTTTAAAGTCCAACATCTGATGACCACACCCAAAGAAGTGTTGGCTGAAGATCCTCTAGCTCACAGGGCACTTTAAGGAAAGTCTGATTAATGGGTGTATTATCATGTAGTAGAGGTATGCCACTTCCATTTTCACATTTAAATAGGAATGTTCAATGCCATCATCCAAAAGAGTTAAATGACATGGGGGTTTGAGACAGCACAGGATTATGGAGAGATAGAGAGAGCTATGTTTCTGCTTCCAGGCCCTCGACATGCACCAATAGTTACTGCTGTGTCAGGCCTGCCCTGTTAAGGCCCCAAACTGCAGGGGGCAGCGGTTAGGGCAATGGATCCAGAGCCTTGGGGATCCTGGTAGAGAGGGAAATTTGGGGGAGAGGCTGATGGACATCTGTAATGTAGATTACACGGAAGGGGGAAACGTGAGTTTGGGGTGGAGGGCTGGGTAATGAGCCAGGACCACTGGCTAGAGGATCTTGCCGAGTACAGAGAGCGAGTGAGGTACTTGCCAGCCACTCCTCTCTCTGCAGACAGCTAATTTGGAGGGGGATGTCATGGTGGGGGGAGAAACAACACATACATAAACTCTGCCTTCATGGACTTTATATTTTGGTTTTTCATATCTTTTAAAATCATGGAAGTAAGACATATATATACAGGAAAGTTCACAAATGACCAGTGTGTGGCTAAATGAACCCACATGGACTGAACACACAAATGGAACCAGCTCCCAGATCAAGAAATAGAGCATTGCCAGTTCTGCCCCCAAACCTCCTTCCACCCCTTCCAGACTCAGACCACTCCGTATCCTGCCTGCTAACACCATACATTAATGTTTCTTGTTTCCAAATTTTACATAACTGGACTCAACACAAAAATAAGCACTCTTTTGTGTCTGGATTCTTATTCTGAACAATACATTGGTGTGATTCATTCACATTATTGCAAATAGTTGTATTTTGTTTATTCTCATTGCTGTCGTAGGACACTGTGTACATATCGCACAAATCAGTCATCGATTTCTACTGATGATGAGCAGTTGTGTTATTTCCAGTTTGGGGCTCTTATGAATAACACTGCTAGGAACATTCTAGTACATGTCTCGTGATGCACAAATGTATGCATTCCTATTGGGTTTGTTCCGAGGAGTAGAATTTCTGGACCACATTATATATAAAAACTAAAAAGACCATGGACTCTCACGCATTGCTGGTGCTACATTATTAGATGTAATTAAACAGTGTACCAAGTGGTCATACAAAATGCACCTACACCAGCAGTGCACGAGAGCCAGTGGGCTTTTTAGTTTTTAACCTAGGAGTCACTGAAAAAGGAAAAGGAGGTGGAAGAGAGAAAGAAGGAAAAAGAGGGAGAGGAGGAAGAAAAGGGAGGGAGGAAGAGGAAGAGGAGGAGCAGAAGGATCAGGAGAAGGAGAAGGAGGCAGAGGAATAACTAATAGCAGAGACTCTATAAAAATGTAAAAACACTTCTCTTCTTTCTTCAGGTCACTGGAGGATGTGAGTGCTTTGGTCTTTCTCAAAGGCTATAAGGGAAAAGCACATGCAGTTTCTTGCTATAGGGGCCTGGCTTCTGGGATTGGGGGGATATTGATAGTTATTGAATTATCTGACTTTCCTAGGAACATGCCACTCCAGCAAGTGACAATGCCCCTGGAGCCCAAGGCAGCATGCACTTCTGCCCTGAGGGATGCCAATGATTCCTCCTGAGGCATGGTTTAGGCAGAAGCACAAATGCACCAATGGTGTGGTTCACAGCCTAAGAAGGGTTGACTTTGATCAACCTCCAAGCCACTCCAAGCACCAATGGGAGCTGGGGTGACTGTGTCATGCATGCTCCAAAGACCAAAGAAGGAGGATGGAAGGGACCAGCAGAAGACAAGAAACCAACAGAAAATAAGGTTGTACTTTTGATTTCTACCCCCTGTAAACTGGTCATGAAATAGTTACCCCAAGTGGAGTCAGCAAATGGAACTGAATCAGCAGCCCAGGCTAACGATGACTTGGTAACTTGGCTGGGCCCAGAGTCTACAAAGCAGGAAAACCTTAGCAATTATTCCCGTCAACAGGGCTCTGATGATGATGGAGATTCATAGCTAAGCCTTGGTAGCTGCTACCATACGTGGAGGCGGTGGAAGCCAGAGCCAAGGTAAAACATTTCAGTTTGCTGGGTGTGTATACATTCTGTTTCCTTCTCAGGATTAAACACGCTGTCTCCCCAGCGCCTCTGCTGACAGCCTTCTGGGTGTAAATGGTATGAGATGTCTGTATTCAATGTCCGTTTCAAGTTGAAAGGAGAGTAAAAATAAGATCATATTTTTAGAAGCTGGGAGAGACAGACTGGACGGGTTCAGAGTGAAAGCAAATTCCAGAAACCAAGCTAACAGATGCTTCTCTTAAATGCAAATACTCTATCAAATCACATGTGCCGTTTGAGAACGGACCACAACTAAGGATGTTCAGTCCCATCTCGGTTCCTTTCTCTGTATTCCCGAGCAAATTCAGGAGAGACAGTGAGAATTTTTAAACAAATTAATTAATTCAATGAAAGATGGTCTTACATCTAGCTGGAATGGAGCCCTGCCTAGAGTCCAGGAGACAAACCAGATACATGCCTCTCAAGAAAATGGCTTTGGGGAGTGAGGCAAGAATTCATGTTTCAAAATACACATACCCTAAATGACAGGAAGGAAGCATGGTGTTCAGTGGTGAGTATGATTATTCACCTTCTCATCCACAGATTTGGCTTTCTGTTTCCAGATTAAACACTCTAACTGAAACATACTTACTGAATTCAGGGGGTGCCTGGGTGGCTCAGTCGGTTAAGCATCTGACTTCGGCTCAGGTCATGATCTCGCAGTTCGTGAGTTTGAGCCCTGCGTTGGGCTGTGTGCTGACAGCTCAGAGCCTGGAGCCTGCTTCAGATCCTGTGTCTCCTCTCTCTCTGCCCCTCCCCTGCTCTCTCTCTGTGTGTGTCTCTCTCTCAAAATAAATAAATAAATAAATATTTGAAAAAAATGTTTAAAAAAAAGAAAAATACTTACTGAATTCCTAACATGAAAAGATGCAATACTGAAATATACAAAAATGCCAATTAATTGAAGAACCAAAGATAAGAGAGATCCCCCTCTCCAATGAACCTGGAGTCCAGCAGAGGAGACACATATGACCCAAGACAATGGCATGTAGCAAGGAGGAAGTCCCACGGACTTTGGAGCTTCCATCCTGTCTTGGTCTTAGCATCTGAGTACCTGGAAGAACTGCTACTCCTCCATGCTATTACAAGAACTAAACAGACTCAGTTACATAAAGCCCCGAGTTGGTAGTTGGCATAGAGAAAACACAACAAACATCAGTCTTTCTGCTGAACTCTCTGTGGTCTACTGGCACCACCAGGAGTCCCACCTAAGATTGGCAGCCACATTTCTTAGCACTCTGTTCCCTGAGAGGCTCCCGGTTTGAATGAGAAAATCTCGTTACCAGTGAGAAGAGCTGCATGAGAATGCAGAAGTAAATGCAGTGGTAATATTTCTTAGGAAGTCATGTTGTCAAACTCAGTTTTGTTGAACATGGCTACTCCTCATCTCAAGTCTACACTTTGGCAGCCAGACATGGTGGCTTCTCAGACATCTCTGAGAATTCCAGTGCTTCCAGCTGTGAGTTACAAGTGACTCTCTCACCCTTCCCCTGCAGCTGTTGTTGCCTCAGCTACTCCCACATTCATGTAGGTCCCAATTCCTATTTCTTATAACATAGTCAGTGAGTCTGTTTACTGACCAAATGCACCATGACACATTTTTCATCCCAAAGGAATGAATAATGAGAAATGATAAGATGTTTTTGGGGACTGGCTCATAGTCTGACATGGTTGCCAGAAATATATTTTGAACTCAAGTCATAACCAGCTAATTCTGAAAATTGCTCAGAGGATATATATATGCATCTGAGTATTGTATGTTAATAAGTCTTCCTGGAACTTAGGGTAGAAGAGTGCAAGAATCCTGGAGGTTGAAATCAATGCTGAGCACACTCACACACTCACATTCAGGTGTTTACTTGCCATTGTTTTGCTGTGATACTACTTGTGGATCTGTAGGCCAGCAGGGCTCAGCTCCAGGTGGCAGGTTGGGTTTGATCTCCCTGTGTGCTTTTCATTCTGTTACCTGAATAAAGGAGCTACAGCTAATTTACAGGGGCATCCTCTCCTGAATTAGTGCTGTACAACAAATAGAACACAGATTCCCGGGATTCTGTGTCTACGTAGCTTTTGCTATTGCTATTATGTAAATTATACTGCATAATCACCCCCCTCACCTTCACAATTTCCAATTCTCAATGAAAACTGGCATGGTGACTCAAAAAAGATTAAACAAAACAAAACAGTGATATTTGTGTTCCTAAACCATTTATCTCCAAAATGAAACACTTCTTTGGGGGGTATGAGAATAAAATATCTAATTTAGTACTTAAACCTATATTTACTTTTTGATCAAAAACACAGAAAAGATCTTAGCCTTCTACTCATCAATGTATGGAATGACATGGGGTCTTCAACAGATCCATATGACAGTCATGTCCCTACAAATCCAAAAAGAAGGATGGGAATTCTATAATGCAGAAAGGTTAGCAGTGATTCTTATTTAGCTTAAATAAGCCTTTTTAAAATAAACATTTATAGCTACTATTATGGAAGATGGATATAACCCTAAATTCTATTTTGTCTTGAGATTTTTGCAATACTTCTCAGTTGGAGTTCCGAGGAAGTAAGTCTTACGGCCCTAACACATCCCTATGCATCTAGAGTGGTACTAACTAGCTCTGTGCCTTCCTTGGAGGAGTTCAGAAAAATCACTCAAATCATCGTCTGTGGGGCTTAATTAAGTGGAGAATGGCTGAATGAAGCCATCACATTTAGCAAGACTTTTTTAACAGCATCAAAACTGAGAGGACAAATATTAATATTTTTTCATTGATGTTTAAAGTCCCTGTCCAGTACTATACAAAATTTCAAAACTCTTTTTATTTATTAGGGATGGACAAAAAGTCACTTAGCTTTGGGAGAACATTTGTCTTCCTACAACAATAAAAAATGACTACAGAAAACAATATGGTAACAAACTACAATGCATCCTTCCATCAGAAAACACCATTGGAATCCTCACAGAAAATTCCATGGAAGAAACAAGCATTTAAACAAGCCTGCAGAGCAGGAGGTTGACAACAGATCAAGTACAGATGTTTCTAACAAATTTTGGCTTATGGGATTTGACAGATTGGTTTCAATAATGAAATCCACAAAAAGTACTGTTGGTGAGTCACTATAGTAAAGATGAGCAAGGAAAGATATAATCTCAACAATTGAATTCTTTATTAAATGTAAGGGCTTATGAAATTAAAAAAGAATTCTGGTGTAAGGCTGCCAAGATAATACTACATGTGAGACACATTCACTCATTGCCTCATTCATAGGCAAACTCTTGTAGCAAATATGTCACAGCCAGAAGTATGCCAAGTACTATAGAATATCAAGGATGTTGGTGAATTTATAAAATTAAGACCTCTAATATCAAGTAGAATTTTTACAATACTTTATAATAGAAGAGGGCTGTGAAGGACTGAAAGTACTCCCTCCAAATTCATATGTTGAAGTGCTAACCTTCAGTGTGATGTTTGGAGGTATGGCCTTCTTGGGGAGATTATTAGATTTAGATGAGGTCATGAGGGTGGGGCCCCTATGATGGGATTAGTGCCCTTGTAAGGAAAGCAAGAGACAGAAGACGTCTCTCTCTCTGTCTTTCTCTCTCTTTCTCTGTCTCTCTCTCTTTCTTTCTGCATGAGCACACATTGAGGAAAGGTCAGGAAAGCACACAGCAAGATGGCGGCCATCTACCAGGCAGCAAGTAGACTCTCACCAGACACTCAGTCTGCCAGCATCTTGATCTTGGACTTCCCAACCTCCTATAACTGTAAGAAACAAATTTCTGTTGTTTAAGCCACCCTGTCCATGGTATCTTGTTATAGCAGCCTGAGCAGACTAAGGGACTGACTTTGAAACTTTTTTGTGCCACATACAGATTGTATATTATGTCACAGCAAAGTACTTAAAAGATGTGACAGACTTAAAAATGAGTTATATACTTTTCTTTTACAAAACGACAGGTGTTTCAAATTTGCTGCCCTTTCCTGAGATGACAAGTGACTGTCAATGTCCTGCTATCTAACAAGTATTTCTTTTTAAAAGAAGTGCCATATCTGTCCATTCAGGTAAAGATGATATTTAAACAAAGAGTGTAAAGAAACTGCTGTTTTAAAGAAATGTGTCATTTCATAAAAGATTTTTGGATACCTTCTCAACATTATGTGATCTTTTTAAAATCATGTGTATTATCTATAAAAAGTCTACTCTGTCCACACTCTAAAAACTTGGAAACATTTTATAACCCATTAAATGGTCTTCCAAATGAAGCATGTCAGCACCTTAGAAACAATTTGTTCAAAATATACAAGCACAACACCTTCTGATTAGTTTGCAAGAACAACTGAAGGTCATCAAGGACAAATGCAATTTGCTAGAAGCATTTACAAATCTTTGCATTTAAAAATCTTTGTAAAGCTGATGGACAGGTTGAAAGTTGTAGATTGTGATTTGGTAGGTATTTACTCAATTTAATTTAATTTTGCATGAAATTGCCACCATTAAACTTGCTTTTGACTTTATATGTATGGTTTGACCATATATATATTTGTATGGCATCTAGTGGTCTAGAGCCTCATGGCTTTCCTGAGACAGAGACTTGGGCCCCACAACCCATCCATCATCCACCTCCACTCAGGTAAATTAGGAGCTAGGTGTAGTAAATAGAACTCCAGGGATCTGAGAACCTTGTGCCCCACTTCCTAATGGACCCAGGAACTGCACAGACTTATTCCATGCTTCCAGGGCTTAAGACAGAGGAGACAGTTGTGATAGCATTTTGAAGGGGAGCCTTTGGAAGCTTAACAGGTTTAGATAAGGTAATGACATTGGGACACTAACAGGATTGATGCTATTGAGACACAGAGCTCTTGAGTATCTAAGTAGGTGGGCCAAGACAACCTCAAAGACCCCTTGCACAATGATAGGAAGATTAAATGTTTCTGTATGACAGAGAGAGACAGACAGAGATCCAGCAGTTGTGTTGAATGAGGATGCAGAGATGGAATGGGAGGAGGGAAAAAAGGGAATGAGAAGGCAATGACCTGCATCAATCAGTGATCAGATGGGATGAAGTAAAAGGCAGAGAAACGAGAACAAAAGAGAATGAGATGTGCCTCTAAAAACGGGAAAACTCAGCGTTCCACCAAGGCAGGCAAAAAACCCAGTTCTTCCCTACTGAGTGTTTCTTTCCTGGGTCTCTCTTTCACTAGTCACACAAAACACTTCACTTCTGGTCAGCAAATGTGTGGTTCCTCCTCACATCAGGCAATTCTCTGCAGCACCAGCTGGGTGTCCTACAATTTAACTCAGTTCTAATACCATCTACCTGGAGAAAATGTCATATCCCACAGGTTAAGGGTTCAGTCTGAAAAGGCTGTTCCACCCTACTTCAGATGCCAATTTCAAGGAGTATGTCCCCACATTATCGTCAGCTTCTTTATGATCTGGTTACAAATCAGAGGTTCCCATAACCCTTCCTCAAGTTCAGTTAATTTGCTACAGTAGCTTACAGAAGTCAGAGAAACACTTACATTTACCAGTTTAGTAAAGGATATGATAAAGGGTACAGATAAACAACCAGATGAAGTGATTAAAAAAAAAAAAAAGGCATGGTGTGGGAGGGTCCTGAGTGTAGGAGCTTCTGTCCCCCTGGAAATTGGGTATGTTGCCCTCCAGGTCCATACCTGCATTTACCAACCTAGAAGCTCTCCAAACCTATACTATTGGGATGTCAGGGAAGCTTCCTCACATAGTTGTGATTGATCATTAATTCCATTTCCAGCCCTTCTCCCTTCTCAAGAGAATGGCGGGTGAGGCTGAAAATTCCAAGCTTCTAATTGTGGCTTGGTCTTTCTAGTGACTGGCCCTTTTCAGGAGCCATCTGGGAGCATACCCAGAGTCACCTCAATAGGACAAAAGACAGTCCTGTCACCCAGGAAATTACAAATGTATCAGGAACAGAAACCAAGGTCAAATACCAAATATTAGAAAAAGAGATGTTTCTAGTGCCCTTATCATTTAGGAAGTTACAAGAGTTCCTGTGTCAGGAACAAGGAGCAAAACCCAATATGTGTATTCCTTATTATAAATCAAAAGATCACAGCCTCCCTTCCCCCCTCATGTCTGGACATCGGGCTCTCTGCAGCTTCCCAGAACTTAGATGCAATCCTAAAGTAAAAAGGAGGACAATCCTGAAATGACCAATATAAAGGTTCTACCACTGAGCTAAATGCAAAAAGAGATATTAATTCAGTTAAATACAAGTAGGCAAAGTTGCATTTCTTGCTCATTTGATGGTGTGGCTTGAGACTGCAAAGGCCCCTCCTCCTAATGGAGGTGTTACATCCACCATCTTGAACAAGAATCCCCTGGGAGCACAGATTGAGAGGACAACTACACGAAGAGCTTTTACAAGACACCTTTGGCTTGGAATCAAGGAAAAGAAATGTGATTCTGAAGCAGAGGTGGGTGGATGGGTCCTTATTTTTTCAGGTACAACAGCTTTATCATAAGTGCCTCAAAGCTATCAATTGTCTTCTCTTACCCCTATCTGAGCCTTCAAATTTTTCAAAATGAATGCAGCTTTCTATTAAAACAGACAGCTTTCTAGAGCTAAAACATCAGGATCATGGGGCAACCATAGATCGTCCCCTCTTTCCTGGCAATATTTCCATTGGGGAGAGACCAGCACAAAAGCAGCCGTAATCAGAAGTATTGATTCTAGTGCTGAAAACATTGTTCATCGGTGTCTGAAATTATATTGTCAAGCAAGGAAGGCAAATAGAACAAGCTTTCTTTTTGATTGCAGCTATAAAAATGAATGAGGTGTTATGGACCATGGATTTTCAGGGAACTCACTTCCGTCTATCTTCCTCTAGATACCCACTTTTCATGTTCAAAAACTCAGTGGCATGACTCATCTGCTTTGTGAGCTCCACAGCTGAACACACATGCCCTAGTGCAAAGATTTTTCAAGTAATTTCTGGGACAGTTCCTGATTTTTTTAGGGGCTTCCTGGTGAATAGGTACATGTGCTAGCTGGCAGCTACCTTGCTTGGCCATGTTGTAGGTGACTCAATAATTAGAACTGAGTCACATGATGGGGAAACAATGATAACTAAGATGAAATCCTTGCTTTTGTTGACTTACAGTCTACCAGGGAATACAAATGCATAGGCAAGCTTCTGCAACAGCACAGAAGGAGGGCTGGGGTAGCAGGAATCATTGCGCGTTAGAAAAGCACAAGGAGTCTTGCAGGGATGTGAAAGACTTCCCAGAGGATGCAGCATCTAATCCAAATCATAAAGGTTAAATGGGAATTTTTTGGCAGAGCAAATAGAATGGACAAAGGCTGAGAGGCTTTGAGCATTTTGGGGATCTGAAAAAATGACTAGTACTATGGAAGAGGTACATGAAATCTTTTTCTAAGAGGGTTTACTGAGGTACAATGCTTATGCAATAAAATATTTATTTTTAGTGCACGGTACTAGGAGTTTTGACAGATACGTATAATGATGTAACTGCCACCACAATTAAGATATAGAAGAGTTCCATCACCCCTAATTTCCCTCCAGTGCCTTTGTAGACAATCACCTCCTGTGACTCTTAGCCCCTGGCAACCAGTGATCTGTTTTCTGTCCTTATGGTTTGCCTTTGTCTTTTCCAGAATCATAGGAATGAAATTATACAGTGTGTATACCTGTGCGTCTGTCTTCTTTCACTTAGCATAATGCATTTGAGATTCATATACAATGTTGTGTATATATACATGAGATTTTTTTATGAACCCAATTTAATGATATGGACATTTGACATTTACACTAATCATCTGGTCTTAAAAATCTAAATTGTGATAAAGTTTTAATCACCAAGAATCTCAGAGGGGATTTTGGCAAAATGGCTGCTTACCTGCATGGCTATTCACCTCCCTTCCATCTCTCCATCTAGAATGACACAACTAGCAAGGTGCAATCAAAAATTACCTTTATTTTGTTTTAATTTTTTAAATGTTTATTTATTTTTGAGAGAGAGAGAGAGACAGAGTGCGAGTGGGGGAGGGGCTGAGAGAGAGGGGAAACACAGAATCTGAAACAGGCTGCAGGCTCTCCTCCCATTTTTCGGCAGAGTGAACATGTTTCCAGGTTCTTCACCATTACCTCACAAGAGAAAAAAGTGCTCATTGAGACACCAATACTATAACCTCTACAAATTGTAAGGGAATATCTACTCATAAATAGGTAAATAAAATGAGAATTATTTAAGACTGTAGTGCTTACTCCTGGCTGCTACATTAAATCACCTGAGGATCTTTAAAGAGCTACCTACTGATGCCTGAATCCCATTCCCAGAGATCCTTCATTAATTGGTTTCTCTGCATTCTGGGCACTGGGATTTTAAAAACCTTCCTAGAGTGATTCTCATGTTGGCCAAGGTCAAGAACCACTGAATTAAGGAAATTCAGCAACCTGAGGGAGAAGACTAAGTTTAACAAGGAGAACACAGGACTACTATTAAAATAGAGCTAATGGAAAAAAACAGATGAACTTAAACAAAAGGCAAATGAGAACTCCCAAGAGCATTCAATTTAACACAGAACAAAAAAACTGTCTAGAACTAAAATACTTACATCAAATTCAATAGACTAATGGAGAAGAGAATATTCTTTGTTGGAACCAAATTGCTATTTTGGAAGGCCAAATGTTAGAAGTGTTTTATAAATGATGTGGAATTCTAAGAAATTAAGAAAAGAGACTTGGAAGACAGACCAGGATATGTGAATGTGAATAATAAAAGTTTACTAGAAGGGGAAAAGGGAACATATGAGGAATTAATAAATAAAGAAATCATAAAAGAAAATCTGAGTAGGAAAAAGCTTGAGTCCTCAGGTTAAAGGAGTGATAGAGTCCCAAGTAGAATTAATTATAATTAAAAAAAAAAAAAGAAAGAAACCCAGACCTCCAGTGACATTTCCTGATTAAATTCCTGAATTCCAATTATAGAAAAGAAAATATTACATGCTTATAGAACGAAATGACAGATTACTTTCAAAGGAAAAAAGATAGGCTGGCTTCAGCCTCCCTATCTGCAATACTGGAGGTAAGACTGTGGGAAAATGTTTCAAGATGACCAAATAAGGACAGTATTCCAAAAATCCTATATCCAGCCACGAAATGAATCACCTGTCAAGGGAAGATATTTGTAGATATGCAGAGACTCAGAAAGTCTTTAAAAAATATAGGTAATTCCTATATTAAACTATTCCAAATTATAGAAAAAGATGAAAAATTTCCAAATCCATTCAATGAAGCTACCTCAGCCATATTGACAAAACCTTATATGGGATGTACAAAACAAAGAAACTCTATGCTAAGTCAACTTTATTTATGAATGTAAAGGCAAAAAAATTATAAATGAAATATTGAAAAAATTGAATTCATCAAATATGAGTATATTAAAAAATTTTTAATGTTTATTTTTGAGAGAGAGAGAGGAGGGCAGATAGAGAGAGGGAGACAGAATCTGAAGCCGCTTCCAGGTTCTGAGCTGTCAGCACAGAGCCTAACACGGGGCTTGAACTCACAAACTATGAGATCATGACCTGAGTCAAAGTCAGATGCCTAACCGACAGAGCCACCCAGGTACCCCAAATCCATCAGTAGATTAAAAGGATGATAAACCATGATAACAGAAGACTTATTCCAGGAATTATGATTCAGCTTCCAGAATAATTTTTTTTTGGTGGATAAATTGAAGTTATATGGAATTTAGGCAATATAAATCACAATCACAATGGAATGTCTGATAGATATAGACAAGCTGATTCCAAAATATACATGGAAAGGCAAAGGAACTAGAATGGCCAAGCTATTTTGTAAAAGAATAAGTTAGAGGAATCACACTACTTGACTTTAAGACTTACATTTAATAAAGCTATGGTAATTAAGGCAGTAGAACAAAAGGGGAGTCCAAAACGAGACTCACCAAAATGGCCAGTGAATTTTGAGAAACTGGAGGAGTGAAACTGAACTGCAAAAGCAATCCAATGGAGGAAGGACAGTCTTCAAAAAATGGTGATGTGACATCTACATGCAAAGAATTGAATACCAACCTAAGCCACACACCTTGCACAAAAATTAACTCAAAATGGATCATAATTCTAAGTGTAAAATATGAACTATAAAACTTTGAGAAGAACCTATAGAAGAAAATCTTTATGACCTGGGATTAAGCATAGAGTTCACAGACATGACACAAAAGATGAAAATGGGGGAGGGAGGGAAGGAGGTAAGGAGGACTCTCAAGGATATTCAAATTAACATAATAATCCTTGAACTAAATTCATTAAATTTGATACATTAATATTGTTATGGTACAGAGACATTTTAATTTTTTGTTTTTGTTTTTGTTTTTGTTGTTAATTTTATTTTTTTAGTTTTTAAAATTTACATCCAAATTAGTTAGCCTATAGTGAAGCAATGATTTCAGGAGTAGATTCCTTAATGCCCCTTACCCATTTAGCCCATCTCCCCTCCCACAACCCCTCCAGCAAGCCTCAGTTTGTTCTCCATATTTATCAGTCTCTTCTGTTTTGTCTCCCTCCCTGTTTTTATATTACTTTTATTTCCCTTCCCTTATGTTCATCTGTTTTGTCTCTTGAAGTCCTCATATGAATGAAGTCTCACAACTCCAAGATCTAGAGTCACCTGCTCTTCTGACTGAGCCAGCCAAGCCCCCTGAAAATCCATTCCTTTTCTTTTCATTTCTTTTCTCCTTTCTTCTTTTCAAGTAAGCTCTACACCTAACATGGGGCTCGAAGTTATGACCCTGAGATCAAGAGTCATATGCTCTACTGACGAGCCAGCCAGACACCCTGGTATGGAGACATTTTAAATGACTATTTTGAACATACTTTTGTAGTGGGGTACACAATAGGATGTTTGTTAGTTTGGTGAAAATATAATTTTTTGTACCCTCCTATTCTAATTGTGCTTTTATAAGGATTGAATGTGAAATTTTATATGATACCTTTTTAGCATTTGCTAAATGTGATTTGCTATAATCATATTTTTTCTCCTTTAATTATCAATATAATAAATTATGTTAAGGATTCTGGAATAGAAAATTCTTGTCTTATATCACTATTGTTATTCAACATTATTTTAGAGGTTTTTTCCTAATGCTATAAGACAAAATACTCAGGACTAATATTAATCGGGCAAAATTAATTTCACTTAACGATTGTATGCTTACATACTTAGAAACACCACCTCCCCAAAAATCTCTACTAAAATTAATAAAGATTTAATAAAGTGGTAATATAAAAGTACATGTTACTGGTGGAGGTGTTGGTTTTCTTTTTAACATGCTGGGTGAAGTACAAATATGAAGGGTGTTTTTATTTTTATTTAATTATAGGCTTCAACAATATTCTGTTGAAACTTCCTTTCTTATCCCTTTCATTTGGGTAGCATCCATAGTTTTAGGTCTCTTTCAAAAAAAGCTTAATCTGGTCTAGTTAAGTGTTAAAATTACACAGCAATAGATAACTGATTCATTTTTGTATCCTTCTACATAATATTCATTTTAAATGACTACATTCCATAACCTACTATTTATGTACCATAATTTAATGAAATATTCCCTAGTTTGGGTATATTGGGGTTATTTCTAATGCCTGGCTATTAGAGATAATTCTTAATTAAGTACCTTCTTAGTATATAGCTTCATTTCTAGAGTTATTTCCTTGGGATAAATTCCCAAGTGTGTATAAATGCTTTAACATTTTTTGGTTTTATTCCAAATTCCTTTCTAAGAAGGCTGTACCAATTACACTGTTATTAATTTTAAAAGTATTGGTTGAGTATTTCTCTTCTTTCATTCTGATCATGCAGGTTATTTCAACTCTATCCTGTCATAATCTTTTTCTTGTTTGTATTATCTATACAAAGAAATGGTAGGGGCACCTCAGTCAGTTAAGCGTCTGACTTCAGCCTAAGTCATGATCTTGCCATCCATGAGCTCAAGCCTCACATCAGACTCTGTGCTGACAGCTCAGAGCCTGGAGCCTGATTCGGATTCTGTGTCTCCCTCTCTCCTTGCCCCTCCCACACTTGTGCCCTGTCTCTCCTTCTCTCGAAAATAAATATTTAAAAAAAAAATGATAAATGTGGTCAACAAGGCTTCCACCTTTATTATTATTTTTTTTTACTATTTAAAAACAATTTTTTTAGAGAGAGCAAGCGTGAGCAGGGGAGAGGAACAGAGGGAGAGAGAAACAGAAACTTCTCTTATGCGGGGGCTTGATTCCATGATCCCAGGATCATGACCTGGACTGAAATCAAGAGTCAGATGCTCAACCAACTGAGCCATGCACCCCAAGGCCTCCACTTTTAGTATTATGCCAATGATGTAATTCTTGCTCAGAAAATGTGAGTTAGGACCTGGCTAAACAACAATCACAGGGGAAGGGTCTGGATCTTCTGTTCCATTGTGAGCAACAGAGTTTCTACTGCTGATGATACTTTCAGTTGAGATTACCCACAGATTTTTGTCCTGGAATCCAACAGTTGTTGGAGGATGCCTTAGGAGTAAAGTAGCAATAAAAGAGGAAGAGGGTCACAAGAGTACTTCTCAGTGATTAGGGAGGTTTGGGAGTGACCCCCAAAAGCCAAAAAAAAAAAAAAAAAGACCCAGAGGAGTTCCAGTTTGGTGTAAGATGGGGGAAGTCTATTCCAGCATGTTGCTCTCACTGAATGCAGCTATAGTCTGTACAGATGCATGGAGCAGCTATTTGAGGACCCTGAAAAATAAACACTAGCAAGCATATTGGGAAAGAAGACCAGAATTCAAGTGTCATTGAACTAGCAGTGATGTTTCATTTTATTTCCCTCCAGTACTCTGGCGTAGACTTAAGTTACAGCCTAAAACCTGGATGTGGGTATGGGTATGGACAAAACAGCTCTAGAAGAAGCCTCTAGTTTTGACTTATAAAGTAGAAAAGGGCTATCCTAACTGTCAGAGAGAGCATGGAAACTCTCCCTTTTTGTTCTTTTTTCCATTCTCTCGCACTCCAACTTCAAATGATCTGGTGCCAATGGTGGTACCAGCAGAAACATCAATGATGCCCCCAACTGTGAGGGAGAGAACTTCTTCTCACCTATCGGAGGAACTGTGATCCCAAGTAGGAGGGGTGAACCCCCATTTCTTTCTTTGCTCTCTGTGCTCCTGCCACCTGACCCCAGACAAGGGTGTACTTGGGGGAAGGATGTGGCCAAGTGGGATAAAGTGCCAGGTTTCTGTCTTGAAGACTGAAATGGGGAAGCCCCCAGGAGAACAGAAAGTATTCAGGAGGTTAAAGACAAGGTAGAGCTCAGGAAAGTGACCACATAGCTTGGTTATGATTCTTGAGCTCAGCCACAAGCTGTACATGCATGAATCTGACCGTAAAAATATATCATAGACTTTGAGAATTGAGCTAATTATGACATTTCTCTCAAGCGTTTTCAATGTATGTAGATGTAATACATAAGATAACTACCACATAAAGAGGAGGATCTATATAGTAGTAAGGAGTTCTTTATTTCACCAGAAGTGGTAGAATATTGATTCTAAGTCAACTGTGAAGAATTAAGTATGTATACTGCAATCCTAGAGTACCCTCTAGAATATCTAAGCAAAGATACTGAGTCAAAAAATAGATAAATTAAAATGGTGTATTAAATAATGTTCAAATAACCCAAAAGAAGGCAATAAATTAGGAAAAGAGGAATGATAAGACAGAAAGAATGAGCAAAAAATAATAATAAATTGAGAGACCTAAATCCAACATTCCAATAATGATATAGAATGTAAATGGTCTAAACACACCAATTAAAAGTGAGAGATATTGTCAGAATAGATAGGAAAAGCAAACAAACATGTACATGTTATCTTCTGGAAACTCCCTTCAAATATAATGGTATAGGTAGGTTATAAATAAAAGGATGGAATAAGATATTTCACGTAAACATTAAAAGAAAGAAGGAGTGTCTCTGTTAATATCAAAGTAGACTTTAGACAAAGAACTTATTAAGGACAAAGAAGGACATTATATACTGATCAAATGTAGATTCATCAGGAAGACGTAATAATTCCAAATAATTCCACAGCAAGTAACAGCATCAAAATACCAGTCATCAAAAACAGAACAGAAAGGACCAATAGACGCAAGTGTAGTTGTAGACCCCACTACTTCTCTCTGTCACTGATAAAACTAGTAGAACAAAAATCACCAAGGTTGGAGAAGAATTGAAAAACATCATTGGGGCACCTGAGTGGCTCAGTTGGTTAAGCGTCCAACTTCAGCTCAGGTCATGATCTCACATTTTGTGGGTTCAAGCCCTGTATCTGGTTCTGTGCTAACAGCTCAGAGCGTGGAGCCTGCATCAGATTCTGTGTCTCCATCTCTGTCTACCCCTCCCCCACTCGTGCTCTGTCTCTCTCTTTCAAAAATAAACATAAAAAAAGGAAAAAACCAACAACTGGGTCTAATAAATATTTATAGAACACGCCCATACAACATTCTTTTCTAGTGCACAAAGAACATTCATAAAGATCCACCAAATCCTGAGTTATTCAACAAACCTAACAAATGTTAAGAACGAATTGAAATCATACAAAACTGGTGTCACTCTAGGGTGACTGTGGGATTCCCCAAGGATGTGTTCCCAAGAAGCACCATCTGAGGTCTCACACTGTAGCAAGGTGGCAGAGAAAGAGAGGGAAATAGACTTCACTAAAATAATCCAGCCAGTCATTAAATAGATAAGCAAGCTTATGATGATAGCAAGCCCCAGAGAAGGAAGACCAATATCCAGAATTGCAACAACATATTATCTAAAATGTCCATTTTCCAACAAAAAATATAAAACATTCAAAGAAATGAGAACATACATCCCACACACCAGAAAGAAAAAAAAAAAACCAAAACAGTCATTAGAAACTGCCTCAGAGAAACCAGAAGTCAGATTTAAGAGAATAAGACTTCACATTAGCCATTATATTCAAGAAATAAAGGAGGCTATGATTAAAGAAGTAAAGGAATGTATGATGACAATGTTGTATCCAATAAAAAATGCCAATTGAGAGATAGAAATTATAATAAAAACCAAATGGCAATTCCATAACTGAAGGGTATAATAATTGAAATGAAAACCTCACCAGAGGGACTTGACAGTACCTTTGAACTGGCAGAAGAAAGAATTAGCAAACTGGAAGATAGATTGATAGAGATTGTGCAATCTAAAGAAGAACAAGAAAAGAAAAATGAAGAAAAATAAATGTCTCAGAGAAAGGTGGGATACCAACATACATGTAATGGAAGGACCAGAAGTAAAAGAGACAGGGAAAGGGGTAGAAAAAACATTCAAAGAAATAATTTTGAAAAACATCCCAAATTTATTGAAAAAAATTGATCTACACACCAAGGATCTTTACAAACTCCAAGTAGGATAAATATAGGGAGATCCACAAACAGACAAATCAGAGTAAAAATGCTGAAAGCTAAAGACAAGAAGGACACTGTAAAAGCAGCAAGAAAAAAAGAATTCATTACTTACAAGGGAACCAATAAGATTAATAGTTGACTTCACATTAGAAACATGGAAGTCAGAAGGCAGTAAGATAACACACTCAAAGTGCTAAAAACAAAACAAAACAAAACAAAACAAAACAAAACAAACAAACTAAAAGCAGTCAACCAAGAATCCTAAGACAGCAAACCTTTCTTTCCAAAATAAGGGAAGAACAAGGCAAAATGAAGGCATTGTCAGATTAAAAAGTGAGTAAATTTGTTGTTAGTAGATCACCTTACAAAAAATAACTTATGATAGATCTTCATGCCAAATGCAAGTGACCACAGACACAGTAATTTTTATCCAAACAAACAAAAAACACTAGTTAAGGATAGTATATAATTGTAAAAGATAGCATAACTGAACAAATTAAAGGAGGCCTAAATAAGTGGAAAGAAATCCTATGTTCATGGATTGGAAGATGTAATGGCAATACTTCCTAAAGTGATCTACAGATTCAATGCCATCCCCAACAAAATTCCAAGGAGTGTTTTTGCAGATATGGAAAATCTGATTCTAAAATTCATATGGAATTTCAAGGCACCCAGAATAGCCAAAATGATCTTGGGTGGAAAGAAAGAATTTTGAGAACTCTCATTTTCTGATTTAAAAACTTACTACAAATCAACAGTAATGAAAACACTGTGTGGTACTGGCATAGAGACATGTTGATCAACAGAAAAAAATGAGTCTAGAAATAAACCCATACATCTATGGCCAACTGATTTCCAACAAGGGGGCCGAATACCATTTAATAAGGAAAAAACAGAGTCTTCAAAATGTTTCTGGGACAACTGGATATCCACATGCAAAAGAATGAAGTTAGATCCTTCACATCATATATGAAATGGATCAAAGACCTAAATTTAAGAAGTCTAGTAGAAAACATAGGGGCAAATCTGCATGACCTGGCAGTGGTTTCTTAAATATGATGCCAAAAGCACAGGCAACCAAAGAAAAATAGATAAATCAGACCTCATCAAAATAAAAAAACTCTTGTGCAGCAAAGGTCATTTTCAAGAGAATGAAAAAATAACTCACGGGATGGGAGAAAATATTTCCAAATCATATATCTGATGAGGAACTTGTATCCAGAATATATAAGAATGTTTATAACCCAACAACCAAAAGAGAAAACAACCTAACTTTAAAAATAAGCAAAAAGGGTGCCTGTCTGGCTCAGTTAGTGGGGCCTGCGACTCTTGATCTTGGGGTTGTAGGTTCAAGCCCCACATTGGGTGTAGAGATTACTTAAAAATAAAATCTTAAATATAAAATAAAAGTAAATAAAAATAAGCAAGAATCTTGAGCAGGCATCTCTCTAAGTGGGTGATGGGTATTGAGGAGGGCACCGTTGGGATGAGCACTGGGTGTTGTATGGAAACCAATTTGACGATAAATTATATTTTAAAAAAAGAGGATGTGCACATGGTTAGCAAGCACGTGAAAATATACTCAACATCATTAGTCATTAAAGAAATGCAAACCCAAACTGCAATGAGATACCATTTCACACTCACTTGCTTAGGATGGCTATAATAAAAAAAAAAAAGTCAGACAATAAGTATTGACAAGGATGTGAAGAATCAGAACTCTCATTTATTGATGAAGGGAATGTAAGATAGTGCAGCCACTTTGAAAACCAGTCTGGCAGTTCCTCAAAGGATTAAACACAGAATTACCATATGATCTGACAATCTCACTCTTAGGTATATACCCAAGAGAAATGAAAACATTATAGCCACACAAACACTTGAATGTTCACAGCAGCATTATTCACAACTGCAAAAATCTGGATACAACCCAAATCCCAATCAACCAAGGAAAGGAAAGGTGCATTTGGAAAAATGATAGTCTAACATTGTAAACACAGGATTTTGACAGGCTTATGTTGGATATGGAGCCTATCACCTGCTGGAAGCTTCCCAAGGCAGTGACTATGGGCTTAAAAAAAAAAAAAAAAAAAAAAAAGCCCTACAATTACAGGAATTAGCCAATATGACTCACTCAAGAGCTATTTAATCACCTGCATTATGCCATATATAACAGCGACAGGAAGCGATTTTTAGGACTTTACATGGCATAGTAACTGAGACAATTTGAAGTAACATTAGGAACTTCCTCTCAGGATAATCCCCTCTTAGTGCCTTTTGCATTTAATGCTTTTCTCTCTCTAGATGAATCCTGCATATTAACATTATCCCCATCTCTTATATTTGTACAGCGTGTTAACATTCATATAATACTCTTCGGTGTATGCCTTCTCATCTTTGAAACGCATTGCTCTCTACCCTTGGATGGAGTCTGTAGAAACCATCACTTAGAATGCTAAGTGAGTGATGGATGGGTTTCAAGAGACCTAAAGAGGTGGGAACATTCAGGTCCAGAATTCAGACACCAGTGCAACACTTTTTCCACAACCATGTAACTTAGTCACTACTTTTTACCCCCATTCCTCTTGCTGGGGGTGAGGAACTTAATTTATCTCTATGACAGTAAACTTGGTCATCTCAGATTGAAGCTGAATTTTTCCCTCTCCTTCCTTTTCTCTGAGGAGCTTATAAAACCAGTGACTGAGGAGGTGAGGAGGTAGGCACTCCTGGCACCGAGGTATCAGCAGGAGCCTCGAGGTTATGGTCAGCATGTGCCCATTCCGGTGTCTTTGGAGCTACATGTCCCCCCGCCTGGTTCTCAGCCATTGCCATGTTCCCAGCAGGCTTGGGTTGACGGTCCACATGCTCCTTGTTCTCCCCACTGGGGACACCATCAAATCTGCATGTATCTCAGGAGCCCAGAAGAGTTCCAGGAGACTTGGAGGGACACCTCAGAACCGTTCCATATGTCTACCTGACTGCCGATGAGACTCGCTAGTACCTTACCTGTGGGTAGCCTTCCCTGGGATTCCCAACTTCCTAGTGGGGCTTTACAAGTTAATGTAGAAACTCTAAGCCTGAACATTGACTGCTATTATTCTCCACATTCTTGCCATGGTAGCCTTTCCCTGGGGGGTGGGTGTATGTGTGTATGTGTGTGTGTGTGTGTGTGTGCGCGCGCATGTGTGTGTGTGTGTGTGTGTGTGTGTGCACATGCATGCATGTGTGTGCCAAGAAGGGGTACACCCTCTTGGTCTTCTCCTACCCCAAAGTCATACTTGTCCTCAGACTTGGCATTCTCTATGCTCAGGGAGTTTCCTCAGCACACGAAACCCTTTCCAGGAACAAAATGCTGTTTATTAAGCACTTTGCCAACCACTGAGTTAAATTCTTTCCACATGATAGTTCCTTTCATCCTCACAATGAAAATAAATGCCAGTAGTATCTCCATTTTACAGTCAAGAAAACTGAGTCACAGAGAGACTGTGTAGCCTTCCTCAGGCCCCACAGCTAATGAGTAGTAAGACTGATTGAAGCCCAAGTACTCTCAGGCCTCATTCATGGCCACACCGGCTCTGCTCCCTCATGAGACACAGCCCCTCAGGCTGGCCTGGAATGGGCTTGGTTCACTGGCATGTGACTGCAGTGGGTGCTCTGTGTTCACTCGGATCCCTCCATCAGGTCAGGGCACGTGCTCACATAGCCTCCAGAGAGCTGGCTGGCAGATCCCCTCCCCCTCCGTGCACTTCTCCTCACCCAGGTTCACATGCTTCCCAAATTTGGCAATGGTGGGAGTACACATACATAAAAAGCCCCCATGCTTTTATCCAGACTGGCCCAAAGCCCCCATGGGACTGGCTGAGGACTTTGTTGATGACATGGAAGGCCAATTGTCCCCATGCCCACTACCCCCAGGGGCTGTACCTAAGAGGACGCCTCCAGCTCAGGGCCAGAGTCCCAGATGTCACCCAAAGACAGTGATCCTGTAAGCAGATGATGTCTCGTTGAGGGTGTTGGAAAGCAGGCCATCTGCCTCTGGTGCCTGAACAGACTGGTCCTGGATGTGGGGAGAGTACCCATCAGCTAGCTCTGCCAGGAGCCTAAGGGACAGTCTGGGCTTCTCCCCTCCCACTCAGGAGGGAGAGATGGCTGATGGCTGATGGGTGCCATGCCTCTTGGGATGGGACTCTACTCATACCTTAGATAACAAGCAGGGACTTCCTGTCATTCAGCAGTTAATCACCCAACCTTCAATCTGGAATCAGTCCCCAAGGGTGGCAGGCTCACAGCCTGTGAGGGGGGAACACAGCCCCTAAAACACAGTGCGGGGCGGGACAATGAGCCCGCTCGGCTAGAGATTTATATTTGAGACCTGGGGCTGTCACGGATGAGCGGTGTGAACTTGGGCAATGGTTCACCCTCCCTCACAGCCACCCTTTCTCACAGGAAGAGGGGCCGTGAAGGTTACATGTGCTCTGGGAGGCTTCCTACAAGGGAAGGGGACATTCCAGGTCATTCTCCTCCCCCTCCCCCTCAATTAGGCCTCAATTAGGAGGGAAAAACCAGAAACAAGTGATCTGTCCCAGGGACTCAGGTCCAGACAGTCATAGATAAGCTGAGAAACATGACCCCCAGGAGCCCCGAAGGACTTCTAAGTAAAGTCTGCTCCACATGATGGAAAATATTATTCAGCTGAGACTTTAAATAGCTGGTGCATCTGGGGCTGGAAGGTGGCCTGCGGAGGCAGCCAGAGCAGCCAGCCCCCAAACGTGGGGGCCTAATAAGGTTGCTGAATCACCCCACAGTCTCCCAGCATCACAGGGTCCTAGGAGCCCCCCTCAGGAACAACTGGTTTTGCACAAGCCTTCCCAAGAAGACACAGCCGGGCCCCCCTACCCCATATACATCCTCAGGGCAGTGGTTGGATTACAAACAAGATTTGTGCTGCCTCCATATCCTGCAAGTCAGGGTGTATCGGAGTAGCACGGATCGCAGTCAGACCACAGACTGCCAGGTTTCACCCCGGCTCCCTGACTCAGTGAGTCTGGGTGGGGTCTGAGAATTCCCCTTTCTCCCAAGCTCCTAGGAGACCCCACTCCTTCTGCACTGGTTCTACACTGGAGAATCTCTGCTCAAGGCCAGTGGTTCTTAGCCTCAGCGTCAAGTCAGACACGCAGGGGAGATTTAACAATCCCAGTGGGCAGGCAAAACCCTGGATGAAGCAAACCAGATTTTATGGGGGTGGGACCCAGGGATCCACATTTTTTAAATCTCAAAAGATGATTCTAGTGTGCAGCCAAAGTTGAGAACCACTGCTCCCACCGAGAGCCAAGAGAGCACCTTGGAGAAAACCAGGGCACAGCACCAAGCAGTGTAACATTGTTACACATTGACCACACTTACATCTCCTGAAGCCACTGAAATCCCAACTAGAAGTAGCCCCGCTGAGTTCCAGAAGGTTCCTTGGCAAAGCCTGATGGCAGTGGGCTGCTAAAGCAGACCACATTTGTGCTCCTTACTCCTTAAAATGGCCAGCAGCAGCACTGGGGGTTTTGAGAAATGCAGGATCTCAGACCCCACCCCAGAGCTATCAAATCCAAATCTGTGCTTGAACAACATCCCCAGGTGATTCATGTGCACATTAAAGTTTGAGAACCACTGATCTGTGTTGGGACCTCAGTAGGGGCTGGAAGGCTAAACCAGATCAAACCTAAGGTTGTTTCCAGGGACCATAACATCAGCTCCCCAAATACCAGAGCGACCTGGAAAGCTGGGGTGCTCCTGTTTTATACATAAATCAACTGGGAAGCTATGTGGGGTTTTTTAAGCTTATTTGTTTATTAGGGGGGAGGGGCAGAGAGAGAGGGAGAGAGAATCTCAAGCAGACTCTGCACTGTCTGCACGGAGTCTGGCTTGAACTCACAAACTGTGAGACCTAGACCTGAGCCAAAATCAAGAGTCAGACACGTAACCACTGAGCCACCCAGGCGCCTCAGTAGCTGTGTACTTTATACATAAATCACCCAAGAAAACCCTCAACTTTCCCTCTCCCCATCCAATGACCTGGCTGAACCCTCAAACCTAAGACCATCATGTTCACCGTGCTTGTGTGGAGTTATAGCCTGGTCCTGGTCAGAGTTTAGCACAGAGATCTTGAGCATGGCCCACACATGATCCAGGTAGCTTTAAAATCTCTTTGCTGCCCAGGGCACACACACCCAGACCAATTACATCGGAAAGCTCTGGGGTAGGGTCCAGGCATCAGGACTTTAAAACTCCCCAGCAATTCTAGTTGGAACCAGGAAGAGCCCTACAGTAATCTTCTGTTTTCTCTCCCCTGACCTCCCTCCCACAGTCTTCGGCTCCTTGCCTGTCCGTCCTTCACCTCTGCCACTAAGTTGAACACCGGATTCTCCTATTGGAAAGGAGCTTCCTGCCAGAGAGGGAATGGCATTCTGCACACAAAGCAAATTTGGTTATCTTTGCTGAGCTTGCAATATTGTGAACAGGCTACAACCCTCAGATTGTTTCAGTCTTGTCTAATTTTTCAGCAAAACACCCATAGTTCAGGCAGCTGCTGCTGTCAAAGCATGGCTGTGACACCAACAGAGGCTGCCGGGCCAGCGACACCCAGGAGACCAAGGTCAGAACAAATTCCCCTTGCACCATCCCATATTTCAGTGGTGACAGGCATGGAAGCAAGCATCCTGGTAGTCAGTGAAAGAACTCACTTTTATGTTGCATCTTGCATTCTTCTAGAAGTCACTAAGAACAAAGATTTGAAGGGAATTGTTCAGTTTCAATGCATATCCTTTTGCAAATGTTCTTGGATCTTGCCAACAATTTTGTGCAATGAGCTAGGCCATATTATGATTTCCATCTGTTGTGAGCTGAATGGTGACCTCAGCTCTTACTTCCAACTCCTAATCCCTGCAACCTGCAGTTATGACCTTATGTGTCCAATGGTGTGATTAAATTAGGGATATTGAGAGGAATTGCCTAATCTGGATTATCCTGGTGGGTCTTTTTTTTTTTTTTTTTTTTTTTAATTTTTTTTTTTCAACGTTTATTTTATTTTTGGGACAGAGAGAGACAGAGCATGAACAGGGGAGGGGCAGAGAGAGAGGGAGACACAGAATCGGAAACAGGCTCCAGGCTCTGAGCCATCAGCCCAGAGCCCGACGCGGGGCTCGAACTCACGGACCGCGAGATCGTGACCTGGCTGAAGTCGGACGCTTAACCGACTGCGCCACCCAGGCGCCCCTCCTGGTGGGTCTTAAAATGCAATCATATGTATCTTTATAAGAGAGAAAAAGGCAGTGTGGAGATGGGGGTAGATATTGTAGAGATAAGGCCCTGACGCCAGCAGCCATCGGAAGCTGGAAGAGGCAAAGAGCATGTTGGAGCTCCTCAGAGAGAGTGTGGCCTTACCAGTACCTTAGCCCTGTGAAACTGCGGACTTCTGGACCCCCAAAATGTGAGACAATAAATTTATTTTGTTTAAAACCATCTAGTTTGTGGTAATTTGTTACAGCAGAACAAATACAAGCTACAGAAAGCTAATATAGCCTCTTGTCTCCAAATTCATGATGTACTCCACCGACACTCACAGGATGCCAGGCATGGGTAAAGTCACTGGGATCCAGGAGGGAATAGCCAGACACGGTTCCCCTTCTGTGGAGTGCTCATCCCAGGGAGGCAGACAGCAGTAAGCATTCTCACAAAGGTGGAAGTAAGGGCAGAGGGTGGCACGTGCCAGGAAGGAAATAAAGGAAAGGACTGAAGAGAGGGTGCCTGAGGCCAGGGCAGTGCAAGGGGCAGAGGAAGGAAGGCAGGTGACACTGTATGTGGTCATGAGATGTGATTATCTCTGTGGAGATGATGTGTGAGCTCAGACCCAAATAGGACGAAGAATCCAAGCATGGAGGGATGAGCACAGAACAACCCAGGCAGATGTAACAGCACCGTGGAGCCCCGAGGTGGGCAGGAGCCTGGCATGGAGGAGAAATGGCAGCAGGCACATCAGCTATGACCTAGTGGGAAGGTGAGGGCAGGAGGTGGGCTGGACAATGAGTAGGAGCCGCCTTTTATTCTAACGGTGCCATGTCAAGCAACTGGTGAGCCCCAGGTGCCCTGCAATACTTAATGTCCTGAATTTGTTCCCCGCAATAAACAGAGCAGTAGGGACACAAAAAGGAGTCTGAGGGACACTTGCTCTTAGGTGTTACCTCCAAAATGTTTGGAGCCACAGAGCATCATATCTTAATAGCAGGGAGGCGTGCAGCGGTGTGGGAGCTGGGGGAATAGGATATGATCGCTGCCCAGCCAGGAGGGCTGGTTTGAGAGGAGCCTCTCCCAAGCTCCGTCGGCTCAGAGACAGCCAGCTCTCCAGTGCTGACCACAGGGGTCTGGGGAGCAGCCACGACAAGCCAAGGTCCAAGACCTGCTCTTCCCAGAAAAGAAGAAGAAGTGAGAACGTGGGGTCAGACCCCAGGGCAGTGCCAGGGTCCTCAGCACAGAAGCCAGCTGTTTCCATACGTCTGTCCCTGCCCATCTCCTGACTTGCGTTACTGCAGCTTGTCATCTGGCAAGTAAGGGAAACGTGCCGGCTCACCTATACTCTCTCCAAACCCTTCCCTCCCTCCCTCCTTCCAGCAGGCCATCAGCAGGCCAGAGCTCCAAGACCCGGAGCAAGACGGCACACTCATTTCCCCAGATCTTGCCCCACAGAGCACCAAGGCCACAGGGGCCCACCCCCGGCCCCACCATCAGAGTCCCTGCCACCAACGGGACAAGGGGTAGTCCCACTCCTTGAGACCTCTGAAGAGAAGTGCCACAATACCATGGCCTCAGGGCCAGTGGGCGGTTGTAGAAAAGACAGTTTGTGAGAAATGTCCCAAGTTGCCTCTGTTTTGCCTGCAGCAAGCAATGGGTCCACAGAGGTCAGGTTTCTCTGAGTGCCCAAACTGCCCACAGAGTTGGTCACTTCTTTCTGGTAGTCCCTCAACTTTTTGTTTTTTAAATTTAAAAAACCCAGCAGGCCCTACAAAAGGCCAAAACCGGTGAGCACAGACTTCGGGAAGGGTAGGGGACTGTGAAATAGTGAAGAGGGGCCTCTGAAGGAAATTAATTCTAGGCTCCTGGAGCAAGTGATGCCAGGGAGAAGAGAAGAGAATTTTCATCCCAATTCTTCCACAATCTGGTCCTAAAATCAGTCTTGCCATGTTCCTTTTAGTGCTTGGTTTACCTGGCTATATAATGGGCACAGCAATTGCAATGAATCTGAGGAGACAAAACGTATTGATGGTTGGCTTTTTCAGCTCCTATCTCAATGCTGAGACACAGCAGATAGGGAATTCTGGAACTCTGCCCTCAAGGACCTTAGAATATGGTTGTGGAGAAGAGTGATCCATTCAAAGGAAGCAAAGCGTAAAAGTGTCTGTTGGGCCATTTTAAAGAAAGCACCAGAATGCTCTGGAGGGCTTGTGGAAGCAGACTGCTGGGCCCAGGGTTCCTGATGCAGTGGGTCTTGGGAGGGACCTGAGAATGTGTGTTTTTCTAATGCGCTCCCACGTCTTGCTGACTCCGCTGGCGGGCAGGCCATACTATGAGAGCCGTTGGGACAACAGGATCTCAGAGAAGGAAGGGCTGGCGTGGGAACCAGCTGGAATGCTGGGGGACTGAATGTCTCACTGCTTCCTAACTATGAAACCAGGGGTGTGTGGTGGCCGGGAGGTTCCCAGGAGCAGCTCTCTTGCTGTCCGTGCACTGCCCATAGTTCCTAGCGCACTGCTGCTTCTCTGCAATGGTTTTGCTTTATTTCATTTCCAGCCCATTGTGAACTAATACTTTTGTCAAGTACAAAGTCACAGGAATGGATGCTGCAGCAGTGTTGAAGTGCCATGAAAGTTCTTAAATGCTTATCTTGTCACCCACTGGTACCAAAGAACTGATGGCCTGGCACCAGCTCATGGGCCACTTTGAGCTGTCCCACTAATAGCCTCTGTGTCCCCAAGAGGTCTTCACATGTCCACCCTGAAAACAGCCCGGCATCTGGCACTAGCCGGGCACCAGGGAGGGGCCAGGAGACATTTTCTCCAGGGCTGCCTTCCGTGTCCACTCACATAAAAGCAGGTGGTGGAGGGCAGGACAGATCCCTAAGCCCAGACCTTGGGGCATTGTTCCTCATGGCGAGGACAGATGCTTCTGGAGGCAGCAGCAGGCACCAGGGTTGAGACAGGAACCCCTGAGAGGAACTAAAGCCACATCTCTAACGCTGCATCCTCAAGTTATGCCTACGTCCCAGAGCAGGGTCAGGCCTCCTGGCCAGGAGCTGCTGCCTGCGCTGCCCTCCCCCTCTCCCCGAACAACCTAGGACCTGAGAATGCTCCTCTTCCGGACTTCTCTCACCTGTTCCTTCTCAAGGCCACCTTGGGGCACTTCAGGGAGTTCTGAGGCTCCAGTCCTGGCATTGTTGGAAATGACAGGTGAGCCACAGGTCCCCGGAGAAGCACAGAGACGCTGTGGAGAGTCACAGGAAGCCAAGCTGAGCACCTTGCAGGGAGACCCCTGAAGCCATTTACCCCTCACTGATCACTGCTCAGAGTGACAGAGCTGTGTCGGAGGCTGGGACCACGAAGAAAGCACTGAGCAGGGAGAAGCGGAAGGCAGAGTCAGCGGAGGCCAGCAGGAGAATGACTGCTCCTCCAGGGAAGGAGGGAGCCTTGTCTGTTTTGCTTTGATTTTTACTGAATATATGTCCCAAACAATAAATCTCCACTTCCTGACTTTAATTGGCCTGGAAAACACTGTGATTTTTCACTTGGGCCTTTCCCTGACATTCAGCATTTCTCCAACATTCTCTGAATCCCAACTTAAATGCTAAGCATGTAGGGGTTATAAACCAACATAGGTCCTACTCTCAAGGCACTTAGGTCCTGTGGGTTGTATCAGTTAGCTACAACTGCATAACAAATTGCTCCAAGCTTACTGGCTTACAAACCGCAACCATTTGGCTAAAAAAAAAAAAAAAAAAAAAAAACACCACAAACTCATGATGTTGTGGGTAAGGAAATCAGGCAGGGCTCTGTGGGGACACCTCATCCCTGCTCTGTGTGGTGTTGCTGGAGCAGCTGGCCTGGGGCTGGTCAGGCTCACTCACGTGTCTGAACCCTCAGCTGGAATGGATCATGTTCTCTTCCCTGTGGCCTCTCTTTTGACGTTGTTGTCTCATCCTTCTGGGGCCTTTTCTCCAGCCAGATAGTGTGGACTTCTTCCCATGTGGCTGTATTCCAAGTGAGCAGAAGCAGAAATCTTTTTAAATGCTTATTTACCTTTTTTTAATTTAAAAAAATGTTTTATTTATTTTTGAGACAGAAAGAGTACGAGCAGGGGAGGGGCAGAGAGAAAGGGAGACACAGAATCTGAGGCAAGCTCCAGGTCTGAGCTGTCAGCACAGAGCCTGATGGAGGGCTCGAACTTGTGAACCACAAGATTATGACCTGAACTGAAGTTGGGTGCTTAACTGACTAAGCCACCCAGGTGCCCCAAAATGTTTATTTTTGAGAGAGAGAGAGAGAGAGAGAGAGAGCACATGTAAGCAGAGGAGGAGCAGAGAGAGAGGGAGACAGAGGATCCAAAGCAGTCTCTATGCTGACAGCAGAGAGTCTGATGCTGGGCTCAAACACACAAACCATTAGATCATGACCTGAGTTAAATCGGATGCTTAACTGACTAAGCCACCCAGGTGCCCCAGAAGCAGAAATGTTAAAAAATGACTGAGGCTAGGTCCCATTTCCAGATGTTCTGCTTTAATTAGTGTGGAGTGTAGCCTAGGCATTGGGCATTTCAGTCTCTCCAGCTACTTCTGTGCTGACTGGCCAAGGCTGAGGACCCCAGCTCTGGCCCCTCGTGCTTCAAGTGTGGTTCATGCACCAGCAGCAAAGGTTGCTGGAAGTTTGTTGGAAATGTGGAATCTCAAGCCCCGCACAGCAGAGGTAGTGCTTTGATGTGACTGGAACCAGGACTTGTGGCTAAGTGTGACAAATACAGCCAGAAAGAGCAATGCTGGAGCCGTGGCTTGTGTGCTTCTATTTACCACAGGTGTTCTGGAAGAGGTGCCTCCAGGTGACCCCACAAAAATGTGTTCCCAATATAACAGTGGGCCATTGGGAGAAATAAAAATGGGAAGAAACAGGCACATTCACTGGAAGTTGAGGGAGATAAGAGGGCAGAGGAAGGTGAATCATTTGTGCTGGGGGTGGGGGTAGCACAAGTGGCAAGGAGATTCGAGGTACTTCTGGCTGCCTCTTGGTGTCAAATCAGCGCCTTTATTTCTGTGAAGTAGACATGATGTCCTCCAAAGTCCTGGCCCTCTACTTCTGTCCCAGGCGACTGGGGATTTCTGCAGAAAAGTCACATAACCTTGCAAATGAGAGCCTCCTGGATTCTTCCTTCACCTTCACTCCAATCCAATCCATCCGAGTTCAGTCTTCAGTCTCACTGCTGCACACCCATGCTCCCACCCACCCTGTACCCCAGCCTCACCCCCTCAACATTTCTTTCCTGCTCGTGAGGGAGTTCCCTCCCCGCTCTCAGTCTTGGTCCCTCCAACACAGCTTGCTTGTAGCTGCCTGAGTTGTTCACTGAAAAGTAAGTCCTGGACAATCACAATGAAGCTCGGCCTCCTTGGGGTGGTACGTGAGACCTGCCATAACCTCTCTGCCTCCTCCCCAAACTAACCCCTGCCATCCCCCTCCTCCCCATGGCAGGTGCTTGCAGTTCCCTCAACAGGTGGCCGCGCTGGGGGATCTGTGCCCTCACCTATGATCATTCCCTCTGCAGGCACACCCTTCCCCCCCCCCCCCCGCCCTTCTCTGCCTGGCTAACCCCCAGGGTCACTGAGACTCCCAGGAGTTTAAACTTGGTGGTGTGGCATTTGTGTTCTTGAAGTCCAGCTCCAGAGGCATTTTGCCCTTGAAGCCGACTGACCAGGGAGCTTCTCAGGAGTGCCCCGCCCCACCTCCGCAAAACCCTATGGTGCCTCTAGAACTACACTGTTCAGTATGAATGCCGTGGACACAAGTGACTGCCGAGCATCTGCAAGGCAACAAGTCCCACTTGGGATGCGCTGTTAAGGGTGAAATGCACACCAAATTTCAATGATTTTGTGGAGAAAAAGAAAGAATAATTAGCTCATTAAAAATATATAGATTACAGATTACACGTTGAGATGATAATATTTTTGACATATCGGGTTAAATAAAAGTGAAATTGATTTCACCTGTTCTCTCTACTGTTTTTTTTTTTTTACTTTTTTAAATGTTTTATTATTTTTTGAGAGCAAGAGAGACAGAGCATGAGTGGGGGAGGGGCAAAGAAAGAGAGAAAAAGAGATATAGAGTCGGAAGCAGCTACAGGCTGCAAGCTGTCAGCACAGAGCCCGACGCAGGGCTTGAACCCACGAACCATGAGATCATGACCTGAGCCAAAGTCAGACGCTCAACTGACTGAGCCACCCAGGCAACCCATCTCTACTGTTTTTAATGTGGCTAGTAGAATGCTTAAAATTGCTTACGTAGTTCACTTTATTCCAATGGCCTTCACCAGTGTCATGGGTAATTCTCCCAGAACCCCTCTGTACTAGTTGTAAGCTAAGGCAAATTATTCAACTTCTCAGAAACTCAACTTCCTTCTGTATAAAATGTAGACAGTATGATTCCTCTCTTTAAGGGTGAGAAAAGAAGATCATTCATTCACCCAGCATATTATCTGACCTCTATCAGTATCACGTCAGTTGTATTAAATAGAATTAACAGTTACAGTAACCTTGGTGGTCTCAAGGATCATACTCACTTAGGACACCTAGAGTCTCACACAGTGCTTGACACATGGTAGGTGCTCCATGGAGGACATGAGTCACAGACTAGAGGCTGATTCATTTGCAAGAGCCCCGTTCTGGGAGATGCACTATCAGGGCAGGCTTTCCTCCCTCCCTCCTGCCTAGCAGACTATGTCTGGCACTATGCCACCTCTGGCATCCACCTGTCTGACCAGCACCTGCAACCTTCAGTACCCCCAAAATCTTTTCTCCTAACATCCCTATCTAAATCTCCTTCCATCTAGTCTGCAGCCTGTCACAGATACCCTAGCCCTGGCAAATGCTCCTGGAGAAGTGCTGCCCAAGTGTGGCCCTGCAGGGAGCCGTCTTCCCCAGGAGCCATGAATCATTCTGCCTACTTCCATCATTGTCCAAAGGTGAGCAACCCAACAGATGATTTTCTCCAGCTATTTCTGGGCCCTTTTCAGAAACATCCTTGTCTCCAAATATGAACTTCTAAACGAGCAACAAATCATTTTGGATAAATGTTAGTTAATTTGATTCTTGGGAAAGAAAAGCCCAGGGTTTTCTGCAGAAAATTAAACATCACTGTTGTGAAACTTGAGTGTGTATAGCAGGGATGGCCACAAGCCCCAAAAGCCAGGGTCCTGGCCCCTGGTATTGCCAAAACCCAGCGCCTCAGGGGGAATCCTGAACTTGCCCTGGAACACGATCGGGATATGACTGAGTTTAACTTGAGTTTGCAACATGGCACTGATGCCCAGCGAGGCCTTCTCCCACCCTGAGGAAGGTCAAAGGGATTCTTGGTCGGGGAGTGTCCGTGCATGGCTTAGTCCACTCTGAGATCTCTACACGCCACACCTTCTGGGAAAAGTAGACCCTGAAACCCTTTTTGTGGAAGTCAGCTCCTTGGCAGAGAACAAGAGTCAGAGGCCGGAAAAGTGGGTAGACACAGCAATCAGAAAGCAGGGCCAATTGCTGCCCAACCAGGGACACAGTGAGGATTCAGGACCACAACATCTCAGGCCATCGGGGGCCATAGCAACCATTAGCTTGATTACCTACTCTACCCATGAAGAACTACAGCCCAGAGATGGGGAGAAACTTTTCCAAAGGCAACCTGACAGTGCTCAAGCCCACTCCAGGTGTCCTGACTCCCAGACCAGTGCCCTAACAGGCTCCTTGCAGGAGAAACATCTTTGGCCCCAGCTCCTGTTTATGAACATACAGATGACAATAAACAGAGCCCTCAAATACCGTTCACACTGCCTACATCATTAAACACTCACTGATCTGAGTAAACATAGTCCCGGGTCAGCCTGCAAATATCTCAACGGAAGTACTAATTCTCAGAGATTCATATTTTTAAGGCAGTGCCTTCCAGGAAGCTGAGAGCCTGAACCAAAGGGATGGCAGTGTTCACAGGGAGCATGGTGTGGAGGGAGACAGAGGAAGAGTCATCATGGGCGCGGGTCTCCATCTGAGTGTGAGGAGAAGTGTTAGGGGAGCCTCTTGGCAGCCAGAGGCCCGAAAGCCAAGGCACAAAGTTGGAAGAGGGAGAGTGGGTTCCTAAGCCATGGATGAAGCAATTGCCTCCAATTCTGTGTTCCTCTCTGTATCCCTGGCCCTGGCCTTATGACTTGCAGTGCTTCCCACTAAGGCAGAGGGAACTTTCTGCCTCTGATTTGTTCAGTCACAGCTTTGCTTTGGTCAGTGGGATGTGGGCCGAAGTGACAGTGTGTCTGTCCACAGCCTCCTGTACTTCTGGCATCACCGTGAGAACAGCACCCCTCCAACGATGGCTGCTGTCCCCCATCCTGGCACGTAGAACAAAGCTAGAGGGAGCAGCACCTGAGCCACACTGGCAGCCAGGAGCCCGGTGCAGCTGGTCAGGCAACGTGGAGCAGAGCCAGCTGCCAGCTGATGACACACAGGGCTGGTGCTGGTCAGAGCCCAGGAGAGCCTCACCTTCCGGAGGGATGGTGACATTCCAGGGAAAGGAAGCAGCCAAATGAAGGGGCAGCCCAGGCAGGAAGAAGGCCATGATCAAAGGCATGGGGGTGGGAAAGGACAGTAAACATTTAACGAATGAATAACTCAGAGTGTTGGGAGCAGTGCTGTCTAAAATTCTTCGATAACAGAAATGCCCAGTATCCATGCCAAGCAATGTAGGAGCCCCTAGCTATGTGGGGCTCTTGAAAGGCAGCTAGTCTGCAGAGGAATTGAATCTTTTATTTAATTTTAAATAACTGCTTTTTAAAAAGACACAGGTGTCTACTGCGTAGACAGTACAGATCTGGACAGCTGGGTCCAGGGAGGGCTCAAGTAGAGCAAGGCTGGAGATCCGTTTCACTCAGTAGAGTACCTGAGCTCAAGGGGTCTGGTAAGTGCTGATAAGCACTGAAACTTCCTGGCATCCTTGTATGTAGTACATGTTAGATGAGGAGACTGAAGCACAGGGATGGGAAGTGCTGTGCGGAGCCCCTTGAGGAGCAGAGCTGGGCTGGAAGCGAGAAAGACCCCAGTGCCTCTGCATTCACTGCCTCCCCATATCCACATCAGCCGACACAGCTGTGTCCAAAGGCTACAGAGTCCCCTTCTGGGAGTTTTCCTCTTTCGGGCCTGCCTCCCCACCACCCTCAAAAAGTAACACCTGAGTTAAGGGCTCACATGCAAGAAGTTGTTTTTGTTGTTCGGTTTGTTTGTTGTTTGCAGAAGCCGGGCAGTTAGCTCCTGGAACAGGATTGGCAGTGCTGAGGGAAAGAATGTCAACCCAACGATGTTTTATTGCCTTATTGAGCTGGTCGCTGCTGTGGGCAACCAGGTACCTCTGAATTGTCCACCTGAGAGGTGAAGGAGGGGAGCATCCTCCCCTAGGCCCTGTTCCTCAACACCAGGAGAGCTGAGTGGCTCCCAGCATCCCTTGTGGGGACCCTTCTGCAGCTGAGGGAAGATTCCATCAGATCACCGTTGATATGAGCTCACTGTCACCCCAACAGCGGGAACAAGAAAGTGGCTGACACATATTGTATGATCCCGCTTACATGAAATGTCCAGAACTAGCAAAAAAGAAAAAAAGAGTCAGAAAGTAGATTAGTGTTTGACAGGGACTAGGGGAGGGGAGTGAGCATAATGGGTACAGGATCCTCCATGGGCTGAGGGAAATGTTCTGGAACTAGACAGTGGTGATGGCTGGTAGTGAATTTCATGCTATGTGAATTTTACCTCAATTTTTTAAAAAGTGGGCTGAGAGGAATATAGTGACAGAAAAAAAGTGTGACCCATCCTCCAGGCTCTGCCCTCGACTGAGGGCCCCACCCCGGGGCCCTAGTTGCTACCCCAGCTACAGCAAAACCCCGCTGGGCCTGCTTTCCATCTTCCACCTGGTATGGAGCAGCTCTGCTCTGCCCCCAGGGGTCCAGCATCACCAATCAGCAAGGCCACTTTCAGGCTGGCCCCCTACATGGGGCTGCATCTAGCAAAGAGGACAGTGTGTATGTGGCAGGGGTGGCCAGAACTGAGACGAAGGAGGATCATACAACAAGCCATAGAGAACTTTTCCAACTGCCAGAATCTGGGCCCTCCACCCCAAAAGAAATCGCATGCACCAAAATACTTCTAAGTAGATGGGAAAAGATTTCACAGGATTTGACAAGGTCATATGATGTCATTTCACTGAAGCTGTTCCAGAGATGACAAAACAAAAGTGTCCAGGGAGGCTGGCTTTGCCCTGGAGACCTTGGGGAACTTAACATTTGCAATGGGAGGAGAGGGGGATGGGACAGGAGAGGAGGTGCGACTGCAGACACCAAGCTCTGCCTGCATGGGGTGGCTCTGGCGACACTGTCCCCTAGGTTGTCTCGTCGTCTTAACAAACAGAGACCGTGTGTCACGTCTAAATATAGCCAAGAGGATATTACACAGAATTATTCAACAGGAATGCAAAAAAACTGCTGCTCATCACAGTTGGGCCTAGCTTGATTTCACAATCAAATGAAGAGACTTTTCCACGTCCAAGAGGCCCGGACTATCAGTGCCAGCAGCGCTGAGAGAGGCACCGAGCTCGCCCCACACTCAACTTGGCACAGCAGTCTTCCCCTAGGGCTTCCTGGTAAAAAGAAGGCAAAGCCAGCAAATGCGATAAACCATTTCAAGGGAAAACCACCGACCCTAAGCCAGTCACTGATTTGGCTTGAGAAGTAAGGAAAGTCCATAATTACAGGTCTTTGCCTGCTCTCTTGTGTGCTGGGTTTCTTTCTTGAATTAGTTCCCCATCTACAAAAATACATCAGAGAGACCTAGGTTCAAGCCCTGGCTTTGCCACACGATAGCCGTGTGACTTTGAACAAATGACTTCACCTCTATGTGCCTCCATTTCTTATCTGTAAAATAGTGATAAGAGCAATGGCTGTCTCAAATGGCAATAAGAAGATTAAATGAAATCATTCAGCATTCAACAATTATTAACTGAGCACCTACTATGTTTCAGACACTATTTTAGGTGCTTAGGATGCATCAGTGGGGAGCTGGTCTTCGTGGAGCTCATATTCAAGTGTGGATAGATTAACAACACGCAGAGAATCTAAAGAAGGTGAGGTAAAGGAAAAATGGCCACATACCCTTTGCCAGTCTTCCCAGTGAGAAAAGCAATCTAATTCTCACCTCCTGTATCAGAGCTTCCCTTAGTGGCTTGTTGATCAAGAGAACATGGCAAAGAATGACATTCTGGGATTCCATGGAAAGGCAGGATCAGAAGACTCATTGCAGCTTCCTTCTGGATCTTTCAGAACATTCTCTCCGGGAGACCTCATCTACACACTGGTGGTGTGTACATGCTCTGGCCAACCATCCAACTTTCCAGCCATCCCACCAAGCCCCTAGATAAGGGATGAAACAATAGGGACCACCCAGACCAGCCCATCCACCCCCTGACAACAACCAAATGACCCGAATTGATGGGTGTGGTGCAGAATTGGTCAGCTGAGCCTGGCCTGAGTTTCTGACCCACAAAATCATGAGATATAATAAAACTTACCTTTAAACTTTATAAAACTTATTTCAGTGGTTTTAAGCCACTAAGTTTTGGGATGCTCTGTTACATAACAGGAGAACAGGATAGTAAGTGAGGTTGGGGTTCATGCATATAAAACCCGTAGGCAGCTGCCACAAAAGTGCATCAGATATTAGTATCCCCACTCGTATTTTTCCCTAGTCTTCTCTCCTTTCAACAGGAACTATTTCAAAGCTGGAGGTTTCTGTTAGGCACCATTCAAATGATGTTTGTGTTTTCATGCATGGGAAACTGATTCTGTTTCTCCTCTTGGAGATGATGTCCCAAGGAATAAATGGGCAGTTAGAGGCTCAGGCTTGAGAGCTCAAGCATGGTAGGATAAGGAAGGAGCTCCATAAAGCATAAAGGCATTTATGGGCAGACACTAATTTCTGTACTTGAATTTCATCCCCCTCCCATACACACTTTCTCACACTGAAAATTTTTCAGACTGAATTTTGATGGGCAGGGAGGTTTTCCTGGTAATAACATTATTATACAACACTTAGGAAAACCATTACAATTGTGTGTCTCATTAATCCACACAAGTTCTCGTGAGACCACTATGAAAAAACCCTTGGTTACACATATCTAAAGCTCTCTCTTTCTCTCTTTCCCCACCCCTCCACCCCTGCTTTCTCTGTATGCTCCGTTTTTCTCAGTTCCAAATATTAAAGAAGGAAAATAGCTTTCCAGTACAGAATGCCTACAGCTTTTCCACCTATATAAAGTCTGGAATTTTCTTGGAGAGAAACGAAAGGATATTACTGGATTGATTAAGCATTTATTCCAAAGGAAGCAGAATCTTAGTAAGTAATTCGTGCAGTTAAAAAAAAAAAAAGAGAGAGGAAAGGTAAATAAAAGGTAAATAAACTCAGATACGCATTCTAATAAAAATAAATAAATAAAGGACCATAGGAGGACAAGAATTATTTAAAGGTGTGGATGGACTATAAATGAAGAAAAGTGTGAAAAGATGTAATTTAAAATACTGAATGCTACTGGGTGTTATATGTAAGTGATGAATTGTGGGAATTACCCCCGAAACTAAGAGCACATTGTATACACTGTATGTTAGCTAACTTGACAATAAATTATATTTAAAAAATAAAAATAGAGGTGCCTGGGTGGCTCAGTTGGTTAAGTGTCTGACTTTGGCTGGCGGTCTGTGAGTTCAAGCCCTGCATCAGGCTCTGTGCTGACAGTTCAGAGCCTGGAGCCTGATTCAGATTCCATCTCTCTCTCTCTCTCTGCCTTTCCCCTGCATGCACTGTCTCTCTCTCTCAAAAATAAATAAAACATTAAAAATTTAAAAATAAATAAAATAAAATAATAAAATACCAAGTGCTAGGCAGGGGGAAAAATGTAAACAGAAATCACAGGATATGCAGCTGATGATTAGCTAAATGTTTTACAATGTTTTGATAAAGGTTTTTCTCCCCCCTGTACCAGATCAAGTGCATAGCCATAATCAGTGCCTCCTGAGAGGCTGAATAACAACAATGGCATCCCACAGCACTATACTGCCACCTAATGGCAGCTATTCCAATTGCAGGCATAGTACTTCAGAGAATTTATTCCACTTGTGGGAGTACACATCTTGCAAATTAAACCCTATATGCTACTCTACATGGAAAACCCGACAGACTCCACCAAAAGTCTGATAGAACTGTTACATGAATTCAGCAAAGTCGCAGGGTACAAAATTAATGTACAGAAATAGGTTGTATTTTTATACACCAATAATGAAGCAACAAAAAGAGAAATAAAGAAACTGATCCCATTCACAATTGCACCAAGAACCATAAAATAGCTAAGAATAAACCTAACAAAAGATGTAAAAGATCTGTATGCTGAAAACTATAGAAATCTTATGAAGGAAATTGAAGAAGACACAAAGAAATGGAGAAACATTCCATGCTCATGGATTGGAAGAATAAACATTGTTAAAATGCCAATACTACACAAAACAGTCAACACATTCAATGCAATCCCAGTAAAAATTGCACCAGAATTCTTCTCAAAGCTAGAACAAACAATCCTAAAATTTGTATGGAACCACAAAAGGCCCTGAATAGCCAAAGTAATTTTGAAGAACAAAACGAAAAACAGAGGCATCACAATCCCAGACGTTAGCCTCTACAAAGCTGTAATCATCAAGATAGTATGGTATTAGCACAAAAACAGACACATAGACCAATGGAATAGAATAGAGACCCCAGAATTGGACCCACAAATGTATGGCCAACTAATCTTTGATGAAGCAGGAAAGAGTATCCAATGGAATAAAGACAGTCTCTTTAACGAATGGTGCTGGGAGAACTGGACAGAAATGTGCAGAAGAATGAAACTAGACCACTTTCTACACCACCAATGAAACTAGACAACCACTACACCATACACAAAAATAAACTCAAAATGGATGAAGGACCTGAATATGAGACAGGAAACCATCAAAACCCCAGAAGAGAAAGCAGAAAAAACCTCTCTGACCTCAGCTCCAGCAATTTCTTACTCGACACATCTCCAAAGGCAAGGGAATTAAAAGCAAAAATGAACTATTGGGACCTCATCAAGATAAAGAGCTTCTGCACTGTAAAGGAAACAATCAACAAAACTAAAAGGCAACTGATGGAATGGGGAAAGATATTTGCAAATGACATATCGGATAAAGGGCTAGTATCTAAAAATCTATAAAGAACTCACCAAACTCCACACCTGAAAAACAAATAATCCAGTGAGGAAGTGGGCAGAAGACATAAATAGACGCTTTTCCAAAGAAGACATCCAGATGGCCAACAGACATGAAAAGATGCTCAATGGCACTCATCATCAGGGAAATACAAATCAAAACCACACTGAGATGCCACCTCACGCCAGTCAGAGTGGCTAAAATGAACAAATCGAGAGACTATAGATGCTGGAGAGGATGTGCAGAAATGGGAACCCTCTTGCACTGTTGGTGGGAATGCAAACTGGTGCAGCCACTCTAGAAAACAGTGAAGGTTCCTCAAAAAATTAAAAATAGGACTACCCCATGACCCAGGAATAGCACTGCTAGGAATTTACCCAAGGGATACAGGAGTGCTGATGCATAGGGGCACTTGTACCCCAATGTTTATAGCAGCACTTTCAACAACAGCCAAATTATGGAAAGAGCCTAAATGTCCATCAACTGACGAATGGATAAAGAAGATGTGGTTTATATATACAATGTAATACTATTTGGCAATGAGAAAGAATGAAATTTGGCCATTTGCAGCAATGTGGATGGAACTGGAGGGTATTATGCTAAGTGAAATAAGTCAGGCAGAGAAAGACAGATATGATATGTTTTCACTCATATGTGGATCTTGAGAAATGTAACAGAAGACCATGGGGGAGGGGAAGGGGGGAAAAAGTTACAGAGAGGGAGGGAGGCAAACCATAAAAGACTCTTAAATACTGAGAACACACTGAGGGTTGATGGGGGTTGGGGGAGAGGGGAAAGTGGGTGATGGGCATGGAGGAGGGCATTTGTTGGGATGAGCACTGGGTGTTGTATGGAAACCAATTTGACAATAAATTTTATTTAAAAAAACAAAGATAACAACAAATATATATATATATATATATTTGTTGTTATCTTTGTTCTGTATTTATCAAATATATACGATGTTCCCAGCAAGATACTTTTAAACAATGGGGGAGTGAGGTTCGTATCTCAAAGAAACTTAGAAAAAGAAGCAATAAATACCTAGTAAACAATAATTACAAATATTATGTGTCATTGTCATTTACAGGAAGGAAAATCATCCATAGCACAGAACAGAATTCCCAGTTTACCATGATGAGAAAGAGAAGTAGGAATGAGTAAGCCAAATAGAAGCCCAAGTAGTTCTTGATCCCAGTTTCTTCTGCTGGACTTTTACATCAAGTTGTGGGAGGAAGGGACAAGAGGGGAAAGGAACCTATTGGTGTTGATGCCCAGTATGTGCTGGGAATTTGACAGCTATTATTTCATTTACTCCTCACAGTTACCCTACAAGGAAAGGTTACTGTCAAATATTGGAGATCATTAGAGGGTAAATATGCAGCCAAGATTCCTGACCATGGATTGTGGTGTAGATCTGAAAGAGTTGAAGTTTCCATGCCCTTTGCTCTCTGAAAAGTCACACTACTTTCATACACTGAACCTCTCCTCCAGTTCCAAAAACATTGTGATTAAAAAAATTTTTTTTAACTTATTTTTGAGAGAGTGCAAGAAGGGGAGAGGCAGAGAGAGTAGGACAGAGGATCTGAAGCATGCTCTTTGCTGACAACAGTGCGCCCAATGTGGGGCTTGAACTCATGAACCGTGAGATCATGACCTGAGCCAAAGTCAGACGCTCAACTGACTGAGCCATGCCGGTGCCCCCAGAACACTGTGATTTTTGAGAGCGATGCATGTGAGTTGGTGCTATGTCAAGACAGGTCAGTTGTTACTCATGGAGCTATCCCATATGGTAAGAAGACATTCTCCTGCTCAAAGAGATAATGAGTTAGAGGTGGAACTAAAGTTGACCCTGAGGAAGTACAGATGGTTCTCTGAGAGGGTCAGATCATTAACAGCTTTCTATTGCAGCATGGCTAAATGTATCAGGATACATCTCAACCTCTGGAGGAACCCCCTTAAGTTGACAAATTCTGAACCCAGCCAGATAATTTGATCCAGCAGTTGGAAGTGGCAGCCAGGAAGCACTTGAGGGTTTGCATGCAAGTAGGCCATGGACCACCTGTTAGAAGTTCTGTTGTGGATGCTTCAGACACAGTATGTGAACATCTTCTTCTCAACAACGTTGGTCTCTGAACACCCTTTTCTCAACAAACTTGGTCTCTGCTTCCTTTCACACCATATGCACCACTCACAAGGGATGAGGGAATCTGCCACTTTATAGATGCTTGCCATTACATTTTACTTTGTATAGGTCAGGGTCCCTTCAGGAAACAGAAACCAACACAGACACTCCAAAAAGAGGGAATTTATTACCGGGAATTGGTTACATGGGTGATGGAACAGCTGAGAAGCCACATAAAGATTAATGACAGGTAGAGGCCACTCCAATCTAAGGACGACAAATACAGGAAATGGTGTTATGGAAGCTGCAGAAGTTCGACCCATGGCTGGCCTTAGCACTGAGTCCGGGTCAGTGGAAGGAGGAGGCATCCAGCAACCATAACAGCCATTTATGAAATGCTACTCAGAGAAGAGATGGGAAATCAGATGCTTTTCGTGTCCCCACTGAGGAACCAAGGTGGGATTCTAGGACCCAATTAATATTAATATTTAGAAAGCATCCTTTCCCAGGGGGTGTCAAAGCTGGGTGAGCCTCAGAATTAGTTGGATCCCCACTGGAGATTCTGATGCAATGAGTCAGAGATAGGGCCTGCACAGGGGTAATTTGAGGTGACTGTAATGTGCATACAGGGTTGAGAACTGATGTTCTAGACCATAAGTTCCAAAATAGCAAGGATGTGTTTACCATTATATAGTCAGTAACACCACAGTGTCTGCCCCAACAGAGATGCTTACAACATATGTGTTGAATGAACAGCAATAACCCCGAGCCCTTGGTGAACCAGATAGACCAGATGGATACCATCTCAGAGCAGAGGAACATGTAGAGAGCCAGTAGTCAGGAATAAGTCATTGCTAAAGAGATTAACATGGCTACCAAGGCTAATCATAAGTAAACTATCTTTTAGCCTAAAATGAATCAAATGCCAAGAAAGGAGCAGATTCCCAAAAGGAAATAGCTGACAGAGGTGAGCTATCCAACCACAGTCCATGTAGAACTGCCCTCCTCTGGGTTCATAATGGCACCAGCAATGACTGAATGACCATATTCTGGTTCTATTTCAGTCCTTTCCCTAAAAAGAAGAGTGCCCACATCTCTCCTTCCATTTTGCATCCCAGCATCTAGGTATTGTATGCAGCAGGCAAGAATCAAAGTACTTTCCACTGTGGTCAAGCTAATCAGTGGCACTGTAGGAGCTCTGCCAACCCCATGAGTAGGAGGAAATGGCAGATACCCATATCCTACCTGGATGCAGAAGAACAGCACCTGCCCTGCTAGTCACTGCCTGTGGAATCTGGAATAAGCTACCAGTGCCATTTGCCTCTCATTTTTCCATTCCTCATGCTCCCTTTCCTTCATGTCTTTTTCCATCTCTCTCTCCATTTCATTCTTTCCACACCTCTCTTTCCTCTCATCACAGTCCTTCCTCTTCCCTCCTTCCTGGTTCTTCGTGCCCTGGGACCTCACCTCCACTTTGAGCAAAGCCTTCCTCAGTCTACACTTCTATTTTTTCCAGGATGAAATGGGACTAAATGCAGACATGTCCTTGAACATCTCATCAGGGAGGAGGGACACAGTTTTATAGAAGAAAGGAAAGCAGACTGCCTTGATTACTCCTCTGAGAAATTTTAGAACTTGGGACATTTCAAATGGCATTAAAGAACTGCAAACAAGGTCACTTGCAGGTATTTAAGTCCAATACCCAGCCCTTTAACCAGCTCTTCTGTCCCCATCGCAGGAAGCTCCCATCAGAGAACTCTGCCCTCTTCCCTGAATTGCAAGCATGAGGGCTGCTGTATCTCCCAGGTGCCAGCTGATTGCCCCACAGCCTTCAAGATGCCAGAATTGGCCATAGTGTCTCCTGATGTGCCTGACCTACAAATGAGACCAATATGCCCTAATGTGGCACAAATTCCCAAACCTGATTACATCTCAAAAAAACTAGGAAGCATGTAAAAAACATTCAGATGCCAGGAACCACCCCAGGCATTCTGAATTAGACTATCTAGGAGTGGAGTCCAGGCAGCCAGGCCAATACTCTCCCACTAATCTCTGAGAACCACCGCCATGAAGGAATTTTGCATCTAGAAATGGCAGGGTGTTGATACCTAACTCCCAGAGAGGTCTCTGACCAATGCTTTCCAACTCCATTCACAGACTCTACATAACAGGTGAGATATATATTTTTTAGCTCAGTGTGCCCATTTTAAGTAAGCAAAGCAAACCTACCATGACAAAGTACCATTCCTTCTATGCCTTATGAACCTGGACTTTTCGCTAAGCCAAATTCAAGCAGTGTGGTATATTTTTGTGACTTGTCTCCCCCTTCCTTGTTGTCCCTGATGATTGCTCTGACCTGGTTTTAGGTGAACAAGCATGCTGTGGAGACAGCATCATGAGGTTTTTCCCCCCGGCTTCACCCAACAGGGGTAACTGGCTTGGTGTACGGCCATCATCAGGACCTGAGCCTTCTCGCCTGCTCCCTCAGAAAGAATGCTAGGATATCCTGAAGCTAAGGGCTCAACTTCCCAACTGCTCCCCCAAAGACATGCAATCCATCTCCTATGGCCGAAGGCAAACAAATACAGATCAGATACGTGAAGAGGAGAGTGCTGTTCACGCTTGCTTTGGGGAAAAGCTTTCACCCTCCTTAAGGAGGGCTAGACCATAACCCACTGGCTTTGGAGCATTTTTAAGCAACAGAATCATGACTTTAAGTTTCTTATTTGGGATCCCACATCCTAAACAGGTAATGAAGAACTTTTCTGGTTGATGCCAGAGGCCTTCCTGTGGCCTCTACACCTTCCATGCTCACAGCAGTCCCTGTGCTTTGCATGGAGCTCTCGGCTTCCATGACACCAAATTCAAGCCACCATCCTGAATTTTGCTGCCCTCCTCTCTCATTCAGTGGCTTTTGTGGGTTTCGGGGATATGTTGGAGGCAGCAGAATGGAGGATCACTCCAGCACTAAGGACTTTTGAGACAAGGACTTAGGTGCAGATCACTTCTTCAGGACAGTAAAGCTAGGAGTAAGACAGGAGAAGATGAAAGGTCAATGAGAGGGCATATACTGAAGTTGCTGCTGGGCATCAGGGGTTTGATCCCACTGGGAATCATGCACAGTGCCCCCCAAGAATCATCTGCCTGAAAGAAGGCAACTGGGCATTATCCACTGGCTTTAGACCCTCCACCAGAACAGAGGATCACAGCCATTTGCCAGAAAAGATTAAACAAACAAACAAACAAAACCCATGTCCCCTAAGTTTGGGATTCTCTAGCCCTAAGGATCTTTGAGACAAGGACTTGGTATATATTACTTCTTTAGGACAGTAAAGCTAGGAGTAAGACAGGAGAAGATGAAAGGTCAACGAGAGGGCATATACTGAGGTTGCTGCTGGGCAATGGGGGTTCGATTCCACTGGGAATCATGCACAGTGTCCCCCAGAATCATCTGTCTCAAAGAAAGCAGCTGGGTGTTATCCACTTGCTTTAGACTCTCTGGAGTGAGAGTTGTCCTAGGGGCATTAACTACTCCCACACAAATGTGTGCACACTATACTCACACATGTTCATACGCACACACATGCATCTGGGATGCACCCATACCCCTGAAGCTTGGAAGGGCTGTCCTCCACAGCAGCAGCTGAAATCAGACATGAGCCTTTATGAACTCCTTCATGTTCTTAGGGATGCCATGGGCTCTCTTTCGAGGTAAGATGTCCCTCTTAAAATCACATATTTGGTTATTGAAAACTCCGTGGGAAGTGGAGATGTGACTCTTCCAGCACTTTCTTCATGCAAAAACACTCATCCCGTGGATGCACTTTTAAAATCAGAGAAGGTAGTCCCCATACTCACGCCAGCCTGTCTAAGCCCTGACTCACACATCGGCACCGATAACTTCCCTCTTCCAGCTCCTCCAGGCTCCAAGATCGAGGGCTGAACTGTCCAGGCTGACCATTGATGGGCTGTCAGCAAGATGAATCACAGGCCCTCGCTGTCCTCTGGGATGTAGCACCACTCATTGGCAGTGAGATTTCCAGCTTGAGCACTCCCAACCAGCAGAGACAATGCTGTGCCTCATCTTGAAGATTTCTGAGCTCAGGTAAGCGTAACCAGACTAAGGCAAGTGTGGCTTTTCCAGAAGGAACTCTCAGACTCACTTCCCATCAATTCTCCTATTGGTTTAGAGAAAGCAAAACCTTTTTTCCCTACTACCACTGCCCTCATGTGAGATTTAACTTTTCAAAACTGGTCTGAACAAGGGTTTGGGAACACCACCATAGGATAATGGTAGGGTAAGCCAACAGAATACAAAACTCTGTGTGTGCAGCACTATACCAACTCTTCTTTAAAAAGGAGACAGAGAAAAAGAATCACAAGATGTCATTTGATCAAGAGTCTATGCTTGACTCAGACCAACAGGTCTCCAAATGTGTTCCCTGGAACAGCAGCAGCAGCATCACCTAAAGACTTGTTAGAAGTGCAAATTCTCATCCCACCCTGGACTTACTGAATCAGAAGTTATGGCACGGGAGCCCAGCAATTTAGGAGATTCTTACACTTGCTAAAATTTGAGGACCACTCTTAGGCTAAAGAATGAGGCAGCCATCACTCACCGAGCTGGGAGCTGGGAGAAGGCAGAGCTGCTGTCCTCCAGAAGCCATAGTGTGGCAAGGAGGGGGAGGCAAGTGCTTGCGGCAGCAAAATACTAGGAAGAACCCCACACAAAAGTAAGCGGTCACAGAAAGGTATGTTATAGAAGCATTCATAGAAAAGAAAAATCAAAGGAAAGTAGAAATTAAAGAGAAAAAGGCAGGCTGGCAGAGGGGAAAATCAAAACAGTACAGAAAAAAAGAAGGAAAAGGAAGAAAAGAGGTCCTGGTGGGGCTGGCCAGGAGGCCAGCTCCTTAAAGTTCGTGGTGGTTCACCAGCTCATTCCTTGAGTCTGGCCTGCTCTCCAACAAGGCCTAAGATCGTGGGCAGGTGGTAATTTGCAAGGCTGAGTTAGCAGGCAAGCGCCTGCTTGGGGTGGGAAGTTGGAACCCCTTTGCATTCTTGGAAGTTTCCAGACAAATGGAAAGTTTAAAATCCAAACATTTCAGTGCAAGTCCTCTGCCAGTACCAGGTAGCAAACAGCCTCTCTGTTCTCCTGCACGATTGGTAGAAAGGGTTCGATGACCTGGATGCTACAGAGGTTTTAATTGCTATGAATGGCAAAGCTGTGAGTCAGATACAGGGGTTTTCCTAAGAAGACATTAATTAAAAACATTATGGACCTCTCCTGCTCCCTGTCCAATAGCACATTTTATCTGTGTTCATATATGGTGTTGTTTTTTAATCCTTTACACCAAGTTCCTCTCTGTGTTCCCACTTTAGTTGCATTAGTTGCCATGCATTAGTTGCCATGGAAATGGTGAGGCCCCAGTGCAAGGGGTGTAGCTTAACTGGCACAGAAAGTCATTTTGTGCAATGGTTGGATATTATGTACATATATTTTTAGTAATATTTATATAATAATAATTATATACACATCCATATATTATATTACAATAATTATAAAGATATAAATATATATTATTATGAAATCCAGGTCTTTAGGGAAACTCTGATAACTTAAGGAACTTTACAAAGGAAACAGCACACATGCTGAAGTTAAAAATGCAAGGGGGGAGGTTCCTGGGTGGCTCAGTCAGTTAAGCATCCGACTCTTGGTTTTGGCTCAGGTCATGATCTCACCGGTTCATGAGGTCCAGCCCCAAGTTGGGCTCTGTGCTAACAGGGTGGAGCCTGCTTGCAATTATCTCTCCCTCTCTCTCTCTGCCCCTCCTCCACTCATTCTCTCTCTTTCAAAATAAATAAATAAAACTTTTTAAAAAATCTAGCAGGGGTGCCTGGGTAGCTCAGTCAGTTAAGTGGCCAACTCTTGGTTTTGACTTAGGTCATGATCTCACAGTTCATGAGATCAAGCCCTTCATGGGGCTCTGTGATGACAGCACAGAGCCTGCTTGGAGTTCTCTCTCTCTCTCTCTCTCTCTGCCCCCCCCCTTACAATAAATAAATAAACTATAAAAAATGCTAAGAATGTGATCACCAGCCCACACACTTACCTAGGCCACACATTATAACTTAGATATATAAAAAGGGAATATTGGAGGAGGGACCGGCAGGCCAGAAAGGCAAGAGCACTGGACTCCCTTCCCAGGGTATTATCCCAAAGTCTGCACATATCTGTCTGGTTACCCAGGGCAAGTGATGTCAACTATCCACGACCATGTCCTCATCACTTGAGAGAACTGAGCAAAGTCGTTGCTAGAGCTCCTTCCTGTGTGCATATCCTAAGATTCTAACTGTGCTAATCAATGGTCTTATCTATTCCTATGGAAGAGTATACCATCTTGTAGCAAGGAAGAATTCATTCATTCATTGATCCATTATTTATCCATCCAACAGTCATTTAATTGAAGCAGAGTCAGCCAGGCTCTAATGCTGGGTGAATTCTGCAGAAAGTGGAGGAGTGGAAACTTCTCTTGAACAGTAGTTATGGAAAAAAGAGGTCTCACAGCATGGAAACATTACAGGACATAGGGGAAACATGGCCTTATTTCTCACTGGTCAGCTGTCTTATCTCTTAGCCAGAAACACAAACTAGAATGGGTCCAAAGGAAAAGTCCACAATTCCATCAACCAGGAATTGAGCCCCAAATACTCCATTCTTTGTGTCCCCTTCAACAAATCCATTGAGGTGGTGGAAGTTATCTCCCAAAACTATGTAAGTTGCCTCTGCAACTCAATTATCCTTGCTTAAGAGACAGCAGCTCCTGCATGGTCATTCATGGTTTCTTTGGCCCTTACCCTATCCTCTCTCAGAGTTAAAAATGAAGTCAAAATGATACTCCAGATTCAAAGGCTATTTCCTGGCTGAAAGTCAGGATTTCCCAGGACTTTCTCTCTGGATGGGTTTATCCCAAGGATTTAAAAAGAGTCTCTGCAAAAAACTTAACACTGGCCCAACCAGACATTAACTGCCTTGCTCACTCCTTTTGCTCTTGATAAAGATAAAGGCAAAGCAAAAGTAGTCACCATTTATTAAGGGGACTATTTATTAATTGTTCAGTAATAGTTCATAGCAACCAGATCAACCATCTGGCAAGACAGGAATTATTTTCTCCATATTTCAGATGAAGAAAATAATGCTCGTAGAGATGAAGTACCGTGTGTCTTGTCACACAGCTAGTCCAAAGCAGGTCCATTTGTTTTCAGGGCACAGGGCTGTGTGTATAGCAATATATGAGTTTTCAATTGCCATGATAATGCTCTGTAACAAAACACCCCAAAATTCAGTAGCTTAAAATAATATTAAGTATTAAAATTATTTTAAAATTTATGTATATCATGATTCTTACTCCTGATTCTGTGGGTCAACTGGGTCTTTCTGATAATCTTGACCTGCTCATGCATCTGGTCAGCTCTGGCTATGCTCAGCTGGGCTCCCATATGTGTCATGATGGCATTAGCTGGAATGAGGGAAGATGCAACTATATTTCATGTGTAATACTCCAGTAAGCTAGCTCAGGTGTGTGTTCATGGTTAATTGCAAGAGAGCAAGCCCCCATGTATAAGCATTTTTCAAGCTTCTGCTATGTCATACATCACACATGCTAACATCCCACTGGCCAAATCAGGTCACATGGCTGAGCCAGGGGTTAAGGAGTGGGGAAAATGTCCTGTCCACAATGACAGGAGTGAAAAATTGAGAACATCAATGCAAGCAACCTACCATAGGTAAATCTCTCATTCTTAGCACCCTTTCCAGTCCATGGATGAAGGCAACATTGATGGTGGGACTTTTATTCTGTTTTTTTCAGAGAAATATTGAACATCATTATTTTCATTTGTGAATAGCATTGAAAATAACACTATATTCTAAGGAAGATGAAAAATGAAAATCTCTCACTTAATATGTACATAAAGAGCTAAATAGAATCTAGCTTTTTAAAAAAAATCTATATAATCTTGAAAAAAATAATTTATTTTATTTTTGCTCTAGGGTAAATTCAGAATTTCCTTTGGACCAAGTTTTGTCTAAAAAAGCAGCCAGTATCTAAATTTGAATCCTCATAAAGTCAGGTATTTGTAATTTCTAAGAATCCCATCCAGCCACTGCAAATCAATGCATTTCAAAGCAACCTTGTTTTTAACCTTCTGGAGTGAGGATAAAAATACAAATTTGTCTAAGGAAGAGAAGAAATGAGTTAAACCACAAAGCCTGGGTTATTTTCCCTGGATTACCTGATTAAAACCAAAGATCCCAATGGCTGGACCAGTCATGACTTATGACACTCACATGCTTTGATGGCACTCTGCCCTCCCAACACCAAACATCTGAATGTTTTGAGAGTTTTATAGACCAAACATTTGGATGCTTGACCACATTTTTCCATTTTCCATTTGGAAAAGAATGAACACAGTCTGAGGTCTGTCTCTCAGACTTCCTAAGAAGATGATGACCTTGGATGCCTTAGGAAAGGCAGCAAGTAAAACCAACACAGATCTCAATGATTGTCCTTACAACCACCTACCTGGAAGGTGTCCATGTTAGATGGTCCAGGGCACTGGGAAAGAAACTGAAGAAGTAAAGATGGAATTGAGAATTTATCATGTGCCCACTAAATGCTGGGTGCTTTTACATATATTACCTAGGATACCACTGGTCCTTCCTTTATACTTAAAGAAAATGAAGTTCCTTGTGGTCAAATAATTCACTCAGTCACACTTGCAGTCTTGGGAAGACTGGAAACGTGGTGTCTGCACACAGATGCCATCTTTCAAGTATCTAGACACACACAAAGATCAGGTTTGAAGATTTTTTTAAAAGAAACCACCCTGGTGTGTCTGGGGGGACGGTGTGTGTGCATGCCCCTCTAACACCCCAGCTTTGCTCTGCTCATGTAACAGCCCTCTAGGCAAGTCAGTGATGCCAGATGCAATCTCCCCCCATCCCCCCCCCAAAGCAACCAAGATCTGAGTGCTAACAGAAGAAAACCAAAGCCCTCTTTCCCCCAAACACCAAGCCTTATGCTTCACACCAGGGTAGGCACAGCTGCTATTTAGACTTTGAGATCTGGTTTACAACAAAGACCCCAAGAGCAAAATCTTGAACAAAGGAAAAACCAATCAACTTGAACTAATTCCCTTTTCCATTGCCACTGGCATCGCTGGGGAAAATGGAAAGGGGATCAAAGTGGTGGGGTTTGGGAGGATGGAATTCATGTTTGTGCTCAGCCAGACTAAGCTCCCTGCATTCCTTCAGCCCACGGGTTGACTAAGAAGCACAAGAATCTAGACCAAATGAAGAACCAGATCCACACCTTGAATCAAAGGATGTAAAAAAACAAAAACAAAACAAAACCACCACAGCTTCTTCAGTTTGGTTTCACTTTCAACACGAGCGTTTGTTCATTTTATTTTCAACCTGATGCAGCAAATCTTGACTACTGTCTTTCCTCACAGGAACCTCTACCAATGTTGATAAGAGCATTTTTAGGTATTGGCTTCCTTTTCATACACAGTGTCTGGACTGAGCCACCACAACTTGTCTGGCTGACCTCAGTGGAGTTTCTTAAACATAGCCTCTGCTGGCTTAGTAGTGATGAGAATGTCTCCCACCTTCTTCAGGAATGTTACAAACACCCAGGCAACCAACAGAGTTCCTGAGATATAGGCAGCTCTGGCACTTTATCTCTGCTGATTGGTCAAAGGGTTGAGTTTGCCCAATGACTAAAAGTGACACGGCACATGTTCTCTCCTAGAGTCAGATGGACCACTAATAACTGTGAGATAGCAGGAATGTCACTTCACCTCCCCAAACTCCACTTTCTGGAACCGTAGAATGGAAAAAATACATAGAACTCAAAGCAGCACAAAGTGGATTAAACTCCAAAACTAACAAAATGTTATTTACTTTTTTTTTCCTTGAGTAGATGAGACCAGGGGTGACACTGAAGAGTGATGGTGGTGATTTAATCATAGTAACGGCCACCATTTTTGAGAGCCAACTCTGTGTCTGGCACTGTGCCAGATGCCTCCCATCCATCTTCTCCCTCAGTGTTCATAACACAGCATTTTAAGATTTTTTAAAATATTTATTTATTCTTGAAAGAGAGACAGAGCACAAGTTGGGGAGGGGGAGAGAGAGAGAGAGACAGAGACAGAACACAAAGCAGTCGCCGGGCTCTGAGCTGTCGGCACAGAGCCCAAAGTGGGGCTCAAACTCACAAGCTGTGAGATCATGACCTGAGCTGAAGTCAGATGCTTAACTGACTGAGCCACCCAGGCACCCCCATAACACAGCATTTTAAAGGAATATCCAAAAGGCAGCTTGATCTGTTACTGGAAGAAGATAAGGATTTATTCAGATTGGGTCTACTCCAAGAGAAACTTACCAACAGAGGTCTTTAGGATGGACTACGTATGAAGATTGGGACCCAACCCTCCATGGATTACAATCTATTTTAGGGGCCATAGACTTCTGGAACCAGGGACCTTTAAATGAACAATCTGATTTCTTAGATTGGAAGGAGTTACTGACTCCTGGATGGCAGTTTAGTTGGACTGAGACAAACTTCCTTAGGGTATTTAGCACTAGGCACCTACCCTGTGCTTGGCAGCATACCAGACATTAGAAGACTTTAGACAAGTAGAAACTCTGACCTTGAGGAGTCTGAATTCATCCATCCATCCAACCAATTATTTATTTATTTGAACACATTTATTGAGTTCTTTTTTTTTTTTTTTTTAATTTTTTTTTCAACGTTTATTTATTTTTGGGACAGAGAGAGAGCATGAACGGGGGAGGGGCAGAGAGAGAGGGAGACACAGAATTGGAAACAGGCTCCAGGCTCTGAGCCATCGCCCAGAGCCCGACGCGGGGCTCGAACTCACGGACCGCGAGATCGTGACCTGGCTGAAGTCGGACGCTTAACCGACTGCGCCACCCAGGCGCCCCAATTGAGTTCTTATTATGTGTTAAGATCCATACTACATAGAATCACAAAGCACTGTTGCCTTCTTGGAGCTTACATTCTCCTGAATTCGCCTCAGGATATAGTTACAGAACAAAGGGAAGATAGTTTAGGATCAGTAGATCGGGAGTTATCCTCCCAATAAGAGAATAGTTAACTTTTCTATAAGACAATCCAGTAATGGGTATTAAAAGCTATAATATTTTATATTCCCATTGGCTCAGCAAAGCTTCTCTAAGAAATGTATCCTATAGAAATTATCATATCTGTAAATCATCATATAAGTGCATGAAGATTAACTTATAAAGTCATTCATTACTATATTGCTTAGAATAGTAAAAAAAGAATTGGAAATAATCCAAATGGCCAATGAGCAATGAGCTGAATAAATTATGGTGCATTCCCACAATGGAGTATTATGTGGTCATTAAGGATTATGTTTTCTATACACACTGTTAAGTGAAAAGAGCAAGTTATAAAATAATATGCAGAATAAGACCTTACTTTGATTTTTTTTAATAATATGGGATTATATAGATGGATATAAATATCCCAAATAAAACTGACTCAACTTCAGATCTTAAAATTACTCTCATTATGAAGCCAAAATTGGAGGGGAATGTGTTTCTTTACTAAAGTTTTCCAGTGGTGTATGGTGACAAATATGTCTTTAAAAAATTTCTTTTACCATCCTTTCCTCAAAATTTTATTCAACACTACAGCTATTTGCACATCCCTCCTTCGTTTTTTTATCATATTCAGCACCCCAAGCCCCAAACTCCCAGTCTGAGCCTTTCTTCATCATTCACCTCTCTGTCTTCTCCTCACTAACCTTTTCCTTCTCCCGTCTCCCCTTCTCTCCCCTGCCCTTCTCCGTCTTTGTCTCTCTCTCCCCCGTCCCCTCCTCCTCTTCCTCTACTACTTTCTCCTCCTTCTCCTTCTCTCACTTTCTCTCTCTCTCTCCTTCCAAATTCCTCCGCATCTCTCATCTTTTCCCCCTTAGGGTATCTCCATGCCCTTTCATATCTAGATCAGCTTGACCTCTGACAAGCTGAAGCTTGTCCAAATTTCTTTCTCCCCAGCCTCTCTACTCAGCATAATACAAGGCTTCCCCTCTCAGAAAAGGAGGGGAGAAATGCACTTGCAATTTACTATTTTAATGTCTTTTATTATATGATATATTATTTATTATACACTATTATATTGTTTATTATACTATAGTATAATACTATGTTAATATTGAACATATCTGAGTGTTAAGATTTGGGATGATTTTATTTTGTCTTAGATTGAAAGGAATTACTGACTACTGGATGGCAGTTTGGTTGGACTGAGACAAACTTCCTTAGGGTATTCCTAAGACAAATTTTCCTCAGAGTTTCAAAAGTAAACATGTATTTTTCCAAATAAGGGGGAGGGAAGGCTTTTCTTAAATGATAAAATACATTGGACACTGTAGCATTTAGAAGTCTGATAACTGTCCTTGAAGAAATTACAAATTTCCCTGTGAATGTTGTTAACACTTCGTGCCCTGAAATAGTGAGCGCCTTCCCGGTAGGTCCAGGACCTACATCCCCAGGATGTCTCCCACAGTGTCACACCTTCCTTTGTGAAACACTGAAGCCCTATGGTCTCTTTTCAGCTAAAAATTTGCATCTTGCTTTCTTTTACTGAGATTTGCCCACCAGTCCCAGAAATGACAGGCTTCTTAGTGAAGAAGCATGGAAGTAGCATGGAAGAAAGGTCTTCTGCATCAAAGCGTATGGCTGAATGGCCAAAGTACAGTAAACATGTTGACCTTACCCACTCAATTTTTGACTTTCACTTTTTAGCCGTACATATGCACGCATACACATGCATGCGCATGTGCACATGCACACACTTGCACGTGCACACACAGGACTGCCACCACAATTCACTGTGCGTGGCTATGATATGACTGCCTCTTTACCATGCTATTCTCCTCCCCAAACAACCTGACTGTGAACACGAGGAGGGCACACTCACATCAGTACCCGGCTCTTCCTAGTTCCAAGTCTATACCTAGTGATACAGGACACAGGTCCTCCCCCATCTCCTCCCATTCCAAGAATGTACCAAGAATGGTGTTTTACAGATGTAAAGGAACAAATTTCCCCGTTCTTCTGTTCCACCCCTTGTCACGCTCTTCACAGTCAACTTCAACACAGTCAACACAGGACGTGTTGGAGATCCCAGTCCCTGGCCTTTGAAGCACTCTGGCTAATGTCATGGGAGCAGAGATGTGCTGGCCCTATCAAACCCTCCCCAAACTGCAGATTTGGGAGCAAAAGAAATATTGTCATTGTTTTAAGCCACCAGGATGAAGGTGGTTTGTTTCACAGATAACACAGTCTGAAAAACCTGGGTTCTGAAATTCCAAGGACCCTGGGAACCAAGGTTACCTTTTTCTTCTTGTTGGATGATAAAAGGTAAATCCTTAGCTCCAGTGAAGATGGTCCACTGGCATGTGAGGGGAGAGTAGAGAGAAAGCACACGTGGCATGACAACAGGACTTCTTTCCTGGCCTCCATGATGTGTCTGGATTTTTTTCTTAAAACTTTTTTAATGTTTGTTTATTTCTGAGAGACAGAGAGAGAGAAAGTGTGAACAGGGGAGTAGCAGAGAGAGAAGGAGACTCAGAATCCGAAGCAGGCTCCAGGTTCTGAGTTGTCAGCACAGAGCCTGATGTGGGGCTCAAACCCACGAACCGTGAGATCATGACCTGAGCCCAAGTCAGACACTTAACTGACTGATCTACCCAGGAGCTCCATGAAGTGTCTGTTTTGACACTTTGAAGACCCACAACCATTTGCCCACGTGGAAGCCATGAGTAGCAGTCTCTGGGAAAGTGGGACCTTGCACACTGAGATTTGAGTAACGATGTGTGGACAGGGTCTTCCATCTGGACTGTCTTCCTGGGTGATTCTCATACCCACAGAGGCTTGAAGTCATTTCCTTAATGTGGAATCCCAGAAGCTGGCCCTGATATGAGGGCTTGAAAGCCAGTGATTTATTTGGAAGATTATCCCAGAAAACATGGAGGACAGTAGGCAAGTGAGGCAGGGAAGGGAAGGCAGCAAATAACACTTGTGTTTTCTTTTTCTAATATTTATTTATCTTTGAGAGAGATAAAGAGGGGGCGAGAAAGAGAGAGCTGGAGCAGTGCAGGGGGCAGAGAGAGAGGGAGATACAGAATCCGAAGCAGGCTCCAGGCTCTGAGCTGTCAGCACAGAGCCTGACGCGGGGCTCAAACTCACAAACTGCGAGGTCATGACCTGAGCCTAAGTCAGACACTTAACCAACTGAGCCTCTCAGGTGCCCCACACTGTGTTATCAAGTCAGATACTACTGTGGGCAACCAGGGCTCTCTCACTGGGGCCCTCTGGAAGACCATGTCTAACATGCCTCAGTGTTGTCCCATCCAGGGATGAGGAACCTGGAGTACTTTCCATATCCCAATTGGCCTGTCCCACGGAAGCCTTAAGCATAGCACCTGGAATGGGAGGTACCCCCACTAGGAAGCCATCAACCTACATTAGAAAGTGAGTACAGGAGGTGGGATATGGACAGGCACTAACTACAGTGTCTGCCTCAGCCACTGAGATTGGACAAGGCCCCAGGGCATCGACCATAGCAGACCTGGTAGGAGCCACCATCCAACTGCTCTGAGTCAGTTGGCTCAATGGGAAGTATGTAGCAAGCACAAAGGTCCTGAGGCAGGGACTTGGGAAACAGGTTGGAGAGGAGATCAGACAGGGGGTGGTGGGTGAGAGTATGCAGGACCAGAGTCAGGAGTTTGGATTTTCCTCTGATTAGAAGGAAAAACCATGGGAGGCACCTGAATGGCTCAGTCAGTTAAGTGTCCGACTCTTGGTTTCGGCTCAGGTCATGATCTCACGGTTCATGGGATCAAGCCCCACATCAGCCCCACACACTGACAGCATGGAGCCTGCTTAGAATTCTCTCTGTGTCCTTCTCTCACTCATGAATGCAATCTCTCTCTCTCTCTCTCCCTTTCTCTCTCCCTAGATAAATAAATAAACTTTAAAAAAGAAAGAAGAATAAAAAGGAAAAGCCATGAATGGTTTAGAGCAGAATGGCCCAGTCTGACCTATGTTTTTAAGATAATCACTCTGCTTGCTGAGGAAAGGTGGTAATACATGGCTGAGCAGTTAGGAGACTGCCACAATACTACAGACAGAGGCAACAATGGCTCAGACCAGGGTGGTGGCGGTAGGGGCCATAAACATGGGCAGACTCTGTTATATTTTTAAGGTCCAGCCACCACATTTGCTGATGTGTTGTGTGTACACTGTGAACAAAGAGTCAAGAATGACTGAAAGATGTTCTACCCAGACTCCTTGCCCCTGATTGAGACAGGAAAGACAGGGAGGGTCCGGTGTGGACAGTAAGGGTTAGGAACTTGTCTTGGATGTGTCAAATGTGAGATGCCAAGCAGGCAGTTGGACAGACATACCTGGAATTCAGGGCCATGGTCTGGCTGCATGTACAAATTTGAGGGTAAAAATGGGAAATAACCCCATGAAGCTGGCAGGTACTTCCACCTCCTTTGATAATCATCACTGGGCTCAAACAGTTGTTTTTGAAGTTGACAGTGAATCCTACTGGCAACCCTGTAGCATTTTCTTGCTGTTAGGACAATGAAGTAGACTTCCTTTAGTAGGGAAGCATTTCCAACTGCTGCTTAGCTCACAAATTCTTGAGTATAGGGCTGAGCTTTCACTCATACCACTGTTTCTCCATGGCTCACCCCTATGAGTCTCTTGTCCCCAGCCTCACCTCTTAAAAGCTGCCCCCAGATGGCTGACACCTCTGACAAGCACCTATAAATGGCCACTTTGTCACGCATCAACTAGCAGAATCAGCATCTCGCTGGCCTCAGGCACCGGCCTTAAAAGCCAGGGACACTTGGGAAGGTGAGTTGAGCAAATGCTCTCCTTGTGCAATATGGGCTGATTGGGTTACATTGTGGAATGCTCTGGCAGGGACAGCCCCGCCTCCTCCCTTCCTGCCAGATCCCCAGGAAAAAGACAGGAGCAGGAAGGGACACCCATTATCCCACAGATGAAGCACAGAGCATCTCCTCTGAACAGGCGTCATTTGGGTCCAGCTCCAGTTAGTGACACCACTCACCACACCTGGATGGACTAGGAAGGCCCCCACAGGCCCATCTCTTGGCATCATAAAGCAATGTGCTTTTCCCAGGGGGCCATACGGACACACTTTGAGGCATATCAGAAAAGGACCTGGATCTTCAATTCCTCTGATACTTGGAACTGCCAGGTTTTCATGTTTTATGTGAGATGTTCTCATCCAAAAAGTCCTGCATTTCTGAATGGGAACACGGTGCATCTGCCTTGAACATTTGGCCCCTGAGAAAGTGCCGTATCTCCAGGCTATAAACCATTATCTAAAACAGCCTGGACTGCTCCCTTCTGCTTCCAGAGAGATGCAAACCCAGGCAGTTGTGTAAGCAATAACAGAGAACCAGATGTGTGCTACAGGGGATTCACCTCAAACACCCCACAGGAGCTCTGACACCACATTTCATTCCCCTTCTGAGAAGACTGGGTCTTACCATGTTCTCCTGCTCTCCTGTATTTTATTTTATTTTTTTTAACTTTTATTTATTTTTGAGAGAGAGAGAGAGAGAGAGAGAGAGAGAGAGTAAGCTGGGGAGAGGCAGAGAGAGGGAGATACAGAATCCGAAGCAGGCTCTAGGCTCTGAGCTGTGAGCACAGAGCCGGATGCAGGGCTCAAACTCGTGAACCGTGAGATCATGATCTGAGCCGAATTCAACTGACTGAGCCACCCAGGCGCCCCTCCTCTGTATTTTAAACAGACTCATCAAAAGCCCATTTGTGGTGGGGGGGGGGGGGTGCGGTGAGGTTCTGTTTCCCTCTTGAACAATGTGAACCTCAGCCTCCTGGGAGTTTCTGTTTATAAAATGCTTACATCCTTGCCTCCTTTTCTAAAAGCATTTTTGGGCCCATGTACATTGTTTACTTCAGGGGAAGTCAAGCTGGAATTTGGTTTGGTAAGGAAAAATCTGGTTTGCTCACCCCTTTAGGACAAGAGGGGGTGGAGTGGTGTGGTGGGCATTCAACGGGGTGGGAAATGGGAAGGTGGGGTCTCAAATCAGCTCTGGGACTCTGGGCAGATTTGTAACACCTCTAAAGCTCTATTTCCTCATCTGTAAGATCTAGAGAGGCAAATCCAAAAGCCACCCAGGTAAGTAAGGGGACCCATGATGCCCTGAGAAGCATACCCCATGCTGGCCACGCACACACACACACATACACACACACACACACACACACCTCCCCACCCCAATTCTCTCATTGATACGTCCTTATAGTCCTATGGTCTGCATTCTAAAGACTAGGTGGTACAGCATTATGCTGTAGCCAAGACATGAAAACCACCTAAGTGTCTGTTGGGGGATGAATCAATAACGACAAGGTACATATACACAGGAAAATACTATTCAACCCAAGAAAGAACTCCTGCCTTTGCAACAACAGGGACAGACTTTGAGGGAATTATGCTAAGTTAAATCAGCCAGACAGAGAAACACAAATACTGCATGACATTACTTATATGTGGAACCTAAAAAAAAAAAAAATCAAACTCATAAAACAGAGAGTAGAAAAGTGGTTGTCTCTGCTAGAGGGATGAAAGGGTAGGGTAGGAAGAGGGTAGTACAAACTCAGCTACAAGATGGGGCTTTGCTGTATAATATGGTGACTACAGTTGTCATTTGTTGAGAGTTGAACTTGAATATTCTCACCATAATAACAACAACAATAGTACATGCTGGGCACCTAAAGCAAAGGCCTCCAAGCACCTGCTCACTGCCAGGTCTTGCGGGCCCTCCTGCCCTCCTGGCTCCCCCTCCAGATGAGATCTAGCTCAAACAGAATGAGGAGATTTCATCCATCTCCGAGAATCCTCAAAAGAAAATTCATACAGTGTTAATGCTTTGGGGGGAAGAAGGGCATATGTGGGAGGAATCTATCCCTTCAACATGCTGCAGTCCACAGAGCAAGCACACAGAACAGGGAGAGATGCTTGAGGCCAGGCTGGCACCGTCCCTGAGGACGGACCTGGAGCAGCAAAGAGGAAGAATCAAAATTTAAAACGAAGGCGAGGGGGCACCTGGGTGGCTCAGTCAGTTAAGCGTCTGACTTCGGCTCAGGACATGATCTCACGGTTTGTGGGTTCGAGCCCCACATCAGGCTCTGTGCCGACAGCTTGGAGCCTGGAGCCTGTTTCAGATTCTGTGTCTCCTTCTCTCTCTACCCCTCTCCTGCTGCGCTCTGTGTGTGTTTGTCTCTCTCTCTCTGTCTCTCAAAAAAATAAATACACATTTACAAAAATAATAAAATGGCACCTGGGTGGCTCCCTCAGTTAAGCGTCCGACTTTAGCTCAGGTCATGATCTCTCGGTTCATGAGTTCAAGCCCCACATTGAACTCTGTGCTGACAGCTTAGAGCCTGGAGCCTGCTTCAGATTTTGTGTCTTCCTCTCTCTCTGTTCCTCCCCCACTCATACTCTGTCTCGATGTCTCTCTCTCAAAAATAAATGAAGAATTTAAAAAAAGTTTAAAAAATAATAATAAAATAAAAATGACAGTGTAGGAGTTCCATTCATTGAAGACATATTCATTAAGTGCCTGCCCAGTGGCAGGCCCTGAGGGTCCGGAAGTGGACAAAACAGGCAGGAATGCCTGGAGCTTATGTTCCCGTGGGAGAGAGAGGGCCAGAAACCCATAAACAGAGGAAACATATCATCTGGTGAGAAGTGCTGGAAGAGGAAATAAAGTGGAAGACGGTCAGGGAAGATTTCATTGGGAGGGTGAGCTTGAGTCCAGGATGGGAGGGAGGGAGGCCTCCTGAGTGCCAGCTGTCCTGTGTCAGTACCCACGGTATGATGCAAGCAGTGGGCTTTGTGGAGTGATTCAGGACCCCTCCTTCCGGGGCCACCTGTCTTTCTAAACAGTTTGGGAAGTCATCATAATAAAACAGGGCCACCGGCTTAACAGCCATATGCCACCTTGACCTAAGTGGCTTGGCCTGGTCACTTTGTTAAGAAAGCTACATTTGAATTCCTTCCATTTGGGGACTATCCAGTTTGCCCAGACTGAGCGTCTCCTGTTGCTCTACACCTGTGACATCAAACATTTATTTCACTCACCTGGCCTCTGCAGGCTTCTGAATTAACAACCCATCATTGTGTTCAGTGGTCTCCAAAGGACTTCTGTGGAGGACCTGTGTGAGAATTACCCAGGGCACCAGTTAAAACTAAGGGATTCCTGGGGTCATCCTCCAAAATCAGTAAGGCTGTGGTAGATGTTTGTAGTAATGCCCCCAATTTGTTCACACCTCTCATATCCACGCCCTGGAGCATCCCGTCCCACAAAGACTCTGGATTTGTCATGTGACTAGTTTTAGCAACAGGACATGAGCAAATGTTACACAAGCAGAGACTTAAATGGAGCCTGGGCTGGGGCACCTGGGTGGCTCAGTTGGTTAAGTGTTCGACTTTAGCTCCTGTCATGGTCTCATAGTTTGTAGGTTTGAGTCCTGCATCAGGCTCTGTGCTGACAGCTCAGAGCCTGGAGCCTGCTTCAGATTCTGTGTCTCCTCCTCTCTCTGCCCCTCCCCGACTTGTACTCTGTCTCTCTCTCAAAAATAAATAAACGTTAAAAAAAAATAAGGAGACTTTGCTTCAAGGCTCACCATATGGTCACTCCTGGATTCTGTGGCTTCATGTGAATGAGCCTGAGCTGGCCTGCTAAATGCTGAGAGATTTGTGGTCCAGCTGCCTTGGACGACCGAGCAAATGTAAGGGAGGCCTTACTAGATAAGCCAGGCCTCAGCCAACCTGTCAGTGGACCATGGTGCCTAAGGGAATCCCACAAAGATCAGATGAGCAAGCAGAGACCGGAAGAACACCCCACCCCACAGAACCATGAGCTAAATAAGTGGCTGATGCTTTAACAAGTCATTAAGTTTTGAAGCAGTTTTTACATAGCAAAAGCTAACTGATGTAAGACCCAAGATTCTGTATTTTTGTAAGTCCTGCAGGTGTATCTGGTGGTAGGATCAGGTCTGGAAACCCATGATGTACTTACCTTCATCACCACTGCCCCCTGCTGCGTTTTGATGCAGATGTCATTGTGGGCACCCCTGTGGTCTTGGTGAGGGAGTTGGGCATGGTGCAGGAGGTCTCCAGTGAGGTCCCTGCACCGACACCCACTTGCTCTTAGTTCCCAGAGAGAAAGAGCCCTAGTCTGGAAACCTTGGTCTGGCCCAGTGAATGACGGAAAGATTTGGCATTTTTCAGGTTAATATCAGAGACAGACAACACTGGGGAACAGTCAGGATGAATAACCTCAGAATAGTACCATGTCAGATGTGGACAACTAGAAGGTACAGAAATGGGACACTTAGGTTTTCTGTTTCTTGGAAACTGGAGACTGAGGGAGGACGAATCTGACAGAACAAGATACAACATCCCAGGGTCATGGAGGAGAGGGCTGGGAGTCAAGTGAGGACCTGGGCTCTCCCAGGCCAACAGCAGAGATGTGGAAGAGGGAAGGACAGGCAACCAGAGAGTGACTGTGACCCTGTTCCTTCCCTCCAGTGACCCAGCTGGGAAATATATCACTCTCCTTTTTTAAAATTGGAAAATGACATGCATCCAAAACTCTGGGGAAGAAAAACGTCTTTCCAACAGCAGTCAAAATCATTTTCCTGGACAATGCCTTAAACATAGGACTTGAGAACCCAGGGAATCAGGCAGAGCAGGCCTCCTGAGAACACTGTCAAGCTGATCCCACCTCAGGGTGTTTGATAGCTACAGACACTGACGGGCAGGGCTGCCTCAGTCACCCTCCACCTTCTTTCCGAAGGCCCAGCCCTTGGTCCAACCAAGAAGCTCTTTCTAACAGCCACAGGATTCTTGCCAAAAATTAGCCTTTTCTCCTAAAATAAACATTTCATGACAATTCTATAAGGCATCCACTTACCCACACATACAAAATATTCATCTGGGAAAATGCAACCTAGAAAATGGGTCACATAAGCAAAATTGTTTTAGAAAATGCCTTTCTGTCAGCAGAAGAGGCAGTGTGGGGGAATGGATGCAGCTTTGGTCTTAGAATCCTGGGGCAGAGGCAGGGGGACTCTACACTTAGCTGGGGGAACCTTGGAGCAAGTGTTTCCCCTTGCTGTAAAAATGAAGGCTGGGCTCCATGAGCTCTTGAGTCTGGGAAACTTTGCTCTCCAAAGTATGTGGATCCTTCTATTAGCTCATCCAGCATGACCAGTCCTGAGTTTTGGATAAGCTGCCAATTCACAGGAAGAGATAAGATGAGGTCAGTGTCCCATATGGACCTCATGTCAAAGAAGAGAGGTTTGAGACAAACTGCATCCATAGGCTTTCAAGTTTTCCTCCTCTGTTCAATGCAGATGATACTAGTACCTACCTCCAAAGGCACTGGTGACTAAATGAGAGAAATTTTGTAAGGGCTGGAGCACAGTTCCTGGCAGATAGAAAGCCCTCTGTGAATGTCAGCTACTGCTGACTATGGGGGCTCAAGTGATGTAGGCCTCCACCTGGGAATACCTGTCACTGATGGTGCCCTCAGGATCCTTGGGCAATCACTCAGTCTTCTGTCCTCTCTGACACTCTCAAGATGGATTTTAGTTCTGTTCAACCAAAAGCTCTTCAGGGTCTTCTATACAGCAGGCCTGGTAGACAAAGGAGAGCAGAAGAATCAAGATAGAATGTCTCTGCTCCAGCGATTCAGTCCAGTGGGAATGCCGGCAGATTCCACCACACCCAATTCAACAGGTCCCAGGGGAGTGTCAGCAGCCAGCTCAAGTATACTTGTAGGCACACTACTCACAGCTGCTCAAAACTGGCCAAGGGACAAGTCTTCACACTGAAGCCTTGTAGCAGGTGTAATGGCGCATCCCAGTGCTCAGGCCTTATCAATTCAGTGCCCACGGGCCCAAAACTCACTGCCAGTACTGCACCTCTTTTTTTGGAGGCTTTCCCTGGTGCTATTGTCACTTCACCCTACCCATGAAGGAGAAGAAATCAAAGTCCTAGAAGAGCAGTCATTAACCAGTGAGATAGGAATGCCACGCTCTGGAGGCAGGATGGTTCTGGGGCATGGTCCACACTGGCTCCCAGAGTGCCCAGCAAGGTGGAGCTTCAGGTGCCCACTCATTTCACAACACACCTGATTGACTTATTCCCCTACCCTGCCTCACCCCCTACTCTCTCATCACTGTTTGCTTCTACTTCCCAAATAAAGCGCTTGCCCTAGATCCTTGTCTCCAGGTCTGCTTCTGGCAGGACCTAGCCTAATAAATGCCTTGCTATTTTTTCTCTCCAGCTCCACCTGGACCCTGAAGCCCACTGAACCATATCTTCTTCCACTGTAAGCTCTGGCTCCTGCACCACACACCCCCAGCCCTGGATAAGCCCTTCTAGGAGTTGGACATGCCTGGTGTCCAGCATTTCTTACTCTGCCTCACATGATTGAGTTTTTGGAGCTTCCATGTTAGAGCCTGTTCTGGAGACCCAGCACCCCTTAACATGAGTTTCTAGAACCAGCTTAGGGTCCTAAATGCCTAGTACTTGGCCCTTGGCCCATTTCAGCACCTCAAAACCCCTGCCTGACCCCCTCATTCTCAGCCAGAAGGCAGGGAATGAGCGAAGACACCCTGGAATGGTTCACAGTCAGCATCCAGAACTCCAGCCACTGGGAACTCATCCCAAGGCTGGTCCTCACATCTTCAGCTCCTGACCGCCTGCCTCTCCTGACTATGCCATGCTGAGCCACCTGGTTTGATGATTACTCTAGTTTTTCTGACCCTGATGCTCTGGGGTTCTTCTCTTTGAGTGTGTGTGCCTTCAGCTATTCCAGAGGTCACTTCACCTCCATTCAGCCTCATCCCAAGCGCAGTGCTGGGCTGTGAAGACAGTAATAAAAATGTTATTTCTGATTTAGTGGATGACTCAGGTGAATGCATGAGCAATTACAACCCAAGTGACAAGTTCTATGATGGGAGAGTCCAGTGCTGTGACAGCACGAGAAGGCACAAAGAGTGATGTCCAAACCACAATTGATAATTCACCAGGGGAAGGGTAGGAGGGAGGTGCACGTATCTGGCTCAGGGAGCAACATGTACAGAGCAGAGGGGACAAAAGGCTCTCCTATGGACCCCGTGTTATAGAGTAGGGAATTAACACCAGAGCCTGACAATATGTCCTGGCACATTCTCCTCTCAGCTGAAACATGGATTTAAATATTTTCAACTTGTGGTGGTTGGTTCACTAGTGAGCTTTGTTTTCTTGTGGAATCCTACCTCTGACAACCTCCCTCTGCATCATTCCATCTCTGCAGGGGGTGGACACCTTTATCCACAGAATCACTTAGAAGATAGCCCGAGATGCAAACAGTCTGACACAGCCCTCCATGTGGGCTGCAGCAAACCTGAGCTCCAGGAGGTTGTGGGGCTTTACTGCTGAGCTGTTTGCTTCCAATAAAAGGTTGCACATTTCAGTTAATAGATCATAAAACCAGTGGCAAAAACCTGCACTGACTACCAGCTCTGACAGCTACCAGCCTCAGTCACAGGTAGAAAGTTCTGGAAAGGAAGGCACGGAGCCTTGCTTCATCTACCTGCTCTACTGATTCCACACATCTCTTCATGGGGTTGCCTGCCCAAGCCATGACATAAGCTTCATCACTCAGGCCTGGAACCTGGAAGACACTCGGTCGGGGGAGTCAGGGCACCCCTTTGGGAAACTGGGTCTTGAACTTCAGTGAATTCTTCCTCTTTATTGTCCTGGATTCTGTCAGAACAGTGTGGCTGAGAAAGAAGTGGGGAGTGTGCCTCCTGGAGGGAAATGGAAGGTGGGCTGGGGTCATCTGGAGAGGTGGACAATAAGAAGCAGGGGATGGAGGGAGAGGAAGATTGTAGCACTGGCCCAGTCCATATTTAGTGGATTGACAGAATTTGAGAGGGCACTGGGATCTGGGAGAGTGTTTTCTGTGTGAGCTTGGCATTTTGAAAAGGGACAGTTTCTCTGCCCCCTCCCACTATTAACACACACACACACACACACACACACACACATTCCCTCTTTGCCCCACCCTGTTATCTCCTCATCCAACACACAAAATGGTTGTCGTTGTACCAGTAAGGAACATTACATAGTCCCCTAAGGCAGCCACCTCCTAGACAGTGCCTCCAGGGTCACGGGAAAAAGAGACTGTAAGGATGCCTTACCCAAAAATGGTAAAGAGTAGATTGGATGTCAATTGTCACAGTGAGTCTGAATGCAGTCTTACTGGAAGGACAGGAAATAGCCATGCCAAATTCTATCTAGGATTTGGGTTTTATGAAAAACTGATTTAATCTGACTCTCTTTTTATTGTCACCTATTCCATTAATTCTGCATTCTTTAGTTGTCTCAGGGAACAACACAGGGTAGGTATTTCCCCCAAATCAGCCTTGCCTATATCTCATTTTCACCCCATCTTTAGGAAGATGAAGTCAAACCCTTTGATCTTCTCTAATGTCTGTTTTTTTCCAGATTTCTGCCCATTTCTGTGATTCTGCCTTCTACTGCTCCTCCAAACACCTCATACAATTTGTCCTTGAGATAACTGGAGAGACCCTGCCCAATGCACATATCACATTCACTGTAAGAGAGTTGTAGGATGTGTGGAAGATTATACCCTTGTGTTCCTGCAACTACAAACAGCCGTGAAAACAGAAGCACCACTTCCATGTGTCCACTCACCAGAGAAAGGGGCACACTACCAGTGAGGGGGCACAGAAGCAGGAGACACCTTGGAGGTGGAAAATGGAGGCACTCTCTTTTGCTTCTGAAAACCAAGGGCAACAAGGGCATTTGTAGGAAATGGGATACCATTTCCCCCAGGGCTTTCCTAAATCAGAAGTGTGCATGTGTCCAACAACCTAGCTTCTTACTGTGTGTGTGTGTGTGTGTGTGTGTGTGTGATCAACATGTGTATTAATTTATCTATTAATTAGTAAATTCATACTAGAATGAGAAAATTGTCTAGAACTGAAAGAGTCTACAGAGATCAGCAAACTACAGTGCATGAACCAACTCTTACCAGTCACTGCTTTTTCACAGTTTATGAGCTAAGAATCGTTTTTACTTTTTCTACTGGCTACATTTTATTTTTTTTGCTATTGGCTACACTTTAAATGGTTATATAAATATCCACAACATATTCTCAATTTTACCTACTAGCCAGCAACTCCTGAAATATTTACTCTCTGGCCCTTTAACAAAACATTTGCCAACATCTGTTCTAGAACAGTGACTCTCAATAGTCAAGGTAATGGAAGGGAAAAATGTGAACATCAGGAATTTTGGGTGGGATTTGTGATGCACTATGTAGCTGGAAAAGCAACTAGTCCCATAACCAAGGAAGTCCAGTTATAGGTGTAACCTTGAGAAACTTTCTGCATGTAAAAGGAAGACCATGGCTGCACTGTTCCTAACAATAACAACAAAAAAAAGGAAAATTATAACCTAAGTTGTGGTATATTATTATAATGGAAATCTTCACAACAGTAAGAGAAATTACCTAGACCTAGATACATGTCATTATGAGTAGGTCTGAAAAATATAATGTTGGGTGTGCCAGCGTGGCTCAGTCGGTCAAGCACCCACTCTTTTTTTTTTTTTTTTTTTCAACGTTTATTTATTTTTGGGACAGCGAGAGACAGAGCATGAACGGGGGAGGGGCAGAGAGAGAGGGAGACACAGAATCGGAAACAGGCTCCAGGCTCTGAGCCATCAGCCCAGAGCCCGACGCGGGGCTCGAACTCACGGACCGCGAGATCGTGACCTGGCTGAAGTCGGACGCTTAACCGACTGCGCCACCCAGGCGCCCCTCAAGCACCGACTCTTAATTTCAGCTCAGGTCATGATCTCACAGCTCATGAGATCGAGCCCCATGTTGGGCTCTGCACTGACAGCACAGAGACTGCTTGGGATTCTCTCTCTCCCTCTCTCTCTGCCTCTTCCTCTCCCTCTCAAAATGCATAAATAAATTTTTTAAAATAACCATAAGAGACTCTTAAATACAGAGAACAAACTGGGGTTGCTACAGAGGAGGTGAGTGGTGTGGTGGGCTAAATGGGTGGAGGGCATTAAGAAGGGCACTTGTTGGGAGGAGCACTGGGTGTTCTGTGTAAGTGATGAATCATCTGGTCCTACTTCTGAAACCAATTCTACACTGTATGTTAACTAACTTGAATTTAAATAAAACAAACAAACAAACAATCATTTAAAAAACCCATAATGTTGGGCCTCCTGTGTGGCTCACCTGGTTAAGTATCTGTCTTTGGTTCAGGTCATGATCTCACTGATCGTGGGTTTGAGTCCCACAGTGGGGCTCTCGGCTGACAGCATAGAGACTGCTTTGGATCATCTCTCTCCCTCTCTCTCTGCCCTTCCCCTACTCACACATGCACACACTCTCTCTCTCTCTCTCTCTCTCAAAAATAAATATTTTTTAAAATGGTGATTGAAAAAAGCAAATTGCAGAATGATCTATACATACTGAAACTAAATGCATAAATTTACAAATAAAGGCTCAAACAATACTATGTGCAGCTATTAGGAATATATATGCATGTGAAAAAAATGTCAAGAAGCAGACTGGAAGCATGTCCACCAAACTTTTGTACTACTGTCTCCAGGAAGAAAGGGAGCAAAGACAAGAACAGAGGTCAGAAGTGAGATAGGGATGAAATGGCTGTAGCCAAGGAAACTTGGCTGTATCAATAATGTGTATTTCTTACATACACACATGTACACACACAGACACTTGTACACATAAAATGAAGTAAAAAGAATAAAATGCAAATACAAATTCTGAGTAGTTAGAAGCCAGGTTACCTATCTTATTAGTCTTACCTCCAAATTAACAGAGCATGTTCTAAAATTACCATTGTTTTTATTTGCTCTTTTCCCTTACAATTAACTTATTTTGAAATTCTAAGTAACTAAAGAAGAGTGTAAGGATTTTAGTCTAATCAAAAGGAGTATGGACATTTTAAAATCTGAAAATCACTAATCTGAAGCAGTAGCTTTCAAATATTAAATCAACTGTATTGAAATACAACTTACATATAACACATTTCACTCATTTTCTTTTTTAACTGTGTTTTTAAAATTATTATTAAGTAAGCTCTACACCCAACATGGGGTTTGAACTCACGACCCTGAGATCAAGAGTCATGTGCTCTACTGACTAAACCAGCCAGGCTCCCTACATTTTTCACCCATTTTAATAAACAGCCAAATGAGGCTTGCTAAATACACACAACGGGCCTCGGTAACAATCACCACAAGTGAGACACAGGACATTTCCATCTCTCAAAAAGTTCTTACCTCCTTCCCTTGAACCCTGGACCCTAAGAAACCACTGATTTACCCAAGAAATAAGCTACGTGAAGTCTGAGATGACCTGGATGAAATGGTGGGGGACAGGAGTGCAAACCCTGCTTGAAAACCACAGAAGCTCAGCAGTGGTTTCCTCCTTCCCAAATCTGAACATTACTTTTAACACAGAGGGTTTCTTATAACCTTACATGATAGCTGTTGCCCTTTTATTACCTCTTGACTGGGAAAATGCATATGTGCATACAGATCCCCAAACTCCAGGAATCACTGGTCCACCAAGGTCTGGAGAGCATCCATTCTAAGGGAATTTGGTCCAACCTCTAATGTTACAAACAAGAGGACTTGAGGAGATATGCTTGAATTCACACAACTGGAGAGTATGAATCAGCACCCAAGTGAAGGGACATCTGGTCAACACTTTCATGGAGTTAGAAGTTCTGACAACATACCTGGTCTCCCTCCTTCTACTCTGCCACACTATGCTTAGATAACAAAATAGATGTGTCCTCTGTCCCCTCCCAGGCAAGTGGTGCTGGGCCAGGGCCAGGGTGGTATCCCAGAATGTTGGATACAGAACTGGGGTGGGGTCTTGCTTTCTCAAAGACTGTGATGTTTAAAGTTGAGGGAGAAACTGGGAAAGTGGCTTTTCCACATATCAAAAAGTTGTCCATCAAGGGGGATATGTCAAAAGGGACAAGTCATGGCACAAAGTCAACAAACAGAGCGTGGCCCATTTTCCTGCATACAATAGACATTCAAATAATAGCTGCCCCACTTCCACAAAGGATATAGCAAGTCACAAGAGAACACTTCTTCCTACTCTAACAATGAGGAAAAGCTAGAAAATCTACAAAAACATAACTCTTTTGAGTCCATCAGAGTTAAGGTCACAAGGCAAGCAAGTAAACTAAATTCCAAAGGATGAAAAGCCTCTCCGAGGAGAGAGGGATCACACAAACTGTTTCACCTTTGTCAACTCACAACAGCCTGACAAAGGAGGCCATCACAAAAGTAAGTAAGAAGAAATCAGCTAAAATTTTAGTGAATTCTGAAAAGTCAAGTGTGGGCCAACATATCAGTTTAGAATTACTGGAAGTCCCAGACACAAAGAGAATTTCAAGTTCTTCACAGAGATTCTTTGTGATGGGGCCTTCACCAGGAGCACATAGAAAGACTGGTGCAAGAGAGGATACTGGAATGCATGCCCCAAGGTCGTGCAGGTGTGCAGGTGGTGATCTTCTGCCACTATGGTGTAGGCACAACACCTTACAGACTTCCCAGACCTTCCTTCAGATGAAGCAGTGGCCTTAAGCTGCGGGGGTATTGGAGAAAAAATGCTTTTGAGCCCCAAATTCTTCACCGATACAAAACAGAGGTTTGCTACCACTGGGAAGGGGCAGAAAAGTCTCTCTTAACCAAGATCCAATACAGATAAACTCTGAAGAGTTTGGTTTCCATGGGGGTGGAAGGCATGCTTATAAATACATTTCACTGAGATTCAGATTCATAGTCCCTGCCTAAGCCTGAGGCTAGACCAGGAAATGTGAGACACTCCCCATCCCTAACCTCTATCATGAGCACCAAGTAACAAGCAAAAAAGTCTATTATCTGGGAGTGTCAAGATCTTGGGGAAACTGACCACACAGTTACTGCTGAAAGCTGAGTATGAGGAGTACTGAGACAATCCCCCCCCAAGCACTCCAATCCCCACATTAAGTACAAGATAACAGCAGCCCACCAATAGAGAAATCTGAAGTCTGTGGTGTACTGAAGAAAATGATAGCAGAAACAAAATAAAAACCCAGCACAATTCCTAAGTAGACTGACACAACCACTCATGCTAATGGCCTAAAAGAAGAGAAACATCCTTTTTTGGGTACAAATACTACTTAGTTCAGTCTCTGTTTTTCTACAACCAATATCTAGCATTCAATAAAAAAAAATTGTGAGATACACAAAAAAAGGCAAGGAAGAACAAACAAATGTAGAGAGATAAAATAACCAACAGAACCAGACTCACATGATTCAGATATTAGCACTGTCAGACATAGACTTTAAAATAACTGATTACTATGTTAAGAAATCTAATAGAAACATTGAACATGAATCTGATGAACTTAACGGGAACGTGAACTAATAGGGAATTTCAGCAGTGAATCAAACAGAAATGCTGGAAATATATAAAATGCAATTTCAGAGATTAATTCTTCCTCTGGCTTTATCAGCGGGCTGCACACAGCTGAGCAAGAAGTCAATGAATTTAAAGATAAGTCAATACTCAAGCCCCAGAAGAAAAAAAGAGTGAAAAATAGAAAAAGTTTGCAAAAGCTGTGGGACAATATCAAGCAGTCTAACATACATATAATTGAAGTCCCAAGAGGAGAAAAGAAGACAGAGAATGGAACAGAAGAAATGCCTTTATTTTTATTCTTTTTAATATGATATTTCTTTTTTCTCTGGCTGCCTTCAAGTTTTTATCTTTGGATTTCTGCAGTTTGACTATGGTGTGCACATGTGTTCCCACACGTACACATGTGTATGTTTTACACTTATCCCGATCTGGGTACACAGAGCCTCTTGCTTATGGTCTTTCATTAATTTAAGACAATCTTTGGCCATTATCTCTTCAAATATTTCAAATATTTGGATTGTCTTAAAGTAATGAAGTGGAAAATGGTAAAATTGAAGGTAAATATGAAGCACATGTTTCTAATAGAATATTTTTGGTCTCAGATGAGAAAATACCTCAAGTTGGTAAAAGTAGAGCCAGGAATAGACAATAGTGGTGGGTCTTCTTTTCTTTTAAGTTTACTTATTTATTTTTGAGAGAGAGAGAGAGAGAGAGAGAGAGAGAGAGAGAGAATGAAGGAGGGGCAGAGATAGAGGGAGAGAGAGAATCCCAAGCAGAGATAGAGTGAGAGAGAGAATCTGTGCTGTCAGCATAGAGCCTGATGCAAAGCTCAATCTCACAAACCATGAGATCATACCTGAGCCTAAATCAAGAGTCAGACACTTAACTGACTGAGGTTCCCAGGCACCCTAATAGTGGTGGATCTTCTAACTAGCAACAATTCTATTTTAAAGATTGCAAAATTAGTCAAGCCTACCACCTAGCCTATTTCTCCTATTCTTTCTCAATGAGTAAGTCCTAAGGGCCCATTACTCCTTATGGTTCAAGACATCATCAGAGGTTGTCCCTACTAAAAGTAGAAAATGTCCTACACCATGTCTGCTTCAACTCACCTTTGATTCTAGCCTTCTTAGTGGGCATTTCCTTGAGATCACAGACTCACTTCTTACTGACAAGCACATCCCACCTGTGTTTCCACTTTCTTTCCCAAGAGCCTTCTAAAACACTGCAGGATCTTTCTAGGTCCAGTGCAAGAGCAGCCAAAATGGCAGGGACATCAACACCCCAAGGGCTACTCATAATAAACGGGGGAATGAGGGGCCAGTGGACAGGTGCCCAGCCTCTCATCCTTCAGGGGGATATTCTCTATGCTTCTCAGAGGTCTCAGCAAAATAGCGCCCTGATTCTCACAGTAATACACACTCATTTTGATTTTTTCTTTTCCCTGTCTCATCTTCCTTGGTTCCTCCCTCCTGCCTCCTGAGATCACCTCCTAGAAAACTACCTGCACCCAAGCCCTCGTTTCAGACTCCACTCTTGGCAGGAAACTCAAACCAAGACAGATTCCATTACTGAAGGCTCAGGACCTCAGTAATATCTGGCTTCATCAGTTCAGAGAGATTCACTCTTGCTGCCCCAAGTCCTTACTAGGGAAGAGCCACACATACGAGGAAGAACCCTTTAACCTGGTCATTCTTAAGAGATAAACCAACCACTAATTTGAGGGAGAGGGAAATGGCAGGGTGAATGATGCCCTTACAGGGACCAATTATTGTTTTTTTCATTTTTTCCACTAACATTAACACCCAGAGGGGCCAAAGAAATGTGGTTAAACAGCCAACTGTCCTTGAGTTATCTAATTTCCAGGCCTCCATCAGACACATACAAATATACATACTGAAAAAGGAAATAGAATCATGACAAATTTATGGCAGGTTTTGGATCTGGATTATTCTCAACCCATCTTTCTATGCTTCTAAGAGTTGAGAGGGCCATGTGCAATGGAACCTAATGACCCCAGTGACTAAAAGCAGAAAAGAAGCATGACAAGCCCAGGCTTGGAGTGGTCCCTCAAGTAGCATGCCAGCCAAGACCTCCTCCCCTCCCTGTCCACCCTGATCCCTGTGGTGAGTCACCTCTCTTCACCCTAGCCCAGTCACTAATCCACCAAAAAAGGAAATACAGCCTTCTTCCTTTTAAGTGCAAAACATTTTCTTCAAAGCACTGATTTCAAGGCCATTCAGAGGCTTATGAAGGGATTCCTAAGGAAACAGTCATTAAGACAGCTTGGAGCTTTTGAGTTCATCCAACCCAGGCATTGAGTGCCTCCTGTGAGCAAATAGGGCACCAAGGGGACACAACGATGAAAAAACTCATTTCCTACCTTCAGTGAGATTTCAGTCGAATGGGGCAAATGACAAAAGCATAAGAAGATGATGCTCTTGGGCTTTTTCAAAAAGGGCGTCAGTTAGTAAGTATCTTCTTTTAAAGTTCATGATACACCAGACGATGGAATGTGAAAAGTGCTACAGGCTGTACCTGTGGATTCAGTTTTCAAGTGGAAAACTGAGTTAACAAATGTCAAAAGTCCAGAAACAGCAAAATTTAACCCACCATATCAATAAATACTATTTAGTAAGAGTTTTAATTAGGGCATATAAGAAAGTTCACGAACCGGGAGCTTTCAAATTTAAAACTGATATGACGCTCAGGGGCATGACATTACAAGATGGTTTATAGAGTGAAAATGAGGAAGTTGTTAATCTTTACAATAGTGGGGTTTCCAGATACTGGAGGATTGGTTAAACGTGATTATGTCATACTAGTTTCAGGAAGATGACTTAAGTTTCTTTCTTTTATGATTATCAGAGGCATTTACAAAAAATAACCTAAGTATCACTTAAGTTGATAAAATAAGCTAGATTTAGTTTTTGCCTATGGGTGTGCTCAAGGAATTGTTAAGCCTGGTCTCCATTTTGTACTTAATTTTAACAAGATATTAAGAGACATCTAGAACAGTTAGAAATTTAACAAAGATCCAAAGTTTGTTTTTCTGTGGAAAAAGACTCTCACCAAGTTCTGCCCAAGCTCCTGGGAAGTCTCAATCTAAGAAAACACCTACGTCTATCAGGTCAGTCCAAGCCTGGATCTCTGTCTTCTGCTATAGACACCCAGACTGGCCTGTGATCACCCAGAGAACAATTTATTCAATGTATATTTGTTTGCTAAGGCTGTGGGACCCACACCAAACTATGATCATGACATTACTTTTAAATGCCATGGAACTCTTCAAGCAAACAAACAAACAGCTGAATCTGAACCTCAGAGAGATTTTCTGATTAAAGATGGGATGAAATCAAATAAAAGGCATCCACATCAGCAAGGAAGAAGTCAAACTTTCACCCTGCTCACATAACATGATGGTCTATGTGGAAAACCCAAAGGCTCCACCAAAAAACTACTAGAACTGATACATAAATTCAGAAAAATCACAGAATATATAATCAATGTACAGAAATCAGTTGCATTTCTATACAATAATGAAGCAGCAGAAAGAGAAATCAAGGAATCTATCCCATTTATAATTGCACCAAAAACCATAAAATACCTAGAAATAAACCTAACCAAAGAGGTGAAAGATCTTTACACTGAAAACTGTAGAATGCTTATGAAAGAAATTGAAGAAGACACAAAGAAATGGAAAAACATTCCATTCTCATGAATTGTAAGAACAAATATTGTTAAAATGGCCATACTACCCAAAGCAATCTACACATCCAATGAAATCCCTATCAAAATAACACCAGAATTCTTCACAGAGCTAAAACAAACAATCTTAAGATTTGTATGGAACCAGAAAAGACCCCAAATAGCCCAAGTAATGTTGAAAAGGAAAACCAAAGCTGGAGGCATCACAATCCTGGACTTTAAGCTATATTATATTACAAAGTTGTAATCATCAAGACAGTATGGTACTGGCACAAAAACAGACACACAGATAAATGGAATGGAACAGGGAACCCAAAAATGGACCCACAAATGTATGGCCAACTAATCTTTGACAAAGCAGGAAAGAATATCCAACGGAAAAAGACAGTCTTTTCAGCAAATGGTGCTGGAAAAACTGTACAGCAACATGCAGAAGAATGAAACTAGACCACTTTATTAAACCATGCACAAAAATAAACTCAAAATGGATGAAACACCTAAACATAAGACATGAAACCATCAAAATTGTAGAGGAGAAAACAGGCAAAAACCTCTTTGACCTCGACCACAGCGACTTCTTACTTGATATGTTTACAGAGGCAAGGGAAACAAAAGCAAAAATGAACTATTGGGACCTCATAAACATAAAAAGCTTCTGCACAGTGAAGGAAATAATTGGCAAAACTAAAAGGCAACCAACAGGATGGGAAAAATATATTTGCAAATGACGTGTTGGATAAAGGGTTAGTATCCAAAATCTAAAAAGAATCTACCAAACTCAACACCCAAAAAACAAATAATCCAGGGAAAAAATGGGCAGAAGACATGAACACTTTTCCAAAGAATACATCCAGATGGCTAAAAAACACACGGAAAGATGCTCAACATCACTCTTCATCAGGGAAATGCAAATCAAAACCACAATGAGGTATCACCTCATACCTGTCAGAATGGTTAAAATTAACAACTCAGGAAACAACAGATGTTGGCGAGGATGTGGAGAAAGGGGAACCCTTTTGCACTGCTGGTGGGAATGCAAACTGGGGCAGCTACTCTGGAAAAAAGTATGGGGGTGCCTCAAAAAGTTAAAAATATAACTACCTTTTGACCCAGCAATTGCACTACTAGGTATTTAACCAAAAGATACAAAAATGCTGATTCGAAGGGGCACATGTTTACAATGTGTGGCCCAATGTTTACAGCAGCACCATCGACAATAGCCAAAGTATGGAAAGAGCCCAAATGTCCATTGACTGATGAATGGATAAAAAAGATATGGCATCTATATACAATGGCATATTACTTGGTAATCAAAAAGAATGAAATCTTGCCATTTGCAACAATGTGGATGGAACTAGAGTGTACTATGCTAAGCAAAATAAGTCATCAGATAAAGACAAATATCACATGATTTTCACTCATATGTGGAATTTAAGAAAGAAAACAGATGAACAAAGATGAAGGGAAGCAAAAATAAGATAGAAACAGAGAGGAAGACAAACCATTAAGAGACTCTTTAAAAAAATTTTTCAATGTTTATTTTTGAGAGAGAGACAGAGACAGAGAGAGATAGAGTGTGAGTGGGGAGAGGTGGAGGGAGAAGGAGACACAGAATCCAAAGCAGACTCCAGGCCCCGAGCTGTCAGCACAAAGCTCAATGCGGGGCTCAAACTCACAAGCCGTGAGATCATGACCTGAGCTGAAGTTGGATGCTTAACAGACTGAGCGACCTAGGCACCCCTAGAGACTATTAAATACAGAGAAAAAACTGAGGGTCTGCTGATGGGGTGGCAGTTGAGGGGATGGGCTAAATGGCAAGAGCCATTAAGGAGGGCACTTGTTGGGATGAGCACTGGGTGTTATATGTAAGTGATGGATCACTAAATTCTATTCCTGAAATCATTATTACACTATATGTTAACTAACTTGGATTTAAATAAAAAATAAAAATAAATAAAAATTTAAAAATAAAATATTTTTTTTTAAGTTGGGATGAAATCTAGAGTCTCTCCCTTCTCAGCCTGAAGATAGCCCCGAAGTCATCCCAAAGTGTCTAGCCACATTCACCATATTCATTATCAGGTCTTAAAAGATTTTCCAATTCCAAGATCCTTCACTTCATCATATTCTCATGCTGAGATGAACTGAATAAGGCTATACATTCTTCATCAGTCCTCCCATGGAGAAAGGTGTCTGTGCCCTGCCCCTTAAATCTAGGCTGGCCTTAGTGACTTGTTTATCCAAAAGAATGTGGCAAAAATGATGTTCTGAGAATCTGAGTCTTAGTCATAAGAAGTGTTGTAGCTTATGCCTGTGGCACTAGGAAATTTCACTCTTGGGATGCTCCTACTAAGAATCCAGCCACCATACTGTGAGAAGCCCAAGACACATGAACAGGCTACACAATGCTCCAGTGACAGCCCAACTCACAACTCATCCATGTGGATGAGGCATCTTGGCTGTCCAGCCCAGTTAAGCCCCCAGATAACTGCAGCCCCAGCCACCATCTGACTACAACTGCAGAAGGGATCTCAAGCAAAATCTTCCCAGATAAACCTAGCCAGTCCACAAAAACATGAGAAATAATAATAAATTATTCTTTAAGCTACTCTGTTTTCATGTCAGTTTTATCTGGAATATGGATAACAAGAATATATACACAAGGAAAATTGGTGAGAATCAAGTTCCCTGCCCACAATGAGGTGTGGTTCCCCTAACCCAGCTGCCCCATCCTTCATGGCTTTTTATATCTCCTTGGGACCTGGGGGCTTCTGTAGGGACCCAAACCATATACCAGAATCAGGGGTTCCTAGGGAGACTCTCATATCCAAGAGCCTCATTGTATAAAGAACCTGAAGCTCAGTGAGAAATGGGGAGAAGTTGGTGACAGAGCCAGGGCTGCAAACTGGCTCTCTTATCCCATGATCCAACTATAGCATTATGCTGCCTCCCCATCTGTTCTGAAACAGAGCAGGCAGAATCTTTAACAGATTCTGCCAAGCATAACTCCTTTCCTGGCAGAGTTACTCTGGGAACCGCAGGAATGCTGCTCGCATGAGACCTCTGAATTAATCTGCTCTCCACAGCTCCTCACATTGCCTAGGAGGGCAGACTGCCAAATGATGCCCCTTAAAATTTACTCATTACACCTTTTTTAAGTATCTACTTTATGGCAGAAAATGAGTTAGGCATAGATATAAGGGACAGAAGTATGAATAAAATAAAGTCACTTCCCTAAAGCTATCAGCATAGGTCAGGTCATAGACACAATCTGCCACAGGGCCATGAAATGAGTATTTTAATAGTAATACCTATTAAGTACCATGAAGTCATAAATGGGACACTTCTGAGTGGTGGCATTTGAACTGGCTTTGAAGAATAAGTAGGAATTGACAAATCAGGTATGTGATAAAAGTCCAAGCAGAAGGAAAGACAAAACAAAGGTATAAAGGAGTCAAAGTTAAAAGCATGCTTTAAACCTTCAAGTGTTTTTGGATGGGAAATGAGTCAGGGTCATGGTAGAGTGAGATGGAAATTAGAAGCTGAGGTTGGGCAATGCAGGGATTACATGGTAGAATAAACATTTGGAATTTTATCCTGTAGGAAAAAATCAGACACTGTATACAAATAACAAGATAGATCTATGTTTCACAATGGAGACTTGGCACTAGGGAGAATAGATAAAAACTGTGTATTAGGCAGCCTTTGCTAAATAATAAACACTCCAAACTCAGAGTGCCATACCTTAATACGCATTTACTTCTCATTCTTGCTTCTGTTTTTTGGCTAAGTATGGCTGACTTTAACTGGGACTGGCTGGGCTTAGCTCCAGACTATGAGTGGGGTCCAGGTCTGCTTCATGTATCTCTTTCTCATCCTCCTTGGACCAAAAGCTGCCCAGAGCATTTTCTTCTCATGGTGATAGCGGAAGTGCAAAAAGGCAATTCCAAATGCACAAGCACATTTCAAGCTTCTGCTCACATCACCCTTGTGAACATCCCAGTGGTCAAAGCAAGTCCATGACCAAGCCACAATTCAAAGGCCATCTACCATGAAGACAGTAGTCATGTACCTACCATGGTAGAGAGTCATGGCAAAAGGATTGGTGAATGATTCCATTACAGAGAAGTGAAGAATTGGGACCAATGATTCAATCAACCACAAGCCAGGAGAAGCAGCAAGAAAAGAGACCCAATGGGAAGAATATTGCAAAGGTCCAGGCAGGAGGTGATTAGTATCAGAACAGAGCCAGTGGCAGGAGGAAGGATAACAGGAAGAAGAATCTCCAGATGTAGAAGAAAGAGTAGGCGGAAACCCCAAGTTAACTTCCAGCTAAGCAACCAGATAATAGGTGATCTAGTGGGTGAGGTCAAGAATCCAAGCAAAGGTCAGACTTGGGATGGAGTTACTAAGGAATTCTAGATGGAACTTGTTTGATCATTGAAGTCAGGCAATGTTCAGTAGCCAGATGAAAATTAATCTGGAGGCTCAAGGAAGAGAGTTGGGTTGGAGGCAGAAATGTGGGAGTTAAATCTAGATGTGCCCTTTACAATATGGTAATCACTAGCCACATGTGACTATTTACATTAATTAAAATTCAATAAAATTCAAAATTCAGCTCCCCAGTTGCATTAGATACATTTCCAGGGCTCAGTAGCCACATGTGGCTACTGGCTGTCATGCTGGACAGCATGGATATAGAACATTTATATCATCAGAGAAGGTTCTATTGGACACTGCTGCATAGTGACTGAAGCCACAAGTACTTAACACAGAGGAGTAAGAGATTGGGTGGCTTATACGAGGAGTGATAAGATCTGAGTCAGAAGACAAGTTGTTTTGGGTAATGAGAATGTCTACAGAAGGTTATCAGAACTCTGGATAACCAGGTGACTGTCCCTTGCCAGGAGGTTCCTCCTTCAAGCAACCGTAAAATAGAATTCTAGCCATTAAAACCCATGTTAAATTCACATCCAATACTACATTTAGCTACACTAAGTCTGACACCGCACTCTCATTCACTTAACATTAGATGACCACCTTGTTTGTACTGGAAGCCCTTACTACACAGAAAAATAAAGCAGGAACTCTGCTCTCAGAAAGCTTACAATTTGAGTAAAAATATGAAATAAACAAGAAAATATGATTGCTACCAGAGTTAGCAAACTATGAGATCTTGGCTGGGGTCCAAACTCTGGCTGCCCTAGCCTCTTGGATAAATTCCCAAAATTCACTATGCCAGTGTTTCCTCACCTGGGTAAATCAAGAATGTTGGTCCCCATCTATGGGAAAAGTACACCATTGTGGTTTCAGCAAACAGACTTCAGAGATAAATGTTTGATATTCAAACCCTGATCTCACCATTTACTAGCTCTATGTTCTTCAGCAACTTTCTTAAGTTTCCCGTACCCAATTTATCCACGTGTAAAATAAGGGTTGTGCAGGGCATAGATGAAATGATGCACCTAAAAACCTCTGGGTCCATGGTAAATACTCAATACATATTACCATCATTGTGAAGCTCAGCCCTTTTTGCTTGTTTTTCCATATTGGGGAATGATGTTGGTTAACTGGGGAAAGACCTCCTTGGAATCAAAAGTATGCATGTGTCCCTTCAAAACAGCACACCTGTATCCCATGGACAAATGCCTAGTAGTGCAATTGCTGGGTTGTAGGGTAGTTCTATTTTTAGTTTTTTGATGTGTGCTGTTTCGAAGGGACACATGCACCCCCATGTTTATAGCAGCACTATCAACAATAGCCAAAGTATGTAAAGAGCCCAAGTGTCCATCGATGGATGAATGGATAAAGAAAATGTGATACACACACACACACACACACACACACACACACACACACACAATGGAGTATTACTTGGCAATCAAAAAGAATGAAATCTTGCCATTTGCAACTACGTGGGTGCAACTAGAAGGTATTATGCTAAGTGAAATTAGTGAGTCAGAGAAAGACAAAAATCATAGGACTTCACTCATTTGAGGACTTTAAGAGACAAAACAGATGAACATAAGGGAAGGGAAACAAAAATAATATAAAAACAAGCAGGGGGACAAAACAGAAGAGACTCATAAATATGGAGAACAAACTGAGGGTTACTGGAGGGGTTGTGGGAGGGGGGATGGGCTAAATGGGTAAGGGGCACTAAGGAATCTACTCCTGAAATCATTGTTGCACTACATGCTAACTAATTAGGGTATAAATTTTTAAAAATTTAAATTTAAATTTAAAAAAAGTATGCAGGTGCCTATCTGCATTGGCCAAGTACAGCTTTTTAAAATCCACTTCCCATCTGTCCCTTAAACAAGCCAAAGGAAATCAACTGATGATTGCACTCTCCTTGGGAACCACTTCCCCTTTGATTCTCCCTACAAAGCCTGCCCCTTTCAGATGCATCCCATTCACACTGAGTGAAGTCTCTCTCCTTTCTCTCTGTCACAGCCCTTCATCCATCCTGGAGCTTCTGGCAAGTTCACAACTCACACTTGACTAGTAGTTGGGAGCAACCCAGCCTCCTAGGCTCTGATCCCTGAAGAGCCACCCATAACTCAGTCCACCTCACCTGAGGAAGTTTATAATCTCCCACTTATGAAGTTATGAGCAAGACCATAATAACTACTACCAAACCCACCATTTGAGGGTACACATCTCTACCTTTCTGATGTGTTATCCAGGCCACAGGCAAATATTGTGGAGCTAGCCAATTTCTGGGGATATTCAAGGGAATGGGCTAGGCCTGGAAAAAGTCTGTATCTACTAAAGTTGAAACACCAGGGAAAGTGGAAGACAGGCAAATCCAGAATTGGCACTTCCTGAAAATCTAAGATCCTAAAAATTCCTCTCATGACTTCTTTCATACTTAGCCCCCCAACCTTCACTCCTATATTTTCCCATCGGCAGAATTTGAAATTGTCTGTATTGATTTCTACATTTACACCTTCTACTTCCACACTCAACGTCAGGGTTTGACATGCCCAACAAATGTTGTGAGACAACACAGCATAATAATTTATACCCTTGCTACTCAAAGTGTGGTCCCTGGAGCTGCATTGTTTAGAGCTATGTAGAAATGCATCATCTCAAGCCTCACTTCTGAATTAGAATTTGCATTTTAGTTCCCAGGTGATTTGTGTGCACATTAGCATTGATTTGAGTATAGGCATTGACTTCAGTCTGTCTAAGTTCAAACCCTGACTCTGATACTTGCTAGTTGTGTGAACCTGAGAAAATTATTACATTTCTGTTTTTTCATCTGCAAAATTGGGATAATGATAGTACCTACTGCTTAGATTTATTATGAGGATTCAATTAGTTCATGCATGCAAAGTATTCAGCAAACCACGTTAGTTTTTGGTATATTTTAATGGCTGCTGTTATTTTTATTGACATGTCTAGACTCTGTAGAAATATGAGAAGACCCTAACTCTTACTCTTCCTGTGGCACCCTTTCTCTGAGCTGGATAGCTAAGGAGCTTAACCGTAACAATTTTGGCAGCAAGGGAACAATACAACTGTCCAGGAAGCCAGGTCTGGCATGGAAAAGTCTACTTTCCAACCGACCAACAAGTATTATTAAGCACTCTTTCAGACACTGATGGTTGTCAACTGTGATAGGCATAATTCTAAGATGGACTGCAAGTTTCCCACGCATGGTATACACAGCTTGTATGATCTCGCCTCCTTCAGTATGAATATGATGGGGCAACCACTCTCTTTATTAGGTTAGATTATATAAGATTCCATAATAGTATACTGAAGAGAGATTAGAAGTCATAGACTTGCTCCAGCTGCCCTGGAAGAAAGCAAGCATCTATGTTGCAAACTACCTATGGCAGCTACATGGCAAAGAGCTAAAAGTGGCTTCTAGTTGATAAGAGTGGTCTTTGACTGATAGGGACTTCAGTCTTACAACATAAGGAAATTAATTCTGCCAAAAACCAACGAGCCTGGAAGAGGGCTCCAACCAAGCCTTAGATGAGACTGTAGCCCCAGCCAACACCCTGATTTCAGTCTGGCAAGATGCTAAGCAAAGCTAAACTATACCTGGACTCTTGACCCACAGAAACTGTAATATAATAAACTTGTATTGTTCTAAGCTTCTACATTTGTGGTAATATGCTATATAGCAAGGAAAACTGAGATTGGTAGTCTACAGTGGGTATAACAGATGTGGTATAAAATTATTGAGGACATAGTTTCCTTGGCTCTTTCTGTTCCACCTTCCTTATCACATAACTTCCATCTTCACACATAGCTTATCCTCATGGTCCAAGATGATGGTTTAATCTCCAGCCGTGTTATCTACATTCCAGACATAGGAAAAAGGAATGAGAAAAAGGCCAAAAATGCATTTACTAGCCATCTTTCCTCAATTCTAGAAGTCTTACCTTACAGCTTCTGCCTCTTTCTCAATAGCCAGAACTTACTCATATGGTCACACCTAGCTGGAATGAGGTTGGGAAATGTAGCTGGACACAACTGCTGCTCTTAGAATCATTCATGCTGAAAAATAACCCTCTCATCAAACTAGGAATACAGGGGATGTTCTTCAACTTGATAAAGAATATCTGCAAAACACCCACAGCTAACATCATACTTAATGGTTGAGAAACTCAAAACTTTCCACTAAGATAGGGATAAGGCAAAGATAGCCCCTCTCACCACTTCTTTTCAGTATCATACTGAAAGTTCTATCTAATGCAATAGGGCAAGAAAATGAAATAAAATGTATGCATATTGGGAAGGAAGAAAAGGTACTCTTTTTGTTCACAGATGACATGATTATTTATGTAAAAAATCTTAAAGAATGAACAACAACAACAACAACAACAACAAAAACCCTCCTGGAACTAATAAGCAATTATAGCAAGATCAGAGGATACAATGATACAAGGTTAATATGTAAGAGTCCATTTCTTTCCTATATTTCAACAATGAATAAGTGGAATTTGAAATTAAAAACACAATATATTTATATTAGCACCCTCCCCAATTAAATAGGTATAAGTCTAAGGAAATATGTACAAGATCTATATGAAAAACTAACTACAAATCTCTTATGAAATAAATCAAAGAATGAAAGCAATGGAGAAATATTCCATGTCCATAGATAGGAAGACTCAAAACTGTCAAAATGTCAATTCTTCCCAGCTTGAGCTATAAATTCAATGCAATCCCAATAAAAATCCTCGCAAGTTAGAAACTGATTCTAAAGCTTATATGGAGAAGCAAAAAATTCAGAGCAGCCAACACAACATTGAAGGAAAAAAACAAAGTTGGAAAACTGACACTACCAAACTTTATGACTTAGTATAAAGCAACAGTAATCAAGACAGTGTGAGATTTGTGAAACAATATACAAATAGATCAATGGAACAGAATATAAAGCCCAGAATTAGATCCACATAAATATAATCAACTTCTCCTGTGAAAGCAGTACAATGGAGCAAAGATAGTCTCTTCAACAAATGGTGCTGGAAAAACTGGACATCAACATGCAAAAAATTAAAATGATTTTAGATACAGACCATGTACCTGTCACAAGAATTGACTCAAAATGGATCACAGACCTAAAGGTAAAATACAAAACTATAAAACTCTTTAAAGATAACAGACAAAACCTAGATGACCTAGGGTATGGTAATGACTTTTTTTTTAAACATGAAATTTATTGTCAAGTTGGTTTCCGTACAACATCCAGTGCTCATCCCAAAAGGTGCCCTCCTCAATACCCATCACCCACCCTCTCCTCCCTCCCACCCCCCCATCAACCCTCAGTTTGTTCTCAGTTTTTAAGAGTCTCTTATGCTTTGGCTCTCTCCCTCTCTAACCTCTTTTTCTTTCCCTTCCCCCATAGACTTCTGTTAAGTTTCTCGGGATCCACATAAGAGTGAAAACATACGGTATCTGTCTTTCTCTGTATGACTTATTTCACTTAACATAACACTCTCCAGTTCCATCTACATTGCTACAAAGGGCCATATTTAATTCTTTCTCATTGCCACATAGTATCCCATTGTGTATATAAACCACAATTTCTTTATCCATTCATCAGTTGATGGACATTTAGGCTCTTTCCATAATTTGGCTATTGTTGAGAGTGCTGCTATAAACATTGGGGTACAAGTGCCCCTATGCATCAGCACTCCTGTATCCCTTGGGTAAATTCCTAGCAGTGCTATTGCTGGGTCATGGGGTGGTCCATTTTTAATTTTTTGAGGAACCTCCACACTGTCTTCCAGAGCAGCTGCACCAGTTTGCATTCCCACCAACAGTGCAAGAGGGTTCCCATTTCTCCACATCCTCTCCAGCATCTATAGTCTCCTGATTTGTTCATTTTAGCCACTCTGACTGGCATGAGGTGATATCTGAGTGTTGTTTTGATTTGTATTTCCCTGGTGAGGAGCGGCATTGAGCATCTTTTCATGTGCCTGTTGGCCATCTGGATGTCTTCTTTAGAGAAATGTCTATTCATGTTTTCTGCCCATTTCTTCACCGGATTATTTGTTTTTCGGGTGTGGAGTTTGGTGAGCTCTTTATAGATTTTGGATACCAGCCCTTTGTCCGATATGTCACTTGCAAATATCTTTTCCCATTCTGTTGGTTGCCTTTCAGTTTTGTTGATTGTTTCCTTTGCTGGGAAGAAGCTTTTTATCTTCATGAGGTCCCAATAGTTCATTTTTACTTTTAATTCCCTTGCCCTTGGGGATGTGTCAAGTAAGAAGTTTGCTTACTTGCTGCAGCTGAGGTCAGGGAGGTTTTTTCCTGCTTTCTCCTCTAGGGTTTTGATGGTTTCCTGTCTCACATTCAGGCCCTTTTTCCATTTTGAGTTTGTTTTTGTGAATGGTGTAAGAAAGTGGTCTAGTTTCATCCTTCTGCATGTTGCTGTCCAGTTCTCCCAGCACCATTTGTTAAAGAGGCTGTCTTTTTTCCATTGGATATTCTTTTCTGCTTTGTCAAAGATTAGTTGGCCATACTTCTGTGGGTCTAGTTCTGGAGTTTCTATTCTATTCCATTGGTCTATGTGTCTGTTTTTGTGCCAATACCATGCTGTCTTGACGATTATAGCTTTGTAGTAGAGGTTAAAGTCTGGGATTGTGATGCCTCCTGCTTTGGTCTTCTTCTTCAAAATTACTTTGGCTATTCGGGGCCTTTTGTGGTTCCATATGAATTTTAGGATTACTTGTTCTAGCTTCGAGAAGAATGCTGGTGCAATTTTGATTGGGATTGCACTGAATGTGTAGATAGCTTTGGGTAGTATTGACATTTTGACAATATTTATTTTTCCAATCCATGAGCACGGAATGTTTTTCCATTTCTTTAAGTCTTCTTCAATTTCCTTCATAAGCTTTCTATAGTTTTCAGCATACAGATCTTTTACATCTTTGGTCAGATTTATCCCTAGGTATTTTATGCTTCTTGGTGCAATTGTGAATGGGATCAGTTTCTTTATTTGTCTTTCTGTTGCTTCATTGTTAGTGTATAAGAATGCAACTGATTTTTGTACATTGATTTTGTATCCTGCGATTTTGCTAAATTCATGTATCAGTTCTAGCAGACTTTTGGTGGAGTCTATCAGATTTTCCATGTATAATATCATGTCATCTGCAAAAAGCGAAAGCTTAACTTCATCTTTGCCAATTTTGATGCCTTTTATTTCCTTTTGTTGTCTGATTGCTAATGCTAGAACTTCCAACACTTTGTTAAACAACAGCAGTGAGAGTGGACATCCCTGTCGTGTTCCTGATCTCAGGGAAAAAGTTCTCAGTTTTTCCCCATTGAGGATGATGTTAGCTGTGGGCTTTCCATAAATGGCTTTTATGATCTTTAAGTATGTTCCTTCTATCCCGACTTTCTCGAGGGTTTTTATTAAGAAAGGATGCTGAATTTTGTCAAATGCTTTTTCTGCATTGATTGACAGGATCATATGGTTCTTATCTTTTCTTTTATTAATGTGATGTATCACATTGATTTGCAAATGTTGAAGCAGCCCTGCATCCCAGGAATGATTCCCACTTGATCATGGTGAATAATTCTTTTTATATGCTGTTGAATTCGATTTGCTAGTATCTTATTGAGAATTTTTGCATCCATATTCATCAGGGATATTGGCCTGTAGTTCTCTTTTTTTACTGGGTCTCTGTCTGGTTTAGGAATCAAAGTAATGCTGGCTTCATAGAATGAGTCTGGAAGTTTTCCTTCCCTTTCTATTTTTTGCAACAGCTTGAGAAGGATAGGTATTATTTCTGCTTTAAATGTCTGGTAGAATTCCCCTGGGAAGCCATCTGGTCCTGGACTCTTATTTGTTGGGAGATTTTTGATAACTGATTCAATTTCTTTGCTGGTTTTGGGTCTGTTCAAGCTTTCTATTTCCTCCTGATTGAGTTTTGGAAGTGTGTGGGTGTTTAGGAATTTGTCCATTTCTTCCAGGTTGTCCAGTTTGTGGGCATATAATTTTTCATAGTATTATGTAATTTTTCATAATTGCTTATATTTCTGAGGGGATTGGTTCAATAATTCCATTTTCATTCATGATTTTGTCTATGTGGGTCATCTCCCTTTTCTTTTTGAGAAGCCTGGCTAGAGGTTTAGCAATTTTGTTTTCTTTTTCAAAACACCAACTCTTGGTTTCATTGATCTGCTCTACAGTTTTTTAGATTCTATATTGCTTATTTCTTCTCTGATTTTATTATTTCTCTTCTTCTGCCGGGTTTGGGGTGTCTTTGCTGTTCTGCTTCTATTTCCTTTAGGTGTGCTGTTAGATTTTCTACTTGGGATTTTTCTTGTTTCTTGAGATAGGCCTGGATTGCAATGTATTTTCCTCTCAGGACTGCCTTCGCTGCATCCCAAAGCATTTAGATTGTTGTATTTTCATTTTCCTTTGTTTCCATATATTTCTTAATTTATTCTCTAATTGCCTGGCTGACCCATTCATTCTTTAGTAGGGTGTTCTTTAACCTCCATGCTTTTGGAGGTTTTCCAGACTTCTCCTGTGGTTGATTTCAAGCTTCATAGCATTGTGGTCTGAAAGTATGCATGGTATGATCTCAATTCTTATATACTTATGAAGGGCTGTTTTGTGACCCAGTATGTAATCTATCTTGGAGAATGTTCTATGTGCACTTGAGAAGAAAGTATATTCTGCGGCTTTGGGATGCAGAGTTCTAAATATATCTGTCAAGTCCGTCTGATCCAATGTATCATTCAGGGCCCTTGTTTCTTTATTGGTCCTGTGTCTAGATTATGTATCCATTGTTGTAAGTGGAGTATTAAAGTCTCCTGCAATTACCACATTCTTATCAATAAGGTTGCTTATGTTTGTGAGTAATTGTTTTATATATTTGGGGGCTCCCGTATTCGGCACATGGACATTTATAATTGTTAGCTCTTCCTGATGGATAGACCCTGTGATTATTATATAATGCCCTTCTTCATCTCTTGTTACAGCCTTTAATTTAAAGTCTAGTTTGTCTGATATAAGTATGGCTACTCCAGCTTTCTTTTGACTTCCAGTAGCATGATAGATAGTTCTCCATCCCCTCACTTCCAATCTGAAGGTGTCCTCAGGTCTAAAATGAGTCTCTTGTAGACAACAAATAGATGGGTCTTGTTTTTTTTATCCATTCTGATACCCTATGTCTTTTGGTTGGAGTATTTAGTCCATTTACATTCAGTGTTATTATAGAAAGATATGGGTTTAGAGTCATTGTGATGTCTGTAGGTTTCATGCTTGTAGCGATGTCTCTGATACTTTGTCTCACAGGATTCCCCTTAGGATCTCTTGTAGGGCTGGTTTAGTGGTGACGAATTCCTTCAGTTTTTGTTTGCTTGGGAAGACCTTTATCTCTCCTTCTATTCTAAATGACAGACTTGCTGGATAAAGGATTCTCGGCTGCATATTTTTTGTTCATCACAGTGAAGATTTCCTGCCATTCCTTTCTGGCCTGTGAAGTTTCAGTACATAAATCCATCACGAGTCTTATCAGTCTCCCTTTATATGTTAGAGCATGTTTATCCCTAGCTGCTTTCAGAATTTTCTCTTTATCCTGGTATTTTGCCAGTTTCACTATGATATGTCATGCATAAGATCAATTCAAGTTACATCTGAAGGGAGTTCTCTGTGCCTCTTGGATTTCAACGCCTTTTTCCTTCCCCAGATCAGGGAAGTTCTCAGCTATAATTTCTTCAAGTACCCCTTCAGCACCTTTCCCTCTCTCTTCCTCCTCTGGAATACTAATTATGCGTATATTATTTCTCTTTAGTGCATTACTTAGTTCTCTAATTTTCCCCTCATACTCCTGGATTTTTTTTTATCTCTCTTTTTCTCAGCTTCTTCTTTTTCCATAATTTTATCTTCTAGTTCACTTATTCTCTCCTCTGCCTCTTCAATCCGAGCTGTGGTCGTCTCCATTTTATTTTGCAGCTCATTAATAGCATTTTTTAGCTCCTGCTGGCTGTTCCTTAGTCCCTTGATCTCTGTAGCAATAGATTCTCTGCTGTCCTTTATACTGTTTTCAAGCCAAGTGATTAATTTTATGACTATTATTCTAATTTCACTTTCTGTTATATTGTTTAAATTGTTTTTGATCAGTTCGTTAGCTGTCGTTATTTCCTGGACGTTTTTTTAGAAGGGAATTCTTCCGTTTTGTCATTTTGGATAGTCCCTGGAGTGGTGTGGGACTGCAGGGCACTTCCCCTGTGCTGTCTTGAATAACTTGCGTTGGTGGGTGGGGCAGCAGTCAGACCGGATGTCTGCCCCCAGCCCACTGCTGGGGCCACAGTCAGACTGGTGTGTGCCTTCTCTTTCTCTCTCCTAGAGGCAGGATTCACTGTGGGGTGGTGTGGCCCGTCTGGGCTACTTGCACACTGCCAGGCTTGTGGTGCTGGGGTTCTGGTATATTAGCTGGGACGGATCGGCAAGGTGCAAGGGGGCGGGAGAGGCAGGCTCAGCTCACTTTTCCTTCAAGATCCATTTTGGGAGGGGCCCTGCGGCACCGGGAGGGAGTCAGACCCGCTGGAGGGATGGATCCGCAGAAGCACAGCATTGGGTGTTTGCCCGGTGCAAGCAAGTTCCCTGGCAGGAACTGGTTCCCTTTGGTATTTTGGCTGGGGGATGGGCGAGGGAGATGGTGCTGGTGAGCACCTTTGTTCCCCTCCAAGCTGAGCTCTGTCGTCTGGGGCTCAACAACTCTCCCTCCCATTGTCTTCCAGCCTTCCCGTTTTCCGAGCAGAGCTGTTAGCTTATAACCTTCCAGATGTTAAGTCCCACTTGCTGCCAGAACACACTCCGTCTGGCCCCTCTGCTTTTGCAAGCCAGACTTGGGGGGCTCTGCTTTGCAGGCGGGACGCCCCTCCTCCCCGGCTCCCTCCAACCAGTCCCTGTAGTGTGCACCACCTCGCCGCCCTTCCTACCCTCTTCCGTGGGTCTCTTGTCTGCACTTGACTCTGGAGACTCTGTTCTGCTAGTCTTCTGGAGGTTTTCTGGGTTATTTAGGCAGGTGTAGGTGGAATCTAAGTGATCAGCAGGACACGGTGAGCCCAGCGTCCTCCTATGCTGCCATCTTCCCCAGGTCCCCACTGATTTTTAAAGTACTCAGAATTAAGCCCTGATGGCTTTCAAAGTCAAATATCATGGGACTTATCCCTTGTCTGGGGTTCCTTGTGTGGTCTGCTCCTCTCCCTTCTCTGTGCTTGTGTTGTTCCTCCTATTTGTCGTTAGTCTCACTGGGAGTTTGGTTGTCAACCTGCTTAAATCATTTTGATCAGTTCGTTAGCTGTCGCTACTTCCTGGAGTTTCTTTTGAGGAGAATTCTTCCATTTTGTCATTTTGGGTAGTTCCTGGAGTGGTGCGGAACTGCAGGGCTCTTCCTCTGTGCTGTCTGGAGTAACTTGCGTAGGTGGGCGGGCCGCAGTCAGACCTGATGTCTGCCCCCAGCTCACTGCTGGGGCCACAGTCAGACTGGTGTTTACCTTATCTTCCCCTCTTCCAGGGGTAGGACTCACTGTGGAGTGGTGTGGCCCCTGTCTGGGCTACTTGCACACTGCCAGGTTTGTGGTGCTGCTTAGATGGGATCTGGTGTATTCGCCGGGATGGATCTGCAAGGTGTACAGAGGCAGGAGGGGCAGACTCAGCTCTCTTTGCCTTCAGTGGTCCACTGTGGGACGGGCCCTGTGGCACTGGGAGGGAGGCAGACCCATTGGAGGGATGGATCCGCAAAAGCACAGCATTGGGTGTTTGCGTGGTGCAAGCAAGTTATGTGAGGGAAACTGGTTCTGTTTGGGATTTTGGCTGGATGATAGGTGAAGGAGATGGCGCTGGTGAGTGCCTTTGTTCCCTGCCAAGCTGAGCTCTGTCCTCCAGGGCTCAACAGCTCTCTCTCCCGTTGTCCTCTAGCCCTCCCACTCTCGGAGCAGAGCTGGTGACATAACATTCCAGATGGTAAGTCCCACTGGCTGTCAGAACACACTCCGTCCAGCCCCTCTGCTTTCGCAAGCCAGATTCGGGGGCTCTGCCTTGCTGGATGGGCTGCCCCTCCACTGCCCCGGCTCCCTCCCACCAGTCCATGTAGCACACACCGCCTCTCTGCCCTTCCTACCCTCTTCTGTGGGCCTCTCATCTACGCTTGGCTCCGGAGGGTCCATTCTGCTAGTCTTCTGGCGGTTTTCTGGGTTATTTAGGCAGATGTGGGTGGAATCGAAGTGGTCAGCAGGACACGGTGAGCCCAGTATCCTCCTATGCCACCATCTTCTCTCCTCAGTAATGACTTTTTAGATACAACACCAAAGGCACCATCCATGAAAGAAATCACTGATAAGCTGGAATTAATTAAACATAAAATTTCTGCTTTGAGAAAGACAGTCAAGAGAATGAGGAAACAAGACAAGGACTGGGAAAAAATATTTGCAAAAGACATATCTAGTAAAGGACTGTTATCCAAAATATACAAAGAATTCTTAAAACTCAACAATAAGAAAAAGAACAACCTGATTAAAAAATGAACTAAAGACCTGAACAGACACCTCACCAATGAAGATATACAGATAAAAAATAAATATATGGAACGACTTTCAACATCATATGTCATCAGATAAATGCAAATTAAAACAACAAGATACACCTATTACAATGGCCAAAACCCAGAACATTGACAACACCAAATTCTGATGAGTATATGGGACACAGGAACTCTAATTCATTCATTGCTGGTGGAAATGTAAAATGTACAGCCACCTAGGAAGACATTTTGGCAGTGGTTTCTTACTAAATTAAATATATTCTTACCATACAACCCATTAATCACATGTCCTGGTATTTACCCAAAGGAGTTATGTCCACACAAAAACCTGCACACGGATGTTCATAGCAGATGTATTCATAATTGTCAAAACTGGAAGCAACCAAGATGCCCTGCAGTAGGTGAATGGATAAACTGGGGTACTTCCAGGTGATAGAATATTATTCATCACTGAAAAAAAATGAGCTATCAAACTATTAAAAGGCATGGGGGAAATTTAAATACATATTACTAAGTGAAAGAAGCCCATCTGAAAAGGCTACATACTATATAATTTCAACTATATGATATTATGGAAAAGGCAAAATTATGAACACAGTAAAAAATCAGTGGTTGCCAGGGGTTGGAGAGTGGGGAGAAGGACGAACAGGCAGAACACATAGGATTTTTAGGGAGTGAAAATACTCCGTATGATACCATAATGATGGATATGTGTCATTATATGTTTATCCAAACCCATAGAATGTACGACGTTAGAATCAACTATGATGTAAACTATGGGCTTTGGGTAATTATGATGTCAGTGTAGGTTCACCAGTTGTAACAAATGTACCACTTTGGTGGGGCATAACGGAGGAGGCTATGCATACATGGCAGGGAGGCAGGGAGTATATAGGAAATTTCTGTATCTTCCCCTCAATTTTGCTGCGAACATTAAACTACTCTAAACAAAAGAGTATTTTAAAAATAAAAACAAGGTAATTTTGACAAAGACAGGAAACATGGATATTGGGTAGGTGTATAAGTTTTCTACTGTTATAAAACAAATTACCACAAACATAATCACTGGGTGGGGTTTCTGCTGGAATAACATAAAAAAAAAAAAATAACAGTGGGTTTCCCACGTATACCATGAGGGTTGACTCCATTAGACAAGAGATTCTACTATAGATCTTCCCTGGATAATTCCATCTCTATTTTTGGCTTCTGTTGAGATGACTGAGGGGATCCATGATTCACAAAACTAACCTTCTCAGAGATCCCTATATGTGACTAAACACTGTACTCTTTTCTTCCTCTGAAACACTAGCAAAGGTTTTTCTAGCTACACGTTGACTTCTTTCCATAGTATACATTCCCAACAGTGGGTCTTCTAATTTTGGTGTCTTTACAATCTGGATAGGCTAAGAATTCCCCAAATTTCAAGTCCTTTGTCCCTTTTGTTTAAAAATTCTTTCTTCAATTTATCTCCTTCTCAGCAAGAAAGAATTAGGCTGCACTTTCAATACTTTGCTTGGAAATCTCTTTAGCTAGATACTAAGTTCATTTATAAGTTCTGCTTCCCACCCAACTGTAGAACAAAATTTAGCTAAGTTTTCTGTCACTATATAACAAGGATCTCCTTTTCTCCAGTTTCCCATACCATGTTCCTCATTTCCTTCTGATCCTTCATCAGAAATATCTTTTTGTAAGTTTATTTATTTATTTTTAGAGAGGAGGAAGGGCCAGAGAAAGAGGGAGAGAGAATCTCAAGCAGGCTCTGCACTGTTAGCGAGGAGCCTGGCATGGGGCTTGAACTCACAAACTGGGAGATCATGACCTGAGCTGAAACCAAGAGCTGGACGCTTAACCCACTAAGCCACCCATCAGAAGCACCTTTAATGTTCATATTTTTATGTCCTGTTTATGACAATATAGGTATTCTCTAAGACAATACAGGCTTTCCCTATCATGTTCCTTGCTTCCTTCTGAGCCTTCACAAGCAAAGTCTTTAATATCCATATTTGTCTGTTCAAGGCAGCCTTGACCTCTTCTATCATGGTCCTCACAAAGTTTCCAGCTTTTATCCATTACCCAATTCCAAAGCCACTTCCACATTTTTAGGAATTCGTTACAGCAGCACCCCATTCCAGATATGAAAATCAATATTAATTTCCCATTGCTACTGCAATTAATTACTAAAAATTTAGTAGCTTAAAACACAGATTTACTCTCTTAGTAAGTTCTGGGAGTGAAAAATCTAAAATCGACAGGTCAAAATAGCTACATTCCTTCTGGGGGCTTCAGGGTAGAGTCCATTCCTAGCCTTTTTCAGCTTCTTAGGTCTGCCTGCATTCCTTGGATCATGACTTCCTTCCTCACATCATTCTAACTTCTTGCATCTATCATATTTCCAACTACCATCTCTGCCTCCCTCTTATAAGAACCTTTGTGACTATATTGGGCTCATCCAGATAACCCAGAGTAATCTCCCAATCTCAAGATTCTTTTTTTTTTTTTAAAGTAATTTTCAATTTTTTTTTCAACGTTTATTTATTTTTGGGACAGAGAGAGACAGAGCATGAACGGGGGAGGGGCAGAGAGAGAGGGAGACACAGAATCGGAAACAGGCTCCAGGCTCTGAGCCATCAGCCCAGAGCCCGACGCGGGGCTCGAACTCACGGACCGCAAGATCGTGACCTGGCTGAAGTCGGACGCTTAACCGACTGTGCCACCCAGGCGCCCCTACCAATCTCAAGATACTTAATCACATATGTAAAATTTCTTTTATCACATAAAGTAGTATGCTCATAGGTTCCAGGCATTAGGATGTGGACATCCTTGATGGGTCATTATTCAGATGATCACAATGCCTTCATGGTGAATATGTGACACTATGTATTTGTCAAAACCCATTAAACTTTACAGCACAGAGATAAACTTAAATGTATGCAAATTTTTAAAAATTACTTAGACTGTCAAGACATCCCAGGACAGAGTGCAGAATGGGATAAAACAATCTGTGTTACAAATGTATGAAGCAACCTCACTAAAGGGGGTAGAGGACAAAGGTGTTTATCTAAGTAGCTTTGGAATTAAAAAGGGAACCCGGGGTCCTTGGAAAAAAAATGGCTGATTCTAGGACTGGGTTAGAAAAAAATACAAGAGAACCTGGAGCATCTTTGTACCATAAAAAAGTAATGAAATGCTTTAAAAAATTCCCACAATGATAAGGGTATGTGAAAGGGATACAGGAGTTCCCTGGAAGAGCTTCTAATGGTCAAAACTGAAACAATTTGAAGAACAAAATAAATTAGCATTGGATAACCAAAAATATGAAATAAAATATTCATGAGTCCATACTGATACAAATAAATGATTGCATACATTAAAATAAAAGGAGAATAGACAAATCACTGTGCAGAAGAATTCTGAATAATTTTTGTAGACAGTCTGCCCTCAAGGAAATGAAGCCTAACTGCCCGCTCCTTGAGTGAGGGTCACACACAGTGACTTCTTTCCAAAGAGGGAAATGGGGAAAGAGGAACTTCACAGTGGAGAGACCTGACAAATACCCCCTCAGCCAGGTGATCAAGGTTCAAATCAACAGTGACAGGCAATTTTGATAGTATGTAGCCTTGACATGAGAAAAATGGCACTTCTTGGTCTTCCTCCCAAGACGTATCACCCCAGGCTAATTCTGAGGGGGAACAATCAGACATATCCCGATAGAGGGGCATCCTACAAAATACCTTATCAGCACCTCTCAAAACTGTCATATCAAAAACAAGGAAAATCTGACAAGCTACCACAGTCAAGAGAAGCCTAAGGAGACATGAGGACTAAATGTAATATGGCATCGAATCCTAGAATAGAAAAAGGACACTAGGTTAAAAGTAAGGAAATCTGAGTAAAGTATGGACTTTGGTTAAAAATAATGTATATACAGGGACGCCTGGGTGGCTCAGTCAGTTAAGCATCCAACTTTGGGTCAGGTCATGATTTCATGGCTCATGGGTTCAAACCCCGTGTTAGGTTCTGTGCTGACAGCTCAGAGCCTGGAGTCTGCTTCAGATTCTGTGTATCCTTCTCTCTCTGCTCCTCCCTCTCTCACACTCTTTCCCTCTCAAAAATAAACACTTTTAAAAATTTAAAAAAATAATGTATATACATTGGTTCATTATTGTAACAAATGTACTACATTCCCAGTAAATATTAACATTATAGGAAACTATAGGAAATAATAGGGTTTGGAGTATATGGGAACTTTGAACCGTTGTGATTTCCCTGTAAATTTAAAACCATTTATTTAGAAACATAAAAGGGAGCCATTAAAGCATTTAGATTGGGGAAAGTACCATGATAATCCTGAATCTTTGGGGAAATAGTTGGTTGGATTGGAATAAAAAATGGCTAGAGTCCAAGAAATCATCTGAAAGCCATTGCGGTCAGGTAGATCAGCTAAAATGGTGATGGCCTTGACCGGTGTCCTTCAGAACAGTCAAGAGATTATGAGTCCCTGAATTTTACCCCAGCACCAACAAGTATCATTATGAAGTCCATGGGACTGCACTTCACTTTGGATACCAGGCTCATTGCTTAGATGGATTAAAATGGCTCTGAGATTCAAGCTCAAAACAAATATCACGGTAAGCAGTCAAAAGACAAGCTCCAATCACTCAGAGGTCTGTGGTTTTATGAACTTAGAAACTTGGTCTCAACAGATACTGCAAAAGAAGACCATGAGTCTTCTTGAATAGCTAAAAGCTTCAGATAGATAACCTGAGATTTCACCCACCTTGAAAACCATCTTGCTGTGACTCTGGCTTGTACCATTGTTCTTAAATAATATTCTTCATTTCTCTCATAAAACATGTCCGAGGCTGTTTCTGAAAGAGATTTTAAAAAACCAGCAAAGCAAGTTTTGGTCAAATCCATTTGGCTTTAGTGTTCAGCTCCCCAGCAGAAATCCAGGTCAGTCAATCAGAATGCAATTTGTTGAAAGCCTGCCTTTTGGACACAAGTGTCAGCCAACACAGAGAGAGAGAGGAAAGACATACAAGGCATGATGGTGGCGCCTTGCATTTATAGAATGGAGCAGCCAGACACTTGGCTGAGAGAGGGTATTTTGAAGTAAACACATGAAATTGAGCAGTTTCCTGGTTTCTGTCAACTGAAGATTAGGAGCCAGAAGTTAAATGCAGGCATTTTTTTTTTCCCTCCACAAATGAAATGCGGTGTTCCGAAAGATCTTTGTAAAGCATTTGCTGGATGATTGTGATTTATGGACAGCATTCACTACACCTAGAAAACAGATCTGTCATTGGGCAAAAAGTGCTAATAATCTCCAGCTCAAGAAATCCACAAGCCCCTCCCCCAACAAACAAACAAACAAATATTCATGTAACAGAAAAGAGATCAGTAATGAAATGAATGTGCATACATAGTAGGGGTGAGAGGAGAAGGGCTGGTGGGCTGGTGGCTGTTTTGTGGTTTTTTGTTTGGTTGGTTGTTTTATTGTTCTATTTTGGTTTTGTCTTGTTTAATTCCTCCTGTTTGTCTAACCAAACTGTAAGCCCCTTGAGGGATAGCCCAATAGATCTTATGCATCATCACCCCAGACAAAGCACTGGATCTTACCGGAGAGGCACTCCACAAACTTGTCAGTAATGACAGAAAAGGCTCAATTTGCCCATTTACATTTATTGTCAACAGCCTCCCCTGCAAAGTGCCTGTCCCTTGGTGAAGAAACAAGGAACAAAGGAAAGTCTTTAAACCATGGATTTCTCTTCAAGTAATAGCCAACAGCCCCAGGCAGCCTTGTTCCTTCCCCCATCCAGGAAAGCACACTTAGCCCAAGCCCAGATGGCCTCATCATGTTCAACCCACGTGTGCTCTGTTTGTAGTTCATGGAGCCAATTACCACAGAAATACAGAGGAAGGGGACGAAGCTATTTCAGTTTGATGTGACACAGACTGTGACAAACTTTGACCTTTCTCTTTAAAGACAGAGAAAAAAAAAAAAGATTACCTGCATCTGTGTATAAACAGTTACAAAATAATCATATATTTCCCCAAAGGAAGGGAAGAACACAGCAGGCAAAATGTAGACAATTTCCTGGTTTCTCTCTCTTCCATTTTTGTTCAAAAAATGGCGCTGAACCTTCCCAGCTACACTTCCAGTATCTGGCCTGTCAGAAGAAATTTTTCTCTGAGCTGCCTGCGTCTTTTACTGATAGAGGCTTAACTGTTGCTGAAGTTAAGGATATCCATCAGTGTACTGGAAAGAGCCTTCTGTTTGCCAAAGTCTAGGGACTGGAAGAAAGACACCACTTACGTTTCCATGTAAATGACTGTATCAAATGCTTTCTGCCACAAATTCTGGAGCGAGGCAGTTCTTACACATCATAGCAGGGTAATGGGACCTCTAGAAGATTCCATGATGTAACCTCCCCTAGGAGCCAGGTTCTCTTTAGTGCACAAATCAGTTCTAAAAAAACCTGTGTGCATTGCAGCTGTGATTGTTTGACCCAAAGCTCCCCATCAGCAACCATTCATGACTGCCCGACTCCAGGTCATGGTTGTCCAACACAAGGCTGGGAGAGGAGAGCATGGGCCCAGCATCGGAACAGAGGTCTCACTGGTATTATTTTACATACTGGGAGTTCCTGGTCTCCTCCAGTCAAATTTTTTCCTTTGGCTTCCGCTTGAATGACCCAGGAGGCATCTTTCTTTGTCATCCTGAGGACTCCTCTTTATTCTTCAGTTTACACTAACCAGGAACAATGATAAAAGGTTTTTTTTTTTTTTTTTTTTTTTTTTGGTATGGATTAATAATACACAAATGTGGGTGGGTCACATATAGTGCACACCAATAGGAAAAACATAGGCATAGCTTCTGGAAACTTCTGTTTTCAGCAACAGCAGACTAGCTAATTTAGACAAAACCTCCCAAATAAAAACTATCTTCTTAAAAGCACCAATCTGCTAACAAGAAACAATGAAGGGTGTTCAAGCAAACTTGTTTGCTTGGACTCTTGCTCTGGGTGCCATTGGTAGGTGTTAACGACATAAAGCCCTCAACAGAGGGCCCAGTTCTCCAGAGAGTAAGAGAGTGAAGGAATTTACACAACAGTCAGCTTCATGGGGTGTGGAGTCACTGCGTCACTGCAGTATAGTATGAAGGAGTAACTGGTAGTCATAATGGGTGAAGGTGAGTTATCAAGGGAAGTTAAATCATGTAGGCACTCTGCTTACGAGGCTCACTTGCTTTAGCAAGCCCTCTCTTTAAAATACTCGAAATGTTCATGACATAAAAGTTGCCTTGACATATAAAGGCATATATATGAAAAATGCATTTACATGAAATGCCATATTCTCAGAGAATTCTAGGTAAATGAAGTGTTACAGTAGTCATGGGGTGCCTGAGTGGCTGATGTGGTTAAGCATCTGACTTTGGCTCAGGTCATGATCTTGCAGTTGGTGAGTTCAAGCCCCATGTCAGGCTCTGTGCTGACAGCCTGGAGCCTAGAGACTGTTTCAGATTTTGTATCTCCCTCTTTCTCTGCCCCTCTCCCCTCATGCGTGCTCTCTCTCTCTCTCTCTCTCTCAAAAATAATAAACACTTAAAAAAATAAGGTAGTTGTGGTTTTCTTAAATCAGTGAATACAAATCATACGTTGAAAAATTTACAGAATGTGCACCATAGTAATGACCTGAGCATTAGATTGAGAATCCCTGTGACTCTTCCAGTGACAGCTCCTGTTCCGTATATATCAAGGACATTTATCCATCAACCACAGGACAAGCAACCTGCAGGACAGAATCCTTTGGGGAGTTAGCCTCCAAACTCACCGCTGGCAAAATGCACACATGAACCTGGCCAGGTTGCATGGGGAAGGTGAAGTTTCCCAGACCGATGCAGGGTGCTTGCCCACCCAATTCAAGCAGGGTAGGGATTTTACAAATGCACAGTGGTTAACAGCTGCTCCCACCTGTACACAGACACAAGGAGTTGTTGGGGTGATCTCCATTCTTAACTTCTGCTTGGCCCTTATCGACCTAAGCTCATTAGAATGGACTCAGGATTGTACTTAGTCTCCACGTAGTGTCTTCTGATTCATGCCTCTTCAGTTGCCCACCCAGTTCAGAGGCCATCACCATCTTACAACACTGTGCCATGATTCTGTAAAGAAGGTAGAAACTGATAGATGGACCAAAATGGGTAAGAGATTAGTAGGCATCAACACAAAGAATTCTAGTCCACTTTGCTTAAACGTGGTAAGGTTAATAGTCCATTTTATTCTTATAAAGAATTGTCACAACCTCTCGGCCAGTCCAATCTGCTACTCCCCTGTAATACCCTGTAATCCCAAACCTGACCACTTCCATTCCAAGCCATGTTATCTGCTCCCTAGATTCTTTCAACAGTCTCCCGATGCAGTTCCCTCTTTCCACTTTTGCTTCTCACAGCCCATTCTCCACTCAGAATTCAGGACTCTTTTTAAAGCAGAAATTAGGCCAATCATTCCCCTGCTTTAAGCAGGGGCTTCCCATCACTTAGAACGAAATCCAGGGTCACCTGGGTGGTCCAGTTCGTTAAGTATATGACTTCAGCTCAGGCCATGATCTCATGATTCATGGGTTCAAGCCCTCCATCAGGCTCTGTGCTGACAGCTCAGAGTCTGGAGCCTGCTTTGGATTCTGTGTCTGCCTCTCTTTCTGTGCCTCCCTGCTTGTGCTCCGTCTCTCAAAAATGAATAAATGTTTTTAAAAATGTAAAAAATAAACGTTAAAGAAAAGAATGAAATCCAAAACTTTTGCTGTGGCCTAAAAGACCCTACCTGATATGACCCTGCCTGGCTGCCTTTTGACACATCACCTACAATTCTGTACTCATTCACACTGTTCCAGCCAGTCATCCTCCTTGCCAGGCTGGCCTTGGATACCTCAAACCTGTTCTCACCTCAAAACCTTTACAACTGTCATCCCCTCTGCCTGGATGCTCCTCATCCAGGTAGTTCCATAGTTGGATTCTTTCCATCATTCAGTTCTTCACTGAATTGTCACCTCCTCAAAGAAACCTTCCATAGCCACTCTAGGCAAAAAATAGTACCTTCTCACATATCACCCTCTACAACATAATCTTCTGTTTACTCTGTAGCATGAGATAGTTCCAGTAATTATCTTGCTTATCTGGTTTTTACTTGTTTTGTTTGTTTGTTTGTTTACTCTCTTCCTCCTAGAATATAAACTCCTTGATATCAGGGTCCTTGTCTATCTTGTTTAGTGCTCTGCATCACTAACATCCAGAAAAGTGCTTGGCATATCATAGATACTTAATAAATATTTATTGAATAAATCAACCATTTCTTTAAGACTCCAGAAGACAGATCATTTGAACAGTTGCATTGGCTGCCATTTTGTTTCAAGAGGATAAACTGAGCCATAATTTGATCTAAGGTTTATTTGGCTATCTATTAATAGTTTACCAAACTGGGCCAAATCTGGGAAAAAGAAATCAAAGATTCAAACTCAAAGCCTTTTCTCATTCCCTTCTCCTGTCGACATACTTCCTCCTAAAATGTGAACTTGTTTAAACATTTAAGGGAAACATTTGGTTGGCCAGACCCAAACAGGTGTCACTAGGTTAATTGTAGCTAAATGCATTTCTTGTCCTCAGCATCTGCTTACCCAGTGGTTCTCAAAATTTAGCATCATCACTAAGTAAAAAAAAAAAAAAAATCAGTCAGAGAAAGACAAATACCATATGATTTCACTCATTATGTGGAATTTAAGAAAGAAAACAAATGAACAAAGAGAAAAAAAGAAAAAAAAAACAGACTCTTAACTACAGAGAACAAACTGGTGGTTGCCAGAGGGGAGGGGTGTATGGATAGGTGAAATAGGTGAAGGGAGTTAAGAGTATACTTATTGTGATGAACACTAAGTAATGTATAGAATTGTTAAATCACTATACTGTACATCTGAAACACTGTATGTTAATTATACTTGAATTTTTAAAAAGAGAAAAATAAAAGACTTTGGCATCATCAGAATTACCTGGAGAGCTTGCTGAAACACATAATTGGGCCCAATGGTTTACTGGATTGATTCATAACAGCTCATGACAGCCGATTGTTACATTTTCAAGAATATTGCAAGCCAGTCATGAAACACAGCTGTCATTAAAAATAAAATCATAAAAATGTATAACTAAAATTTATGTCTTAGGGGGAGTCTGGGTGGCTCAGCTGATTGAGTGTCTGACTCTTGGTTTTGGCTCAGGTCATGATCTCATGGTTTTTGAGATTGTGCCCCATGTCAGGATCTGTGCTGGCAGCACAAAGCCTGCTTGGGACTCTCTCTCTCTATATATCTCTATCTCTATCTCTATCTTTCAAAAAATAAATGTATTAAAATACTACATGAAAAGCATTTCCTAAGTATTTTACTACAAGTTTCTATTATGTCTGCCCTGGAGGACATCTATGACTACTGTCTCTGTAGGAAGGAAATGGGGAACATGGAGTGCTGCTGTGCACCTCTCTTCCTAGCTCCTGGTTAGTGGTGTCATATGGCTTGAAACTGGCCATGGTAGAAATATTTACACCACAGCAATGGAGAAATGCTGCATCTGGACTTGGGTTATTATTTCACTGATTGTCTCAATTTCAGAAAGTCATGGAGAAAAGCTTAATAATACAGAGTTAAACAGATTAAACTTAGATGTATGTCAGCCTATAGCTATTACATTATGAACAGCAAAATATACATATTTTTTCCAGTATTTGAAAACTATAACCTGATTCAGCAAGGAAGTTGCTCATGTCCTTTCCCCAAAAAATGACATAAAATTGTCAAAAATTTTTCACATAACATCCATCTTCCTTTGCTTCTCTTTGAACATATCCCTTATTGTAAACAAAACTATCAACCAACACTCATGTTGGAGCTACACTCACTCATCAATTGCAACCATAAGTTGTATCTGTTACAAAAGTTTGTCAAAGGCCAATGAAAGTATTCTGTGCAAATCAATTTCCTATATGAAAGTTATAATAAGGAATATTGAATATTTTATTATTATTATTTGTAAATTTTGTGCTACATAGTATATATACCAATAAAATTTATATTAAACTTGTGTACATAAATATATGCATTTTTCCCCAGAGACCCAGTTGTTAAACATTTGCCAGCACACCACCAGCTGGACCTCACCCCTGGGGCTCCAGATTCAGCAGGACTAAGGACAAGCCCAAGAATTTGCATTTCTAAAAACATTCTCCAGGAATGTTAGGCTAGTCCTGCTGTTTCAGAACCACTCTCAAAGAATAGAGAACTTCTGACTTAAAAGGAAGCTTAAACCACAATGAGGTATCCCCTCACACCTTTCAGAATGATTCACATCAAAAAGACAAAAGATAACAAGTGTTGGTGAGGATGTGGAGAGAAGGGAACATTTGTGCACTGTTGGTAATGTAAATTGGTACAGCCATTGTGGACAACAGTATGGAGATGTCCCCCCACCCCCACCCCACTGCAAATTAAAAATAGAACTATCATATGATCCAGAAATTCCACTTCTGGGTATATATCTGAAGGAGTATCTCAAAGACATATCTTCACTCCCATGTTCATTGCAGCATTATAAACAATAGCCAAGACATGAAAACAACCGAAGTGTCTATCAACAGATGAATGGATTAAAAATGTGATTAAAAAGTGTGTATATGGGGGCGCCTGGGTGGCGCAGTCGGTTAAGCGTCCGACTTCAGCCAGGTCACGATCTCGCGGTCCGTGAGTTCGAGCCCCGCGTCGGGCTCTGGGCTGATGGCTCAGAGCCTGGAGCCTGTTTCCGATTCTGTGTCTCCCTCTCTCTCTGCCCCTCCCCCATTCATGCTCTGTCTCTCTCTGTCCCAAAAATAAATAAACATTGAAAAAAAAATTAAAAAAAAAAAGTGTGTATATGGTTGGGAAGAAGATGGCGGCGTAGGAGGACGCTGGGCTCACCGCGCGTCCTGCTGATCACTTAGATTCCACCTACACCTGCCTAAATAACCCAGAAAACCACCAGAGGATTAGCAGAACGGAGTCTCCGGAGCCAAGCGTAGACGAGAGGCCCACGGAAGAGGGTAGGAAGGGCGGCGAGGCGGTGTGCGCTGGACGGACTGGTGGGAGGGAGCCGGGGCGGAGCGGCAGCCTGCTAGCCAAGCAGAGCCCCCGAGTCTGGCTTGCAAAAGCAGAGGGGCCGGACAGACGGAGTGTGTTCTGACAGCAAGCGCGACTTAGCGTCTGGGAGGTCATAAGTTAACAGCTCTGCTGAGAAAGCGGGAAGGCTGGAGGACAAAGGGAGGGAGAGCTGCTGAGCCCCCTGACGACAGAGATCAGTTTGGTGGGGAACAAAGGCGCTCGCCAGCGCCATCTCCCCTGCCCATCCCCCAGCCAAAATCCCAAAGGGAATCAGTTCCTGCCAGGGAACTTGCTCGCCCTGCGCAAACACCCAACTCTGTGCTTCTGTGGAGCCAACCTCCGGCAGCGGATCTGACTCCCTCCCACTGCCACAGGGCCCCTCCTGAAGTGGATCACCTAAGGAGAAGCGAGCTAAGCCTGCCCCTCCTGCCCCCATGCACCTTGCCTACCCACCCCAGCTAATACGCCAGATCCCCAGCACCACAAGCCTGGCAGTGTGCAAGTAGCCCAGACAGGCCACGCCACCCCACAGTGAATCCCGCCCCTAGGAGAGGGGAAGAGAAGGCACACACCAGTCTGACTGTGGCCCCAGCGGTGGGCTGGGGGCAGACATCAGGACTGACTGCGGCCCCGCCCACCAACTCCAGTTATACACCACAGCACAGGGGAAGTGCCCTGCAGGTCCTCACCACTCCAGGGACTATCCAAATGACCAAACGGAAGAATTCCCCTCAGAAGAATCTCCAGGAAATAACAACAGCTAATGAGCTGATCAAAAAGGATTTAAATAATATAACAGAAAGTGAATTTAGAATAATAGTCATAAAATTAATCGCTGGGCTTGAAAACAGTATAGGGGACAGCAGAGAATCTCTTGCTACAGAGATCAAGGGACTAAGGAACAGTCACGAGGAGCTGAAAAGTGCTTTAAACGAAATGCAAAACAAAATGGAAACGACGACAGCTCGGATTGAAGAGGCACAGGAGAGAATAGGTGAACTAGAAGATAAAGTTATGGAAAAAGAGGAAACTGAGAGAAAGAGAGATAAAAAAAATCCAGGAGTATGAGGGGAAAATTAGAGAACTAAGTGATACACTAAAAAGAAATAATATACGCATAATTGGTATCCTAGAGGAGGAAGAGAGAGGGAAAGGTGCTGAAGAGGTACTTGAAGAAATTATAGCTGAGAACTTCCCTGAACTGGGGAAGGAAAAAGGCATTGAAATCCAAGAGGCACAGAGAACTCCCTTCAGACATAACTTGAATCGATCTTCTGCACAACATATCATAGTGAAACTGGCAAAATACAAGGATAAAGAGAAAATTCTGAAAGCAGCAAGGGATAAACGTGCCCTCACATATAAAGGGAGACCTATAGGGGCGCCTGGGTGACGCAGTCAGTTAAGCGTCCGACTTCAGCCAAGTCACGATCTCGTGGTCCGTGAGTTCGAGCCCCGCGTCAGGCTCTGGGCTAATGGCTCAGAGCCTGGAACCTGTTTCTGATTCTGTGTCTCCCTCTCTCTCTGCCCCTCCCCCATTCATGCTCGGTCTCTCTCTGTCCCCAAAAAATAAAAAATAAAAAAAAATAAAGGGAGACCTATAAGACTCATGACTGATCTCTCTTTTGAAACTTGGCAGGCCTGAAAGGATTGGCACGATATTTTCAGTGTGCTAAACAGGAAAAATATGCAGCCGAGAATCCTTTATCCAGCAAGTCTGTCATTTAGAATAGAAGGAGAGATAAAGGTCTTCCCAAACAAACAAAAACTGAAGGAATTTGTCACCACTAAACCAGAGATCCTAAGGGGGATCCTGTAAGACAAAGTACAAGAGACATCACTACAAGCATAAAACATACAGACATCACAATGACTCTAAACCCGTATCTTTCTATAATAACACTGAATGTAAATGGATTAAATGCGCCAACCAAAAGACATAGGGTATCAGAATGGATAAAAAAAAAAGACCCATCTATTTGCTGTCTACAAGACACTCATTTTAGATCTGAGGACACCTTTAGATTGAGAGTGAGGGGATGGAGAACTATTTATCATGCTACTGGAAGCCAAAAGAAAGCTGGAGTAGCCATACTTATATCAGACAAACTAGACTTTAAATTAAAGGCTGTAACAAGAGATGAAGAAGGACATTATATAATAGTTACAGGGTCTATCCATCAGGAAGAGCTAACAATTATAAATGTCTATGCGCCGAATACCGGAGCCCACAAATATATAAAACAACTACTCATAAACATAAGCAACCTTATTGATAAGAATGTGGTAATTGCAGGGGACTTTAACACCCCACTTACAGAAATGGATAGATCATCTAGACACACGATCAATAAAGAAACAAGGGCCCTGAATGAGACATTGGATCAGATGGACTTGACAGATATATTTAGAACTCTGCATCCCAAAGCAACAGAATATACTTTCTTCTCGAGTGCACATGGAACATTCTCCAAGATAGATCATATACTGGATCACAAAACAGCCCTTCATAAGTTTACCAGAATTGAAATTATACCATGCATACTTTCAGACCACAATGCTATGAAGCTTGAAATCAACCACAGGAAAAAGTCTGGAAAACCTCCAAAAGCATGGAGGTTAAAGAACACCCTACTAACGAATGAGTGGGTCAACCAGGCATTTAGAGAAGAAATTAAAAAATATATGGAAACAAACAAAAATGAAAATACAACAATCCAAACGCCTGGGACACAGCGAAAGCAGTCCTGAGAGGAAAATACATTGCAATCCAGGCCTATCTCAAGAAACAAGAAAAATCCCAAATACAAAATCTAACAGCACACCTAAAGGAAATAGAAGCAGAACAGCAAAGGCAGCCTAAATCCAGCAGAAGAAGAGAAATAATAAAGATCAGAGCAGAAATAAACAATATAGAATCTAAAAAAACTGTAGAGCAGATCAATGAAACCAAGAGTTGGTTTTTGAAAAAAAAAAACAAAATTGACAAACCTCTAGCCAGGCTTCTCAAAAAGAAAAGGGAGATGACCCAAATAGATAAAATCATGAATGAAATGGAATTATTACAACCAATCCCTCAGAGATACAAACAATTATCAGGGAATAATGAAAAATTATATGCCAACAAATTGGACAACCTGGAAGAAATGGACAAATTCCTAAACACACACACTCTTCCAAAACTCAATCAGGAGGAAATAGAAAGCTTGAATAGACCCATAACCAGCGAAGAAATTGAATCGGTTATCAAAAATCTCCCAACAAATAAGAGTCCAGGACCAGATGGCTTCCCAGGGGAGTTCTACCAGACGTTTAAAGCAGAGATAATACCTATCCTTCTCAAGCTATTCCAAGAAATAGAAAGGAAGGAAAACTTCCAGACTCATTCTATGAAGCCAGTATTACTTTGATTCCTAAACCAGACAGAGACCCAGTAAAAAAAGAGAACTACAGGCAATATCCCTGATGAATATGGATGCAAAAAATTCTCAATAAGATACTAGCAAATCGAATTCAATGGCATATAAAAAGAATTATTCACCATGATCAAGTGGGATTCATTCCTGGGATGCAGGGCTGGTTCAACATTCGCAAATCAATCAACGTGATACATCACATTAACAAAAGAAAAGATAAGAACCATATGATCCTGTCAATCGATGCAGAAAAGGCCTTTGACAAAATCCAGCACCCTTTCTTAATAAAAACCCTTGAGATAGTCGGGATAGAAGGAACATACTTAAAGATCATAAAAGCCATTTATGAAAAGCCCACAGCTAACATCATCCTCAATGGGGAAAACCTGAGAGCTTTTTCCCTGAGATCAGGAACACGACAGGGATGCCCACTCTCACCGCTGTTGTTTAACATAGTGCTGGAAGTTCTAGCATCAGCAATCAGACAACAAAAGGAAATCAAAGGCATCAAAATTGGCAAAGATGAAGTCAAGCTTTCGCTTTTTGCAGATGACATGATATTATACATGGAAAATCCGATAGACTCCACCAAAAGTCTGCTAGAACTGATACATGAATTCAGCAAAGTTGCAGGATACAAAATCAATGTACAGAAATCAGTTGCATTCTTATACACTAACAATGAAGCAACAGAAAGACAAATAAAGAAACTGATCCCATTCACAATTGCACCAAGAAGCATAAAATACCTAGGAATAAATCTAACCAAAGATGTAAAAGATCTGTATGCTGAAAACCATAGAAAGCTTATGAAGGTAATTGAAGAAGTTTTAAAGAAATGGAAAGACATTCCTTGCTCATGGTTGGAAGAACAAATATTGTCAAAATGTCAATACTACCCAAAGCTATCTACACATTCAATGCAATCCCAATCAAAATTGCACCAGCATTCTTCTCGAAACTAGAACAAGCAATCCTAAAATTCATATGGAACCACAAAAGGCCCCGAATAGCCAAAGGAATTTTGAAGAAGAAGACCAAAGCAGGAGGCATCACAATCCCACACTTTAGCCTCTACTACAAAGCTGTCATCATCAAGACACCATGTATTGGCACAAAAACAGACACATAGACCAATGGAAGAGAATAGAAACCCCAGAACTAGACCCACAAACGTATGGCCAACTCATCTTTGACAAAGCAGGAAGGAACATCCAATGGAAAAAAGACAGTCTCTTTAACAAATGGTGCTGGGAGAACTGGACAGCAACATGCAGAAGGTTGAAACTAGACCACTTTCTCACACCATTCACAAAAATAAACTCAAAATGGATAAAGGACCTGAATGTGAGACAGGAAACCATCAAAACCTTAGAGGAGAAAGCAGGAAAAGACCTCTCTGACCTCAGCCGTAGCAATCTCTTACTCGACACATCCTCAGAGGCAAGGGAATTAAAAGCAAAAGTGAATTACTGGGACCTTATGAAGATAAAAAGCTTCTGCACAGCAAAGGAAACAACCAACAAAACTAAAAGGCAACCAACGGAATGGGAAAAGATATTTGCAAATGACATATCGGACAAAGGGCTAGTATCCAAATTCTATAAAGAGCTCACCAAACTCCACACCCGAAAAACAAATAACCCAGTGAAGAAATGGGCAGAAAACATGAAAAGACACTTCTCTAAAGAAGACATCCGGATGGCCAACAGGCACATGAAAAGATGTTCAACGTCGCTCCTTATCAGGGAAATACAAATCAAAACCACACTCAGATATCACCTCACGCCAGTCAGAGTGGCCAAAATGAACAAATCAGGAGACTATAGATGCTGGAGAGGATGTGGAGAAATGGGAACCCTCTTGCACTGTTGGTGGGAATGCAAATTGGTGCAGCCGCTCTGGAAAGCAGTGTGGAGGTTCCTCAGAAAATTAGAAATAGACCTACCCCATGACCCAGCAATAGCACTGCTAGGAATTTATCCAAGGGATACAGGAGTACTGATGCATAGGGGCACTTGTACCCCAATGTTTATAGCAGCACTCTCAACCATAGCCAAATTATGGAAAGAGCCTAAATGTCCATCAACTGATGAATGGATAAAGAAATTGTGGTTTATATACACAATGGAATACTATGTGGCAATGAGAAAGAATGAAATATGGCCTTTTGTAGCAACATGGATGGAACTGGAGAGTGTGATGCTAAGCAAAATAAGCCATACAGAGAAAGACAGATACCATATGTTTTCACTCTTATATGGAGCCTGAGAAACTTAACAGAAACCCATGGGGGAAGGGAAGGAAAAAAAAAAAAAGAGGTTAGAGTGGGAGAGAGCCAAAACATAAAAGACTGTTAAAAACTGAAAACAAACTGAGGGTTAATGGGGGGGTGGGAGGGAGGGGAGGGTGGGTGATGGGTATTGAGGAGGGCACCTTTTGGGATGAGCACTGGGTGTTGTATGGAAACCAATTTGACAATAAATTTCATATATTAAAAAATAAATAAATAAATAAATAAATAAATAAATAAATATAAAAATAAAAAGTGTGTGTATGTATTTAGTGTGTGTGTGTGATTTAGTATTACTCAGCCATATAGAAGAAGGAAATCCTGCCGTTTGCAACAACATGGATGAACCTCGAAGGCATTATGCTAAGTGAAATAAGTCAGACAGAGAAAGATAAATACTACATGATCTCACATGTAGAATTGAGAGGAGAGAGAGACAGGGAGAGAGAGAGAGAGAAAGCTGATTTCTTAGAAACAGAAAATAGAATGGTGGTTGCCAGGGGCTACGTGAAGGAGGAAATGGGTGATGTAGGTCAAAGGGTACAAACTTTTGGTTATAACAAGAATGAATTCTGAGTATTTAATGCACAGCATGGAGACTATAGTTAATCATACAGTGCTGGGTACTTGAAAGTTGCTGAGTGTAGATCTTAAGTATTCTTACCACATACACGCAAACAGTTAACTGTGTGTATTGATGGGTGTGTTAATCATCTTGATCTTAATAATCAGTCCACAACGTATGTGGAATAGCAAATCATCACAGTATGTACATTAAATATATACAATTATATTTGTCAATTATTCCTCAATAAAGTGAAAAGAAATTGTGATGCGTTGTGATATAAAAGTATATGATACACATTGAATTTGAAAGATTTAGTTCAAAAATATAAAATATCTCAATAATTTTTATACTGGTTTCATGTTGCAATGGTATTTTGTATATAATGAATTAAAATGTATTATTAATATAAAGAAAAGGAAAAGAAAAGAAAAGAAAAGAAAAGAAAAGAAAAGAAAAGAAAAGAAAAGAAAAGGAGGTTTCCACCATGGGTCTTCCAGATATGTTATCAAACATATATGGAATTCTGTTGCCAGAGACATTACAAGTTAATTCAAGAAGTCAATATTTGCTCAGTAGATGATAAATCTTGAGGCAAAACAAAGAGAAGCCCTAACTCCATCTAGCTGTTGGTCAGCTCAGCACTGGGACATGAAGGGAGCTCCAAGAGTCAATCAATAGATTGCCCCATTAGCTTGCCATGTCACCAAAATTCAGACTATTAGAATCAATCCAGAAAGGCCCTGTAGCATGCAAACACATTGCCTGGGAAGGTGGATATAGTAACAAACTGAAAAACTGTACTATACAAAACCATTTGCTTCGTACACACACTAAAGCCAGACATCCCTCCTTCCCTGTACATTTACACTGGCATCATGTAGAAACTGGTTCCTTCAGTTAACTTGTTCACATTTCTTTACAGACCTTGGGTTCACACAAGTACATTAATCACACAACTCTGGGGATGCATAGCCTGGCTTAGAATTCCAGCTCAGCCTTGTGATGTTGGGCTAGTTACTTGACTTCTCTATACCTCAGTTTCTTCATGGAAATGGAAATAATAATACTATCTACTGTATAGGGTTGTTTTGAGAATTCAGTGAGTTAAGTATTATCAACTACTTATAAAGTGCTTAGAACAATATCCAGTGTATGAATAAGTGTTAACCAGGTCAATGAACATTTTTATAATTGGTCTGGTGCATTTTAATTTATACCATTATAATTTACGTTATTTTCATAAAAGAATATAATTCAAAGGTGTGAATACACCATGAACACAGGACCCAAAATATTGACAATAATTTACATCTACTCACGTGCTTCTCCCCCATCTTATTCCCTACTTCTCCACAATTGTTGTAACCACAGATTTCACATCTACTTCATTTTGGTTATGGTTTTAACACATATATATTTCTAAAAGTATGTTGTTTCATTTCAGTTGTTTTCAATTTGATTAAAAGCGTGTCGCGGTGTACACAATTTCTGAGACTTTTTGAAACTCAATATTGCATTGTTGTATACGCCTATATTTTAAAGTAACCATTTTGTACAGTTTGGAGTGGGTTCTACCATTCTAAATCAATGCTCTACAAATTCCTAAGTTTGAAAAGGCGTCCAAATTGGGTGGACTCAACTAGTAATCAGTCAAGATTCTGGTGTTTGTGCACCTACAGAATAGAACAGCTTGGATGGGACAGACCCATGAGGCCCTCAGTTCAGTTGTCTTCTACATCTTACTTTTCCACTTGGATCTGCAAAGGAAGTCCACGCCAGGGGCTGTCACCCATGGAATGGCTCCAGGGCAAAACGATCCTCAGCCCTGACCCTGGCAGACTTCGGGCTCCTCATCCTCACATCAGGTCCTCTGCTCAGCTCTGCTCCTGGCACAGACATGGTTTCACTGAGGCTGTCCCAGGGAGGGACTGAGGCCAGTGAGGGCTGGGGTGGGGGCAGGGAGGGTGGAAGCATGCTAGGGAGGTCAGGAGACAGTTTGCCAGTGCACAGGGGAATCTCTGAACAGCATCCAAAAGCCCCCTGGTCCCTGAGAAGAATGAGGCATGGGGAGGAATGTTGGGATGGTGTAAGGACAAACTCAGCATCCATCACACATTGCCTCAAAACAAACCAGGGAAGAAAAGGCAGTGATTAGATCTATTCTGACAACATCCTAAAATGTATTTGGGACATCTTTCATAACCCCTTTAGAATCAAAAACTACCTAAAATTACTCTCTTCTTTCAAGCCAAGCCGATGTGGGAAATTCACAGAGAATACATTTTGGTCCTCTATAGGGTCTTTGGTGCAGATACCAAATAATCTCTGGGACTCCTTGGGGCCAGGAAAACAGCTCTGAATCCTAGATGCCTCCTTGGAAGCTCATCATCTGCCCATGCCCGCAAGGTGATTTCACCAAGGAAATTGACCAGTCCTGAGGACACAGTGATCACTGTCAGGCTAGGGAACAAGACAAGCACTGGCTCCTTCCTGCATTACATTGGGCTTTCGAAGCATTGATCTGTTAATATTTTTAAATGTTCTTTGAGCCTCCATCAGGAGTCCCTCCAGGTGCAAATATTAGCATCCCTGGACAGCAAAGGACAAGATCTCTAAATGCAAAAATGGTAGGTGAAAGTGGAGAGGGGCAGGGGGGCAGGAGAGAAGGTCGAGCTGGACCCTAAGTAAAGGAAGGACAACAGAGCTTCCAGAGGAAAGGCCTCCTCCAGGACTGTACCTTCACCTTCAAGCTTACCATGTCTGCTGAATTCTACCCAAATTCAGTGCCTGCAAGAAGAGAGGAGGCAGGAGAGCTCCACCAATGACTCTGCGACTTCAAGCGGCTCAGTGAAGCACTGGAGTCTCTGCTGTCATTGGTAAAATGAGCAAGTTGAACCTGCTGGCTTACAGTGTCTGTATCAACTCTCTTCATGATTTTGTGTTTAAAGTCAAATTCATAGTGTGCCTGGGTGGCTCAGCTGTTTAAGCGTCTGACTCTTGATTTCCACTCAGGTGGAAGCGTCTGGCGGTTTGTGAGTTCGAGCTGCACAGTGCAGAGCCTGCTTGGGATTCTCTCTCTGCCCCTCCCTGCTTGTGCACTCTCTCTCAAAATAAATAAATAATCTTAAAAAATAATAAAGCCAAATTCATTACTTACCTGTGTGCGCATACACACACATCAGATTCTCTACTTCTAGTCACAGCAAACACTCACTGAACTTCTGGACTCTCAAGTTCTGTTGTTCTATTTCTCTACTAACTTCAGCATCTATAGCACTGACTAAATTCCAGTAATAATGATGATGGTAATGATAATAATTATTGCTTTTATAGTAACAGTACATGCAGTGTGTCTCTAATAGCAATATATGCAATTATATAGTATTTTATGTATAATATTTATTATTATATATACCATACACAATATATACTATAATGATAACATTTTATTTTAAATGATATATTTTATGATGGTAGTTTTTATTATAATAATTACATACATTGCATGTATAATTATTATTTATATATATTATGTATACACACTATATGTACTGCTTAATATTCACCTTATATTCTATATACTATATATATACTCTATACATCCCATGCATGATATAAGAGCAGTTTTGACATAGCACTTACTATGTATTATGTCATAACATACACTTATTGACACATTTTACCCTCACTACAACCCTACTTCTGCAATTTTACAGATGAGGAAGCTGAGGCACAACTAGGATTTGCTCAAAGTCACATAGCCAGCAAGTGGCAGAGCTGGGACCTGAACTCAGTGAGATTTTAGCATCCTGGACCCCTACCTCAGGGGTTGGCCCACTAGGGCGCCTCTTCTCTAGTCCATGTTCAGACCTTGAAGCCGCCCCTGCTCCATCTTCCTCCCAGACAACTCTTACCATGGCCAGACTGAGTCCTGGCTCTGACCCTGTCCTTCCTCTGGGCATTGAAGTTTCTCTGCATGCTGAACCAACAGCCCCTCCAGCATTATGGTGCCCCCTCTCCACTCCTCCTCACTGCCCCCCACCCAGCTGCCACCCTTCTCACTTGCCCTGCAGCGGGCGGCTCTTCTTCCACCCATTCCTGGACTACTGGTGTCCCCAGGGTCCTCTCCTGCACCCAACACTCCCCATGGCTCCTCCAGACTCCTCGTCGGGCTCAGCAACAGCAGCAGCTCCTTTGTCCCGTGTCCAGCCTGACCCCAGCTGGGCTTTCTTTCTTTTAAGTTTTTACTTAAATTCCAGTTGGTTGGCATACAGTGTAATATTAGTTTCAGGTGCACAATTTAGTGATTCAACACTTACATATGACACCTGGTGCTCATCACAAGTACCCTCCTTAATCCGCATCATCTATTTCACCCATCCACCCACCCACCTCCCCTCTGGTAACTACGAGCTTGTTCTCTATAGTTAAGAGTCTGTTTCTTGGTTTGCCTCCCTCCCTTCCTTCCTTCCTTTCTTTCTTTCTTTCTTTCTTTCTTTCTTTCTTTCTTTCTTTCTTTCTTTTTCTTTCTTTTTATTTTAGAGAGACAGAAAGTCTGTGGGAGTTGGGGGGTAGGGGCAGAGGGAGAGAAATCATGACCTTGGGATCATAATGTGAGTCAAAATCAAGAGTGAGTCACTCAACAGTCTGATCTGCCCAGGCGCCCCACCTCTCTCCTTTTTCCCTATGCTTGTACTCTGTCCCCTGCTAGACTCTGTACCTGATATTTCCTTACCTTTGCCAACATGGCCAAAAGCAAACCCACATTTCCCTGCACAGCTGGACCTGCTCTGTTTTCCCTGTCTCTCACTGGAAATCCCACTGTCCACCTGTGCTCCCGACTAGAAACCTGAGAATCAACCCTGACACTTCCCACTCTCCCACTTTCCAAGCCCTGAGAGTCTGTCCCCCAAATTACCTCTTTGTGATGTTCTATGCTCCTCCGCTCCCCCCTCTCCCATGCCCACATGTCCCTGGATGGCTGTGCATACAGTGCAAGTCTAGCTATGCCCATTTCTTGGAAACCCTCCAAAAGTCCCCTGCAGGCCACAGTCTGAACTGCTTAGCAGACTGACAAGACTTTCTCTGTAAGCTTGGTTCTCTTGGCCTCTCCCACCACTCCCTTGTTTATACTTTATGCTCAAATAATACTTTCCCCTGAACGCCTCCACCTTCCTACTTTAACTCAGACCATTCCCTTCACCTGGAAAAGCCCCCAGTTCCCCAGTTAATGTCATACATCCATCTTGCCTCCATGTTACCCTCCTCCTTGACCTCCACTAGACCTTCTTCTGCCTTCTTAAATCACCCCATGCATACTTCCTAAATAACCCTGTCTATGCCTCAAGAGTGTCCTTGCCATGCTGCAGTTAATGTCTAGTTCACATGAGGTGTTAGAGGGCATCTCCTGTGACATGCACCTTGGCGAACTTTGCTCAAGCACACTGTGGCCCCATACCTTCCTGACAGTCCTCCCTGCTCCAAAGACCATGGTTCTGGGATTCTAAGGCAACTTGAGAGTTCCCCCATCTCTTCCCCTCACTCATACCCTCTCTCCCTTTCTCTATCACAGTATTCTTCAAGGAACATCCCCAATGCCACCCTTTCAGAGAGTATCTTGGTTGTTCACAATCAAGTGCAAACCTCTCACTTCTCTTATTTTATTTATTTTTAATTTTTTAATGTTTATTTATTTTTGAGAGAGAGAGAAACAGAGCTGGAGTGGGAGAGGGGCAGACAGAGAGGGAGACAAAGAATCTGAAGCAGGCTCCAGGCTCTGAGCTGTCAACGCAGAGCCCAACGCAGGGCTCGAACCCACGAACCACGAGATCATGACCTGAGCTGAAGTTGGCACTTAACTGACTAAGCCACCCAGGCGCCCCTCACTTCTTTTAATAAGAAGGAAGGACATAGAGTCACAGCACTGGAGGGACAGGGGAGGAAACAGAGGAAGAAAGGACAAGAGAGCTTGCATGAAAGGGGGACCAGGAGAATAATCACAGGGTAAGAGACAATGACAGAGGAACAAGGATGGAATTTCTAAAAAGTGATGTAGGTTAAGAATTAGATCTCCTTTAACATTCTTTGACAGATACTTGCAAAGATTGGGATTATATATTTTTTATTACTTTTGTTTGTTAGACTGTGTTTCTGTGAATGTGACAAAGTACTCAGACTGGGCCATCAAAGGTCTGAAATCTTATATGGGCTACATAATAAAATAAAAATTACCTGCATGTTGTCACGTATACCACCTGTCTGTCTGTATATATATATATATGTGTGTGCATGTGAGCATGTGTGTGTGCAACTGTTGTGTGTATGTGTATGCATGCACTGAGCTTTGGGGACTCCATTCCACCCCTCAGTGCTTTTGGTGGGGAGTGTGGAGGGATGATATGAAAGTCAGGTAATCAGCTCTGCATCTGGACTATGGGTTGTCCGCTGTTGGTTAATCTGCACCTAGGCTCCATAAAGAATGACTACTGCTTGTCAGATTCCCAAGCATCAGGCTGCTACTCTTCCTTGAACAACCTACTCTGCCACAAACCGAACAAACACTGAATTTTAATGGAAATCTACATTTGTTTTTTTCAGAATTAGGGCAAGTGTCCCAACGCAGCACTGGTAGGAAAATAAGGAAATAGTGCAAAATAAAATTGATAACCCCCGAGCCAGACTTATCAAAAAGAAAAAAGAACAGACACAAATAAAAAAATCACAAACAACAGAGGAGAGATCACAACCAACATCACAGAAATACAAAAATTAGAGAATATTGTGAAAAATTATATACCAACAAATTGGGCAATCTGGAAGAAATGGATAAATTTCTAGAAACATATAAACTACCAAAACTGAAAACAGGAAGAAATAGAAAACTTGAAGAGACCAATAACAAGCAAAGAAATGGAATCAGTAACCAAAAATCTCCCAACAAACAAAAGTCCAGGGCCAGATGGATTCTCAGGGGATTCTATCAAACATTTAAAGAATTAATACCTAGTTTTCTCAAACTATTCCGAAAAATAGAAATGGAAGGAAAATTTTCAAACTCCTTCTACAAGGCCAGCATTCCCTTGATTCTAAAACCAAAGAATCCACTAAAAAAGAGAATTACAGGCCAATATCTCTGATGAACATGGATGCAAAAATTCTCAACAAGATACTAGCAAATCAAATTCAACAGTACATAAAAAGAATTATTCACCACGATCAAGTGGGATTAATTCCTGGGTTGCAAGGTGGTTCAACATTCACAAATCAATCAACATGATACACCACATTAGGAAAAGAAAGGATAAGAACCACATGATCCTCTCAAAATATGCAGAAAAAGCATTTGACAAAGTGTAACATCCATTCTTGATAAAAACCCTCAACAAAGTAAGGACAGATGGAACACACCTCAATATCATAAAGGCCATATACAAAAGACCCACAGCTAACATCATCCTCAATGGAAAAAAACTGAAAGGTTTTCCTCTATGATCAGGAATAAGACAGGATGTCCACTTACTGACATTATTTAACACAGTACTGAAAGTCCTAGGCTCAGCAATCAGACAACAAAAAGAAATAAAAGGCATCCAAATTGGCAAGTTAGAAGTCAAATATTCACTCTTAGCAGATGACATGATACTCTATGTAGAATACCCAAAAGACTCCACCAAGAAATTGCTAGAACCGATACATGAATTCAGTAAAGTCACAGGTTATAAAATCAATGTACAGAAATCTGTTTCACGTTCTATGCACAAATAATAAAGTAGCAGAAAGAGAAATCAAGGAATCTATCCCATTTACAATTGCACCAAAAACCTTAAGATACCTAGGAATAAACCTAACCAAAGAGGTAAAACATCTGTACTCTGAAAATTACAGAACACTTATGAAAGAAATTGAAGAGAACACAAAGAAATGGAAAAACATTCCACACTCATGGATAGAAGTACAAATATTATTCAAATGTCTACTACCCAAAACCACCTACATATTTAATGCAATGCCTATCAAAATATCACCAGTATATTTCACAGAGCTAGAACAAATAATCCTAAAATTTGTATGGAACTACAAAAGACTCTGAATAGCCAAACCAGTCTGGAAAAAGGAAAGCAAAGCTGGAGGCATCACAATTCCAGACTTTGAGTTATATAACAAAGCTGTAGTGACCAAGACAGTATGGTACTGGCACAAGAAAGTACACATAGATTAATGCAACTGAACAGAAAATCCAGAAATGGACCCACAACAATACAGTCAACCAATCTTCAACAAAGCCGGAAAGACTATCCAATGTAGAAAAAAGGACCATCTCTTCAACAAATGGTGTTGGGAAACTGGACAGCAACATACAGAAAAATGAAACTGGACCACTTTCTTACACCATACACAAAAATAAATTCAAAATGGATGAAAGAGATAGGAAACCATCAAAATCCTAGAGGAGAACACAGGCAGGAACCTCTTTCACATTGGCCATAGCAACTTCTTACTAGACATATCTCTGGAGACAAGGGAAACAAAAGCAAAAATGAACTATTGGGACCTCATCAAGATAAAAGCCTTCTGCACAGTAAGGAAACAATCAATAAAACTAAAAGACAACCAACAGAATGGGAGAAGATATTTGCAAATGACAGATAGAGGGTTACTTTGCAAAATCTATAAAGAACTTATCAAACTCAACACCCAAAAAACAAATAATCCAATGCAGATATAGGCAGAAGACATGAGTAGACATTTTTCCAAAGAAGACAGCCAGATGGCCAACAGACACATGAAAAATGATGCTCAACATTACGCATCATCAGGAAAATACAAATCAAAACCACAATGAGATACCACCTCACACCTGTCAGAATAACTAAAATTAACAACACAGGAAACAAGATGTTGCCAACAGATGTTGGCAAGGATGTGGAAAAAGGGGAACCCTTTAGCACTGTTGGTGGGAATGCAAACTGGTGCAGCCACTCTGGAAAACATATGGAGGTGCCTCAAAAAGTTAAAAATAGAACTACCCTATGATCCAGCAATTGCACTACTATTGGATATTCACCCAAATGACACAAAAATACTAATTTGAAGGGAAACATGCAACCTGATATTTATAGCAGCATTATCAATAAGAGTCAAATTATGGAAAGAGCCTAAAAGTCCATCAACTGATGAATGGATAATGAAGATGTGGTATATACATACAGTGGAATATTACTCAGCCATAAAAAAGAATGAAATCTTGCCATTTACAATGATGTGTGTGGAGCTAGAGTATATTACGCTAAGCAAAATAAGTCAGAGAAAAAAAAATACCATATGATTTCACTCATATGTGGAATTTAAGAAATGAAACAGATGAGCATAGGGAGGGGTAAAGAGAAGGAAGCAAACCATAAGAGACTCTTAACTATAAGAGAACAAACTGAGGGTTGGTGGAGGGGTGAAAGGAGATGAGTTACATGGTAGATGAGTATTAAGGGGGGGCATTTGTGATGAGCACAGGGTGCTGTATGTAAGTGATGAATCACTGAATTCTATCCCTGAAAATAATTTACACTATATATTAACTAACTGGAATTTAAGTAAAAACTTGAAACTACAAAAAAAATAGCAATAAAAAAAGGTTACACTGTACATACTGCTCAGTAAACTGCTTTTTCATTACTATATCATATATATCTTTCCAAACCAACAAACACACTTTTATAACATGTTTTCAATAATTGCAGACTACCCCATTGTGTATGAATATGCCAGAATTAATTTGCCTATTCCATTTTGTGCTACATTTTAATTATTTCCTGTATTTATAAAACATTTCCTTGGAACTAAATCTTTAAACAGATCATTATAATTTTCTTAGGATAAGGTTCTGGACAAATAAAGACTAGGAAACAAAGAGGTTTTTTTTTTTTTTAAGCTGTTAAAGCTTTTAGTATTCATTGCTTCACTGAGTTCCAAAAATGAATATACCATTTTTGTTACAATTGATAGAAATGTCTGGTGGCCCTGCATTCCGACTAACATTATGTATTATTCAAATATATTTCTGAAATGTCTGCCTCTGTTAAATGCTGTTAATTTTTAAGTATGGGTTCTACATATTATTTGCTGCCATTGTGAGTGAACTCACTTTCATATGTTTTATAACTGATGATTACTGGTATAGAGGAGAATTACAGATTTTCCCCTTCTATTTGATTTCCAGCCATACTTGTCAACTCTCTTACAATAGTTTTCTGGTTGCTTATTTTAAGTTTTTCAAATGGAAAATAGTCTGATCTGTCAATGATAATGATATCATCTGTAAGTCTCCCTTTCCAAAATTCTTTCTCCATAATCTGTTGTACTTCGTTGGCTAATTCAGTGTAAAACAGCATTGAGTTATAGAAAGGGCAGTGGCAATCTTTTCTTATTTCTAACTTTAATGAGACTGTCTCTAAAGTTTCTCCATGAAATGTGATGTTTCTTCTTAAGATCGATGTTTAATCAATTAGCAATTTCAGCTGTTTTCAGTAACAGAAGAGTAAATTCAAATTGGCCTATGAAATAAATGAGAAGTTGCACAGCAAGTTCAGGCCAGTCTTGTTCTAGCCAATTGTCCCTCTTCTCAGTGAAGACTGCTTCCTGTTTTGGTCCCAAGATGTCTGCCAGAGGCTTCTGAGGACTACATGTTTTCTTGTTCACATAACAGAAAGAGAACATCCCTCCACATAACTACTTTCCCAGGAACCAGAAGAAATATCTTTACATCACATCAGTCCAATGGATAGTCCCTTACTAATTCTTAAAGACAAGTCACTATGGCCAAGAGGACAGGTAGGTTATGCTAGTTGGCTTGCGTCAATTAGAAAATAGACATGAAGTGACCGAAAACAGTATAAGTGTCCCCTGTAATCATCTTTATTAAATTAAGGATCCATCTTTCTTGTCCTAGTTCAAAGACTTTTATCAGAAACAGATACTGGCATTCATCAAATGCCTGTTCAACATTTATTTTCCTTTTCCTTACATCTTTCTTAAGATACTTATAATTGTTTCTACACTTCAAGATTCTTAGAATGATTTTTTTTACATAAATATCAGTAAATAATGCAAAAGTTTCAAAAGACAGTCCAGCTTGGATATGGCCTTTTGGGAGCCTCCTGACCACTGGGGTCTCCAACAATCCAAAAGCTCTCCATGAGTCAATAGGCCACCATGTTAGCTTTAAAAAAGTCCATGTTGTCCCAGCTTGTGAAGACAAAAACATCATGAATAGGCCCTGAGTCCAATCTACCCTTTCAACTTGGTTTCCAACCAAGCTGAGCTTAGAGTTTCCTGTGCAATATCCTGTGGAAATTCTGGTAATTTCTACCACTGTATCATGACTCTTGCTCTTCCCTCCTCCTCAAATACCCCTACCCATATCACTACATATCCTGATTATTTATGAACTCATCTTCCCTTTAAATTCATTTAGGATAGGCTTTCTGTATCTGATTTGCATTTATGTCAAGCTTAGCGTAATACTTGTATTTGACAATAGTATGTATCACAAATTATTTTACTCAGAAATATTTTTAAATATCACCTTTCTGGCCATGAATTTCTAGGTCACTGGCTGGGCCTAAGCAAAACATTCAATACATGAGGGATAAAGTGACTGAGCTTTACTTTCTTCTGGATGTCTCCTTATTGCTCTATACTCAGCTCTCCTTGGCCCCATTGGGAAATAGTCTTAAATGGTGCCTTCTGTTGGATCACAGTCTTAATGGGGTCACTGTAAATTTCACCTATCAAACAAACATTTCTGAAACTCAAACCTGAGTTTGAGTGGGGACACTCAAACCTGAGCAGGTGGGGGACACTCAGCTTTTGCCAAATCACCACCAGTTTTGCAAACAAGAAGTTATCAAGAAAGAACTGAGAGAAGCATGTGTATCACTGGCAAGACTGTGTGGAAGCTGACTGATGTCTTCAAGTGAAGATCACTCTCCTGGTCCATTACTTAGGCCCTGATATAGAGCTATTAGAGAGACAATATTTCCCTTGCTTCATACCTTTTGCCTTGTCTCTGAGGGAAGACACTGAGTAAATCTGAGTCCTCCTGGGAAATATAAGCCTATGTTTATTTCATAGTTATCCAGTGTTTGTTATTTCAGACCACTGTCATGAGTAAAGGAGAGAATGCACTGGGGCAAATAGATGAGGGTGGAAGTGAAAATTTTGCCCTAATAAACAACTGTGCTTAAGCCTCTTTCTTATTTCTGTAAATCAGCTCAAGTCTGCTTGCCTTCATGCCAAAGATAGGTGGGAAATTATATAATTATTAGATAAATTTTGGACTGTCCACTTGATCATCCCAGATAGTGAAATAAGACCATCAGTGTCCCAGGGCGCCTGGGTGGCGCAGTCGGTTGAGCGTCCAACTTCAGCCAGGTCACGATCTCGTGGTCCGTGAGTTCGAGCCCCGCGTCAGGCTCTGGGCTGATGGCTCAGAGCCTGGAGCCTGTTTCCGATTCTGTGTCTCCCTCTCTCTCTGCCCCTCCCCCATTCATGTTCTGTCTCTCTCTGTCCCAAAAATAAATAAACATTGAAAGATCATCAGTGTCCCAATATATTTCAATTCAACCACTGTCTGAAACTTGTTTTAGCACAACCCAAACCCACAGTACTGGTGCCCTGTCCCTGGCTCCTTTCACCCATACTTAATGCCATGTATTGCCTCCAAGGCTTTTCAGAACCACTCAGACTTATACAGTCAATAGACTTATGGAGGTCAGAGCTGCACTGGATTTCAGAGAGCCTGTTTCTACAGATGAGAACCCAGGTGAGCATCCAGACAGCCTTAGTAACTCACCTAAGTTTACACCCCTTGTTGGTACACAGTGCAGCACCATAACTCTGACCTCTCCAGACAAAGAGTGGCATTCTTTCCATGGGAACTCAAAGCTATTATTTTACTTTGCAAGGACCCTATTGGTTGCTATCAACATTTGATCAGTCAAGTTCAGAACCAGTGGTTTTGCCACTGATCTCCTACTAGCCCAGTGTGGGTTCTTTGGAAAAGTATCTGTGTAATTTTGCCAATTATGCATGAAGCCACATTTTCTGACAGAGACAATAAGCCATTCATTGGGGGAATTAAACTAATGTATCATTTTATATTCATAGCTATCCCCAGGACTATATGTGGTATTTTGTCCACAATATTAATTGCTCTAACCTTCAGAGAACATAAAACAGATTAAAGTTTTAAAACATCTATAAAAACAAAATTTGCTAAACATTCTAAAAACCAATTCAATTGAAGTCCAGGAAGAAAAAGATGTGAGGGATTTAAACAATTTTTTTCTGTTTTCACAGCATAAAACAAGAAATTTGGGGTTGTATGGACCTTGTTGAGAGCCAGGAAGAGGCTGGCTGTATAATATACATGATCCCAAATGCTAAGGTACCATTTCTATTGGAGTTGTGTTTTGCATTGATCATTCGTGTGGTTTGGTCCCCCTTGAAAGACATGATCGTTTTATGGGCCAATCACTCAAAGAAGGAAACTAGAGAGAGGATCTACCCACTGTCTCCTGCTTTTAATCTCTTGGCTTTGAGGATACATCCAGGTGTGTGGGACTCAGTTATAGGAGCTAAGATGGTGCTTACCATTTAGGGATACAAAGGCATCTTTGGGAATCTCATGAAAGTTGTGGACTCTATTCCCAGAAAAAATTCTTAGGCACACAAACAAATATTCAATTGCAATTTCAAAGCACTGATAGCCCTTGCTGAAATTCATCCATGGACTTCTCAACGTCCACTCAGGATCTGAGGTAGCAGAAAGCTGGGGCTTAAGAGGAATGTATCCCCTGCATTGCAAGAATCAAACAAATCAAAACAAGAAAACGCTGTACTTTATAGCCATATTATTTAACCTGTGGTTCCTTTCAGTGTATAGTTCCATTCTGTAATCCACAAAACTTTAGGGAAGTTCTGTTGAGTGTCAGACTTTTTCAATTATATGACTAAGGAGAAGAGCTGTGTCCCTACTCAGTCCAGAACATGAGTAAGAAATCTTCAAGAAGGTGACATTTGAAAGGACAAGATCTGGACTATGTGATCCAGTTACCCCACACATGAAGGATATTCTCCCTGTATAAAGTGGGTTTCAATTTTCTATATAGGAATGGGCACATGTTTTACAGTTGACTATGAAACCCCACGATGCTGGTGAAGATATTTTGACAGTACAACCCAATCATCAGAGGCTGCAAGGTCATCCTTGTAGTTTGTTCTTGCCTTCCTGAATGATCTGCTTGTCATGCAGGGAGATCTACCTTTGCTTCAGGACCTGGTTTCAGTCTTGATCAAACAGAGTAAAAAGAAGCTAATGTTAAGCTAGAAAAAGACAAATACTGAACAGTATCACTTATATGTGGAATATAAAAAGAAAAAAAGTTGAACTCATTGAAACAGAGAGTAGAAAGGTGGTTATCAGAACATTGGGAGTGGTGGAAATGGGGAGATGTTGGACAAAGAGTATAAAATTTCAATTATGAGATGCATATGTTCTGGGGATCTAACATACAGCAGAGTGGCTACAGTAATAATAATGTACTGTGTACTGAAAAGTGGTTAAGAGGGTAGGTTTTAAATATTCTCACCACAAAAAAATATAATTATGTGAAGTGATGGGTGTGTCAATTAACTTGATTGTGGTAATCATTTCACAATGTTTACATGTATCAAACCATCACATTATATACTTTCAATATATACAATTTTGCAATTATACTTCAGTAAAGCTGGGGGTAAGAAGCTGATGTCATTGAGAAAGCCTCCCCACCTCAGAAAGTCCACTCTTCATCTTGATCTAGCTTCTGAGTAGCAGCATCCTGAATTAGTTACTCTCATCTCTTGGATCTGAGGGGTGGAACTGAGTCACCTGAAAAGCTTCTACTCAAGGAGGAAGTATCTTCCTGCAGTTTGTTCTCAGGGTAGGTACAGTATGCTGAATGTCAGAAAAGCATATGAAAGCTGGGGACCCAGAGTGATCTAGCAGAGGTGACAACTGGTCCATGGGCACCCCCACCAAGATGGATGGGAGGTGGTGAGATTTAGAAGTGGTTGGCACCAGAAGGGCCTAGACTTGGGTTCAAAGGAAGGCTATAATATCTGGCAGGGATCCTGTAAAAGCAGAGCTGGTTTCTAGGACTTAGAGGGTGCAAGGGTACAAGCTAGGTCACCATGCAAGGACTCCAGGACAGGAGACATGGCAGGACCTATCATATGAACTTATGTGCACAGAGGCTCTGGGTTACAAACAAGAAGGGCAGACACAAGGGAAATTTGAGAACAAGCCCAGAAATGTAAAAGGAGTTGGTGGATCCCTCATGGGGACAAAGGAAGAGAGAGACAAAGCAAAGAGGCAGGAACCACATCATGAGAGAGACAAGGAAATGAAACTCTTATCAGTGCAAGTAAACTGTGGGTGGCTGAGTCCCAAAACTAGACTATCCCATGTATAACATCATCCTTAACAAATACTCCTGGTTCCAGAAAAGTTCAAGACCACACGATAGTCTTAACATAAGCCTTACCTGATATATGAACCAACATCAGACATTAGTCACAAAAATCAGAGGGCAATAAAGTGTGTTCAACCTCAAGATCCCATTCAAGTGTGGATGTCTCTGAGATTCCTGGGATCAGTAAGCATCATTGCATTTACTAAGTCTACCCTCCAATCAAAACCCAAATTTTGAGTTTTGAAGCAATTTCTAATAAAATAAATCTATATTTGACTCACCTTCCCACCAGAAAAAATAGAGTGAACATCTGTAGGGTCCCAGGTGTCAAGAACTCTGCAAGGCCTTATGAAATACTGACACTCAGAATAAATAATATCCTTGCCTTTGTATCTGATATTACACCTCAGACTCTATTGGCCTCTGCTTAAAAGTCACTCCACATGTGACTTAATCTTCTAGAGACCTTTGGGGGAACCCAGAGTTCCCCAAATGGGGGAACTCATTTGTCCATGAGGTAGACAAATGGATCCTGGAAATTTCGAATATGAACACTCTACTTCTGATGATGGAAATCACACCTATAGGTTGTTTCATTGGCTATCCTCCATGCAAACTCCTCAAAAGGACATTCAGTCTCCACTCACATGAAATTCCCCTGAGCCTTTCTCACAGGGATTATCAAGTTTTAAAGGAAATCGAATCTGTTTGCATCCTCAGCAAACCTGTCCTCTCTAAATTGACCTGATTTTTCATGGAGGTTAATCTCCAACAGGCTACAGCTATAATTGGATCCACGTTAATACTTCCTTTTCCTCTTAATCTTCTTTGTGAAAGATACACTTGCCATTATGGAAAACATTTGATTGTGCTTTCTGACCCATGCCTGAAGGTGGAAATTCAATATGAGAACCCCTTACTTCTCAGTTCCTTTGAAGATCTGCTCAGCAGATGAAGGCTTTGTGAGTGGCTGGCTCCAGCTTTTACATATTTGGCATTGAATTTCACCTAGTGCTAATGGCACCAATGGCTATATAAGCATTTATAAGAAAAAGCAAATGAAACTGTAAACAAATGAGACAAATGGATTCAAAATAGGGAACGTCCATTTGAGAAGAATTTGCAGAATTTTAAACTTAACTCAGTGTTTTACTTTATTTTTTCTAATCTTGCTCCATGTAGAAACTTTTAAAAGTACTACAGAAAAGTGTGTGGTGGGGGAAGAGAATGCACCAAAAAAAGAAGTTTCTCATAATTCTACCATCCAGAATCAATACAGTTCCTTTTGACCTATGTCTTCCTCCATCATGTTTTCATGCATTTTGAACCCAGTGGAGATGAAATTCTATATAGCATTCACCATCTTGGAATATTTATGGAATAAGCAATTTCCTACATAATTAAAAGTAAAACTTAAACATTATTCTTAAGGAATCCCATAATATTCTACTGCAGGAATGTTCCATGATCTACTTAATCATTACTTTAATGACACATGTTTACATTTTCAACTTCTCACTTTTGTAAATAACCCTGCAGCAGCCATTTTTGGATCTTTGGCCATAAATCCGGGCTGTGCTTAGGATTATCCCTTCAGGAAAGATTCTTAGGAAGAAACATATATGGTCAAAGGAAATGGACTTTTTTCCAGGCCCTGACACATGTTGTGAAATTGCTGAGCTTTTTGCTTTGGAAATAAACAGTTAAAGCAAGCAGCCTAAGTACCTCAAATATAATAGGTTCATTCAGCTGTCTGTTATACAAGCAGGAAGACAGGATTCTACTGCCCATCCCATGAGGTGAATCAGTTAGACACAGAAATTACTCAATAACAGAAGCTATAATTATACCTTCCTGTATTTTCCAAGTTTTATACAGAAAATTTATAAACCATAAAATGGTTGTGAATTTTTAGAGTTGCACAGTAAGCTGTTGCCCACTGCTTCTCAGGCAATAGTAGGAGAAGCATCATTGCTCGTCTCTTTATAGTATACAGTTTATGCAGTTTATAAAGCCCTCTCCAGAGCATTTCTTTAAGCAATCCTCTCCAAAGTGCTTAAGCTAGGCAGCTCAGGTGTTATCATCCCCATTGTACAGATGAAAAAACTGGGCTTCCCCAAATTTAAGTACCTTACTGAAGAAGTGGACAAGAAAGCCTTGTGGACAACCAAAGCTAAAAGAGTTGACGTTATTTGTTTTCAACTCCTTTTACTTAACCTTTCTCTTGCTCTTGTTTATATGAAGTTTATATGCTGCTATGGAAACAGAGCCTGGGTAGCCACGAGCATAGTACAAAACTGAAGACAGAAAGAACAAGTGCATATCTGCTTAATGTCCCACTTGAGTGTGTTGCCTGGTGAGGAACGAGCTACATTCCTGATATTTCTTTCTTTGAGTCTGAATAACATGTGAGTGAGCTGCTTTGTATAATATATTCTTTGTTCAGGGAGAAGCAGTTGTTGGTATTAGGGCAATGGTTGACACTACTTAGATATAAGATGGCCTAGGGCAGGGGCAATGGTTTATTGTTGTCCATTATCCACGGGGATCCCAGAATTATGGTGTAAAGTGTCTATCATCTCAGGTACTTTAAACATCATGATACTTAAAACGTGTACAGCCCTCTCAACTACTTCAGAGATAACTTGTTGCATTTTGGTCCTCACAGCTACCTAAGGTTGTTGTTATTATCTTCATCCACAGAGAGCAAATTGAGGCATTATGTATCAGAAACTAGCTAGATGCTCTCCCTGAGTGCTCAAGAAGACTATCTTTCCCAGACTCCTTTGCGGTTAGGATGGGGCCATATGTTTGGGTCTTGGCCAGGGGATTGTGGGCAGAAGTAATAGAACTTACTGAAGGCCAGACTATGCAATTTCCTTTGTGATCCTCTACACTCTCTTTCTTCATAGGCCAGTTAAATGAGGAGGATACAGTAAAGGATTCCAAGAAGGCTCTTGAAGGCAGAAGAGCCATCATAGGAAAGGAAACTGGATCCCTGAATCATGATGTGGAGGAAAGCCACTAGCTCCTCCTTGAACTGTAATACAAGTGAGAAACAAACACTGATGATGTAAAGTTGTAAGATGTGAAATTTATTTGCTTTTGCTGCTTTGCCTAACCTAGCATACTCATACAAAATGACTGACTCAAGAATACCTACAAATGACACTCAGGTTATAGCATTCTCCTGTAACTTCTGTTGTGTTGCCCTTATTTTTTTTTTAATTTTTTAACGTTTATTTATTCTTTTTTTTTAATTGCTACTATATTTTATTTTTATTTTTTTTATATGAATGTATTGTCAAATTGGTTTCCATACAACACCCAGTGCTCATCCCAAAAGGTGCCCTTCTCAATACCCATCACCCACCCTCTCCTCCCTCCCACCCCCCATCAACCCTCGCTTTGTTCTCAGTTTTTAACAGTCTCTTATGCTTTGGCTCTCTCCCACTCTAACCTCTTTTTTTTTTTTTTTTTTTTTTTTCTTTTTTCCTCCCCCTCCCCCATGGGTTCCTGTTAAGTTTCTCAGGATCCACATAAGAGTGAAACCATATGGTATCTGTCTTTCTCTGTATGGCTTATTTCACTTAGCATCACACTCTCCAGTTCCAACCACGTTGCTACAAAAGGCCATATTTCATTTTTTTCTCATTGCCACGTAGTATTCCATTGTGTATATAAACCACAATTTCTTTATCCATTCATCAGTTGATGGACATTTAGGCTCTTTCCATAATTTGGCTATTGTTGAGAGTGCTGCTATGAACATTGGGGTACAAGTGCCCCTATGCATCAGTACTCCTGTATCCCTTGGATAAATTCCTAGCAGTGCTATTGCTGGGTCATAGGGTAGGTCTATGTTTAATTTTCTGAGGAAACTCCACACTGCTTTCCAGAGCGGCTGCACCAATTTGCATTCCCACCAACAGTGCAAGAGGGTTCCCGTTTCTCCACATCCTCTCCAGCATCTAGAGTCTCCTGATTTGTTCATTTTGGCCACTCTGACTGGCGTGAGGTGATACCTGAGTGTGGTTTTGATTTGTATTTCCCTGATAAGGAGCGACGCTGAACATCTTTTCATGTGCCTGTTGGCCATCCGGACGTCTTCTTTAGAGAAGTGTCTATTCATGTTTTCTGCCCATTTCTTCACTGGGTTATTTGTTTTTCAGGTGTGGAGTTTGGTGAGCTCTTTATAGATTTTGGATACTAGCCCTTTGTCCAATATGTCATTTGCAAATATCTTTTCCCATTCTGTTGGTTGCCTTTTAGTTTTGTTGGTTGTTTCCTTTGCTGTGCAGAAGCTTTTTATCTTCATAAGGTCCCAGTAATTCACTTTTGCTTTTAATTCCCTTGCCTTTGGGGATGTGTCGAGTAAGAGATTGCTACGGCTGAGGTCAGAGAGGTCTTTTCCTGCTTTCTCCTCTAAGGTTTTGATGGTTTCCTGTCTCACATTCAGGTCCTTTATCCATTTTGAGTTTATTTTTGTGAATGGTGTGAGAAAGTGGTCTAGTTTCAACCTTCTGCATGTTGCTGTCCAGTTCTCCCAGCACCATTTGTTAAAGAGGCTGTCTTTTTTCCATTGGATGTTCCTTCCTGCTTTGTCAAAGATGAGTTGGCCATAAGTTTGTGGGTCTAGTTCTGGGGTTTCTATTCTATTCCATTGGTCTATGTGTCTGTTTTTGTGCCAATACCATGCTGTCTTGATGATGACAGCTTTGTAGTAGAGGCTAAAGTCTGGGATTGTGCCTCCTGCTTTGGTCTTCTTCTTCAAAATTACTTTGGCTATTCGGGGCCTTTTGTGGTTCCATATGAATTTTAGGATTGCTTGTTCTAGTTTCGAGAAGAATGCTGGTGCAATTTTGATTGGGATTGCATTGAATGTGTAGATAGCTTTGGGTAGTATTGACATTTTGACAATATTTATTTTTCCAATCCATGAGCAGGGAATGTCTTTCCATTTCTTTAAGTCTTCTTCAATTTCCTTCATAAGCTTTCTATAGTTTTCAGCATACAGATCCTTTACATCTTTGGTTAGATTTATTCCTAGGTATTTTATGCTTCTTGGTGCAATTGTGAATGGGATCAGTTTCTTTATTTGTCTTTCTGTTGCTTCATTGTTAGTGTATAAGAATGCAACTGATTTCTGTACATTGATTTTGTATCCTGCAACTTTGCTGAATTCATGTATCAGTTCTAGCAGACTTTTGGTGGAGTCTATCGGATTTTCCATGTATAATATCATGTCATCTGCAAAAAGCGAAAGCTTGACTTCATCTTTGCCAATTTTGATGCCTTTGATTTCCTTTTGTTGTCTGATTGCTGATGCTGGAACTTCCAGCACTATGTTAAACAACAGCAGTGAGAGTGGGCATCCCTGTCGTGTTCCTGATCTCAGGGAAAAAGCTCTCAGTTTTTCCCCGTTGAGGATGATGTTAGCTGTGGGCTTTTCATAAATGGCTTTTATGATCTTTAAGTATGTTCCTTCTATCCCGACTTTCTCAAGGGTTTTTATTAAGAAAGGGTGCTGGATTTTGTCAAAGGCCTTTTCTGCATCGATTGATAGGATCATATGGTTCTTCTCTTTTTTTTTGTTAATGTGATGTATCACGTTGATTGATTTGCGAATGTTGAACCAGCCCTGCATCCCAGGAATGAATCCCACTTGATCATGGTGAATAATTCTTTTTATATGCCGTTGAATTTGATTTGCTAGTATATTATTGAGAATTTTTGCATCCATATTCATCAGGGATATTGGCCGGTAGTTCTCTTTTTTTACTGGGTCTCTGTCTGGTTTAGGAATCAAAGTAATACTGGCTTCATAGAATGAGTCTGGAAGTTTTCCTTCCCTTTCTATTTCTTGGAATAGCTTGAGAAGGATAGGTATTATCTCTGCTTTAAACGTCTGGTAGAACTCCCCTGGGAAGCCATCTGGGCCTGGACTCTTATTTGTTGGGAGATTTTTGATAACCGATTCAATTTCTTCGCTGGTTATGGGTCTGTTCAAGCTTTCTATTTCCTCCTGATTGAGTTTTGGAAGAGTGTGGATGTTCAGGAATTTGTCCATTTCTTCCAGGTTGCCCAATTTGTTGGCATATAATTTTTCATAGTATTCCCTGATAATTGTTTGTATCTCTGAGGAATTGGTTGTAATAATTCCATTTTCATTCATGATTTTATCTATTTGGGTCATCTCCCTTTTCTTTTTGAGAAGCCTGGCTAGAGGTTTGCCAATTTTGTTTATTTTTTCAAAAAACCAACTCTTGGTTTCGTTGATCTGCTCTACAGTTTTTTTAGACTCTATATTGTTTATTTCTGCTCTGATCTTTATTATTTCTCTTCTTCTGCTGGGTTTGGGGTGTCTTTGCTGTTCTGCTTCTATTTCCTTTAGGTGTGCTGTTAGATTTTGTATTTGGGATTTTTCTTGTTTCTTGAGATAGGCCTGGATTGCAATGTATTTTCCTCTCAGGACTGCCTTCGCTGCGTCCCAAAGCGTTTGGATTGTTGTATTTTCATTTTCGTTTGTTTCCATATATTTTTTAATTTCTTCTCTAATTGCCTGGTTGACCCACTCATTCGTTAGTAGGGTGTTCTTTAACCTCCATGCTTTTGGAGGTTTTCCAGACTTTTTTCTGTGGTTGATTTCAAGCTTCATAGCATTGTGGTCTGAAAGTATGCATGGTATAATTTCAATTCTGGTAAACTTATGAAGGGCTGTTTTGTGACCCAGTATGTGATCTATCTTGGAGAATGTTCCATGTGCGCTCGAGAAGAAAGTATATTCTGTTGCTTTGGGAGGCAGAGTTCTAAATATATCTGTCAAGTCCATCTGATCCAATGTCTCATTCAGGGCCCTTGTTTCTTTACTGACCGTGTGTCTAGATGATCTATCCATTTCTGTAAGTGGGGTGTTAAAGTCCCCTGCAATTACCACATTCTTATCAATACAGTTGCTTATGTTTATGAGTAGTTGTTTTATATATTTGGGGGCTCCGGTATTCGGCGCATAGACATTTATAATTGTTAGCTCTTCCTGATGAATAGACCCTGTAACTATTATATAATGTCCTTCTTCATCTCTTCTTACAGCCTTTAATTTAAAGTCTAGTTTGTCTGATATAAGTATGGCTACTCCAGCTTTCTTTTGGTTTCCAGTAGCATGATAAATAGTTCTCCATCCCCTCACTCTCAATCTAAAGGTGTCCTCAGGTCTAAAATGAGTCTCTTGTAGACAGCAAATAGATGGTTCTTGTTTTTTTATCCATTCTGATACCCTATGTCTTTTGGTTGGCGCATTTAATCCATTTACATTCAGTGTTATTATAGAAAGATACGGGTTTAGAGTCATTGTGATGTCTGTATGTTTTATGCTTGTAGTGATGTTTCTGGTACTTTGTCTCACAGGGTCCCCCTTAGGATCTCTTGTAGGGCTGGTTTAGTGGTGACAAATTCCTTCAGTTTTTGTTTGTTTGGGAAGACCTTTATCTCTCCTTCTATTCTAAATGACAGACTTGCTGGATAAAGGATTCTAGGCTGCATATTTTTCCTGTTTAGCACACTGAAAATCTCGTGCCAATTCTTTCTGGCCTGCCAAGTTTCAAAAGAGAGATCAGTCACGAGTCTTATAGGTCTCCCTTTATATGTGAGGGCACGTTTACCCCTTGCTGCTTTCAGAATTTTCTCTTTATCCTTGTATTTTGCCAGTTTCACTATGATATGTCGTGCAGAAGATCGATTCAAGTTACGTCTGAAGGGAGTTCTCTGTGCCTCTTGGATTTCAATGCCTTTTTCCTTCCCCAGTTCAGGGAAGTTCTCAGCTATTACTTCTTCAAGTACCCCTTCAGCACCTTTCCCTCTCTCTTCCTCCTCTGGGATACCAATTATGCGTATATTATTTCTTTTAGTGTATCACATAGTTCTCTAATTTTCTCCTCATACCTCTGGATTTTTTTATCTCTCTTTCTCTCAGCTTCTTCTTTTTCCATAACTTTATCTTCTAGTTCACCTATTCTCTCCTCTGCCTCTTCAAGCCGAGCTGTCGTCGTTTCCATTTTGTTTTGCATTTCGTTTAAAGCGCTTTTCAGCTCCTCGTGACTGTTCCTTAGTCCCTTGATCTCTGTAGTAAGAGATTCTCTGCTGTCCTCTATACTGTTTTCAAGCCCGGCGATTAATTTTATGACTATTATTCTAAATTCACTTTCTGTTATATTATTTAAATCCTTTTTTTTTTTTTTTTAACTTTTTTTTTTCAACGTTTATTTATATTTGCGAGAGACAGAGCATGAACGGGGGAGGGGTAGAGAGAGAGGGAGACACAGAATCGGAAACAGGCTCCAGGCTCTGAGCCATCAGCCCAGAGCCTGACGCGGGGCTTGAACTCACGGACCGTGAGATCATGACCTGGCTGAAGTCGGACGCTTAACCGACTGCGCCACCCAGGCGCCCCATTTAAATCCTTTTTGATCAGCTCATTAGCTGTTGTTATTTCCTGGAGATTCTTCTGAGGGGAATTCTTCCGCTTGGTCATTTTGGATAGTCCCTGGCGTGGTGAGGACCTGCAGGGCACTTCCCCTGTGCTGTGGTGTATAACTGGAGTTGGTGGGCGGGGCCGCAGTCCGACCTGATGTCTGCCCCCAGCCCACCGCTGGGGCCACAGTCAGACTGGTGTGTGCCTTCTCTTCCCCTCTCCTAGGGGTGGGATTCACTGTGGGGTGGCGTGGCCCATCTGGGCTACTTGCACACTGCCAGGCTTGTGACGCTGGGGATCTGGCGTATTAGCTGGGGTGGGTAGGCAAGGTGCACAGGGGCAGGAAGGGCAGGCTTAGCTCGCTTCTCCTTAGGTGATCCACTTCAGGAGGGGCCCTGGGGCAGCGGGAGGGAGTCAGATCCGCTGCCGGAGGTTTGGCTCCGCAGAAGCACAGAGTTGGGTGTTTGCGCGGAGCGAGCAAGTTCCCTGGCAGGAACTGGTTCTCTTTGGGATTTTGGCTGGGGGATGGGGGGGGGGGGAGTTGGCGCTGGCGAGTGCCTTTGTTCCCCACCAAACTGAGCTCTGTTGTCCGGGGGCTCAGCAGCTCTCCCTCCCTTTGTCCTCCAGTCTTCCCGCTTTCCGAGCAGAGCTGTTAACTTATGACCTCCCAGACGCTAAGTCGCGCTTGCTGTCGGAACACAGTCCATCAGGCCCCTCCGCTTTTGCCCGCCAGACTCGGGGGCTCTGCTTGGCCGGCGAGCCGCCCCTCCGCCCCGGCTCCCTCCCGCCAGTCCGTGGAGTGCGCACCGCCTTGCCGCTCTTCCTACCCTCTTCCGTGGGCCTCTCGTCTGCACTTGGCTCCGGCGACTCCGTTCTGCTAATCCTCTGGCGGTTTTCTGGGTTATTTAGGCAGGTGTAGGTGGAATCTAAGTGATCAGCAGGACGCGCGGTGAGCCCAGCGTCCTCCTACGCCGCCATCTTCCCTCAACTCCTCTTGCCCTTAAATAGAATCAGGAAATTTTGTCTCCAATTTTTTTGCAACTCATCTCTGCTTTGTGCTGGAGTGGCCTAAAGCTGGAGGCTGGAATACTCTTTCAGTCTCACACATTTCTGGAAGTTGATGCTAGATGTTGGCCCAGACTAGGCCTATAGGCCAGAAAACCTAAACATGGCTTCTCCATGTGGTCTCTCTTGGTGACTGCTCCATGAGTAAGCATCCCAAAGGACAAGATGGGAGTTGTATCACTTTTTCTTTCTAAAGAGAGAGGGGGTTTCAGAGAGAGAAGGAGTGATAGAATCCCAAAAAGACTCTGCACAGTCAGCACAGATCCTGATGAAGGGCTTGAACTCACAAATTGTGAGATCACAACCTGAGCCAAAATCAAGAGTCGAATGCTTAACCAACTGAGCCACCCAGGTGCCCTGAAGTTGTATCACTTTTAATTATCTAACCTTGATTGTGACTTAGTGTCACTCCCAACATAGCCACAAACCCACCCAGATTCAAAGTAACATATCATAAATCCCACCTCTCAGTGGGAGGTATATCAGGGGCATCTAAGGGTTGCAGCCATCTTAGAAAATACAACAGGCATTATGTAGCTAACCAAGATACACACTGATAAGGAAAGGCCTGGCACAAAGTGGTCATACCCCCCCCCCAACCATTTTTAATGTTTATTTATTTTGAGAGAGAGAGAGAAAGCTGAGGAGGGGCAGAGAGAGAGAGAGAGAGAGAGAGAATCCCAAGCAGCCTCCGTCTGTCAGCACAGAGCGCAATTTGGGGCTTAATATCACAAACCACAAGATCATGATCTGAGCCCAAATCAAGAGTCAGATGCTTAAACAAGAGCCACCCAGGTGCCCCACATTTCTCCGTCTGTGTGTGTGTGTATGTGTGTGTGCGTGTTTAAAAAGTTTCTGTAAATATTCACAAGAAACAGTTGACAATAATTTCCTCCAAGGAATGAGACTGGAAATCCGGGATGCAAGAGCCTGATTTTCTTTGCATACCTTTTTACTGTTTGAATTATTTACCATGTGCTTGTGTTATTTTCATAATACTAAACAGAATTTTAAAGGGATGAATGGGTATATTTGGAGTTGATTATACACAGTTTGCTTTTTTCTCTGTTGAAATCATTAGATTCTTTTGGAGGCCAACCAAATGATGCAAATGAGTAAAGAGAATTTTTTTATATTCAATCAAGATGTCAATTTTCATTCTGTACTCACTAGATGACAATTTGGCAAAATCAGAATCCCATCTGTACATGCAAGGAATTCTTCATTTCTCTACATTAGTGGTTACCCATTCTGGCTGCTGCACATTCCAGTCACCTGGTGAGCTTTATAAAACAAGATTCTGAGGCACCTGGGTGGCTCAGTGGGTTAAGCATCTGACCCTCGATTTCAGCTCAGGCCATGATCTCACAGTGGTGAGACTGAACATCCTGTTGGGCTTCGTGCTGGGCTTGGAGGCTATTTAAGATACTCTCTCTCCTCTGCCCCTCCCCCACACATGTGCACACTCTCTCTCAAAACAAAAACAAAAACAAAAACAAAAACAAACCCACAAAACAGCAACAAGATTCCAAGGCCCTACTTCTGACCTACTAACTCACAGCCTCTGAGGTAGGCACCCAGGAATTTAGCGGAAAGATCTCCCACATGATTCTGATATCATCAATCCAGCCCTGGGAGTTTGAACTTGGCTTTGGAAAGAAAACAATTGGTGGCTCTGCTTGTAGGTGGAGATCCACAGGGATGCCAGCCTGGCTATTCCAGATGTGGACCACCTGAGCTTGTTAGGGATACAGATTCTCAGGTCCTATCCCAAAGCTACCAAATTAGAATCTACATTTTAGAAAGATCCCTAGGTGATTCCTGGGCATGTGAAAGTTTGTGCAGTACTGGTCAAAAGGATATAATCCCAAGAACAGGGAACAAAACAGACAAAAAGCCCCAACTTCATGAAGTTTATTTCACTTGTGGATTTTTTTTTCAACAAATACAACACAGTATTGTAAATGCATTTTCTCTTCCTTATGCTTTTTAAAGATATCCAGTTCTTCTTGAAATATAATTGACATATAACAGTGTATTAGTTTTAAATATAAAATATAATGACTTTATATATATGCTTATGATTTTCTTAATAATATTTTCTTCTTTTTTCCAGCTGCCTTTATTCTAAGAATACCATATAATACATATAACATACAAAATATGTGTTAATTGACTACTGATGTTACCAGTAAGGCTTTGGGTCAATAGTAAGTTATTACTTAGGTTTCTCGGGAGTCTAAAGTTATACACAGATTTTCAACTGCATAGCAGGTTGCTCACCCCTGTGTTGTTCAACAGTAAATTGTGATTATATATATGAAAAAATGGATAATTTTCAAAGCCAGTAACCAGTAGATTGTTTGCCTTAAATTTAAAAACAGCATGTTAAATGTTGATCAGTGCCAGGGAAGAGGAAGGGGGAGTGTGGGGGATAAATTTGAACCTTCAGAGCAGAAAAGACCTCACTGAAATAAAATCCTGAAGGAAGGAAAGAGAATTCCCAGCAGAGGGAACAGCCAGTGCAAAGCCTCTTCCAGGGAGAGTGAGCCAGGAAAGGGGGCAGAGAAGTAACTGAGGAATTGTAAAGACTGTCTTTTATCCAGACTGGGATGGGAAGCCTGGGGAGGCTTTGAGGAGCAGTGACATGATCTAACCTACATTGTGAAAGGATCCCTCTGGCTGCTGATTTGAAAATACACTGTGGGGGCAGCCATAGAAAGAGGTAGCCCAGTCACAAAGCTATTGCAATAATCCAGGGGAGAGAAGATGGCCCAGAGCAGGGGGCAGCAGAGGGGTTTGTGAGTATAGGTCAAATGCCCACAACCTGCTCTAAACTGGCCATTTGTGACAGCCCCCTTTCCTACCTCCAGGAATTGAGAACAAAGCTGATGTTATCTATGTCATAGGGGAAAAGCTATACAAAGTAGTAGTCTTGCAGGTAAGCTAAAGTTGTGTCTCATTTGCCCATGTTTGCAACAGAGCCTGCTGCTTATGAAGGTACTGTCCGACTGTGTCATTCAAAAAGATTAATGTGCCATGTTGTTTCATTGTTCTATAAAAAGCACTGTAATGGTCACCAATGGGGGGAAATTAGAGTCCCTGCAAAGCATGGAAGTCATTAAAAACACAGCTTAGTTTCCAGCAAGGTTTGGAAGAAGACACGGTGACTCACATGCAATTTCTCTTTTCACTCATTCACAAACTGAATGATTACTATTCATCTTTATCAGCAAGGATAATTAAGTAGTATAATTCCGGTGGGGAGCAGGCCTGGAGGAGAAAGTAGAAGGAAGAAGAGAATGGAGGAAGCATCTCCATTAAGTTCTACCTACCATTACATAGAGCATCTCGCTGCCCACACAAAGTCATTAAAAAACCATTCCTGTCAGGTTCACCTTAGTCCAGACTCTAAATATTCCAATCACCACAGTACATCCTGGTAATCACTAGTCTGCTCTTTCTGAGCACTCTGAAGTTGGTGCAATGAGTCAACAGGAAGAGCTCTTCCAGAGAGACCACAGGAATAAACAGATGCCAAAGAGCCAGCCACCATTTTGAAGGAATGGGAAGGCATGTCTGTTTGCCAAAGTGACATGGAGAGAGGCTGCCCACAACAAGGGGAAAGCACAGACCTCATTTCACAACAACCTTAATTTCATAGATTCATAGATGTTTACAAATGGACCGATTCTACTCATTCACTTTACTCATTGATAAAGAAAGTAAAGCCTTGGGCACGTTGAGTGACTTATTCAAGGTTACACAACAGAGTGGTATCTGAATAGCAAATTAAACACAGAGCCACCTGCCTCACAGCACAAAGTTGATCTTGTGTCTTAACAGTCAGAGCTAGCTTCATTGGGTGCTAATTAGGAGCTCCCTGCTCTATTATCTGTCAAAATCAGTGCTTCCCTGGGGAATCATAAATACTAATCCCAATACCTAATGTTACAGCTTTAGTTTCTATCAAGAGGTATTATGAGAAAATTGTTTATGATATCCAGGTTCCCATCCTTTTTCTCTGACACAATCTTCCCTTCTTCCCTTAGGGCAAGCGGAGTTTGTCTTCTGTTCAGCTTGCTTTACCTTCCTCAAGAGCACTGGCTTACTCAGATTCTATTATCCTTGTTCTTCCATTTCTCTGCTTTCCAATTCTGCTGGTGAGGGCTCATGTGACAAGAGGTGAAAGGAGGAGCTAGGATCTCTCCTAAATAAATATTCCATTTGTCCCCACTGCACTGACAAAGTCTCTCCTTGACAAAACTTCAGTCAGGCTCCTCTGAGCCCTCTTCTGAATTAGGTCTCAACATTGGCCCCTGTCCTTACCTGGGCCTTCACAGCCTAGTCTTAGCAAGAATCCTGATATCAGATCACCCTGGCCTGTCTTCAGTGAGAATTGCCCTGCCCTTGACTTTTCCTTTTAGTAATTCTCCACCTATTGACCCCTCTCATTCTACTCATTGGTGATAAACTGCCACCTGTCCTTGCTGTATTCAGAGTTAAGTCCAATCTCTGTCCACTATTGCCTCCTTGGCAACAGCCTTGTCACCTACTACAAAATCCGAGTAAAGTCTTCTTTACCATTTAAAAACAAGTGTCAGAATAACTTTTTATTTTAATGTTTTATTTATTTTTGAGACAGATGGAGACAGAGCGTGAGCAGGGGAGGGGCAGAGAGAGAGGGAGACACAGAATCTGAAGCAGGCTCCAGTCTCTGAGCTGTCAGCACAGAGCCCGACATGGGGCTCAAACTCACAGACCATGAGATCATAACCTGAGCTGAAGTCAGACGCTCAACCGACTGAGCCACCCAGGCACCCCTAACTTTTTTCTTTAACAGCATATGCATGAGGGGGAGGTTGAAAGTAAATACAACAAATTTTGAATAGTGATTATCTCTGAGTGATACCTGACTTTATGCTTTTTGGAACCTTCAAAATTTATTGTACATGAGTACAACAAATTGTTTCTTGCAATAAAAAAAATGGGATGGGAGCATTATCATGTACAGTTTGAGAAAGCCAATGGCCATAGCTGTCAAATATTTTTAAGATTATATTTAGCTTCAGCAGAAAGAGAAATCAAGGAATCAATCACATTTACAACTGCACCAAAAAAAAATAAGATACCTAGGAATAAACTAACCAAAGAGGTAAAATATCTGTACACTGAAAACTATAGAATGTTTATGAAAGAAATTGAAGAAGACACAAAGAAATGGAAAAACACTCCATGCCCATAAATTGGAAGAACAAACATTGTTAAAATGTCTGTGCTACCCAAAGCACTCTACACATTCAATGCACTCCCTATCAAAATACCACCAGCATTTTTCACAGAGCTAGAACAAACAATCCTAAAATGTGTATGGAACCAGAAAAGACCTCAAATAGCCAAAATAATGTTGAAAAAGAAAACCAAAGCAGGAGGCATCACAATTATGGACTTTAAGCTGTATTATAAAGCTGTAATCAAGATAGTATGGTACTGGAACAAAAACAGACATATAGATGAATACAACAGAATAGGGAACCCAGAGATGGACCCACAAATGTATGGGCAACTAATCTTTGGCAAAGCAGGAAAGAATATCCAATGGAAAAAAAGGCAGTTTCTTTACCAAATGGTATTGGGAAAACTGGACACCAACATGCAGAAGAATGAACCTGGACCACTTTCTTACACCATACACAAAAATAAATTTGAAATGGATGAAAGACCTAAACATAAGACAGGAAACCATCAAATCCCAGAGGAGAAAACAGGCAACAACCTCTTTGATCTCGGCCACACCAACTTCTTACTAGACATGCCTCCAGAGGCAAGGGAAACAAAAGCAAAAATGAACTATTGGGACCTCATCAAGAGAAAAGACTTCTACACAGTGAAGGGAACAATCAACAAAACTAAAAGGCAACTAATGGAATGGGAGAAGATATTTGCAAATGACATAGCAGATACAGGATTAGTATGCAAAAGCTATAAAGAATTTGTCAAACTCAACACCCATAAAATCAAATAATCCAGCAAAAAATGTGTATAAGACATAAACAGACACTTTCCCAAAGAATGCATCCAGATGGCTAACAGATACATGAAAAGATGTTCTATGTTGCTCATCATCTGGAAAATACAAATCAAAACCACAATGAGATACCACCTACACCTGTCAGAATGGCTAAAATTAACAACTCAGGAAACAACAGACGTTAGTGAGGATGCAGAGAAAGGGGAAGCCCTTTGCACTGCTGGTGGGAATGCAAACTGGTGCAGCCACTCGAATACAGTAAGGAGGTTCCTCAAAAAGTCAAAAGTAGAACTATCTATGATTCAGCAATTGCACTACTAGGTATTTATTCAAAGGATACAAAACTGCTGATTCGAAGGGACACATGGACCCCCAGGGTTTATAGCAGTGCTATCAACAATAGCCAAGTTATGGAGAGGGCCCACATGTCCATAAACTGATGAATGGATAAAGAAGATGTGGTATCTATATAGAGTGGAATATTATAAGGCGATCAAAAGAATGAAATCTTGCCATCTGCAACAGTGTGGATGGAACTAGAGTGTATTATGCTAAGCAAAAGAAGTCAGAGAAAGACAAATATCATATGATTTCACTCATATATGGAATTTAAGAAATAAAATTCTTAAACAGAGTGGGGGGAGGGAAAATAAAATAAGATAAAAACAGAGGGAGGCAAACCATAAGAGATTCTTAAATACAGAGAAAAAAACTGAGGGTTGCTGGAGGGGAGGTGGGTGGGGGAGGGGCTAAATGGGTGATAGGCATTAAGGAGGGCACTTGCTGGGTTGAGAACTGGGTGTTACATGTAAGTGATAAGTCACTAAATTCTATTCCTGAAACCAATACTACACTATATGTTAACTAACTTGAATTTAAATTTTTAAAAAAAGATTATTTTTAGCTTCTTAAAATAAACGCTATTTTTTTAATAGAGCAAGTAATGCCCTGCCTGCATAAACCTTGCTCTAAGTATACGGGCTTCCTTGCTATTTCTCAGACATGCCAAGCCCACTCCTAGCTCTGGGTCTTTGCCCTTTGTTCCCCCAGATACCTGTGCAACTCCTTCTCTCACCTCCAAGGCCTTCTCAGATCTCACCATCTCAGTGAGGCTCACCGCAGTGACCTTATTTAATTTTGAAGCCTGTTCCTCACTTTCACCCCTGCTGTAAGTACTTCTGATTCTCCTGAGATTCAGGGCACCCTACGCCATAATATGGCACCTTCACATCTTGAATATTTTAAGCTAACGTAGTTTAAGGAAACATAGAAGCAGGAAGGTCACCCTGAATTTCTCCCCACCCTTCTCCACTGAAACAGATAATAAACTCTCACTTGAGAGGTGCCCTCCCTACAACCCAGAGGAATAGCATTCTTTTTTTTTTTAATATAATTTATTGCCAAATTGGCTTCCATACAACACCCAGTGCAGAGGAAAGAGCAATCTTATCTCCAAAGACAAAGTGTTGGCAAGAAGCATCTGAATTTAGCAATGTTTCCCCCAGTTTACTATGCTTAGCTCATACTCCTTAACCTCCCATATTCCTCCATGACCATCCACTCTTCATCAAACCAAGCATAAAAATACATAGGTCTGTTTCTTTGGGTTTTCATTTCCTCATGAAGTTTCCCATGTCACATAAAACTTATTTTCAGTGAATGTGTACGCTTTTCTCCTGTTAATCTTTGTCAGTTTAATGTTCAGACCCAGCCCGGGACCCTAAGAGGGTCAAGGGAAACTTTTTCCTCCCTTTTCCTCCCTTATATTATCTTCTGAAATACTAGAGAATTTACATATTCCTTACATTAATTGCTTACTGTCCATCTACCCCCATAAGGATACAAATTCATTGAGGGCAGGGATCTTTGCTTGGTTTGCTCACTGATTTATCTCAAGCATCTCTGAGCTTGGCATACAATAAGTACTTTATGAACATTTGGTACGTGAATGAATGGTCCTACTGTGAATGTTTCTCTAGGAAATATATCTACACACAAAATTGCTGGTAAACATGCACACATTTAAATTTTCAGTAGACATTTCCAAACTACACTCAAAAAAATGTAATCAATTTATACTTCCGACATCAATAAATGGAAGTTTTTGCTGCTCCATCCTGGATATTGAGTGATGAAAATTCTTATTTATTTATTTATTTATTTAGGATTTCCTGTGCATATGCTGGTGACTTGAACATCATATGAAATTCTTGTACTAATTGGCCATTTGCATTTCCTCTTCTTTGAGCTTATTATCCTCTAGTATTTTTAACAGGTTAAATTTTTTTTTTTTGAGAATATTATACTTTTATAGGAAAAATTGACCAAGATTTGGAAATGAGCAAGAGATCCCTGGTAATCATCTCAGTGGCTACTGGAGCATGGTTAGGGGGCCTTCCAGGGATTATCTAATTCCATAAAGGAGTGGTCCTCTGCTTAACTTTCCATTGGTTAGGCTGTTTTACATGCCTGTAAGGATAGCAATGAAACTGAAGACAAGTAGTAGCAATGTAAATCGTTCCCGTCCATAACAATGTAAATGGATTTTGTCCCAGAGAGGATATAAATTTCTGCAACTCAAATTCTGATTTGAACCTGTTTTAACAACTGACTGACTCCTTTGATAATTAATGAGCTAAATAAAACCTTTGGCACATGTTCACTTTATATTTGTATAAGGGTGTTGTTTCACACTTCTTGAAAATTACACCTTAACAGAATTCCCTAGTGAGCATGAGGAATTCAGCTGCACTTGGTGCTAGGGACTCCAGGGAGGGATTTTAGAATTATCTACAACAGTGATACCAAGATTTAGTATTCAGATTCCAATATTGAACATTAGGTTGGAGTTCACAGCAAGATGATGGGTTCTAAACCTAGGCTTTGGGGAGAGAGAGATTTTCTTAATTCCTTTACCTCCCTCCTTTAACTTATCAAGAGCTTGGAGGACCTAAGGGAAGAGAGTACAGACCTGAGAGAGAGGGGAAAAAGAGAGGCCAGTACCCTGCCAAGAGAGGCTTGTGTCTAGTTCAGCTGCTCTGGGTGAAGGAGTGGAGACATGTGTACAAATTGTGGGGAAAGCAAAAGCAACAGAACCTCAACCTCCCTTCTCTTCCAGGCTGTGGAACGAGATGGTTTCATGCTCAACCCCAGCCCCAGCAGGGATAGGTACAAGCAACTCAACCCAGTGTGCAAGGTGACAGAAGAAGTGCAATGTGGTGGAAGATGTGCCAGACAGAAGGGAGGGCTTGAGCTAAACCTTTTCAAGCAGCCCTTGGCTTCCACATGGCTAGTGTTGACAGATCTAGCAAATAAAAATAAAGTCTGCCCAGTTAAATTTAAATATAAGATAAACAATGAATAATTTCTTAGTGTAACTATGCACCATATAATATTTGAGAAATGCAATACTTGGGACATACTTATACTAAAACATTACACTTATACTGTTCATGTGAAATTCAAATTTAACTGGACAGCCTATATTTTATAGCAATCCTCTCTGTGGCACTGATGGAATGCAGAACTTCTTGCAGCCTCTCCGGGTGCCAAGGAAGCTGGGTGGCTAGCTGCAGAGCATGCCAAAGTGGGAGGAGTATGGATGAGGAAAGTGGTTCATTCATAGGTAAGAGCTACAGGATGGGCTGCATGTCTTGGGGACATAGGTAGACCTCAGGGAGACCACAGTGAAGGTAGCAGTGGAAACTGGTCAGCCAGAACAGGCCACTGGTGTAGACCCAGCTGGGAGAGAGCCAGAATCGAAGACTTGGATGCAGACTTCAGCCACAGATTCCAATGGAAATGGAAGACTTGGGCATAGGACAGGTGGCACCTGGATGGTCACAATCCATGGACCAAGGTGACATGAGGGAGGATCCAGAAGTCAACATATGAATCCTCCACTTGATCTTACCATCACAAGGTCAGAAAACCTGGAAGTCAGAAAACCTAGGTATCTCATCCAAATGAGACTGACATTGGGTCCCTAGGTGGCTCAGTCAGTTAAGCAGTTAAGTGTCCAACTTCAGCTCAGGTCATGACCTCATGATTTGTGAGTTTGAACCCCATGTCGGGGTCTGTGCTGACAGCTCAGAGCCTGGAGCCTGCTTCAGATTCTGTGTCTCCCTCCCCCTCTGCCCCTCCCCTGCTTGCACTCTGCCTCTCTCAAAAATAAATAAACATTAAAAAAAATTCAAATGAGACTGACATCTACCTAAAGAAAATGCTTAATGTATTAGTTCACAGTAAGCTTACTAGAGTGCACAAAATTATGGTATCCTAATAGAAGAGACAAGATCAAGCATAGAGAAATAAAGTAGAATACATTTTGTCTGCACTTTTTTTTTTTAATTTATTTATTTATTCTTGAGGAGGCTGGGCAGAGAGAGTGACAGAGAGAGAATCCCAAGCAGGCTCTGTATTGTCCGCAGAGCCCAATGCAGGGCTGGAACTCATGAACAGTGAGAACATGACCTGAGCCAAAATCAAGAGTTGGACATTTAACTGATTGTGCCATCCAGGTGCCCCATTGTCTGCACTTCTAAGTGTATGGTAATTTTGTGATTCAGACACACTCATTTTTATATACCATTGTTTTATCTTTTTTCTGATTGCTTTTTGGAGTGCTTTATGTAGTCTGGATATTAATCATTTACTGCCATATGTTACAAATATTTTCTTGTTATTATATTATTATAATTAAATAGTTTTATGCTACCACTTGTTACATAGGAACTTTAATTTTGATGTAATCTATTAAAATCTATCAGTTATGCTCCCTGCATTTTGTGTCTTTCTAAAGAAAATTTATCTATCCTAAGATTATTAACAAATGTTCCTGTATTTTCTTTTAATGCTTTCATAGTTATAACTTGTACATTTGGCTTTTAATGTATTGTATATATGTAATAAATACCATGATATATTTTTAGAGTGGATAAGGCAAGAATCTATAGTGTACTCCATATTATGTTTTTTAAAAATCCTTTTTGTGTTTTATGAATTAATTTAGTGAGAATTGAAAAATAGTGTAGAAATACGGCATGACTCTTCACTTACTCAGATTCCTACTGGTGATATTTCATAAGAATTTGAATTTTTTTCCAGGTAGATCTTACACATTTGTTGTTACATTTATTACTAGATATTTTCTAATTTTGTGGTTATAGAATCTTAGTTTGTATTACATGTTCTAATTAATTATTGCTAATGTTTAAGAAATCTTTGATTTTTATGCGAATCTTAAATCAGACCACTTTATAGAAATCTAACTAGTTCTAACAACCTGTCATTCAATTTTCTTTGATTTTCTAAGTAATTATATCATCTCCAAATATCTCACTATTACCCCTTATTGCATTGGCCTCTAGCATAATGTTTAATAATAGTGATGATTGTGCTGTCTTTGTCTTGTTCACAAATTTGATGGATATGCTACTGTTGTTTGGGAGATACTTTATATCAGGATGTTATGTGTCAGTAGCTTGTCAATTCCTGATAGCAGCAACTACCTACTACCCTGTCCTCCTTCCCAATTACCTGTGCTTACTGCTCCCACTTGCCTGCTGCTGCTCGACAAAGGTATGTGGCAACTCATCTGGCTGCTCTAGCAATGCCCTATCACCTGGACAGGAGACCCCAAGGACTCCTCTCTCTTTGCCTAATATCCTCAAGCTCAGAGCTCTCTGGAGCCCTCATGAGACATCCCTGGACTGCTCTCACCTCTTACAGAATCCTCACCCTGCATGTATTTTGATTGGTGAACTTCACTTTCAGTCTGATCTCATCTCCTTACTGGCTTTTATGCATTCCTCATAATTTCAGGTCCATCAAAGGCAATATGTGACATTTTACAGAGGCATAAGGGATGCATTTTATGTAACTGCTAGAGATCTATCACCGAAGAGGGCATGGTTTGCAGTTGTACTCATTCTGGTGCCTTGATCCAATTGCCCTCCTCTCCCAGATAAGTCATTGCAATCTTTCAGCAAAGGTTCCCACCACTCCAAGGGGAAACTCCTTTATCTTCTTAGCATGTTATCAATAACTTCTGGTGCTGGACACATTATGTGACTCTAGAGGGGTCTCTGGGATGAAAAAGGCTGCCCAAACCCCCTTGACCCATCATGAAAGCTAATTATATATGGATGGGACGGGTTACTTATGTCACTGCTAACTTTGTCCTCAAAATCACCCTCTCAATAAGCATAGGTCCAGAGAGAATGTAAAAAGAAGATTTCATGATGATGGCTGTGGTCACAAAGGCCCATTTCAGACGCTCAGACAGGCTGAGACTGGAACCCACCTGAGACTTCAGAGAAAAATTTCAAAATATTACTGGGAATGAAAATTGCCCAAGAAAAATGTTCTCATGTGCTTTTTAGCAATGGTCTTTGTTACCTAAAGGACAATACTACTAATATAATACTCTCAGTTATTTAAAATCACTTTTTGATCTTCAAAATTAATAACTATATCTCTCCTAATTTTTAATGCACATTTGGTGTTATAAAGGCTCTCTGGTTTGGTCTAATTTGCCTACTTGGGGATCAGTCACCAGATCAGTTCAGTTATCAGTCCCATTGACTTCCCTCTCTAAGGAGCCACAGAAAAGTCAGGCTCAGAAAGAGGAACTAAGAAAAGTCAGTGGGAGTTAACCAATTACTCTTATTCACATACAATAAAAAGTATCAGCCTCAGATGCACAGACAGGTGGATTTGTGATATTTAAGGGTCCTCCCTAATTCACTTTTATTGGAACCATCTCTTTCTTGGCTTTAAATTTTCAAACTTGACCACATAAACGGTTTCAGAAACAATATGACCACAGAGCGTGCTGAGTTCAAGGATGGATATGTCACCTTGTTTGAAAACAGTCATGACTAGAAAAAAATGTCAAACCCCTGGAGTGGTGAGTCTGAAATTCATCTTCAACACAAGGAAAAGAGGTTGTTAAGTTCCAATGAATATGACCAAGACTTTGCTGCCACCTACCCTCCATCCCTAGATCTGGCCTTCCTTCCAAATGCCACACTGCCCCCATGCACTCTCTTCCATCTGCAGAGTTAACAAATGGTGTAAAGCTGATTCTCACAGACTGTCCTTATATGTCCTCTTGATTGAAAGAAATCTGAAGATACTACAACACTCAAAGTGAAGGTGTGGCCTAGAGCAAGCATGGTACTTGGGGGACATCCCACAGCAAGCCACCAGTAACTTCTCTATATTGGAGAAGGTGACCCAGAGAGCCCCTACCCCAGAAGTGCTAAGAATTAAAGCTCATGGTCTTATAATCAGTGATTCCAATTTCCTTTCTGCTAAAAGAGAATGTCTAGACGCAGAATACCAGTTATCTAGTTTTGATTGATTTGTCTTAGGTTGGAATTCCTAAAAAAAGACCTTGAAATGAGAATTTGAGAGCAAGTAGTTTATTTGGGAGATGGTCCCAGGAAGTACCACTAGAGGAATAGGGACTTGAGGCAGGAAAGAGAAGCCAAACAACAAAGGATGTGAGATACATCAGGACATCACTGTGGTCAACTGAGGATCAATCAAAATGTTGTAGAACATGGCACACCCTGGGGACAGTGGTGTCGAAGTTGGGGTATGAACCTATCAAATACCACCATGGTTTGCTGAGAGCTATTTCCAGGGGTATTAACTTCAGCCTATCCATCTTTGGCTAAGCATACCAGAGAATGCCCTCAGGCGGAGAGCTGGAGGTATTTGCAGTAAAAAGCCCTCAGTATGCACTGAACAGTGAACACAGACACAGATGGGGTACTGATACTGTGAGATCAGCCAACTTTGACAGTTGGATTTTCTGAGCCCTGTGTACAATATAACTACCCTTGTCTCCTCTCTTGGGTGAATACAGCTCAACATCATTGGACATTGTTGTAGCTTTGCTCAGGCCAGGTTCAATCACTATTCCACAGCCTCCTTATTCATACCCTCAGTCACTGGGATGTCTATAAATGTCTACAGATGTCTACTGGCATCTGTAGGGGAGGAAAACATTTTCCTCAACCCTATTAGCTCCCTGAATGGGTCCAAAAATTTAAATTGACAAAGACAGATTAACAGGAGAAAAGCATACAAATTTTGTTGAATTTTCAAATGTACATGGGAACCTTCATAAGAAAATGAAGACCCCAAGAAGTGACTGGAACAAGATGCTTTTATACCTCCTAGACAAAGAGATGATAAATCTATGAAGAATCGACATGACAAAGGAGTTTGGGCTAGGTAGTAAATGGTGAAGAAGTAACTAGAAAGATAAGGAGAAGTTTAACAAGGTTTGTTTGTAAAATTTCTTGGCTCCCCAAATGCCAGTCTCCAGTAATAAGAGCGTCTTTCTTCCTCCTGATACAGGGAGGGTATCTTTCACATTAAAGTTTCATGATCTATTTCAGGGAAGAAGGACGAGGGGTGGGCAGGGTCAGGGATCACAGTGACCTTTCTATTGTTTTCTCAAACTCCTTCAGCTTGAGATATTTCAAATATGCCAAGGTGTCATATTTTGGAGTAGCATGCACTGAACTTCCTCATATCAAATAATAAAATCAGTTCTCTAGAAGAAAACCCTGCAGACTCAGGAGGCAAGGTGATTCCAGATTTTCAACTACAGATTTTTTGGTTAGGCCATTTAAATGTCCTAACACTCATGGAAGTATCTAGCACTTCTCACCCTAGCTATGCCTATTACCTCCAAACAGGGCTCTGGCCTCTAGCACTCCACACATTTGTTAACTCCAAGAGGAATAAACTCTATGGAGCCAAACTTTGTATGTGACACTCCTTATTCTGAAACTTGTCATGGTTTCCCATTCCCTACAAAGGGTCTCCACAATCCACACCTAGCCTGGCTTCCCAGGGCAGCATCCAGCCAATCTATCTGCTGAGATAGGGAGAGACTGTGTCACTTCCAACAACCTCCCCTTTGGAACACCCTCCCTCCATCTCTCTGCACAGCAAAAAAAAAAAAAAAAAAAAAAAAAATCTCTTATTTGAGGAATAAGACAAGACTTGCCTCCTCCGTGAAGGCTTCCCAGATCACTCCAGTCCACTGGGCCCTCCCTCTTGAGTCCCACATACAGGCCTCACCCACATCACCCATGCAGATTTTGAACACACCATTTTATGCTGAATCTCATTAGTTTATATATGCCCATTGGGATGATGAGGCCCTGGAAGGCATGAGCAATGTCTCATACTTCCTTCTGTTTCTGCAAGCTCCTAGCAAAGGGAAGGCAGGCACATGCATTTTTGTTGACACTGCAAATGGAAGATAAGACCACACAGATGCACAGAGAAGAGACATGTGTCTTACACACACCTAGACTCCCTTGGTCTACGGCTCAGAGCCTGGAACCTGCTTCCGATTCTGTGTCTCCCTCTCTTTCTGCCCCTCCCCCGTTCATGTTCTGTCTCTCTCTGTCTCAAAAATAAATAAACATTAAAAAAAAATTTTAAAAAGGGGGCGCCTGGGTGGCTCTGTCGTTTAAGCGCCCAACTTCAGCTCAGGTCATGATCTCACCGTCCGTGAGTTCGAGCCCCGTGTCGGGCTCTGGGCTGATGGCTCAGAGCCTGGAGCCTGCTTCCGATTCTGTGTCTCCCTCTCTCTCTGCCCCTCCCCCGTTCATGCTCTCTCTCTGTCTCAAAAATAAATAAACATTAAAAAAAATTAGACTTCCTTGGCCTAGTTAGTGTTGGGATATAGTAGGCACTTGTTTGGTGAATTAATTAATTTATTAATCAACCTCTGCCCTTAGCATTGATAGTACCATTATTTTCTTTTTTTTTTTTTAAGTTTTAATTTTAATTCCAGTTAACATGCAGTGTTATATTAGTTTTAGGTGTACAGCACAGATATTCAACAATTCCATACAACACCCTGTGCTCATCACAACAAGTGTACTCCTTAATCCCCATCATCTATTTAACCCCTCCCCCCTCCTTCCTCCTCTCTGGTAAAGTGTTACTTGGGCTTCATGCACCAGTCTCAGAGTTTTAGTTACATATTTGTGTTTTTATTTGGGCCTCTTGGCCTACTCAAAAGGTCTCTATGTCCCCAAATCTACTTTACAAAACAGAACTCAGTGACTGTGTTATTTTTCCCTCAATATGAAAAATAAATAACCTTTGAAGGGAGACAACAAATTTGAGGGCCCTTTTCATTTTCTTCTTTGGAACAAAAACATCAAAGTTTGGTACACTTGGGACCAGGCACCCATGGTTGCTATGGTACCTTGTCGTGTGAGGGATGGAGGATCTTCCCACAATGCAGTTCTCTGCAGACTCACAGGGACTGGGCAGATAGAGCACACAGCAGACGCTGGGCTCATCTCTGTCTCCCCTGAACCTAGCTGAGGGCTCTGCAAATATAGGCAAGTGTGGTCCCAGATCATGTCTTACAACCCATTTTGTATCTATAAATAAAGGAGAATGACCCTAGGGAAGCAGTTCTGTACACAACAATGTGGTGAAAAATAACAGAAATGGATATAAGTAACACAGGAGGCTCAGCATCAGGAACCAGGGCATCCTGAGCAAGAATGGCAGTCAGACCAGGAAGGGCTGAAACAGAGCCCTGGAGAATGCTGGCAGGATTCTCTCTTTGTCCACAGTCCCAGCTTGTCTCTGCACGTGACTACATTTTTCTCTTTGAATCCCCCTTCCCTGCTACCAGCAAAGACATAATCACAGTTTGAGCTCAACACCTCCCTATCCTCCCCACCCCAATCCAATCAGCTGTGCCCTGAGAGATGGGATCATACTTGGTGAATACAGTCCACCCCTGTGGGTGAGGGAGCATAAAGAATTCACTGTGAACTGTAAACACCCCCAAAATGCATCTACAACAGGCCTCCTACAAATGAATGCCCAAGGATCAGTTTTATTTATTATTTATTTATTTATTTATTTTTAATATGAAATTTATTGCCAAATTGGTTTCCATACAACACCCAGTGCTCATCCCAACAGGTGCCCTCCTCAATGCCCATCACCCACTTTCCCCTCCCTCCCACCCCCCATCAACCCTCAGTTTATTCTCAGTTTTTAAGAGTCTCTTATGGTTTGGCTCCCTCCCTCTCTAACTTTTTTTTTTCTTTCCACTCCCCCATAGTCTTCTGTTAAGTTTCTCAGGATCCACATAAGAGTGAAAACATATGGTATCTGTCTTTCCCTGTATGACTTACTTCACTTAGCATAACACTCTCCAGTTCCATCCATGTTGCTACAAAAGGCCATATTCCATTCTTTCTCATTGCCACGTAGTATTCCATCATGTGTATAAACCACAATTGCTTTATCCATTCATCGGTTGATGGACATTTACACTCTTTCCATAATTTGGCTATTGTTGAAAGTGCTGCTATAAACATTGGGGTACAAGTGCCCCTATGCATCAGCACTCCTGTATCCCTTGGGTAAATTCCTAGCAGTGCTATTGCTGGGTCATAGGGTAGATCTATTTTTAATTTTTTGAGGCACCTCCACACTGTTTTCCAGAGCAGCTGCACCAGTTTGCATTCCCACCAACAGGGCAAGAGGGTTCCCATTTCTCCACATCCTCTCCAGCATCTACAGTCTCCTGATTTGTTCATTTTAGCCACTCTGACTGGTGTGAGGTGATATCTGAGTGTGGTTTTGATTTGTATTTCCCTGATGAGGAGTGATGTTGAGCATCTTTTCATGTGCCTGTTGGCCATCTGGATGTCCAAGGGTCAGTTTTAGAGCAAGGGACACTAGGATATGAAAAAGTATGCCCCAGGTTTCTGAATACTAGGAGGGGAAAAACCCATTACACAAGTTCATTTATAAGAGAAAAAACAGTCTATGCTAAATTATTTGCTCCTAGTGGGGACACTGGCAGATGGGATCTCCTTTAACGGTTTCTATGTAGTGTTGCACATTGTAGGGTGGTTATTTTGCCTTGTTTTTGTGATAAATGCATTTTCCACTTGTCTTTGAGTAAGGCAGTCCAAAAGCAAGTGGGAAATTACAAAATGTGTATGGTAATCAAGGTGATCCCTACCCATCCAGCTGTTATAGGACAGGTCTGTATTTTCTCTCTCTTACCCTAAGTTTCCTGGGCCCTGACATATCCCAAGGCTTAGAGGCACAATTACATGAGCCTTGTCACATGAGTCCAGGCCCAGAAAAAAATTATCTTTTGGTTGAAATCTACCAGTTATGAACTGCTGCTTAGCAAAACATCCCAGAACTTGGTAATTTAAACAACCAGAGTCCATTTTTTGTTCACAAATCTGTAATTTGGGCAGGGTGTGGAGGGACAGCTCATCTCTGCTGCATGTCAGGGGTGGAGGGTCCACTGTAATGACTCCCCTTGTTCCCAGGTGGGATTGCCTGTCATCTGGGAGCTCAGCCACATGTGGCCAGGAGCCTTGGTTCCCTCCACGTGGCCTCTCCCAGGCCACGTGGGCTTCCTTCCAGCATGTGGATTCCAACAGGGACCACCCCAAGAGACAGGGAGAAGAAACTACCTGGGTTTTAAAACTGAAGTGAGAGAATCACATCAGCCATGTTCTGATCAAGCAGTCACAGAATCCATATTCAAGTGAAGGGAACACAGACCAATCTCTCCATGTGAGGAATATGAAAAATTTGGGGACCTTGTTTGAAAATGACCACAACTACATATAGCAGATACAAATGTTGGAAACTAATCCTGGCAGGGTGAAAGCTTGTCTTTGTTATTTAGAAAATACACACCTCAAGGTCAGAAAACCCTCTTCTTTCTGCCTCCACTGCCCTGGGGGTCTCATAGGTCCCACCCCCAGCCTAGCCCAGCCCAGGCCTTACCAGCAACACAGGGAGCTTGGTGGCTGGACATTCCCACTGAAGTCTGACCTAATACTAGGGAAAGGACTATAGGGAGAGGGATCACAAGGTGTAAGTTCAAGAATCATGAAGGGAGAAATGGGGAGGAGTGTTCTCAGCCATCCTTGAGTTAGTAGCTTAATGCAGAGTGTTCCAAGGATCCAAAACTAAAGCACCACACTTGTCGTAGGAGCTGGGACAAATTGAAGAGCAGAAAAGCCACACCTCCAGCACACAGTGAATTCTGTATAGCTTAGATTAGGGGTCAGCAAACATTTTCTGCAAAGGGCCAAAGAGTAAATGTTTTGAGCTTTGCAGACTACTTATGCTTCTGTCACATGTTCTTCTTTGTTCTTTCAAAACCCTTGAAAAACATAAAAAAAAACATTCTTAACCTATGGCCATACTGCTGGCAGGATTTGACTCACAAAGCCATAAGGTTTCTGACCCTTGGTTTAGCCCCTCCTATTCAAAGTGTGGTCAATTGACAAGCAGAATCAGTATCACCTTGCAGTTTGTTAAAATACAGAATCTTGAGGTGCCTGGGTGGCTCAGTTAAGCATCCAAGTGTTGATCTCAGTTCCTGTCTTGATCTCAGGGTAGTGAGTTGAAGCCCTGTGCAGTCAACTTTTTAAAAAATGCAGAAGAATGAAATATGGCCCTTTGTAGCAACGTGGATGGAACTGGAGAGTGTTATGCTAAGTGAAATAAGCCATACAGAGAAAGACAGATACCATATGTTTTCACTCTTATGTGAATCCTGAGAAACTTAACAGGAACCCATGGGGGAGGGGAAGGAAAAAAAAAGAGAGAGAGAGGTTAGAGTGGGAGAGAGCCAAAGCATAAGAGACTCTTAAAAACTGAGAACAAACTGAGGGCTGATGGGGGGTGGGAGGAAGGGGAGGTAGGTGATGGGTATTGAAGAAGCCATCTTTTGGGATGAGCACTGGGTATTGTATGGAAACCAATTTGACAATAAATTTCATATATTTAAAAAAAATTTTTAATAAAAAAAATAAAAAATTAAAAAAATGCAGAATCTCAGGTCCACTCCAGACTTCAATAAGTCTTTGTGTATACTATGTCCCCAACTGCCTTCTGTGTGCTGGGAGTGTGTCTAACTGGTTACTGGGAAGCCCTCTTGTGTGGCTGCACCCTGATTCCCTTCTGCTATCAGGAGCACACACCAGGATCCAACCAACAACCAACAGAGAGAAGAGTCTTCCTCTAAACATTATGATAAAAATGGATTCTCCACTGGCTCAAAACAACATCTAGTTGGCTTCTCCCAAGTTTCCACCAAAATATCCATGAAGGCACAGAAAATGTGAAAAATTCATGTGACACTTCTGCTATGGTTTGAGAACATGTCCGCAAACTGTTCAGCACTCCTCCCACAGAGGTGGGGTCTGCATCTCCTGTCCTTGAACCTGGCCCACTTCAGGGACACATTTGTTAACAGAATGCAGAAGAGGTGCTGAGTCAATTCCAGGCAGGGTGCGAAAAGTCCTGCAACTCCACAGGTCCTCTTCATGGGATGGGGGACAGCTACCATCTAAGTCAATTACCCTGAGACCACCACTCCAAAGAAGCCACCTGTGGGTACCCCGACCGACAACCCAGATCTGTTCCCAGCTGGCAGCCATGTGAGAAGCCATCTTGCATTCTGTCTGCCCAGAGAAGCCACAGCCAATATCTGGGGAGGGAGAGGGGAGTGAAGTGGAAGAGGAAGAGTTTCTTTCAGGAGGAGACAAGCAAGTCTATGAAGAAAATGGCTATGGAGAGGTACAGGTGGTGGTCACACTCGAGAAGCCAAATGCATTGATCTCCAGCTGAACTGTAAACTAGAGATGTAATGGGCTACTGTGGGATGTAATGCAATTCCAATGAGAAGGTCTTCCTCTTCTTGGTCTAAAGAGAGTGACCAATCAGGGCTGAGGGAGTTTCTGGGATGTGGGACTTTATTTACAGTTTAAGAACAAGAAAGTTCCAATTCTTTAGGTAGATTGACCAATTTATCCTGTAAATTATTCCCATTTGATATTTGCTATGGCAAACAGGATTGAGGGAGAGAAGATGTCTCTGCTGAAATGACATATCTCTACCTACACCAGACAGAAGTCCCCATAAAGCATGTGCAAGAATGAGCATGTTGCTTATCACACAAGTTGCTTCTTTAAAGAGGAGGGCTAGGGGCGCCTGGGTGGCTTGGTCAGTTTAGCGTCCGACTTCGGCTCAGGTCATGATTTCACCGTCCGTGAGTTCGAGCCCCGCGTCGGGTTCTGTGCTGACAGCTCAGAGCCTGGAGCCTGTTTCAGATTCTGTCTCTCTCTCTCTCTCTCTGCCCCTCCCCTGTTCATGCTCTGTCTCTCTCTGTCTCAAAAATAAATAAACGTTAAAAAAAAAATTTAAAGAGGAGGGCTAGTGCCAAGCCCCAGGCTGAGTGTGAACCATTCTGGTTTAAGGGAAAGGGATTTCTCAAGAGGTGTCCTTGGGGTTGCCTGTGAATGAACTGCTATCCCTCTCCCACACTGTGCAACCAGCTCACCCAATCACCAAGTCTCCTCCCATCTGCAGCCCTGGAAATCTGACCTCCAGTTACGTCCCAGCTCAAAGACATTGTGTAAGAGAAAAAAAAAAAAAAACACATTTCCAGCTTGACGACTCAGCAATCTGAATTAAGATAAACCTGTTTATAAATATTCAACCTGTCAGAAAAGTTTCATAAGCTCCTGTTTGCTTATGGAACAGCTTAATTACAGCGACTGTCTGGAGTGCCAGTTGGTGTCGCAGACTGGTGTAAGTACCATTAACCCCAGGAAAAACGTTGCATCCCCGATAGCCAGAAGCAAATTCCTAAATCTGATGGAGGGCAGGGAGGGAAAACCATACATTCTTCTACACATAAAGAGAAACCGCATCCAATGAAAACTGTGAATTCATACCCTGCTGAGTCTGGAGCTCTGAAAGATGAGCCCACTCTACCACAAAGATGGTAGACTTCCAGGGAGGCTTTTGGCATGCCCAGGGCCTCAGTTTCCTCCACCTGCAAAAGGAGACCATGGACTCAGCCCTTTCAGAGGTCCCTTCTGCTCTAATGAAGTGACACAGCCCTGCAGAAGACTAAAGACTGAGAACGTGGTAATGGCCAACTGTACAGTCATGGGAAGGAACAGCTCTTGTGCAAGACTGGGGGGTTCTGAAAAAAGAATGAAATCTTGCCATTTGCAACTATGTAGATGGAACTAGTAGGTATTATGATAAGTGAAATCAGAGAAAGACAAATATCATTTGACTTCACTCATATTATGAATTTAAGATACAAAACAGATGAATATAAGGGAAAGGAAGCAAAAACAATATAAAAACAAGGAGGGGACAAAACAAAAGAGACAAATATAGAGAACAAACTGAGGGTTGATGGAGAGGTTGTGGGTGGGGGGATGGGCTAAATGGGTAAGGGGCATTAAGAAAGACACTTGTTGGGATGAGCACTGGGTGGTATACACAGGGGATGAATCACTGGAATGTACTCCTGAAATCATTATTGCACTATATGCTAACTAACTTGGATGTAATTTTAGAAAAAAAAGACTGGGGGATTCTGGTGATCACTAAAGAAGGTACAGTGAGGTGGTTACTGGCAAACACTGTTGGGACTTCACCCAGATGGCCTCAAATCCTTCTCGCCATTTATTATGGACCGAACTGTGCCACCCAAAGGCCATAAGTTGAAGTCCTAACCCCTAATGTGACTATACTTAGGAGACAGGACTTTTAAAGAGGTAAATATGGTTAAATCAGGCCATTAGGGTGAGGCCCTAATCCAATAAGACTGGTGTCCTTATAAGAAGAGGGAGAGACACCAGGGGCATGTGGGAATGGAGGAAAGGCCAACTGAGAGTACCATAGGAAGATGTCTGCAAACCGAGGAGAGATCTCACCAGAAACCAACTGCTAGCACCTAGTAGGTCTTAGACTTCCAGCCTCCAGAACTGTGAGGAAATAGGTTTGTGTTGGTTAAGCCCCCCAGACTGTGGTGTTTTGCTGTGGTAGCCTGAGCTGACTAGGAGACCACTTCTGTGTGCCCATCTCCCACTTTGGTCCCTTCACCTCTATTACTCACACCTGCAAGCTACTTCAGTGCCCTTGTATGAATGGAACCACTGCCCACACAACAAAAAGCAAGAAGGGCCTTGGGCTTAATGTTCCCATCCTGGTATAGATGTGAAATCCCCACTCCTGGGCCTTGAGACAAGGCCAACTCTGTGCAATTCAGTCTGGAACCACCCACAGGATCAGGTTGAGGGTGGGAATAACCTGAAATTACACCTTTACTTCTTCTTCCCTCCCCAGCTTGCCTTCCCCTTTATCTATTTCTCTCCAGAATCCTGCCCAAATGAAACACTTATGCAGATTATCATCTCAGGGCCCACTTCCAGGGAGCCCCACCTAAGACAATGCCCCAAAGGACATGTGCACCTCCACATCAAAGCTTCAAGCCAAGCTGATATTCCACACTCCACTTACTACTTTCTCTTAAAGGGAAATGTGAGGGCCACTCTGTTAGCCAGAATAGTCTCAACTGGTCCCAGTTTACCACTTGCTCATGTTCTCAAATGTGTCTCAATTTGACTATACAATCATACCTAGACTCAGGTCAGCCCCATGGAACTTAGCAAGTGTATAAACTGCCCTGGTTACCCTCCCAGTGCTCTCCTGAGACCTCAGCAGGCCCACAATAGTCTGCTTAAATCCCATTCCAGGAGCTGTGATTTTTTTTAATTTTTTGGGACCCCGGTTTTTAAGGAACACTGAAAGGGGGTTGGTGAGGAAGGCTGGAATGGTAAGGGAACATAACACTTCACAAGGAGTCTTATTTATTTGGATCCCCCCGATGCAGACCCTAAGACAGGGATTCAAGTGTAAGTACTTTCTTTAGGAGATGATCCCTGGAAACAATGGGGGTGGTGATACAAGGAGGTGAAGGAAGTTACTGAGTAACTTAGGAAGTTACTGAGCGGGTCACTGCTCCAGCACCTGCAGCTTCATCCTGCTGGGGACGTCTGAGAAACAGGGCAGAACTCACAACCCAGAGCTCTCCCCCTGATGGGCAGGGTCACTGAGAAATTTCTGCAGCAACCCCTGTACACTAAAGTGGTCAGTGACCAGTTGAGGGTGGCTCCCAGGGGTGCGTACTTCCAGTGGGCACAGGGAGGTACTTCCAGTGGGCACAGGGAGGCAGAGCAGGTGCTGGCAGCCACACAGAGCCCCGATTGCTGATGTGTAAGGGTTGAAGGGTCATGGCCTGAGGTAGTGGCGGCATCTGCTGCATGGTTTGAGAAACTGACGGGCGCCTGGGTGGCTCAGTCGGTTAAGCATACGACTCTTGATTTCGGCTCAGGTCATGATATCATGGTTTGTGGGTTCGAGCCCCACATTGGGCTCTGTGCTGACCATGAAGCCTGTTTGAGATCTTCTCTCTCCTCTCTCTCTGCCCCTCCCCCACTCCCTCTCTATCTCTCTCTCAAATAAATAAACATTTTTTTTTTTAAAAGAAACTGACAGTTAAGCTGGTAAAAGAGAAGATGAAGAAGCATGATCTAGAGTCAGCAAATTCAAACTTGAGTTTTACTTGCTAATTTCACCAGCCAGACGAGTTGCCTGTTTCTCCAAACATCACTTTGAACATCTGTAAAGTGTGGACTACAGCTCCTTGCTGTCAGCACAAAGCCTGACATGGGGCTTGAACTCACAAACTGTGAAATCATGACCTGAGCTGAGATCAAGAGTCAGACACTAAGCCAAATGAGCCACAGGTGCCCCCACTGTAGCCTTTTCTATACTGGTCTATAGTTTTCCCAGCAGACTCAAGCCCCAGTTGCCCACAGGGGTGGCTGAGTTGATGAGACACTGTGTATTGATTGCTTTCCCTTCCTTGCATTACTTCTCGACTCCCCTTTTGTGGTTCCCTTCATTGCCCAAATAAAGGACTTGGACTTGACCCCTTGTTTCAGACTCAGCCACTAGGGAAAACAAAACTAAGGCAGATGCTATGTCTTAGCAATGTTACTTCCCAGCCTCATCTCCTCTGTCCACACAAACTGATAAACCATACAATCTGGCAAGTCTCCTTCTGATGCTTTAATCTAAAGCATCCATACCAGGTGATTCCTCATTTCAGTTTTCTATTCCAGCTTCCTTTGGAACAAACGAAGAGTAAAAGAAAGTAAATGCTACTGTCCTCATGTTGATGGGTGTAAAATCTTTTAGATTTTGTGTTTCAAACTTGAAAATATCAACAAGGTTCCAACCAGCCTTTTATATTCCCAAGAGCTGAGATAAAACACTTTTAACACAGTGTATGAGTTCATTTGGGGTGACTTTTTAAAATAACAGGCTTTGTTTCCAGAGAAGTTTTAGATTCACAGCAAAATTGAGTAGAAGGTACAGAGATTTCCCGTGTAGTCCCTCCCCACTATCCCCCACAGTCTCCCCTACTACAATCATCTCCCACCAGAGTGGTACATTTGTTTCCATTGATCAACCTACATTGACACATCACAATTCCCAAAGCCCACAGTTTACATTACGATTCACTCTTGGTGTTGTACATTCTGTGGGTTTGCACAAATGTGTAGTGTGACATGTATCCATCATTGCAGTATCACACAGAATAGTTTCACTGCCCGAAAAAATCCTCTGTGCTTTAATTCTTTGTCCCTCGCTTCCCCCACCCCCTTGACAACCACTGACCATTTTACTGTGTCTAGAGTTTTGCCTTTTCTAGAATGTCATATACTTGAAATCATACAGTATGCAGCCTTTTCATATTGGCATCTTTCATTTAGGAATATGCATTTAGAGTTCCTCCATGTCTTTTCATGGCTTGATAGCACAATTCTTTGTATTACTGAATAATTTTCCATTGACTGGACATACCACGGTTTATCCATTCACCTACCAAAGGATGCCTTGGTTGTTTCCAAGTTTTGGCAATTGTGAGCAAAGCTACTACAAAATCCATGTGCAGGCTTTTGTATGGACCCAAGTTTTCAACTTCTTTAGGCAAATACCGAGGAGTGTGATTGCTGGATCCTATGGTAAGAGTACATATTGTTTTTTAAGAAACCACCAAACTATGTTCCTAGGTGGTTGTACATTTTGCATTCTCACCAACAATGAATTAGAGTTACTCTTGTTCCACATCCTCACCAGCTCTTGGTCTTGTCAATATTCTGGATTTTGGCTAGTCTAACAGGTGTATAGTGATATCTCATTTTTGCTTCAACTTGCATTCCCCTGCTGACATATGATGTGATGCATCTTTCCACATGCTTATTTTTCCACCTGTATGTCTTCTTTGGTGAGGTGTCTGCTAAGGAATTTGGCTCATTTTTTAATTGGATTTTTCATTTTCTCATTGAGTTTTAAGATCTATTTGTATATTTTGGACAATAGTCTTTTATCAAATATGTCTTTTGCAAATATTTTCTCCTGGTCTTTGCCTATCTTCTCATTCTCTTGACAGTGTCTTTCACAGAGCAGAAGTTTTCAGTTTTAATGAATTCCTGCTTATCAATGATTCCTTTCATGTTTCATGTCTTTGTTGTATTTAAAAAGCCATCACTTATGCCCAAGGTCATATAGGTTTTCTCATATGTTGTCTTTACAGTTTTGCATTTTATACCTAGGGCTATGATCCATTTGAGTTAATTTTTTGTGAAGGATGTTAAGTCTGCGTCTAGATACACTTTTTGCATGTGGATGTTCAGTTTGTTCCAGCACCATTGGTTAAAGAGACTACCTTTGCTCCATTGTATTGCCTCTGCTCTTTTGTCAAAGATAAGTCGACTGTATTTATATGGGTCTATTTCTGGACCCTCTAGTCTGTTCTACTGATCTATTCATCTGTTATTTCACCAATACCACACTGTCTTGGTAATTTGCTTTACAGTAAGTCTTGAAGTCCAGTAGTGTCAGACCTCCAACTTTGTTCTTTTCTTTTAATATTGTGTTGCCTATTCTGGGTCTTCTATTACTCCATATAAACTGAAGAATCAGTTTGTCGATATCCACAAAATAACTTGCTGGAACTAGGATTGAGATTGTCTTGAATCTAAAGATCAAGTTGGAAAGAAATGACATCTGACAATATTGAGTCTTCCTATCCATGAATATGTAATATTTCCCCATTTTCTTAATTCCTCTTTGATTTCTTTCATCAGAGCTTTATAATTTTCCTCATATAGATCCTGTATATATTTTGTTAGATTTATATAAATTTAATACGTTGGGATGCTAGTGTAAATGGTAACATGTTTTTAGTTTCAAATTCCACTTGTTCATAGCTGGTATAGAGGAAAGCAATTGAGTTTATATATTAACCTTATATCCTGTAAACCTTGATATAACTGCTTATTTGTTCAGGATATTTTTTGGTTTTTGTTATTTTTTTTGTCAAGTCTTGAATTTTCTACATAATTATGTCATCTGTGAACAAAAACAATTTTATTTCTTCCTTCCCAATCTGTGTACTTTTTGTTTCATTTTCTTCTCTTACTGTACTAGTCAGGCCCTCTGGTATGCTGATGAAAAGAAGTAGTGAGAGGGGACATTACTGCCTTGTCCTAATTTGAATGGGAAAGCTTCTGGTTTCTGACCATTAAATATTATATTAGCTGTAGGGGGTTTGTAGGTGTTCTTTCTCAAGTTAAGGAAGCTCCCCTCTATTCTTAGTTTGCTGAGATTGTTTAAATCATGAACAGGTGTTGGGTTTTGTCAAATGCTTCTTCTGCACCTATTGCTATGATCATGTGATTTTTTTAGCCTGTTGATGTGATGGATTAGAATAACTGATTTTCAAATGTTTAATCAACTTTGTATATTTGTGATATATCCCACTTGGTCATTGTGAATAATTCTTTTTATACGTTGTTGGACTTGATTTGCCATTTTTTTTTTAATTTGAGAGAGAGAGAGATGGGGGGTGGGCAAAAGGTGGGAGAGAGAATCTTAAACAGGCTCTGTGCTGAGCACAGGGCTCAATCCCACAACACTGGGATCATGACCTAAGCTGAAATCAAAAGTTGAATGCCCAACTGACTAAGCCACCCAGGTGCCCCTGATTTGCCAATATTTTTGAGAATTTTTGCATGCATGTTCATTTTGATCTGTAGTTTTCTTGTAATGTCTTTGGTCTTGGTATAGCATAATGCCAGCCTCAGACAATAAGTTAGGAAATATTCCCTCTGCTTCTATTTTCTGGAAGGGATTATAGAGAACTGGTATAATTTCTTAAATGTTTGATAGAATCCACCAGTTAATCCATCTGAGCCTGGTACTTTCTATTTTGGAAGGTTATTAATTATTGATTCAATTTGATAAATTGATTGATTCAATAGATATAGACCTATTCTATAGATATAGGTCTATTTCTTTATGTGTTAGTTTGGGCAGATTATGTCTTTCAAGGAACTGGTCCATTTCATTTGGGCTATTGAATTTGTTGGCAGAGTTGTTCATTATATTCTTTTATTATCCTTTTAATGTCCATGCCATCTGTAGTGATGTCCTCTCTTTTATTTCTGATACTAGTAAATTGTGTCTTATTTTTTCCTAGTTAGGCTTATTGATTTTATTGATCTTTTCAAAGAATCAGCATTTGATTTCCTTCCTTTTCTCCATTGAATTTCTGTTTTCAATTTCATTAATTTTTGCTCTTATTTTTATTATTTCTTTTCTTCTGCTTACCTTGGATTTAACTTGTTTTCCTCTTTCTAGTTTACTAAGGAGGAGGTTTAGATTATTCATTTTAGATCTTTCTTCTGTCCTAATATGTACATTTAATGCTATAAATTTCCCTCTAAGTACTACTTTCACTGAATCCCACAAAATCTGCAAAGTTGTGTTTTCATTTTCATTTAGTTCAAAGTATTTTTTAGCTTCTCTTGAGATTTTTTCTTTCATTCATGCACTGTTTAGAAGTGTGTTGACTTTTTTAAATTTTTTCATGTTTATTTTTGAAGAAAAGAGAGAGACACAGCATGAGCAGGGGAGGGTCAGAGACAGAGGGAGACACAGAATTTGAACAAAGCATACTCCAGGCTCTGAGCTATCAGCACAGAGCCCAACACGGGGCTAAAACTCACAAACTGTGAGATCATGACCTGAGCCAAAGTCAGACTCAACCAACTGAGCCACCTAGGCGGCCTTAATCTTTTAAATTTCTTAAGGTGTGCTTTATGGCCCAGAATGTGGTCTATATATTGGTGAAATTTCCATGTGAACTTGGAAGAATGTATATTCTGCTGGTGTTGGATGAAATAATGTATAAGTGTCAATTATATCTAGTTAATTGATGGTGTTGTTTAGGTCAATGATACCCTTACTGCTTTTCTGCCTGATAGATCTGTCCATTTCTCATAGAGTGGTTTGAAGTCCCCAACTATAATAATGGATTCAAATAGTTCTCTTTGCAATTCTGTCAGTTTTTGCCTCATGTAGTTTGACATTCTTTTGTTACATGCATATATATGCACTAGGGATCCTCATGTCTCATTTATCGCTATGTAATACACCTCTTTGTCTCTGAAATTTGCTTGCTTTGAAATTTACTCTGAAATTAATATAGCAATTCCAAGTTTCTTTTGATTAGTGTTAGCATGGTATATCTTTCTCCATTCCTTTGCTTTTGATCTATGTGTGTTTATATTTAAAGTGTGTTTCTTTCTCTCTTTTTCTGGCTTTATTTTTTTTAATTTAAACAAAATAAAAACCTTGTATCCAAGCTGACCTTCAATAGATCTCAATGAAAGAGCTACTCTGCTTATCTATGAAACCCAGACCTAGAAGCAGGTCATCTATGAATGGTTTACCACCAGGTTCCCCAGGAACCTGCATTGTGTGAGGGGCAAGGCAGTGGCCCCCTTTCTGTTCCCGCCCAGTTTCCAAGGACTAGGAGCTTTCCTCACTGGACTGGTCCCAATGCAGTGTGGGACACGTCATGCCAGATAGGGTGTGTTTCCTATACACAACATACATTTGGGTCTTGTTTTTTGATCCATTCTGACAATCACCAACTGAAAGAGGTGTATTTTGATCATTGACATTTAAAGTAATTATTGACATTGATATAAATATTGCTATATGGATTAATACCTAACCATGTTTGTTACTGTTTTCAATTCATTGACTTTGTTCTTTGTTCCTTTTTTTGTCTTCCACATTTTCTGCCTTTGTGGTTTTAATTATTTTATATGATTCCATTTTCTCACCTTTCATAACATATTCATTATACTTCCCTTTTAATTTTTTTTTTCTTTTTATTGGTTGCCCTAGAGTTTGCACTATACGTGTATAACTAATCCAAGTCTACTTCCAACTGACACTATGGTATGCTGTTTCACAGGTAGTGCAAGTACCTTATAATAACAAAACATTCTCAATTCCTTCTTCCAATCCCTCATATCATTGCTGTCATTCATTTCATTTGTATAATCATGGTCTATGAACTTTGTAAGTGCTTCTTAATTTTTCTCCACCCCTTTACATGGTATAGGGTGGTTAAAAGGGCCTGAAATTGGATATTTCCCTTTTTCCAGGTTGGTTAGGTTCTAATAAAACCCCAATAGGCTCTGGTAAGATATCTTCTGTTGAGTGCAAGCGGTGTTGAGAAGAACAGAAAGCTCTTGGGTTTTCAAAATGACTCCTCCGGTGGGAAGCCTGAGAGGATTTTTTTCCTTCTTCACCATGAGAACTTGTAGCGCTCCTAGATGTAAAACGTGCAAAAACTTGGGGACTCTCAAATGAGCAGGTCTTCCTGAAGTTTTATGTCTCAGACTTGTCTACGTTAAGCCTCCAGAAAATCATCAATAATAGTTCAGGTTTTCCTACCAGAGAACTGGTTTCCATGGAGGATTTTGTTTGGGGGTTTCTATACCAGTAAGTTGTGATTCTCTGTATCCACCTATCTCTCCAATTTTGGCGGCACCAGTTTTCCCTGTGACCTCAATTCTCTGATGAATATAAGAAGAGTTTTTGATTTTTCATCTTGCTTAGATTTTTGCTGGTTGTTTAGATGGAGTAAAGACTTCTAAACTCCTATGTACAAACCAGAAACCAGAAAGATAATTTTTTTCAAAGGTAAAATTATTATTCTTATACAGTTATAAAATGACTACACATCAAAAATTTACTTAACTCATCAATTAATGAGGGAACTAGTGAGATGCTATAATCAGCTCAAAAGAGAATTTAAAAAACACCCACATATATAAACAATCAAAAATGCTGAAATGAATCTATAAGCAGATGCAAAACTGGCCAATACCCACTGAGCAATAATTAATTGCATGGACAGCTGCATGAACTGAAATTAATTGACACTATTTATATTTCTATGGACAAAAATAATTTGAATTACTATAGTTTTGCTATAATGTATAGAGCTGTAAGATAGTTTGAAAGCAATGAAAGGCTAAAATAGCCTGGAAGAGTGCCCTAGACAGCATATCCAATGATCTTTTTCACCAATTCCAAAATCTTCCACAAATTTTCCTGGCACAAGTGAGCCAGACCAACTGTTGCTATTTTCCTATCACTAGTCTTAATTTCTATTTCAAGTACCCAGTCAGCCTAGATAGCAGACACTTTATCTCAGTCAACTTGTGGTTACTTTCCAGGGATGGCAATTAAGTTCTGGGGGAACCAACGTAGGTGACTTTACTGGGAAAGGTCCATCTGGTCTTCAGTGTCATTCCTCCACACTGAAGAGTCCTAAGGTAGACATCAGTCCATATACATTGCCATGGAGATATCCCTTGTTCCCATCAGTGGCTCCTTCATGTCTAGAAATTCTTGATGCTATTTCAGTGCCCATTAGGAGTACAGAAAAATTCATCCTCTGGGACTGTGCCATGTTGAATTGTACAAAACTCTATAAAGGGCATTTAAAGCTTTGTCTGCCCAGACACTAGCATTGCCATTTTTACCCTGGGACTTGCCATCCTTCTGAGCCCCACTCTGGCATTAGAGCCCAAGGCCATCCTGTTTATGTAGTCTACACAACTATCAGAGGGTGGGGGTATCTATCGGCTTCCTAGGACATGGCTTAGAAAACAGGACCAAGAATCCTCACTCTCTGTGAGCCTTCTCTCCTCTCCTATCCTGGAAAACCCTTTCTAGTATAAGAGTGGGAAAAACTTGCTCCTCTCATGAAGTATTCTCCTAAATATTTTACCCATTGGGGGAGTCCTTCCCATTCTCTAAAATATTAAATATTCAAAATTCAAGAGACAAAAAGAGAGATTTCTTAATTCTTTTATTTTTTGCTACCCCAGTTCTTGCATGAGTGCATAGAGCTAGCTCCAGAAGGGAAGATAAATACACAGGAGGAGAGATATTGGTTATTATTTCAAACATATTACCCCATCATCCATGTATGACTTTCAGAGTACAGAAACTATATCTGAGGTACTTCTGATTCCCATAGCACCTAACACAGTGTCTACCCAGAGTAGCCACTTGATATGAGTCAATGAATGTGGTGTTTAGCACAGAGGCTTTTAACTAATGTCCATTTTCCAAAAGGAAATCAATGGACATTATTGTTTAGAGAACTAGCTGTGGAGTTGGACAGATGGGGGTTCAAAAATTTTATTTCCTAGTTGTGAGAATGTAAACAAGCTATATACCTTTGCTAAATCTCAACCCCCTTACTTTAAAATGAGGAAAACAGACCATAATTCACAGGGATATTATGAAGACTAAATGAGAGGTTAAATGTTATACACACTTAGCACAATTCCTGGCATATAGTAGGTGTTCAATAAATGCTGGTTATTTTTAGTTATCACCATTACTCAGACTCTGCCCTTGCTCAGATAGTCTGTAATAGTGGGTTCCTATAGCAAAGTGGTGGATACTGCTGTGGAAAGCAGGGATGACATCATTATATTCACTGTCACCTTATCCAGATGAGACAAGCTTTTGGCGGGCTCCCACAGGTGAAAAAGTGCAACAGCTGCTGTGGTGTGGCAGCATTGGAGACAAGGAAGTCTGTACATCAATCTCACTATGGGTCACAGACACAGACAATCTTGCCACCTGACTGGTCAGAGGTCCCACGCAGTAGCAAACTGCAGTGGGTGCAGCCACCAAAACCCATGAAATGTTCTTGAAGCATCCACCTGTTTCTAGAAAAATGGCCAGTTCTTTCTTTTTTAATGTTTATTTATTCTTAAGAGAGAGAGAGCAAGGAGGGGAGGGGCAGAGAGAGAGGGAGACATAGAATCTGAAGCAGGATCCAGGCTCTGAGCTGTCAACACAGAGCTCGACACAGGGCTCAAACTCATGAACCACAAGATCATGACCTGAGCTGAAATCAGACACTCAATCAAATGAGCCACCCAGACACCCCGAGAAATGGCCAATTCTTGAGATTAAAATTGGGGCCCTAGCCAACATGAGTTACAAAGGGACCTAAATAATGAATTATTTAGTTCCAATTTGAGGGGAAAAAATTAGGCTTAGCTCTCAGATATTTTTTTTTTTAGTTTAGTTATTTATTTTGAGATAGAAAGAGCATTAGCGAGGAAGGGGCAGAGAGAGAGAATCCCAAGCATGCTCTGTGCCACTGGCACAGAGCCTGATTCAGGGCTCAAACCCAAGAACCACGAGATCATGACCTGAGCCAAAACCAAGAGCCAGCTCCTTGACCGACTGAGCCACCCAGGCACCCCTCTCAGATATTTCTTGCTAGCAAAATCCAACCACTGAGATATGACTATGGTAAAATTAACCCTTTCTTAGATCAACTAGGTAAGATAGAAAGCTGAAACCAGAACAATTGTCCTTAAGCTTCAGCATGCATACAAATCACTGGAAAGACTCTTCAAAATACATTTTGTGGGGCCCCACCCCTAGAGTTTTGGATTCCATAGGTCTGTGACATAAGGCCACTAAATTTGCTAGTAAAAATATATGACTCCCAGTTAGATTTGAATTCCAGTTAAACAGTCCCAAATATTATAAATATTCAATCCTAAATACTGCATGGAACATGCCTGTACAAAAAAAAATCATTGCTTTTTATCTGAACAAATCATTGTTTATCTGAAGTTCTCACTTAACTGGGCAACCTGTATGTTATCTAGCAACCGTACTGGGGTGGCCTGAACCTGTGCATATCTAACAAGTTCCCAGGTGATACTGTTGTTGCAGTCTGGGAACCATACTTTGAGAACTGCTAGACAACTCAGACGTGCCTTCAGAACTTTACAATTCAACCCTGAATACTAATGGTTAGGGCTTCCCACTCTGGAGGTACATAGATACCTTCAGGTGGTACCAAAAGCCTAGGTAAAGAAAATACCTTCATCAGCTCTTGGTTGTCTTGGTGAATGAGAAGTGGATCTTACTATCTAACCATTTAACCCAAGTGGTTATAACAATTTCAACGACAAAGCTAATCCTCTTGAGATAGTGGAAGTTTGATATTTCTCAGCTAAGTTTGTGCAGACTTCCATGGAAATTGGCACTGCTGGCTTTGACAGGAAATATTGAATTCCTAATAACACAGAGCTGTTCCTTTGCACTTGGAAATCAATCCTTACTTTAGCTTCCTGTTGCAGCAACTTTCTGATTGCTACATGGCCTCTTCTCCCTTTGCTCAAGATTACAGGTGCTGAGAGAGGTACGTGTGCCTGGTAAGTAATTCTTTATTTCTGATGGTCAAGCAGTTGTTTGCTCTTTATAATCAGGTCCAAGCCCGTGAGTTAGACTTGCAGCTTGCTATGGGGATAATTCTTATCATCTATCTTCCAGGCAAGTGATTGGTTTTTTCTCATTAATTGTGTTTTTAAATGTACAAACCATATGTAGAGAGTGAAACACTTAATGGAAAGAACCGAAAAGAATACACTCAAGTGAAAAGAACAAGTATTCATCTAGTAACAGTTATATATACAGGTTGTGTTCCATGTTGTGGCAATCCTGTCTTCTCTCCTTGTATTTCTATCGGTGATGGTCACTGGCTTTAAGACCACCAGCTCTGGGTTATCCAGCCAAAGATGCCAATGTAATTGGCCTACATGTGGCCTGACCAAGGGGAGCTTTAAAAGCTCCTCAGATAAGGGAGGAGCCAAGATGACAGAACAGCATGGAAATTTTTTGTGTGTCTTGCGTCCATGAAATACAGCCAGACCAACACTAAACTATCCTACACACCTAGAAAACTCATTGGAGGATTAACACAACAATATGCACAACCTGAACCACAGAATTCAGCAGGTACATGGCATGGAGAGGTGGACTTGGGTAGAGAGAAGCCGGCAGTGGGTGGAGAGCTGCCTTTGCAGGTGGAAAGAGGAGACTGGAGCAGGGGAGAATACAGGAAAGGCACCCCTCCCCAAAAGCAGCTGGAGAAAAAGTGGAAAATTGAAAACAGCTGCAGGGACTAAACCAAAAAGGGAGAAAGGAGAAAGGAGAAAGGGGAGGGTTTAAATTCCATTAAGGCTGTAAACAAGTGGAGCAAAGTCTGCAACTCCGCAGCTCAATACCTGCTGGTGCTCTGGTGGGAAGGGCGAATCCCCAGGAACAGAGTGGGGTCCGGGAGGTTCTCAGGCCACACAGGGAAAAGTGGTTCCACTGCTGGAAGGACATTTGGTAGAGACTGTTGAAGCTACCTGGTCCCAGCAGACCCTAGAAAATGGCCACATTCACTGGTACTGGAACAAGGTCATTAAAGGTGAAGCCTGGTACCAGATGTGTGTTGTGATTTTCCATAATCCCTGAAAAGCTGCTGCTACAGTATCTTGCAAACTTTTTCTGGATCAGGCTGGTACCTGGCTGCAGTCTCAGGGCACTGGCAGCAGCAGGGTTCAGCAGGCATTCCTGGGTGCAGCTGGCATTCAGCTGTTGCTTGGTGAGACCCTCCTGCAGAGAGGCAGAACGGGTCAAAGCCGCAGTCCTTCAGAAGTAAGGGGCCTGGGAAAACAGTCTCATCTGAGACAAAACTCAGGAGAGAGGTACTGCCTGGGGCTTGGTCACAGTGAAGAAGCGGGCAGTGGATGAAAGCTGAAGACAGAGGACAGGTGCATGATTGATGATCGGAGAGAACAGAGTTCCTATACTAGAGACTGGGTACCTGGGTGACACCATTTTCACCACTCCCACCCATGCACATATGCACCTATGAGTGCTGCAACAATCCACCCCAGTAGGCTAGCAGCACCATCTAATGGAGAACAGAGCTGTTATGAGCCCCGCCCAACTGGGCCAACTTCCCTCTTCAAGAACACAAGTCTCACCGCCTGCTTAGATTATGGACTATAAAGTGCTACATAGACTGACTTCTAGGGGAAAGTGAAGTAATTTCATTCCTATCTCAATCTGTTAGCAGGTCCATCTATTCAATTTTCTTTCTTTTCTTTTCCTTTTTTGTCCCTCTTTTACAGTATTCTTTTTCTTGAATACAGAGAGAGAAAAAATTCATTTTTATTTTCAATTCTTATTAAAAATATTTTCCTTTAACTTTTTTTACTATATTTTTTACTTTTGTGTAAACTTTTTCGAATTCTATCTTACTTCCATCATTATATTTTAGTCTACTTTGGTGTATTCACCTTTTCAAAATTTCAAACGATTTCCTTGTTTTCTTTTTTCTTTTTTTTTTTCTATTTTTCATTTCTTTTCTTTTTCTTGAATGCAGAAAGTGAAAAACATCATTATTACTTTCAATTTCTATTAAAATATTTTTCTTTAATTTTTTTACTATATTTTTTGCTTTTATGTAAATTTTTTCAAATTCTATTTTACTTCCATCATTTTATTTTAGTCTACTTCAGTGTATTCAGTTTTTCAAATTCTCAAACAATTTCCTCCCCCCTCCCTTTTATTCCTTCTAATCTGTCAAACCACTTTCAATACCCAGACCAAAACACACCTAGGATCTAGCATCATTTACTAGATTTTGTTTGTGTTTGTGTGTGTGTTTAATTTTTTAATTTTAATTTTTTTAATTTTAATTTTTCTACCTCATTAATTCTGTTTCTCCCTTCAAAATGACAAAGTGAAGGAATTCACCCCAAAAGAAAGAGCATGAAGAAACGACAGCCAGGGGTTTAACCAACACAGATACAAGCAAGATGTTTGAACCAGAATTTAGAATCACGATAATGAGAATACTAGTTGGAGTTGAAAATAGGTTAAAATCCCTTTCTGCAGAGATAAAAGAAGTAAAAAATAGAATGAAATTAAAAATGCTATAACTGAGCTGCATCATGGATGGATGCAGTGGCAGCAAGGATGGATGAGGCAGAACAGAGAATCAGTGATATAGAGGACAAACTTATAGAGAATAACGAAGTAGAAAAAAAGAGGAGGATTAAGGCAAAAGAGCGTGATTTAAGAATTAGAGAAATCAGTGACTCATTAAAAAGGAACAACATCAGAATCATAGGGGTACCAGGAGAGGAAGAGAGAGAATTAGGGGTAGAAGGGTTATGTGAGCAAATAATAGCAGAAAACTTTCCTAACCTGGGGAAAGACACAGACATCAAAATCCAGGAAGCATAGAGGACCCCCATTAGATTCAACAAAAACCGACCATCAACAAGGCATATAATAGTCAAATTCACAAAATAGGCAAGGAGAGAATCATGAAAGCAGCAAGGGAAAAAAAGTCCCTAACCTACAAGTGAAGACAGATCAGGTTTGCAGCAGACCTATCCACAGAAACTTGGCAGGCCAGAAAGGAGTGGCAGGATAATTCAATGTGCTGAATCAGAAAAATATGTAGCCAAGAATTCTTTATCCAGCAAGGCTGTCATTCAAAATAGAAGGAGAGATAAAATTTCCCAGAAACAAAAATTAAAGGAGTTTGTAACCACTAAACCAGCCCTGCAAGAAATTTTAAGGGGGACTCTCTGAAGGGACAAAAGATGAGGGGGAAAAAAAAAAATATATATATATATATATATATATATATATATATATATATATCTCAAAAGCAACAAATGCTAGAAAGGACCAGAGAACACCACCAGAAACTCTACAAGCATCATAATGGCAATAAATTCATATCTTTCAGTACCCACTCTAAACGTCAATGGACTCAATGCTCCAATCAAAAGACATAGGGTAACAGAATGGATAAGAAATCAAGATCCATCTACATGCTGTTTACAAGAGACCCACTTTAGACCTAAAGACACCTTCAGATTAAAATAAGGGGATGGAGAACCATCTATCATGCTTATGGTCAACAAAAGAAAGCTGGAGTAGCCATACTTATATCAGACAATCTAGACTTTAAAATAAAGACTGTATCAAGAGCTGCAGAAGGACATTATATCATAATCAAGGGGTATATCCATCAAGAAGACCTAACAATTGTAAACATTTATGTGCCAAATGTGGAAACACCCAAATATATAAATCAAATAATAACAAACATAAAGAAACTCATCGATAGTAACACCATAATAGTAGGAGACTTCAACACCTCACTCATAGCAATGGACAGATCGTCTAATCAAAAAATCAACAAGGAAACAATGGCTTTGAATGACACACTGGACCAGATGGACTTAACAGATATATTCAGAACATTACATCCTAAAGCAGAAGAATGTACATTCTTCTTCAGTGCACATGGAACATCCTCCAGAATAGACCACATACTGGACACAAATCATCCCTAAGTAAGTACAAAAGGATTGAGATCATACCATGCATATTTTCAGACCACAACACTATGAAACTCAAAATCAACCACAAGAAAAAACTTGGAAAGGTAACAAATACTTGGAGACTGAAGAACATCCTACTAAAGAATGAATGAGCTAACCAAGAAGTTAAAGAGGAAATTTAAAAGTATATGGAAGTCAATGAAAATAACACCACAACCCAAAACCTCTGGGACACAGCAAAGGCGGTCATAAGAGGAAAGTATATAGCAATCCAGGCCTTCCTAAAAGAAGGAAGAAAGAACTCAGATACACAACCTAACCTTATACCTTAAGGATCTGGAAAAAGAACAGCAAATAAAACCCCAAACCAGCAGAAGACAGGAAATAATAAAGATTAGAGCAGAAATTAATGCTATAGAAACCAAAAAACAGTAAAACAGATCAATGAAATCAGAAGCTGGTTCTTTGAAAGAATTAACAAAACTCATAAACCACTAGCCAGTTTGATCAAAAAGAAAAAGGAAAGGACTAAATAAATAAAATCAAGAATGAAAGAGGAGAGATCACAACCAACACAACAGAAATAAAAACAATAATAAGAGAATATTATGAGCAATTATATGCCAATAAAATGGGCAATCTGGAAGAAATGGACAAATTCCTAGAAACATATACACTACCAAAACTGAAACAGCAAGAAATAGAAAATTTGAACAGACCCATAACCAGTAAGGAAATCGAATTAGTAATCAAAAATCTGCCAAAAAACAAGAGTCCAGGGCCAGATGGCTTTCCAGAGGAATTCTACCAAACATTTAAGGAAGGGTTAACCCCTATTCTCTTGAAGCTGTTCCAAAAAATAGAAAGGAAAGGAAAACTTCCAAACTCTTCCTATGAAGCCAGCATTACCTTGATTCCAAAACCAGACAGAGACCACACTAAAAAGGAGAACTATAGACCAATTTCCCTGATGAACATGGGTGCAAAAATCCTCAACAAGGTATTAGCCAACCGGATCCAACAATATATTTAAAAAAATTATTCACCACAATCAAGCGGGATTTATACCTGGAATGCAGGCCTGGTTCAATATCCACAAAACAATTATCGTGATTCATCACATCAATAAAAGAAAGGACAAGAACCATATGATCCTCTCAATAGATGCAGAGAAAGCATTTCACAAAATACAGCATCCTTTCTTGATAAAAACCTTCAAGAAAGTATGGATAGAAGGAGCATACCTCAAAATCATAATAGCCATATATGAACAACCCAACGTTAATATCATCCTCAATGGGGAAAAACTGAGAGCTTTCCCCCTAAGGTCAGGAACAAGATAGGGATGTCCACTCTTGCCACTGTTATTCAACATAGTATTGGCAGTATTAGCCTCTGCAATCAGACAACACAAAGAAATTACAGGCATCCAAATTGGCCAGGAGGAGGTCAAACTTTCACTCTTTGCAGATGACATGATACTCTATATGGAAAACCCAAAAGATTCCACCAAAAAACTGCTAGAATTGGTTCATGAATTCAGCAAAGTTACAGGATATAAAACCAATGCACAGAAATCAGTTGCATTCCTATACACCAACAATGAAGTGACAGAAAGAGAAATCAAGGAATCAATCCCATTTACAGTTGCACAAAAAAACATAAATACCTAGGGATAAATCTAACCAAAGAGGTGAAAAATCTATATACTGAAAATGATAGAAAGCTTATGAAAGAAATTGAAGAAGATACAAATAATGGAAAAAGATTCCATGCTCCTAAATAGGAAGAACAAATATTGTTAAAATGTTGATACTACCCAAAGTAATCTACATATTCAATGCAATCCCTATCAAAGTAACACCAACATTCTTCACAGAGCTAGAACAAATAATCCTAAAATTTGTATGGAACCAGAAAAGACCCTGAATAGCCAAAACGATCTCGAAAAAGAAAACCAAAGCAGGAGGCATCACAATCCCAAACTTCAAGCTATACTACAAAGCTGTAATCATCAAGACAGTATGGTACTGGCACAAGAACACTCAGATCAATGGAACAGAATAGAGAACCCAGAAATGGACCACAAACGTATGGCCAACTAATCTTTGACAAAGCAGGAAAGAATATCCAATGGAATAAAGACAGTCTCTTCAGCAAGTGGTGCTGTGAAAACTGGACAGAGACATGCAGAAGAATGAATCTGGACCACTTTCTTACACTATACACAAAAATAAACTCGAAATGGATGAAAGACCTCAATGTAAGACAGGAAACCATCAAAATCCTTGAGGAGAAAGCAGGCAAAAACCTCTTTGATCTTGGCTGCAGCAACTTCTTACTCAACGTGTCTCTGGAGGCAAGGGAAACCAAAGCAAAAATGAACTACTGGGACCTCATCAAAATAAAAACTTCTGCACAGCGAAGGAAACAATCAGCAAAACTGAAAGGCAACTGACAGAATGGGAGAAGATATTTGCAAATGACAAAATCTATAAAAAACTTATCAAAATCAACACCCAAAAAACAAATAATCCAGTGAAGAAATGGGCAAAAGACATGAATAGACACTTCTCCAAAGAAGACATCCAGATGGCCAATCGACACATGAATAAATGCTTAACATCACTCATCATCAGGGAAATACACATCAAAACCACAGTGAGATACCACCTTACACCTGTCAGAATGGCTAACATTAACAACTCAGGCAACAACAGATGTTGGCAAGGATGCAGAGAAAGAAGATCTCTTTTGCAGTGTTGGTGGGAACGCAAGCTGGTGCAGCCACTCTGGAAAACAGTATGGAGGTTCCTCAAAAAACTAAAAATAGAACCACCCTATGACCCAGCAATTGCACTGCTAGGCATTTATCCACGGGATACAGGTGTGCTGTTTCGAAGGGACACATGCACCCCCATGTTTATAGCAGCACTATCAACAATAGCCAAAGTATGTAAAGAGCCCAAATGTCCATCAATGGATGAATGGGTAAAGAAAATGTGGTATATATATATACAATGGGGTATTACTCAGCAATTAAGAAGAATGAAATCTTGCCATTTGCAACTACGTGAGTGAAACTGGAGGGTATTATTCTAAGTGAAATTAGTCAGAGAAAGACAAAAATCATATGACTTCACTCATATGAGGACTTGAAGACAAAACAGATGAATATAAGGGAAGGGAAACAAAAAGAATATAGAAACAGGGAGGGGGACAAAACAGAAGAGACTCATAAATATGGGGAACAAACTGAGCGTTGCTGGAGGGGTTGTGGGAGGGGGGATGGGCTAAATGGGTAAGGGGCACTAAGGAATCTACTCCTGAAATCACTGTTGCACTATATGCTGACTAATTTGGACGTAAATTTTAAAAAATAAAAAATAAAACAAGTTAATAAAAAAAAAAAGCTCCTCAGATGATATAATCACTTTAGGAAACTATTGAACAATGTTTATTAAAGTTGAACAGGGTCACCTGAGTGACTCAGTTGGTTAAGCGGTAACTTCAGCTCAGGTCACGATCTTGCAGTTCATGAGTCAAGCCCCGCATTGGGCTCTCTGCTGTCAGTGCAGAGCCTGCTTCGGATCCTCTGTCTCCCTCTCTCTCTGCCCCTCCCCCGCCTCACACATGGTCTCTCTTGCTCTCTCTCTCTCTCTCAAAAATAAACATTAAAACATGTTTTTAAATGTTAAAGTTTGACATACAGTCAGTTCTTGTTTGGGGTAGTTATGTTCTATAAAGTCATCATGAACGCTGAATTAGTAAATACTGAACCACTGTTGTTGGGGGAATGAGCCTCTGGTCATAATATTTTTGTCAACTAATACATAACCTTTTTTTATGTGTGTTTCTGTTTAAAGAAATCTTATATATATTGTTGATTCATTAGCATTGAACTCATGGCCAATGGCACTATCACTCATGCCTGAATGAAAGTTATCTAACACATATTTTTTTCATAAGGCACATCACAGCCTCTAGATCTTAGAAACACAGACAGCTCTTCAGCATTTGGCTTGGGGCCATTTTAAATATTGAAATTACCAACAAAAGCACAAAAATGCAAAAAAAAAAAAAACCCACAAAAACAAACCCCAACCAAAAAACAACGTGACACTAAATATCTAGTGAAAAGGACAGTGGTTTTCAGAATGAGATATGAAACAAGAAGGCAGAGAGTTTCCTTGTTTGATCTCAGCTGGGAAGAGCAACTCAAATTTTCTGCCGCTCTGCACATGCCCACAAATGACTGCCAAAGTGCATGGGTACTGACTTTAGGGCTACAAATATATTCTAGCAAATAGGCAAATTCATAATACAGAATCTATGAATATTGAGAATTGGCTATACCTCTGCCCTCAGACCCAGCAAACCACTCCACTCCTGGAGAAATGAGAGTGTATCTCCACCAGAAGGTAAGTACAGAATGCTCAGAGCAGCCCTCCTTACAACAGTGCAAACCTGGAAATAACTCAAACACCCATCAACAGGAAAATGGATAATGCATGATATAATCATGCAACGGAATACTAACTGGCAATATAACCAAGCTAGTCACCAATGTACTCAGCAACATGGATTAATCTTAAAATCATTCAGATGAGCAAAAGACTACATACTTTATATAAAATACAAGATCGGGAGAAATTAATCTGTGGTATAGAAAATGGAATAGTGGCTACCATTGGAATATTAATGCAAAGGGATATAAGATCTCTTCTGGTGTTGATTAGGATAGTGGTTACACAGATATATATGTATGGAAAAATCCATCAAGCTGCACACCTAAGATGTATGCACTTCACTGTATGTATGATAGACCTCTACCTCAATTAAAAAACTAAAAAGCTGCCAAGATGACTCCAATGTGCAGCCAAACCTGGGAATCACTGCTGAGCCCCATCAGTGCCCTGGCCATCCCCAGTTACACTGCCAGTTCCACCCTTAGTATCATAACAGCTTGCAGGATGCTCTCTGCACAGTCCCAACCTTTTAAAACCAGAGGACAAAGGATAGCTGGAAGGGAACTAAGAATCCATCTACTGCCAGAATGGCTAATTCGTTTCATCTTCAATGCTAACTAACTTAGTTCATTTGTTAATGGCTGCCTGGCATTCTGGATTCAGATGATTCTGAGCCTGCATCCAAACACAGTGGGCGAGAAGTTGTACAATTAGCAGTGTCTGGCTTGTGCCCAGGTGAGGAGAGATGCATACACTTACCATGTATTTGCCACCAATCTAGTCCAGTTCTCCCCTTTGTCACATGAAGATCCATAGAAATGATTTGTCCAGGCTCATGCTGGTAGTCAGAGGCAGAGACATGATTAAACCTAAGTGTTCTCTGAGCAGCCAATTAAGATATAGGTTTATCACTCTAAGAGATGCCAGGGGAGATGCTGGGAAGGATGAGCATGAAGAATGAAGAACCAGTGGGGCACCTGGGTGGCTCAGTCATTTGAGAGTCCACCTCTTGATTTTGGCTCAGGTCATGATCCCAGAGTCGTGGGGAGCCCCACATCGGGCTCCATGCTCAGTGTGGAGCCTGCTTAGGATTCTCTCTCCTCTCCTCTCCCCCTCTCCCCCAACTCATGCTTTCTCTCTCCCCCTTTCTGAAGAAAAAAAAAGAAGACAAAAAAAAAAAAAAAAAGAATGAAGAACCAAAGTATGATCTTAACTGCACTAAAGACGCAGGCCATCCATGGGCAAAGACCATGAAATTGCCTCCTGAATATTCAAGGAGTTTGAAAAGATACTAGTACAAACATCTAACTTCTGTTTCAAACCTTGTGCCCATTCGCTTATTCATAACTCTTCAGTAAGCATTTTAATAGAAAGGGGATTGGTATGAATGTTCTTTGCAATCCATAATATGCTTTACAAATGTTGGCTTTTTTTTTATAAAAATGCTTTTTAACAGTCCTAATAAATACCCACCACTTACCCATTCTTGTGCTAGAAGTTGTGGGAAATGTGACAACAGCTGGAGACACAAGTAGTTGAGTAACAAATTGTAATAGCAGGACCTAGATTAGTGACACCACTTAGCAATTAATGCTGTTGAACCATACACCATCACCGAAGTCTGTTTTTCTAGCTGCTAAATGGGTTTTACATGAGTCCCCCACTTCACAGGATTGCAGGAGGGATTGAATGAATTGTGAAATCACTTTGTACATCAGAGTCATACTTTCGTAGACAGAAGATTCCCAAGTCAAGCCATCAGGCCAAAATGATGTAGGGTCAAAACTGGCTAAAGGCTAGGGCACCTGGGTGGGTCAGGTCATGATCTCCTGGTTTGTGGGTTCAGGCCCCACATTGGGCTCTGTGCTGACAGTTTGGAGCCTGGAGCCTGCTTCAGATTCTGTGTCTGCCTCTCTCTCTGCTCCTCCCTGGCTCTCTCTGTCTCTCAAATAAATAAATAAATAAATAAATAAATAAATAAATGTTTAAAAAATGTTCAACTGGCTAAAGGCTGATAAATGTTAGTTACTGTTTAGCAATGCCTTAAGGAGTTGTCTTGCTCCTCTACCATGCTATGCTGGTCCCCTGGCTAACCAGATAGTCCAACTGTAGCTGGACTAGAGAGGGGTCCCAGTCCATGTGGGGCAGATTGCCTCTGAGCCCGCATAGCCTTAAAATTCTGGCTTGGAGAAAAATATAGTCTAGAGCAGTAGTTCTCCATCTTTAAACACTGGGACAGCTTTAAAAGGATTCATGTCTGGGTTCTAGCCAGCGCTTTTTAGTTTCCCAGGGGATAGCCACTGTGCAGTCAAAGCTGAGAACAACAGATACAGTGATCTTTAAGAAATTGTGAAGAAGCCTAACAGTATCAATTACACCGATGAAGGAAGGGGTATGCTTCATGCCAGGGGCAACAGAATGGTCAGGGAAGTTTCAGAGGTGGAGATCTGCAGGGCCAAAGGTGCCCTCATGGTCTAGTAGACACCGACATGGCGAATGAGCCTGGAGAGGCACAAGGCATCCTGAGGGCCATTTTGGGGCCAAACTTAGGGAGAGTCAGGACTCAGGGAAGGATCAAGGTAAGATTTTCAGTGGTTTTCCTGATAGGCCTTAGCATCAACCATCATTTCCAGCCCCAGCACTATAACACAGCCCAGTCCCTCTTCATGGGTGTATAGCCCAGGCTGATGTCAAAGAGGGAATGCCAAGATATCCTCACATGAAGAAGAACAGAATTCTTCACTGGATAAATGGCTTTCACACACAGAGGCCCATCCTTCCAATGGCCCATTGAGGCGGCTGGGAAAGACATGATTATCCTTAGTTTACAGACAAGGAAATCAAGGCTCAGAGGTTATGAGATGTCCAAGGTCACAAAGTCAGGAAGGGGTTGAGTTGGGATTCAAACCCAGATTCCCTAACTCCCAGTGTGGGCTTTTTAAATTATCATTAACAATAACATATAGTATTTATTGGGCATTTATGTGTTCCAGGTGCATGCTACATTTTATATCAATTATATCATCTTATCCTCCGATTACTCTAAAAAGTATGTATTAGAATTATCATCTTATGAACGAATAAACTGAGATTTAAGGGTTTAAGTAATTGTTCAAACTCAAGTCAGGACCAGAGCTGGGTGGAACAGAAAGTGCCTAAGGGACATAACATTACTGTCTCTACCCCATCTCTTCATTCCCCAGCTGCCTCTGAATCTAAGAGGCTAGGGATGAGAGCAAAATTCTTATTCTACACAGGCCCTGAGACCAGAGCTTAGACTTGATATGTGGGCATATCTATCACCTTCCATGTGCATAGACCTGTCCTCAAGGCACAAATGAATAATCTGTGTGAGAGAATGTACAAAGGAGATCTGATTCCACCAGGCTATGGCACATGAATCCTCACTCAATATAAAACACAGAGATCCTACTTGATGACTTCCTTTTAAATCCCTACTCTACAAAATAATCAGTCCTAACATCACCAATGTGGAACTAACAGACATCATCTCCCTCTCAATAGGGAGCACTGAGAATGACATACATCAATTCTGGGGTGTTCCTCCCAAAAGCACATTCAACTAAATCTAATCATGAGAAACATCAGACAAACCCAAATTGAGGGACATTCTACAAAATAACTGGCTTCTACTTTTAAAAATGTCAAGGTCAGTGGGGCATCTGGTTGGCTCAGTCGGTTAAGCATGCAACTTCGGCTCAGGTCATGATCTTGTGTCTGTGAGTTTGAGCCTCGCATCAGGCTCTGTGCTGACAGCTCAGAGCCTGGAGCCTGCTTCAGATTCTGTCTCCTTCTGTCTTTGCCCCTCCCTGGTTCATGCTCTATCTCTCTCTGTCTCTCAAAAATAAATAAACGTTTAAAAAAACTTTTTTAATGTCAAGGTCAAAAAAATACCAAGGTCATCTGTGAAAGCCAAAGAAAGATTGAAGAACTGTTCCAGATTAAAGGAGTCTAAAGAAGCATGGCAGTTATATACCATACATTATCCTGGATGGAATCTGAATCAGAAAATGTTTCTTTTGATGTAAAGGATACTATTGAAATTTGAGAAATTTGAATAAGATCTGCATATTAGCCAACAGTATTGTATCCATGTTAACTCCCTTATTTGGAGAAATGTATCATGGTTATGGAAGAGAATTTTCTTGCTTTTTAGGAAATGTATACTGACAGGGCAGAGAGAAAGAGAGAGAGGAAGTCAGAAAGAGAGAAAGACAAAGCAAATGTATAAGACAAATGTTAACATTTGGGGTAAAAGGAGTTTTTTGTACTATTCTTGGGAGCATTGGGCCTTTATGAGTAAATATGGCAGAATCCTCAGTCCTTCTGGGGAACCTCTGAGACTCTGTGAACATGCGTGAAACTTGTATCATTGGCAGGGAAGGAAGCAGGGGTATTACCCACCAATATGTGCTCTTTTGTTAGAATTGTTTCTGGGCATTGACTTCCCAACACTTTCAGTCTGCCCTGTTTGTGGACAGACCACACACCTGTAACCAGAAGCCCTGAGGCAGACACAAGAAGCCATGATATGTACAAGAACTGCCCACAAGTGACCTCTGGGTGGGCTGAGAAGATATGGACAGGGTACCTACAGTGTCCATTAGAGTAATCCAACCTAACTCTTGCCCTTCATGCAGAAGATCCCCCACCCAGCCTTTTGTCACCTGTCACTGACTTTGCATCAGGCACAGAACCCAAAAACACACGTAATCATGAGTTTGAGTTGATATCCATGTTCTTCTGGAAAACAAAGACGCAGGTGCTACAGAACAAAGAAATGGGGGGCCCTGGATGGACACAGAGGAAGTGTTTTCAGTGTGGGTTTCCCCAAGCAAAGTTTGGGACTTTCCAGCTAGGGTAATTGGAACAAAGCTGTTCCAATACAGCATACCAGGTTCACTGCTTGAAGCTGGGGTGGGGCTTCTGAGGAGACTGCCCAAAAGAAAGTAGCCCGCTGCTGCCTGGGATTATGGCTTTTAGGGCTGAAGGAGGTAGAAAAATTTGAATCCACCTTGATTCCAGGAACCAAATCAAACCACCTGCTTCCTTAAAAGCAGACAGTTCACTAAAGAGCATACATAGATGAAAGCACATATTGAAAAGCATGTGATGAAAAGATGTTCAACACCATTAGCCATAAGAGAAATGCAAATCGAAACTGCCGTGAGATATCACTGCAAACCTAACAAAATGTCAAAAAAAGAAAGAAAGAAAGAAAGAAAGAAAGAAAGAAAGAAAGAAAGAAAAAAAGAGTGACAACATCAAATGTTGGCAATGATGTGGAGAAACTGGATCACATAGCTGGTAAGAATGTGAAATGGCATATCCATTCTGGAAAACAATTTGAAAGCCTCTTATAAAACTAAATATGAAATTACCATATAATCCAGAAAGTGTACCTTGGGCATTTATCCCAGAGGAATGAAAATTTATGTTCATACAAAAATCTGTACATGAATGTTCACAGCAGCTTTATTCATAATAGCCAAGAGCTGGAAATGGCCCAGATGTCCTTCGACATGAATAAACTGTTCGTGGAATGTATTCACAGTAAAGAAGGATGAACTACTGATACACACACCAACTTGGATAAGTTGGAGATACGTCTCCAGGAAATCATACTGAGTAAAAAAGTCTGACCTAACAGTTACATACTGTACAATTCCATTATGGCAATGGAGAACAGACTAGTGTTTGCCAGGAAGTAAGGACAGAGGTTTGAGGCCAGGGAACGGAAGGAAAATGGGTATTGCTGTAAAAGAGCAACATGAGAGATCTTTGTGGGGATGGAAATGCTCTGTATCATAACAGTAGTGGTGAATACACAAAACTACCCGTGATCAAATTACTTAGAACTAATTACACATACACAAATGAGCACAAGTAAAACTAGAAAAACCAAACAAGATGGGTGAGTGGGTAGGTTGTATTGATATTAAAATCCTGATTGCAATAGTGTACCATAATTTCACAAGGCATTATCACTGCAGGAAACTGGATAAAGGGTTACACAAAATTTCTCTGCATTGTTTCTTACAATGGCATGTGAATCTACAATTACCTCAAAATTTTAATTTTAATTTTAAAAAAGATATGAAAAAAGAAAAGATGCATATAGAAAGACTGATTGAAAATCTTGTAAATAAAAAAGAAACAGTCATGGGGGAAAGCACACTGGTGGGATAACCTCAACTGGTTATAACCTTGCGCAGACTCACAAATGAGTGAAGTGAGATGACTAGGGACTATAGTGAGCAAGAGTGGACACGTCCTTTCTAAAGAGGCATTCACTATGCTCCTCCAAGACGTTTTTGCTAAGCAAGGGGGCAGGCCCAGGGCCACCAGATTTTTCCATTTTTCTAGAAAAGGTAAAATGTGAATTTTAATAAGAAATCTTCCCATGTTTAAATGTTGGGAACTAATTAAAAAGTTCCTAAATGCTGTTCAGGTCAAATAAAATATAACTGAATTGTAGTCACACTTCAAGCAACCAGTTTTTGATCTTTAGCCAATCCCCCCCTTCCCTCCACTTCATCTAAGTTCTACTCATTATCCAGGACGGAGTAAAGGCTCTATCTCCTCCTTGGCCCTTCTCTGAGTCCCACTCAGGGCTAAGTGCTCCTCTGTACCTATATAGCCCACCTCCACCTCCTCATCATTCTGTTTCCCTCTATCAGAACTATCCCACTCTATGGACATGTCTGATGACCCAAGAGCTCTGTACAGCTAACCACGGCCACCAATAGGTAGCCAATAGGTCAGCTAGGAATGTGCTAATCTGGGCTAAGGGGCTTTGATGATCCTGGCTTGCCTTGCTTGTGTCCATGAGTTAACTGAGGGTCAGCTGATCAGGTTGGCCTCAGCTGGCATGGCTCTACTCTGTATGTCTCTTATCCTCCTCCTGAAACCAGAGGGCTAGCCTAGGCATGTACTTATGGCAACAGCAGAGGCAAGAAGGAAACATAGGCCTCTTAAGGCCTAAGCTTAGAATTGGCATATTGTTATTTCTACCACATTCTATCATCCCAAGCAAGTCCCATAATCTAGCCAAAGTCAGTGGTTGAATAAATAGACTCCACCTCTTTAGTGGGAGGGGCTAAAAATCAAATGTGAAGGGGATAGATTAGATACAGGATAGGATGAAGAATTAGGGCATTAATGCAATCTACCCAAGCGCCTGTGGTTAGGAGCCCTGTCTTCCTCATTTTGTATCCTCAGAGCTTATCATTGTGCCAGGTACACAGCATGTACTTAATAGTTGTTTTTGTGTTCAAGAGAGGAAGAATGAATGAGTACACAAATAATGCTTTCTTTTATGGATGAGGAAACGCTTCCAGTGAGGTGGAACGACTTGCCCAAAGTCACACAGTTCATGGCAAATTCATGAATAGAATCCACATCTTTTTGGGGCACCTGGGTGTCTCAGTAGGTTAAGCGACTGACTCTTGATTTTGGGTCAGGTCATGATCTGGCAGTTTGTAAGTTGGAACCCCGTCAGGCTCTGCACTCTCAGCACAGAGCCTGCTTGGGATTCTCTCTCTCTCCCTCTCTGCACCTCCACTGCTCACTCTCTCTCAAAATAAATGAACATTAAAAAAAATTTTTTTAAAGAAAAGAATCCACATCATCTCTTTCCACCATCACAAGATGCTTGGTAATGAAACCATCATGACATGGCACTCACCCCTCTGTACACTGGGTCTGCCAAAGGCTGGTGTCTGAGGTGGACACATAGAGGCCAGCTCAGAGCCCTTATATAGCAGGGTCCTGTCGGTACAATTGCCGTAATGTGAATCCATCCAAGGTGTGCGTCTGCCTAGTTCCTGCTAACCTCTTGCATACAATGGGAAGAAGAGACACTTGCTCCAACAATAGATAGAACACAGAGCCAGATGTCTCCCGCATCACTGTCATCTCTCTGCCTTACACGCTAATCTCCCCATCGGGGGGTTGGAGGAGGCTGCTATTTCTGGGAAGTTTCCTGCAGTTTGATGCTTGTGTTTCTAATCGCTACTGCCACTTGCTGGCATCCCCTTTGGTATATTAACAGTTTATTTCATGGGAATTTCATGCATAGTTGCATCCTGAAGCTGCTTAAAGGGAAAGGTGGGGTTTTATTCCCCTGGAAAACTAGAGCCCTTTTCTCCCTTCAGAGGAACTGGAAGGAATGGCTTCATCAGTTGAGGAAGTGGATCTAAAACATAAAAAAAAAAAAACTCCCCTTGGCAAAGAAGAAAGCTTTCAGCCAAATCTTTCACTGCCTATACTTGAGGAGTAAGGAAGAGTGACCAAGGTATAAGGAGTGACCCAGCTCTGAAGTTTTTCTTCACTGCTGGTTAAGAAAATCAAGTTTAGTAATTGGCTGTTTCAAGAGATGACTGTGTGACCTGAGAGAAGCTACCTGACCTCCCTGCAGGCGAGTTGCAATCTGTAGAACAAAGGAGGTGGCTAAATGTGTGCTTGTCAAAACCACACTTAAATCCCCAGAGGTACACCTCAGATCACCTGGCTGGGGCCTGGGAATGAGCTCCAATACTTGTGCTTTCAAATACACACACACACACACACACACACACACACACATACATATATATGAGCATCTGGGTGGCTCAGTCAGTTGAACGTCCAACTTCAGCTCAGGTCATGATCTTGCAGTTCGCAGATTTGAGCCCCGTGTTGGGCTCTGTGTTCACAGCTTGGAACCTGGAGCCTGCATCAGATTCTGTCTCCCTCTCTCTCTGCCCCTCCCCCACTTGCTCTCTCTCTCTCTCTCTCTCAAAAAATGAATAAACATTAAAAAATGTTAATAAATATTTTTTTAAAAAATACAGATACACCATAAGTAGAACTCAAGTTTCCATGAATCTTTAGGATAAACCACAAGACTCACTGGTGCTCGGTGAGCTGTTTCAGGACACTCTCCCATTCCCAAATGTGACTTTCTCCTCTACTAACGTTAGAGGGTGCTTGACAGAAAAGTGCAAGAAACAAGAAGATCACCATTTGTTCCAACGTTGAATCAAGCCTATGAATCAAGAGAAAATCAAATAACCAAACTCTCACTCTGGGAAGGGTAAATAAATACAACCACTTTCAAATACCAAACACTGTTCAGCAGTTTCTTATAACTGCCTATAACCCACCAATTCCTCTCCTTGTTAGCCAAAGGAAATGAAAACATATGCCGACACAAACACTTATACATGAATGTTTAAATAGCCAAAGGCTAGAAACAACGCAAATGTTCATCAGCAGGAAAATGGGCAAGCTACATTCCATCCCAATAACGGAATACTCCTCAGCAATAAAAAGATGTGAGTCATAATATGTGCAATAACTCGAATGCTATGAACTGAATGCTAGTGTCCCCTAAAAAATCCTATGTTGAAATCCTAATGCCCAATGTGATGGTATTTGGAAATGGGACATGTGAGAGGTAATTAGGTCCTGAGTGTGAAGCCCTCATAATGGGATTAGTGCCCTTGCTGGAAGAGGCATGAGAGACAGCACTGCTTCCTCAGTCTCCGCCATAGAAGGACACAGCAAGAAGATGGTCAGCTACAAGCCAAGAAGATGATTCTCACTGGAACTCACCAGGCTGGTACCTTGATCTCAGGCTTCCTGTCTCCAGAAACATGCGAAATAAATCTCTGTTGTTTAAGCACCCTGTCTATGGTATTTTTGCATAGCAGCCTAAACTGAGTGAGACAAGGGATGAATCTCAAAATCATATTTTGAGTGAAAGAAACCAGATACAAAAGAGTACACGCTGTATGATTCCATTCCTGTGAAATTGTGTGAGTGGCCTTTGGAAAAGGGGTGAAGTTATTGACCAGAGGCACAAGAAAGGTCACAAGAAAATTTTGTTGAGTAAGGGAGATGTTTTGTATCATGATGGGGGTGTTGGTTACCCCAGCATAAACATTTGTGAAAACCCATTAAATTGCATTTAACTATAACACACAGCTCTCATCCCAAAAAGTGCCCTCCTTAATGCCAATCACCCATCTAACTCATCCCCTCACTCACCTCCCCTACAGCAACCCTGTTTATTCTCTTATGGTTTGCCTCCATATCTGTTTTTATCTTATTTTGCCTTCCTTCCCCTATGTTCATCTTTGTGTTTCTCAAATTCCACATATGAGTGAAATCATATATTTTTCTTTCTCTGGCTAACTTATTTCGCTTAGCATAATACCCGCTAGTTCCATCCACTTTGTTTCAAATGGCAAGATTTCATTCTTTTTCATCACCAAGTAGTATTCCATTATATGTATAAACATCTTCTTTTTTTTAATTTTATTTCTTATTTTTTTAAACTTACATCCAAATTAGTCAGCATATAGTGCAACAATGATTTCGGGAGTAGATTCCTTAGTGCCCCTTACCCATTTAGCCCATTCCCCACTCCCACAACCCCTCCAGTAACCCTGAGTTTGTTCTCCATATTTATGAGTCTATTCTGTTTTGTCCCCCTCCCTGTTTTTATATTCTTTTTGTTTCCCTTCCCTTATATTCATCTGTTCTGTGTCTTAAAGTCCTCATATGAGTGAAGTCATATGATTTTTGTGTTTCTCTGACTAATTTCACTTAGCATAATACCCTCCAGTTCCATCCACGTAGTTGCAAATGGCAAGATTTCATTCTTTTTGATTGCCGAATAATACTCCATTGTATACATATACCACATTTTCTTTATCCATTCATCCATTGATGGACATTTGGGCTCTTTCCATACTTTGGCTATTGTTGATAGTGCTGTTATAAACATTGGGGTGTGTGTGTCCCTTCGAAACAACACACCTGTATCCCGTGGATAAATACCTAGTAGTGCAATTGCTGGGTCATAGGATGGTTCTATTTTTAGTTTTTTGAGGAACCTCCATACTGTTTTCCAGAGTGGCTACACCAGCTTGCATTCCCAACAACACTGCAAAAGAGATACTCTTTCTCTGCATCCTCGGCAACATCTGTTGCTGCCTGAGTTGTTAATGTTAGCCATTCTGACAGGTGTAAGGTGGTATCTCATTGTGGTTTTGATTTGTATTTCCTTGATGATGAGTGATGTTGAGCATTTATTCATGTGTCAATTGGCCATCTGGATGTCTTCTTTGGAGAAGTGTCTATTCATGTCTTTTGCCCATTTCTTCACTGGATTATTTGTTTTTTGGGTGTTGAGTTTGATAAGGTGTTTATAGAGTTTGGTAGCCCTTTATCTGATATGTCATTTGCAAATATCTTCTCCCATTCTGTCAGTTACCTTTTAGTTTTGCATCTACTTCTGAAGCTAAGACTATACTGTATATTAACTAGAATTTAAATTAAAAAAGAGTTATAATTGGAGTTGTTTCTTTACATATATTTCATATATAACAAAATTCTAGAATAATAAGTGATGTTTACAAATCGACTTTAACAACATTAAGACAATAAACAATAAACACCCTTTTTAGTGTTGAAATAACACCCCAAACTCATCTTTTCCTTAAATAATAAAACAATGCAAGTTTTGGAATAAAAGAAAATAAACTTTGTATTTAAAATCTGCATTTTACTGTATATGAGTTATACCTCAATTTAAAAAGAAACAAACTCTCTCCCTAACTGCAGACATGTCACTGGGAAATGCGTGCCAGCCCTTTCCCTGAAAATTTAAGAAGAGCAGTGTTCTAAACATCAGAGCCTTCTTGGAATTTCCCCTGGAGGAAGGCCGGTGAACAGAAAACTTTGAGCCTAGGACAAACCCAATTTGCAAAATGCGACAGAACGCCTCCTTAGCTGAGAGTTGCTGTTAATATATGATGTCATGGACAATGCCGCTGTTAAGGATTGGGTTTTCTGGAAGGCAGACTCTGGAATGAAGATCAGCTTGCAGGAGGGTTTCTAAGGAGGGCTCTTGGGGGTCAATGTTTGTAGAAAGGAAAAGATGGAAGCAGGATGGGGCAGAAGGAAGAGCTGAGCTGTGATATAGTCTCAACAAAGGCCTCGGCTGATCCATGGGGAGCGTGGTGTTCAAGTGGTCCCAGTGCAGACTCCTTGGGGGCCAGTGGGCCAGGCCTTCATACCCCACATCGACCAATCACTGGATACAGGCTGGACCTGGAAGGAGGACTGACTTTGAACCAGCCAATCCCCAAAGGGGCTGACAGTTGAGGGCTGTCTTCCAGCAGTACTGCCAGAGGCTGGGAGAATTGGGCTTTCACAAGGAGGATGTGGACAGCCCATCATAGAACCCACCACAGTCTCCAAAATTCATTTATAACCAGAATTCCCTTATTTCTTGAGCATGAACCCAGCCCTACGCTCCTTGGCCTATATTCCTATTATGAATAGCAGTATTCACCCTGACATGAATGACCAGTGTATACACACACATTGAAAATAAACAAAAAACAGGGCAATCATCAGGGAAATGAAAATTTTTTTATTATTTTTTAAAATTTATTTATTTTTGAGAGAGAAAGAGAACACGAGTGGGGCAGGGCAGAGAGAGAGGGAGACACAGAATCTTAAGTAGGCTCCAGGCTCTGAGCTGTCATCACGGAGCCTGATGTGGGGCTGGAACTCATGAACCATGAGGGCATGACCTGAGCTGAAGTCAGACGCTTAACTAAGCCACCCAGGCACCCCAGGGAAATGCAAAAAAAAAAAACAAAAAACAAAAAACAAAAAACAAAAAACAAAAAACAGAAAAAACACACAAAAAACACAAAACATAGTGAGATATTACCTCACACTTATTGGAATGGCTGCCATCAAAAAGACAAGAAGCAACAAATGTCAGTGAGGATATAAACAAAAGAGAACCATCCTGTACCATTGGTAGGAATGTAAATTGGTGCAGCCACTAGGGAAAACAGTATGTAGGTCCCTCAAAAAATTAAAGATAGAACTACCAGGGGCATCTGAGTGGCTCAGTCAGTTAAGCATCTGATGCTTGATTTTGGCTCAGGTCATGATCTCATAGATCATGAGTTCAAGTCCTGCATCAGGCTCCATGCTGAGGTGTGGAGCCTGCTTAGGATTCTCTCTCTCCCTCTTTCTCTCTGCCCTTCCCCCACGTTCTCTCTCTCAAAAATAAATAAATAAACTTTAAAAACAGTGAAATCAGACAGAAAAAGACAAATACTGTATGATCTCATTTTATGTGGAATCTTTAAAAGAATGAATTAATAGAAACAGACAACAGATTAGTGATCGTCAGAGGCGGGGGGGTGGGCAAAATAGGTGCAGGTGGTACCAATTTCTGGGGCATCTGGCTGGCTCAGTCAGGGGAGCATGCAACCCTTGATCTTGGGGTTGTGAGTTCAAGCCCCACATTGGGTGAGAGATTACTCAAATAAATAAAACTTTAAAAAAAAAAGTACCAACTTTCAGTTATGAGGTAAATAAATTCTGGGGATGTCATATACAGCATGTGACTATAGGTAACAATATGTATTGTATATGGTAAAGTTGCTAAAAAGTAGATCCTAAAAGTTGTCATCACAAGAAATAAATTTGTAGCCATGTGAGCTGACAGATGTTAACTAGATATACTGTGTCCTTCTGCAATATACACATATCAATTCATTATGAGGTATGACTAAAACTAATATAATGTTATATGTCAATTACATTTCAATAAGATTAGGGGAAAAATTAATCCAGGGCAGCCCTAACTTTAACAGCACTTTGTAAATACCCTCCTTCATTCTGTAAATCACTCAAGGTCTTTACTGGAAAGGACTCATTTCAATTTCCATTCTCTAGAGAAAATGTTATTTGCCACCCCTGCCCCCCACCCCCATTACATAGGATAGCCAATACTTGGCCTCAATCCAAGGCCGTCCCATGGTCTCAAGAATGACTGGCCATGAGAATGAGGGTCTCTGAGAGGGGTGGGTGAGATCCTCATTGCAGCCAAAGCAAATGATGGCCTCGTTGCTCCCAGCAATGGGTGCTGCCTGTTTACTAATAAAATGTTACTTTTCTTAGTTTCTTCATCCACTCAAATCACTTTGTGATGTAAGAAAACATCACTTAGGGGGCCTGGGTGGCTCAGTTGTTAAGCGTCCAACTTCAGCTCAGGTCATGATCTCACGGTCCGTGGATTCGAGCCCCGCGTCAGGCTCTGTGCTGACAGCTCAGAGCCCAGAGCCTGTTTCAGATTCTGTGTCTCCCTCTCTCTCTGCCCCTTCCCCACTTGCACTCTGTCTCTCTGTCTCTCAAAAATGAATAAACATTAAAAACTGAAACAAAACATCACTTATTTTGTGAATAGCATCAGCTTCTTCCTTCTCTGTGTTCAGTCAGAGGCACCAGTTCCTAAATTAATCCTGAACAAGGGTGTGTGTTTTTGAGGTGGAGACAAGGACTTGGGTGCAAGCAAGTTTATATGGGAAGTGATCTTAGGACACCAAAGTGAAGGAGTGGACAGAGTGGGGCATGGAAGAAGGGGAAGCACATAAAATGCATTTTATTGAGCTGATTATTGGTGTGGGAAACCACAGCCCAATCTTGTTGGGATCCCTCTGAGGAACCACCTAGAACACACCACAGAATTGTCCCTTCATGGATTGAGGGCTGCCCTCATAGTGTTAACTGACCCACGCCTGTGGGTGACAGCCAGGGGCAGGCTGCGTTACTTCCAGTGACTTCACAGAAGGTCCTGATCTGCAGCAAAGTGGGGGTGCATCGCTCAGATCCCCTTTAAGGTAGGACATGCCATGCAGGTGCAAGCAGCATGGTAGGGTACAGCCAGAGAGGGCTTCATGGATATGTGGCCCCTGTAGTTACACAGGATGTCATAATTAGAAGGCCCCACAGGCCCCACACCTGGCTTACTGCCATGCTTCCATCATCTTGACATTCTTAGTCGTTTTTGGGCAGGGGCCCCCATTTTCATTTTATACTAGGGGCCGCAAAATATGTCCCTGGTCCTGCTAACAGCCTGCAGCTTTAACTCCTCAGGGTCCACATTGACTATGAAGCCAAATTCACATTCTTCTTGGAGCAGTGCCCAGCCAATGACTGAGCAAGGCTGTGATACAAAAAAGGGCCTAGAGATTTCCACCCAACACGGGACTCCTCTGGATAGGTAGTCTTGGCTGCTACAGACTTTGCCAGGTCTGCACTAGGGTCTAGCAGCTCCCCTATTTTTTCTTTTCTTCCTTTCTTTTCTTTTCTCAGCTGTTACTCCCCAGTAAACCTTCTGCACTCCCCACTTAGACCCAGGATCTGCTTCCCAGAGAAGACAAACCGCCGTCACAATGGAAGACAAAGGTTGGCATGGGGGTGTGATGTGAGACAACAAGAACGCTGCATAGGTCACTTCTGCTACCATCCAGCCCCTATGAAACTCTTGCCCCACAACCCAGCAAGGGGTTGGCGATTTGTTGTGGAACTGTAAGCCTGGAATGTGTCCTACTGGGGAAGCTGTCCACCAACCTTCATCTTTACACATGGCTCAGACCAGACAACTGGGTTTTGCCTCAGTTTCTCTTTTAGTGACTCAATTCCTTTGACAAAATTACTGTGCCTTGTATGCCAGTTCTGACCCACCACCCTGCCTAATTCTTGCCAATCTCCCTCCCTATGCTAGAGAGGGAGAATCGGTGAAAACCATTAAGCACACAGGGCAGAGGACTTTGATGCTTGGAAAAGCTACAGTCCAACAACTTTCTGCACCCACCTCTCCAAATAACACACAGATGACACCAGTACCTATCATGTCTTTATAGCAGCTCTCTTGTGTAACTAGGAACTTTCACCTTCTCTCTGCCTACATGTCCAACATTAGCTGATGACTTCTTCTTCAGCCATTTTTCACAGAAAAATAAAATTTATGTCTCTCCACACAAATTCTAGCATGGGTGAGGAAGCAAAATGGTGTTATTACACAGCATGTGACTGGTCAGTCCATCAATGTGTACACTTTATAATGATGTCAATAAGCAAGCAACCTAAGTATTCTCTCCACATCTAACTAGGCCCTTACCATAAATCTAATGAATATATGTATGCACACACTATATGCACCTCCATTTGCAAATATGTACAATGCCACTGAATTCTTAGTATGTGGGGCAGATTCTGTTGCTGTCCCACCCCAGAGCCTCTCGGTTAACCTCTTGAGTTCACCTGCAGCTATGGTGGATGGTTCCTGTGTGCACTGGTGGCATCCACCTGAGGAGGCACCTGTATCTTGCAGCTTCTGTCCCTGATAACCAGAGAAAGCACCAGGGGTCCTTGCTCAGACCATGCACAGGGCAACCCAGAGTGCTAAGGGGTCCAGGTTGGCCACCAAGCAACCTCAACCAGTAAGAGAAGACAGCTGGTGGATGATCACTCCAGTTTCCCCACCCTTCAACTTCTCCATGGGGCAATTCTGTGCCAGTGATTCTCAAACTTTAGCATATATCAGGATCACTGGAAGGCTTAAATAACATGGATTGCTGAGGACCACCACTAGGACCGATCAGTAGGTGTGGGGTGGGTACGTGGGAATCTGCATTTCTAACAAGCTCCCAGGTGATGCCCATGCTGCTGGTCCAGGGATCGCACTGTGAGAAGTGGTTATTCCTGGGGTCTCCAGTGGCATGGAGTCCCTATTGCCCACAGAGGTAACCCTCCTGGTTAGCACATGCTTTTTTAGCTTCTCTCTCTTTTCAGTCTCATTTTCCCCATTCCCTTATTTGGACTTCTTGGACTCACCTCCCAAATAAAACCCCAACACTCAAGTCCTTGTCTGGGAGTGTCTGCTTTTTGTGGGACAGAAGCAGGATGCCATGGTTTTATATAATATTTCCACAGAAAAGCGTAGTATGAGTGTGGGATTCCTGAGGAGGTCCTGACACCCAAAATATCAAAACCCATCGATTTAGATAAAGCTTTCACTTCACAGATGGTCCATAAATGTTTTGGGTCTTAATAAGGAAGATTCAGACCAGAAACAGTATCTCCTGGACTTTGATTCTCTCACACTGCTTACTTAGAAAGTAATATTTTCCTGAGGCCACATGTTGAATCATGGCCATGAGTCTACCTGCATGATCAAAAGGGTCATGTGTGTGCACACATAGGTGTGATTTTGGTGGGAGCACGGAACAAGAGAGAGGGAGAACACCCACTAGGTCATCCTTTGTCAGTTCTCCCAGGATTTTCTTTATGCCCCAAATTGCAGTCTTGGAAGCTTTGCTCCCCACCCAAAGTATATACTTTTTAATTGAGATATAATGGATATTCAACATTATATCAGTTTCAAGTCACAACGTAATGATTTGATACATGTATATGCTGCAAAATGATCACAACAAATCTAGTTAGCATCCATCACCGCACACACTTTTTTTTTCATGGTAATGAGAACTTTTAAGATCTGCTCTGTTAGCAACTTTCAAATACACAGTACAGTACTGTTAACTAGAGTCACCATGCTGCACATGACGTTGCCAGGACTTGCTTATTTTATAAATGGAAGTTGGTACCTTTGATCACCTCCACCCATTTTGCCCACCCTCCACCTACCACTAATCTGTTCTCCATATCTATGAGGGTTTTTTTTAAGATTCCACAAAAAAGTGAAATCATACAGTATTTGCCTTTCTCTGACTTATTTCACTTAGCATGATGCCCTCAAGTTCCATCCATGTTGTCACAAATAACAGGACTTCCTTCTTTTTGATGGCTGGGTAATACTCCACTGTATCTATATACCACATTTGCTCTATCCATCCTCCATCTATGGACACTTAGGTTGTTTCCGTGTGCTGGCTACTGTGAATGATGCTGCAATGAACATGGGAGTGCAGATATGTCCTCAATATAGTGATTTCATTTCCTTTAGATATATCCATGGGTGGAATTGCCCCATCATATGGTGGTTCTATTTTTTTTTAATTGAAGTGTAGTTGACACATAATGTTACATTAGTTTCAGGTGTACAACATAGTGATTCCACAAGTCTATATTCTCACTCCAAGTGTGGCTACCATCTGTCACCATACAATGCTATGACAATATCATTGACTACATTCCCTATGCTGAAACTTGCACCCCCATGACTTATTCATTCCTTACCCGGATGCCTGTACCTCTCACTCCCTTTCCCCATTTTGCCACCTCTCCACCCCGCTCCCTCTGGCAACCACCAGTTTAGTTTGTTCTCCATATTTATGGATCTGTTTCTGGGATGGCTCTATTTTTAATCTTTGAGGAACCTCCATACTGTTTTCCATAGTGGTTACACTATTTTTAATCTATCTGGGAAGGCTCTGGGCTTTCTCTGCCCCACTCTGCAACAGCAGATCCTCCAGAGTCTCCCCATTAAGGAAGCAGATCTGCATTGTCCCTCTTTGGCCATCCACTAAGCCTGTTTCTGCACACATTAAAGCATTGGTGGGGTGGAAGGACCCAGTCGTGCCAGCCCCCTCCAGTCTGCTAGCTGTAGACTAAGCAAAGACAGCTGTGAAATTCCCTCTGACATGGCTTATACAAAACCTCCTACATATTTGCAGACAGTGGAGCAAGTGGCGGAATGCAAGAAGAAAATGCTGGTGCTCTAAAGCTGGGAGAGAAAACCAATTAGTCGGGACCTCGGAAAACCCCACCAGCTGTGTTCCGGGAGAAGTAGCAAGTCTCTGCTGGTAGCTCCCAGGGCCTCCATCTGGCTGTTTACCTTCGGCTACCTACTATGATACTGTGCCCTGTTTTCCACTACTCTCTCCATGACCTGTAACTTAGCTGACATTTGGGAATTTGTGTCTCATAAACACTCTTCTGCACATGTCACCCCATGGTGCCATCTGCTCACGTGCATGACCTCCACCTCCACCAATATCTCCACTGGATTTTAAAATGCTTTGCTCTTTAGGAGCTGCTAAGAGGCACTGTTTGGGGGCCTTGCTGCCTCCAATATCCCCCTCACAAATTAGGAAATGTACTGTCAAATTCAAAGACAACATCACTGTCCTGAGAGAAATGGTCTATTTGGAACCATTGGCCTTGAATGAATGTAGAATTCATTTTCCAAAAGGCTGATCAAATGACCCTGTGGTTGGCTGAATAATTACTTCCTAACATGTCCCTGTCCCAATCCCTGGGACCTGTGAATGTTACCTTACATGACAAAGGGGATTTAGCAGATGTGTGAAATGGGAAGACTATCCTAGAATGTCTGCATGGATGCAGGTGTAATCACAATGGTCCTTATAAGAGGGAGGTAGGAAGGTCAGAGTCCAAGAAGGTGATATGATGATGAAAGCAGAGACTGGAGTGATTTGCTCTGAAGATGAAAGAAGAGGGAGTACACCAAAGAAGACAGGCAGACGTAAGAAGCTGAAAAGTCACGGAAACAGATTCTCCCCTCAGAGCCTCAAGAAGGAACCAGCGCTGCTCACACCTTCCCATTAGCCTAGTGAGAGTGATTTCAGGCTTCTGACCTCCAGAAATATAAGAGAATCACATTGTGCTGTTTTAAGCCACTCTGGTTATGATGATGTGTCACAGCAGCCACAGGAAACCAATAAGACTCTTTGTTCTTTGTGGAGCCATTACCTCTTTATATGGTGCTGACTTTCCAATTATACCCCTTGAAGCAACAGGTAAGCCCTGAATAGTGTACCATAGGGCAGCAAAGCTAACATCTATATCTACTTCCACGGTCTGGTCAACTGACTAAAAACTATTGTCCTACTTCCTTTGACTCAATCAGAAAAGTGTTTAACTGCCCACAATGAAGTGACTGGCTCTCAAAGCAGGAGTCCTCAACTCAGCTGTAACTGGACTCCTTATGAGGCTATTTCCCATGAACTGATAGTTGTTTTGAGGTGAAGCCTGGCTTCTTGGAGAGCTTTCTGACCCAAGGTGACCAAGTTCAGGACTCCCCCAAATACAGAAACTTCCCAAAAAGAGAACTCCTCACTGCCTGCCCCAATTGCACTTCTTTCTGTGGTGACCATGGCTGCAGACTACATCGGACTCCCCTGTCCCTCCCCCTTGGGGCTGACTTTGCTAGTTTGCTAGTTCACCAATCTGACAGACAACACGGGCACACTAACCTTACATCCACACTAAGGACACCTGTGGACACAGGCTGTGGATTTCAAGGGCAGTCAAGTCCTCTGGGGGAGGAGATGGGGGTCAGTGTGCAGTCTGGGTTCACACCATCATTTCACTGAAGATCGTGGGCCAGGGCCACCCGGAGCCCAGGGGGACGATGCCCCTGCAAGCTTACCCATTCCTATGGCCGGGATCTAGTGCAAGGAAGCCAGCAGCAAGTATCTGATAAGCAAAACCAGCTTGGAAGCCTGGAGAAGAGGAATCTGTGGGGGAAGGATCAGCAAGACTGGGCTCTGGGCACCACCCAGGGCGTTCTCATTTCCCTCTATTCATTGCCTGCCATAGTTCCTGATTACAGTTTTTGCTCCGTCCATCTCATATCCTTTGCGTTAATCCTCCCAATTTAAGCCAATTTTATCACATTGTGTTTGCTAATTTCCCATTTAGAGCTACAGGGAGGCAGGTTCCCACCACTTCCTGGATGGCTCAGAAGCCAGCTGAACAGCGAAGACGCGGGAGTTCTTTGCTTCTGGAGTCTGCCTTTTGTGCACTAGTGCAGCACTAGCTGTGAGATACAGACAGACCACAAGCAGGCAAGCAGCTGCTTCCACTGAAAAAGCAACAGAGGAGTCAGGACACAGGAAGCAGTGTTGAGAGAGGGAAGGTATCAGCTAAACTACTAATTTTGGCTCTCAGAGATACACACCGAGGGCAGAAGCAACTGGTTTGCCACTTCACACTCCCTTATTAAGCTCAATAACAAAGATATTTTCTTCACCTCCTTGTAACAAGAAATGAGGTCAGCAATGGGTTGGCTTGTCAATAGTCTAACGTGGCCAAAGTGGCCACCCACCCACCTAGCCCTTGGAAGATTTTGCTGGGCCACCCAAAGGACACTGTATCAGTTAGCTATAGCTCTGCAACACATTTCTCGAAAATGATAACAACGTAGTTAGCTCACAATTCTGTGGGTCAGAAATTTAGGCCGGGTTCTGCTGGTTGGTTCTTCTAATCTCTGCTGGATGCCCTCATGCACCTGCAGCCAGCTGTAGAGGGGCTCTGCGGATCTTGTCTGGGTTCTCTCACATGTATGGGCCTCAACAGGGACAACGTGGCTCCAGGTGCTATAGGCCTCTCATCCCCCAGCACGACAGCCCTGGCCTACTAACACAGTAGAGTCAGGGATCTGAAGGAAGCAAGCAAAAGCTTGCACAGCCCCATGAGGCACAGGCTCCTCTCTACTCCATTCTATTGGCTAAAGCAAGTAAAATGGCTAGATTCAAGGGGTATGGAAACAGACTCCCCTCTGGACAGGAGGAGCTGCAAAGTCATAGTGCAGGAGAGAAAGATATGGCAAAGAATGAACAAGTGTGGTCCTTTTTGGTCTTGGCAACTTTCCATAGCTTGCCACAGGATCCTTTGGCCAGTTATCATAGAGTCCAGAAACTATGAAAACAGACTTAAAATATCCTTCATAGAGCAGCTTTGGTCCAAGAACACCCCAGGAGTGTCCACTTCACATGGGCTTAAATTCAAGGCACTTTTTCATCATGCTTCCCATGGGACAGCTCTTCAATCTCAACATCATCAACTGGCAAAGTAGCAATTTTCCAAGACCCAAGTCTGGGTAGAGAAATTTCCTAAGATTTCAGCAAAAACAGGGAACAGAACCCAACTCTGAGTAGTTTAAGAAACTGATTAAAGTGGGAAGGCTTAAGGAATAAAGATAGGACAGATTAAACCAGGCAGAGACTAACCATGGGAGGAAGTCATTACCACCCCCGTCTTTAACTGGAGTCCAGTGAGCACTAGAACCTTGGAGGAGGAGCCATTGGACAGGAGCTACAGATATGGAAAGATATGGCCATTTGAAGAAACTTGGCCCAGGCAGGTAGGAAGGAGAGAAGAGACACCTTAACCTCTGTCTTCTTTCCTTGTGGTACCACCCAGTGACCAAACTGAACTGGAATCCTGAAGGCAAGAGAGTCCAGTGATAAAGCCCGCAGAGGTCAGCCTCTCAGGACACCCATCAGGACAAAGAAGGGTGAAGAACAGGTTGGAGGGTGGGGGGAGGAAGCAACACAGTGCCACTACTGCTGACTACTACTGGGCAGTGACACCAACCACAGTGGACACTGCTGTTGTAACCATTCTCACTGTGACTTCAGAGAATGGGGTAGCTCACATCACTGCTGCCCCACCCTTCCAGGGAAGACTGTACTCTGTTTCTGGCTTCTCTCCAGCACTAGATCCGGTGCCCAGGTCTGAAAATGGATGCAGCAAGTCTGAGCTGGCAGGATCTGAGGCACACACCTGCACCCCAGCTACAAAGTAGTGTGAAAAAAACACTAAGCATCCAGCATTTTGTAGCCACTCTATCTGGGGGTTAGGTCTTGTTTTCTGTCAAGATAAATAAGATGGGACATTTTGTAAACCCATCAAGGAAGTGGTGCTAATGCTGGACAGCCAAGAAGAAGGACCTCCACAGAAGTCCCTCGGGCAGCTGCATGTCTGCTGTGTGCAGTAGGCCAGTCCCACCTCAACCTTGACTCTCACATGGACAGTGGAGCCTGGGATGGTGGCTTCTTGGTCAAGCCCATCTGTAGACATCCAGGTCCTTCTCTCCCAACTCCTTACCATCTAAAAGTCAGGTGCACTGGAGGGATTGGGGCTGCAGGCACACCAGGAGGGAGCTGCCCTTCAAAGGAAACACAGAAAGTGTCTTGATAGGAAACCTAAGGAAATGAAAGCAGTTATGCAACACTCTGCTAGAGTGACACAGCCTCTACATCTTTTGCCTGATGTAGATATTCAGGAATCTGCTGCCTTCTGTCAACCAAATCCTGGCATGAAGACTTGCCTTCCTCTGCCTGTCAACTGCATTCAGTTCTCATTACAACCTCCCCAAGATGAGCCATGTGTTCCCTGTCTCATTCTGACACGTGGCATTAGCAGCGAGGGCGGACTTTGAGGGGAAGGAGGACTAATTTAGAATTAGCCTAATTCTAATTTAGTCTAACCTGGAACAAATGGTTTTCAGCACTCACCTAACCAGGATGCCCTATGAATCTGGCCCTGACCTACCCTTCCATTGCAAATATAATAGCTGGTAAGTATTGAGTGTTATCTATGTGCCCAAGATGTGATTAGGTTTCTTCCTACCTAACTACTTAATTTAGCTTTCACACCAACTCTATGTAATAGACACTACTATTATTTCCCTTTTACAGGTAAGAAATGGAGGCTCAGGGGGTTAAGGGACCTATCCAATGTCACAGCTGGTAAGCAGCAGAGCTGGGATTCAAACCCCAGCAGAACATAAGCTTCTGACCAATAGACTCTACTGCCCATGTGAATGGTAGTCCCAGCAATTCCCTCGGCATATGCAGGATTCTAAAGTTTATATGTCATTTAGTTTATATGTGTCTGCTTCAATCATATTTACCTAGTGACAGCCTATTTTGAAAAATTTTCATATATATGTGGTAGTATGGAAAAAATAGCCAGAATATTTTCTAGAAGAAAATACTTTTTTTAAATTTATTTATTTATTTTGAGAGAGAGAGAGAGAGCAAGAGGGGAAGGGGAAGAGAGAGGGAGAGAGACAATCCTAAGCAGGCTCCACGTTATCAGTGCAGAGCCCGACACAGGGCTCAATTCTACCAACCATGAGATCATGACCTGAGCCAAAATAAAGAGTCAGATGCTCAACCAACTGAGCCACCCAGACACTCTATGGAATCTGCTTAATCATAGAACACCAACAAGTAACTTCCTTGGACTGCATGGCAATAACAGTTTCCAAAGATGAGGCCAAATTTTGCTTTTGTGTGTCTTCACAGATATGTTAAAGGGAAGAGAAAGGAGGAATATCAAACAGAGCTACTAAAAAGTCACACGACACTAGGAGGCTCCCATTCTGCAAATCAATGTTGTTAAAATTTATGTTCCTTGCTAGCCTACCGGGCCTGGGGTTTCAGAGTGAATAAATCAAACAGTCTTGATCTAGAGCCTTTTCTAGTGATGACAAGGATACCTCCGATCGGACCTCCCTTCCTATACTCAGTTAAGTCCATAAACAAGCTCAGGAAATTGCTTTTAATATTTTGTTCAGAAAAAAATATTAGTGAGCTTTTTGGCAGTAACCACTAAAGCAGAACATAGATACTCTATGACACAATAATTCAAACTCTAGGTACACACCCAACAGAAATACATACTATGTTTACCAAAAGATATGTACTAAGATGTCTGTCTTTTAATAGCCCCCAAACTAGAAACAACTTGTGTCTCACAACAGCACAATGAACACATAAACTGTTTTGTATTCACATAATATCACATACTATAAAGCAATAAGAATGAACAATCTACATCTACATACAACAACTAAATGGAAGAATCTCACAGATATGATGTTGAATATAAGTAAACTATTCATACTGTATGATGCCATCTGCATAAATCATGTTGTAGTTATGTCCTGCTGTGTAACAAATGATACCATAGTTGGTAGCTTTAAACAACATTTGCTCGTGAATCTGAATTTGGGCTGGGCTCCATAGGGCAGTTCATCTCTGCTTCACTCTGAGGCAGAATGGGACACTGGGAAGCTGAAACCTGTATCATCTGAAGGCTCCTTGCTCACACATGTGATGGTTGATGTCCTCTATCAGCTGGATCCTCAATTGAGACTGTGGTTGGAACATATACATGTAGTCTTGCAAGTGGCCAGGTTCCAACGGTAAGAATCCCAAAAGGATCAGCAAATAGTCATACTGCCTTTTATAAATTAGCCCCAGAAGCCACGTGGTGTGATTTCCACCATAGTTAACAGGTCCACACATATTCAAAGGGAGAGAATGGAGATTCCACCCCTCGAAGGAGGAAGGTCAGCACCACATTTTCAGAAGAGGTAAGATGGGTTACATTAGTACATTCATCTTTGAAAAACATACCTACCATAATATACAAAATAGGCAAAACCAATTTATGGTTTTAGAAGGAAAGATAGTTATTACCATTAGGAAGAGGGCAGTGACTAGAAAGGAACATGAGAGGGGTTGCTGGGGTTCTCATAATGTTCTATTTTCTGAGCCAGGGCTGATTCACTTTGTGAAATTCATCAAGCTGCACTGATTTGTGCACTTTGTGAATGTATACTATAATTCAGTAAGAGATATTTTTTAAGAATGTTAGGAATGGTATCTTGACAAAGCTTGGTGAATTCAGTGGGTCCAATCCAAAATTTCCTCAACAATAGCCCCAGTCACTTTCACTGGGATATATGATCATAAGGTAAATAAAAGCACTGTGGTAGGATGTTGGCCCTCTTACTGCTGACTTACAACTTGTTGGCATGGAACCAATGGGTTTCCTTTTCTCAGGGCCAGAGAAAGGTTAAAGTCCATAGTGATAGTTAATTTTATGTGTCAACTTGGCTGGGCCACAGTGCCCAGGCATATGGTCAAACATTATTCTGGACGTTTCTGTGAGAGTGTTTTTGGATAAGATTAACATTTAATCCAATTAACGTTTAAATTGGTGTACTTTGAGTAAAGCAGATTGTTTTTTTATGTGGGTGGGCCTCATCCAATAAGTTGAAAGCCTGAACAGAACAAAAGACTGACATCCCCCAAGCAAGCAAGTGGGGATGTTGCCAGCAGATCGTCTTTGGACATGAACTACAACATTAGCTCTTTCCTGAGTTTCCAGACTCCTGGCCCACTGCAGATTTTGGACTCACTAGGCTCCATAATCACATGAGCCAATTCCTTAATATTCTCTCTCTCTCTCTCTCTCTCTCTCTCTCTCTCTCTCTCTCTCTGTCTCCATACACATTTTGTTGGTTTTGCTTCTCAGGAGAACCCTAACTAATACATCCATATTTTTGGTGCCTGGCTTATGTTCCTTCTATGACATAAACAAGATGTCAGCTGGGTGGTCTATGCCTCTCAAGAAGCTGATAAAACTTTCTCACCCCCAATTTCCATGTCTGTGTGAGGTTTCAAAGCTCTCCCTATGGCCTCTCTTCATCTAGAGGTTTCTTCTAAATGCTTCTTTCTCTCTTAATACTGTCTTGTAATTCATACACAAACCCAACCCCTCACTGGTTTCCATTAAAAAAATTATCTTAAGCATTTCATGAGTTCATTGACTTTACTAAAATTTTGAGACAGTAAAAAACAGATACTTGGATTAGTCAGCTATTGCCACAACGTGTTGTGTAACAAACATTCCCAAAACCCAGTGGCATACAATAAGAATTTATTCCCTGATCACATATCAATGGAATGGCTGGGGTTTGGCTGATTTAGTGTAGACTTTAAGTAGGCATGGCACACATTGTGGATTGGGTACAGGTGTGTTCCACATGACCCTCATTGCCCTTGGTCTTGCATATATCCAAGGCATGTTTTTACCTTGGTGAAAATGAGAAATGCAACACAGCAAAATCCCTGCCCAAGAGCATTTTAAGCTTCCATTCATGTCATATCTGTTAACATCTCATCAAACAAATCAAGTTAAGTGGACAAACCTAAAGTCAAGAGGTGGGGCCAACACTCAGCCCCCCATCCATGAGACCACAGCAAAGGTGTGGCAATATAACACCAGAGGGGAGGGGAGAACTGAGATTAGCTATTCAAACTCCCACTGTGGGGTCTCCTGCCATCCCTCAGCCCCACACCACCTCCTTCTACTTTCCTCTTTTCACTTCACCTCCCTCCAGGGCTCCAGAAAAAAACCTCCTCTTCATCTCTGCAAGATGGTTTCCCTTTCATTCAGACCTGAAGCATTGTTTCCTTCTCCAAACTCAGCACATCTCCTTAGTACAAATAGATTTCTCCCACCCATCTCCAGGAAGCTTGCTAAAAAATTAAATTTGCCTAAAATGTACATGTAGCTTAGGCAGAGCCCCTCAGTCTGTGGCTATTGATGCTGCTGAGCCATCCACTATGTCACTCTACAAAGAAAAATAAGCCATCACCATCCACCCTCCAAACTCTTTCACTTGTGAGCTCTCAAGTCAGGGAGATGAATATGGAATTTCCAGACTCCCAAGCCATTCAAAATAAAGAGTCAGGTTCCCCTGGGGAATTGCATGAGTCTCTTTCTGAATGAACCTCTGTCCAAAAAACAAACAATACAAACTTCTTTCATAGGAGTCTCAGGGGCAACGCTTTCATGGAGCAAATCCATCTGCTAGCCCTAAAGCATATCCCCAGGCAAGCTGGGAAAATCAAACAGAAAATTAAGCCTGTGCTCCAGGTCCTCTCCCTGGCTGGCCCTCCGTCCTCATCAGTGCAGAATGTGGCTCACCCTACTAGGAGGGCCGGTGTGTTGAAGGCCAGGAGTGGGAGTGGGAGGCAGCATCGCCCCAACCCTCCAGGGGCTGCTCTGATGCTCTTTTCACAAAAAGATAATGAACACACCCACAGCTCCTCTGGGTCTGAGGGCTGACATTACCTTTCCATTTTGCTCCAGAAACATCACTGAGCTGTGTTACTAGGCTTGTTTTGGAAGAGTGTGGGGAATGGAGCGACATCTATTGCAGACAATATCTTCAGGAGCCATAGAAAAGTCAAGTGTGCAGACACAGGCTGTGATCATGACAAGGCAGCAGACTTGTGGAAGGTCTGGGTCCTGGGAGTCGGGGAGCCAGCCTACAGGCAGCCATGGGGATACGGTGAGGCACTGATTCTAAGACGGACTTGGTTCCCCATCTGAACAGCCCCGAGCTGGGATGCATCTTATTATCAAAGGTTCCTGAAAAACACTTCCTCTAGGAAGTAGTCGTCTAGTAACTGTGGCCTACATGTGCTTGAATGTCAAGAGCACCAGTATCAAACCTGGCAGGGTGGTGGCAGCCAACAGCAGAGCACCCGATTGGTGGGGGTGGGAAGAAGGTGAAATATGGGCTCAGCAGCCCCCCATAGAGCAGGAATTGAAAGCAAGCTAGCTTTCCATAATGACAAAACCAGCTTATAAGCCCAAAGCCAAGGGCTTTTAGTTCTTGTATGGATTACATCTAGAATTGCTACACCAACGTATCTCTTGAGGACACTGAGGACAATACTTCTGGGGAGAGAGAGGGAACCAGTCAAAAGTGAGTCCGATTAGTCGGACTTAACAATTAAGTAAGTGTTAAGAAATCTAGAGTACGTTCACGAATTTGTTTTGTATTTTTTTTATGTTCACCAAAGAGGAATATATGATAAAACCTTCATGTAATTGAGTCTGAAAGAGTGCTTTCAATAAGTTAAGGATAAATTCTGAATGATAAGAAAGCAGGATGCCAAAGTATTCATGGCAATGCTTTTTCTTCATTGGTGAGACAGCAATAAAAATGCACTTTAAGACCAGGTGGGGCTAAAGACGGTATTTTATACTAGGCTTCACCAGATCCCAGATCTAATCTCTCACCCCAATCACAGTGCTCAAAAGGGGGCCAGATGCAGGCAGAACCATGAGCCACATTGAGTTCCTAGTCCACATCCCCACCCTCACTTTATGTCACTTCCTTCTTAAATGAAAAACCTCTTCCCTCAGATATCAAGTACCACTGGATCCCTTGTCTGGATCAATTCTCAGAAAAAGCTTTGTTCCTTTCTTCTCCCTGGGAGACAGAGGACATGGAAGGCTCAAGAGAACATGTGTTCCCTAGCATACTTGCATTTTAGCAGTGGCAAAGGGAAGAGCCTCTAAGAAGGGGATTCAGGCACTGGCAGTCAGAAAGGAAGGTTGGGGGAGTGAGGAATGAGTTCTTACCCACCACTCCTTGCAATCTGGCAAAGTGAGCCAATGAAGACACATGGACAGCCTGGACAACCTGGGGGGAATGGATTTGAATTTACAAAAGAATGCGCCGTCTCACCTTCAGGTTCCAAGTAAATGTTGTAGGTGTTTCAGAAAATGTTAAATAATCTGCATTCCAGGGAGATAGAAAGCAAATCTGGAAACTACCCACCAACAGTAGATTGGATAAACACATTGCAGTATATTCACAAAAGGAAATATGGTGCAACAAACAGGACAGGCAAGTCAAAGAATGTACAAGAAACTCATGAACGGCACAGATAGCACATTGAGCCAAAGAATCCAAAAGCATAAATCATAAAGAGTGCATGATTCTGTTTATATAAGAAGCAAAAATAAAATTAAATAAATAAAAAGCAAAAGCTGGAGAAACTAAACAATGTTATTTTATGTTGCGATTGCTGTTTCCCTTGGTGGGGAGACCAGGAAGGGACTGGGAGGTGGCATAAGGATGCTCGGAATAGTCTGGGTGTGGTTACATGCATATGTTCACTTTATGAAAAGTCATTGTACACTTACAATGTATGGACTTTCTTCGTGTATGTATACTTAAAGGGTTTCTTTTAAGTTTTAAAACTTAGTTTTAATAAAAAGTGTTTTAAAAGGGAAGATTCCTTTGGTCACTGAGACTAGAGAGAAACCCAAACAGGCTGCCTATAGGATCTAGAGAAAGGAGACAACCCTGACTCATTGGTTTCCACTTCCATCATCATGCCTGAAACTAAAGCATCACTCCAAGCTAATTATATATTGTATGTCACTACAACTTAATGAAACAAGGCTCGGCCAACAAAAAAGAACTCCCTTGACAGCCCTCAGAAATGCATTTCACACATGTGTCAATCAAGGCTTTGAAAGGCGTCAGCTTCCTTCCCCAGGGCCCCATTTTTATTGAGCTGTTATTGACATATAACGTTGTATTAGTTTCAGGTGTACAACATGATAATTTGAAGTATGTATATATTGCAAAACAATTACCACAATAATTGTTTGTCACTGGGTGTCACTTGACACCCAGAACCTCACCTGGTTACAAAGTTTTTTCTTGTGATGAGAACTTTTAAGACCTACTCTTTTATAAGCTTCCTTTTTAAAGGAAGACTTCCAGTATATGCATGCACACGCACGTGCACACATGATGCACTCAAAACCTCTGATAGCTGTAATTTGCAACTTAGGCTAAATCATAGCTCTGTTTCATTCATTCCATTTGTCTGTTTGGTGGCCCCCAATCTCTTTCCAGCCAGTTTTTACTTTCCCTTCCTCCAACATTCGATAAGCCAAATTTAACAGTGAGCGATTATTTATTCGGCCAACATTGACTAACACCTGCCATGGCATAGTCCTGTGCTAGGTGTTTGATATAATCTGACAACAATCATATGAGGCTGGAAACATGGCCATTTCGCAGATGGAGAAACTGAGGCACAGAGGGCTCACAGGGCTTATCCAAGCACAGCAAGAAGGGGAGCTGTGATTCACCCAGAGTTCCATTCCTTGTTGGAAATTATAACCTTGATTTTCCAGTTATCTAATACTGCATAATGAGCCACCACAAAACAGCAGCTAAAACAGGACCTTGCTTTGCTCAGAGTATGAGGGCTAACTGGCTCAGCTGGGCAGTCCTCGTTCAGGGTCTCTGATGAGTTTGCAGAGAGATGTGGTATGACTGCGTTCATCTCCAAGGACCCCTTGCTGGGGGTCTGGGGTCCTCAGGCAGGTCTCTCTGTATCCCCATGTGGCATCTCCATGCAGCGACCTCAGGGTGGCAGAACCTCTCACATGGGCTGAATGTGTCCATGAGACCCTGGCAGAAGCCTAGGAAGCCATGCAGCATCACTTCCGCCACTTTATAACCAACAGGGCCATCACAAGGGCCCCCCAGGTTCACAGGGAGGGGACCGAGATTCCACCTCTTCATGGGAGGAGTGTGTAAGAATTTGAGGCATGTTTTAAAACCACCACCACCTGTACATTATAACTGTGGATACTGACAATTATTGCCCCAATATTTCACTCTCTTCCCACACTTGTTTGTTTTATTTATTTATTTATTACCATTTATTTATTTATTTATTTATTTTAATTTTTTTTAATTTACATCCAAACTAGTTACCATATAGTGCAACAATGATTTCAGGAGTAGATTCCTTAATGCCCCTTACCCATTTAGCCCATCCCCCCTCCCACAACCCCTCCAGTAACCCTCTGTTTGTTCTCCACATTTAAGAGTCTCTTATGTTTTGTCCCCCTCCCTGTTTTTCTATTATTTTTGCTTCCTTTCCCTTGTGTTCATGTGAGAGAGAGAGAGACAGAGAGCAGGGGAAGGCAGAGAGAGAGGGAGATACAGAATCTGAAGCAGGCTCCAGGCTCTGAGCTGTCAGCACAGAGCCTGATGCAGGGTTCGAACCCACAAACCGCCAGATCATGACCTGAGCCCAAGTTGGATGCTCAACCGAGCCACCCAGGTGCCCCACCACCACCACTTCTAATTGCAAAATGCACTTCCCTACCTTCTGATTTTGGGTATGGCCATGTGACTTGCTCTGGCCAGTGGGATGTTAGTGCAGTGATGTGCCCATGAGATTGGAACAGGTTTGTGCAAGCAGGCTTGCCATCACCACGGGTGAAACACACCTGGTAGGGCCAGGCTGCTGGTTGGAGGAGGAGGAAAAGGGGTAGGGACCAAAGCAGCACAGTCAAGTCACCCCAGCCACACCTGGCCAAGATTAGAGGACCCTCAGCCAGCCTGCAGACCCAGGAGAATAATTCAGCATCGGTCAAGCCACAGAATGTTGACATAGCCTGTAACACAGGGCTTTTGTGGTTCTAAGTAAATGGTGCACCGCCACACAAAAATGACATGGGGCCCATTTCAGAAAGAATATTTAGGAAATGTGAGAAAGCCTTATGACTAATAGTGTGTGAGAGCTCTGGCTAAGATGAAGACATCATAAATAGGAGACAAATTAATATGTCAGCCAAGCTGGTCAATGACATTCCAGAATGAAACTACAGGGTGGATTTGTCCAGAGAGTACCATCAAAGCCACTGCCTGAGTCCTGCTCATACCTGGCTGCCTTGAACCAGCTCACTGATAACCTGCTCATCATGATGCTTGAGTCCCAGAGGGTATGGGATACACAGGTATGTGCAAATGGATTTTGTGCTGTGTGCGGAGTATGAAAATGGGACAGCATCTTTGGATGATTCTTTGTAATGACGAACAATTAAAATTCCACAGTCACTAGTCCATTGTCTTGAGCTCTGACGTTGGCTATTTCTTTAAATAAAAGGGAAAAAAAGAAAGAAAAATTTATTTGACCTTTATTAAATAAACTTCTCTCAGAAAAATGATCACCTATGCATTACTGATTCACCTACACAACCCCATCCCTTATGGGACCGGCCCCTTTCCACCACCACAATGTCTTTCCTAAGAGGGGAAGTAGCTCAGCGAGAAGCATCTGGAATCAGAGTTAGAGAACTCTGGCGCTTGCAGGAATGTAGGAGTCCACCTAATCCAACTTATCTGATTCCCTGAGAAAGGCAAGGCTGGAGCTCATGGAGGGCAAGTTTCCTCCTGGTGGTCACACAAGTGAGGCTGGGAACCTGCTTGGAATAGAGCTCAGGTCCACCTTTAGAAGATTCCCAGGAAGATCAGTAAACCCCTGGGATTACAACAACCATAGCCTTGCATTCTTCAGTCCTCTGGATTTAAGTTTATTCCACTCTGAAAGGTAAACCCAGGATTAGGTGAATTTCAAAGTCCTATCTAGCACTTTGATTTTTGTTTTTTAAACAATTCTATGGGAGGAGGTTAAGGACACTAAACCTCTCTCAATAAGGTGTTTGGACTCAAACGTCCCTATTTTCAAATCCTGTCCCCACCCTTATCTTGTGCCCTTGTCCAAGTCACTCAACTTATCTTCCCCTAGATGACCCAGATGACCCAGCAGGCAGAGTGAGTCCCTAGCATGGCCACATGCAATTCAAAGGCACTCGGGGTTTCTCTGTTTCCCAAAAAATAATTTGCTATGTGGCAGTTGTATTTATTGGAAAGATGCTCTCCTGAAGACCTTGTGTAAATCCCAGCTCACATAAGGCAACACCCTCACAAAAGTTGGTGGGTTTTCACTTTACCAGCTCAAGCAGCCTGCTGTCATGGGCAGTATCTTAAACGCACCTTACAAACCATTCTTTCTTGACAGCTTTCAAATTTTGCAATTCCCAACCAACTTTAATGTAATGATACTCTATGTTTGTATCATGAAGTGAGACTTTGTTATAATTTTATATTAAATGATTTCAGAATCACATCACTCAAATTCACATTAAAAATAACTAAAATTATATATAAAAACATTCAAAAGACATCAAACCAGTCATCATGGAGAAAAACCCAGACCTTGGTCTATCTTCGTGCTTGATTTATAGTTTAGCACATTTTTTATTTCTAATCACATGTGTTAAGTGCGAGGAAGCGCCATCATCTTTTTGAGGCCTAGCCCTTGCCAGGTCTTCACCCTCCCAGGATAAATGCAAATAATTTCAGGACCTCTCCCAGTGGAGATGACAAGGGACTAAGGTGACTGGCACCTAGACAAATGTGCCCAAGATGCCACCTCACTCTTTTCACTGACCTGACATCTCCTTTCCCAGGTAGCTTTCAAATACTGACTCTCTTTTTTTTTAAGAATTATAAATATCCAAGGCAAATGGGGATCAGCTGGGGTTGTGTCTCCCGTCACAGGCTTGAAGAGAAACAGGCCCACTGGGGATGGAAGGATGGCATCCCACGTCTGGTTGGCCATAGAACCAGGATGCCATGGCGTTCTCTGACCCTCCTACAGCTTCCCACTGCCTCACGTCCCCAGCCTGCCTGCTGCACACCATGGCCTTGCCACAAATTCATGGCTTCAAGGTTCCTTTAGACTTAGGAGAAAAGATAGTGCCATTGGGAATGGGCGGCTTTCTTTCTCCCCTTGGCTGTTTCTCTTCTTTTTTTAACATCTTATTTTTTATTTTTATTTTTGGAGAGTGGGAGAGGGACAGAGAGAGAGAGGGAGAGAGAGAATCCCAAGCAGGCTCCACAAAGGGCCTGATCCCACAACCCTGAGATCATGACCTGAGCTGAAATCACAAGTCAGACATTCAACAAACTAAGCCACCCAGGCGCCCCTGTTTCTCCTCTCAAGCCTATTTACTGACCCATTAGGCTGCAGCCTGGACAGACACTGATACAAAACCCTCAGTTTCCTGGGGCAGAGTCTTATATTTAGGTCTTTGGTCACTGTCCCTTCAGTGATGTCACAGAACCACCTTCATCATGAGCTTTACCAACAGAGCCTGGAGGTACCAAAAACTGTATCCTCTGGAAATCCCAGCTTTATGAGTCTTTGGACCCAATTTGGAGAGTAACATCCCCCATCTGAACCTACTCTTCCATTATACAGGGCCAGCCAACATTGTGTCCACATCTTTGCAGGCATTTCTCAGACTCAGATCCTGTGAGGAGGACAAATCCTATCCCCAGACTAGAAGGTCATGCTCTGGCTCGCTCCCATGCCTGACCAGCCTTCTGACAATATCCATCACTGACCACCATGCTCCAGCCCCACAGGCCTGGTCTTCTGTTCCTGGAATTTATCTTGCTCTGCCAGCCACAGGATATTTGTACATGCTGTTTCCTGTGCCTGGAATGGTCTCATCTCTGCCCCATCTGAAGTTACCTCCCACTCACTCCTCTGATCTCATTCCCCAGGAAGCCTGTCCTGACCCCCATGCAGTCTGCGAGAACCCCCTCAGCTTTTTCTTATGAGCTCTCACCACAATCTGTAGCCAGGGATCACACTGGAATTTCCCTGAGAATAGGAGGGGTCCATGCACTGCTCACCACTGCATCCTTTACACTCAGTACAAGGCCGAGCAGACACATTACATAGTAGGTGCTCAGTAATTATCACTGAATGCATGAATATATGCTTAGGGGTTGGCAACATCAACAGTTTGTCCCTTTTCCTTATGCAAAGAGCAGGATTCTCAAGGAAGGAGATAGTCAAAGGGAGAGGTGCCAGCCTTGAACTGTCTTCCTAACTCCCGACTTCTCATCAAACTCCCCCAGAGTCCCTTCTAAACCCCACCCCCCAAAACATTTGTGCTTTGGAAGCACTCCTGAAGACACCCATGTTTGAATGGAGTCCTCAAGCCTTCAGAGAAGTTTTGAGATCGCTTGCCTGTAACAGGTTCCAATCCTGCTTTGCAGGCCACCAGGGACTCAAATAAACTTGAAAAGCTAGGGGATCCTTTTGTCTAAAAAAGATGTCTACAGCCATGCTCTTTTCTTTATCTGTGAGGAGAGAGAAAGCACACACAGCTCCACCCCCTTATTGGTTAAAATCCTGATTAATGTATGTAATTCCCTGGAAACAAGCACAAACATCTCCAGAAAAATCTACCAGTCCCCCACTTAGTACACTCAAGCTTCAAAACAACGAAAAAGGTACTTAGGGATGAGGCACTTTCTGATCAGTTAAGGGAAAGCCTTCCTCGGCCGGAAATGTTCCAGAGGCTGCCAGACAGAACCATGGAGATAGTCATTACTCAGCTGCCCCAGTGAGCCAAGCGGCCCTCCATCATGGTATTTTCCTCGACTCCTCACCCCACCCCCATCTCCAGATCACTCCACACTCCTCCCCCCTCAAGCTGTGGGAGCATCCTCAGGGGCCTCCTTCCCATCTGGGTTCACTGGCCACCTGCAAATCTCGTCCTGGACTTCAGGAGCCCCCAGCTGTTTTTCAGAGTTGGCTAAACATGAACTTAAGTACACTGCTGGGCTATATAAATATTGTGCTCCACAGAATGGTATAAAGTAGATATTTTTAGGAGGTCACAGATGTTTCTTGTGATTAGCCAAGTCACAATTCTGGAAGAACTTTTTTTCCACAAAGCAAAGTTAAAAAGGATCTTCAGCAGCAGCTTGTGGGTACTCCATGAGGTAGGCCAGTGCAGGCACTGGGCAGAGTTCTTTCCAGCTAGAAGAGTTTCCCTTCAAAACCCAGCAAGTGGGGTCCAAAGTCCATGACCATGGAGCAGGTCAGACAACAAGTAAATCCCATGCCCAACCCCAACATGAGCTATTTCTCTACCTCTGGACTTGCCCCGCCTCTCAATTCATGCCACATTCATGAAGCACCTACTTATGCAAGATGCTATGCCACGGCTGTCTTTGCAAACTCAGATACTAAGCGACAGAGAGGGACTTCTGGTCACACGGACCTACAAGAAGGCTCACAGCAGCACTATTCAAAATAGCCCTGGAATCAACTGGAAACAATCTGAATACAATGAAACACCACTCAACTGTGAAATGAACAACCGTAACTACACTGGACAGTATACATGAGTCTCAGACACAGAATGCTGGGTGGAAGAAGCCATTTATATATATACAAAAACAGGCAATACTAAAATCTACGATGTTAGAAGTCAAAATAGTGGGTACCCTCAAGGAGGAAGTAAGTAGGAGGCAGCATGAGAGGGGGGTACTGATCTGTCTTATTTCCCCAGCCAGGTAATGGTTATGGGGGTTTATTCCATTTAGGAACGTCTGTTGAGCTGCACACCTAGGATTTGCAAGCTTTTCTCTACAAAAAGTGTATTTAAAAAAGTAAATGAATAAAAGCAATGTGCCCAAGGTGCCACAGCTAGGAAGTGTCAAGGGCAAGACCCAGCCCCAGGCAGTCTCATCCTAGAGTCCAAGCTCTTACCCCCAACAAGTTAGAGTCCTGCTAGGGTGGCCAAACTCAGCACCTACTACCGTCCATTTTTGGGTCTCACTATCACTGTATACTCCAGTTGATTTCCACCTGCCTGAGAGCTTTCTTAGGTGCCTGGAGCTCACTCTGCTTGGGAGCCAACAGCCCCTGGTCCAGGAGCAGCTATCCACCAAAGGCTGATGAGAGTTGGTTTAAAAATTCCACAGCCTTTCCTTGGTGAGATGATTCTCTCTAAAGTGTATCTCCTTGAACATCCCCATGGGTTCAATTACAAACAGGAATCTCCTGCCTTCCTGTCCAGTCTCATAGTCCCCACTCCCTGACAGGTGTTTCCCAGGACTGCCTTCCAGGTAAGCTGCTGTCAGTCAAATCTTCGCCCTGTGGTCTGTTTCCAGGGCATCAAATTCAGGCAGCCCCTTCTCAGAGAGACCTTCCTTGACCACCCAGCTCCCCGTAGCTACATTACCACTTTTCTCCTTTTCAGTTATACAGTCAACCCTTCAACAATATGAGGGTTAGGGGCACCGATCCCCCGCCATGTAGTAAAAAAATCTATTTATAACTCTGACCCCCCTCAAAACTTAACTACTAAGAGCCTACTGCTGACTGAAAGCCTTCCAAATAACATAAACAGTTGATTAACACATATTTTGTAGGTTATATGTATTATATCCTGTATTCTTACAATGAAATAGAGAAAAGAAAATGTTATTAAGAAAATCATAAGGAAAAGAAAATATATTCAAAGTACAGTACTGCATTTATCAAAAAAAAAAATCTACATGTAAGTGGACCCGTGTCCACTGTGGGACAACTGTGCTCACCTTCTGAAATCATTTCGCTTGGTTATTTGTTTACTGTTTGTTTCCCCACCACCCACATATGGCGCCCATCCAACAATTCGTCCAACAATGAAAGCCTAGGAGAAGAGGAACCTCTGCTTGCTCAGCACTTGTCCCCTAGCACCTAGAACCAACAGTGATTTCCAGAGTATTTAGTAACAAGTATGGTAAAGAAGAAACCCATCATAGTGGGGTCTGACCAAAGGGAACGAATCCTGGTCTCATAAATCACTGGTGTAATACCAACATAATATCATTAGTGTCTAACAAATGATAAGTGCTCAGCAAATATTTGTTAGATTACTGAATTAATCAGCCTATGAACAAATGAAATCTGGCAGCTCACTCCTAAAAATCCAAAATCTGCCCTAACTTAAACTCTCCAGAACAGAAAGCTTGCCCTTGTTGCTGATGCTTTCCTGGATATCATGCCTAAAGACGTGTGAACAAACCTACCTTTGGGAGCTGAGACTGCCATTTCCTCTCTGTGGAGCTAGGAAATCAGCTGCAAAACAGTAGGAGCCCTAACAGTTGCCACAGGTTCCAGAACCTCAGGCTGGACTATACCCCAGCATGGGTAATCAGAGAAACCTCCATGGGGGCCATGGGGGCCATGAGTCTTTTGCCTCATCCCTTCCAGGCCCAAAGTAGGCTAAGTCTTTTCTGAGCTGAAGGAGGTGGATCCCCAAGGAAGCTCTTTTAGCCCAAGCCCTGACCTAACTCCTTTCTCCAGCCAAACCTCAGCATACTTTAGCCTCTCTAAACCCAAGATTCCTGCCCTGAGGATTGTTTCCCAATGAAGAGGGGTCCACTTTGCAACCTTCGCCAGGAAAGCTGCCTATTGTCAGGTTTTCCCTAAAGAACACAAGGAAATGTGAGACAAGTTTCAGTTGGGTAAGTCAAGTGGAACCTTTAACGCTTCAGGAGGGCACTCTTTGAAGAAGGGATCTATGTGTAACCATTTAGAATAAGTTAAAATGCAGGATGCAGGGGGTCACCTGGGTGGCTCAGCTGGTTGAGCATTGACTTCAGCTCCAGTCATGATCTCATGGTTCGTGAGTTCAAGCCCCAACATAGGGCTCATGGCTGTTAGCACAGAGCCCACTTCAGATCCTCTGTCCCCCTCTCTCTGCCCCTCCTCCACTTGCACTCTCTCAAAAATAAATAAAACATTTTTTTAAAATGCAAGGTGGAGAACAGTCTCTGTGGTCAGCTATTATTCCTGTAAAAACAAAAAAGTGGAAATTGGCACATGTACATTAGGGGGATTTGTACCTATCTGGGAGAGCACACAAGAAACTGGTAACTCTGGGTGCCTCTTGGCATAAAATTAGGAGAAAGGAGTCAAGAAAAGTATGAAGAAGCAAATTTTCTTCACATATTCTTTTGCACTATTTGAATTCTTTTTCCATGTGCATAGTTTCAAAAAAAATTAAGGAGTTTGTTTGTTCATTCTACAAACATTTAGGGAATGTACAGTGGGTACCAGGCATTGAAAGGATGAGACAAAGTGAAACCAGGCCCTGAGTGATCCCTACAGCAGTGTACCAGCACAGGGAGGTGTGTAGGCCAGCCACATCTCCCATCATCCACGCTGAGACCCTTCTGAAGGAGGCAGTGCCACAAACTGAACATCAAGCCAGAAATGTAAAATGAAACTGTGCTGAGTAACCCAAGGTGTCTGGATGGCCCAGACAGGAGGTCAGGCACCCACAGTACATGGGCTGGAAAGAAGAGGGTCAGAAGCACTGCGGGAGAGGAAGCTGACAGTGTAGTTGGGGCAGCTTCCTAGAGGAAGGGTGGGTAGGGTTTAGATGGTAGATTTGGAGGGGTGGGGGGAGGTGAGCAGAATATGGCCCCAGGATGATTCTATGCCCTAGTCCCCAGGACTGTGGATGTGATGGCATGTCATGCCCATGAATATACTGCCTGTCAGCTCAAGCTGCCATAACAAAAGTACTGTGGACTGGGTGTTTTTAACAACAGATAACAGATACTTATTCCTCCAGTCCTGGGGGTTGGAAGTCTGAGACCAGGCGCTAGCATGGTCAGGGGCAGGTGAACTCTCTCCTCCTGGCTTGTAGGTGACATCTTCTTGCTATATCCTCACATGGTAGAAAAGAGGGAGCTCAGATAAACTTGGGGGAAGGAGGCATAATCATTCAGTCCGTAGCATCACCTTACATGGCAAAAGGGAATCCATAGATGTAATTAAGGTGACTCATCAGTTGACACGAAAATAGGGAGATTATCCTGGATTTCTGGGTAGGCCCAACACAATCCTTCAAGTCCTTTAAAAGGAGGCAGAAGATGAAGGCAGAAGAGGTCAGAGAGGTCTGAAGCCTAAGAAGGACCTCCCATACCACCATTGGCTTTGCAGATGGAGGAGCCATGTGACCAGGAATGTGGGGGACCTTCAGGAGCTGACAGAGCATCCTTGACTGACAATCAGCAGGGAAACACTGGCCTCAGTCCTAAAACCATAAGGAACTGAATAAGGCCACACCCAGATGAGCTTGGAGCAGATTCTCCCCCCAAACCCCAGATGAGAGCCCAGCCTGGCCAGCATCTTGACTTTAGCCCTTGTTAGATGACACCAGAGCAGAGAACCCAGCTGAGCCCACCCACACTTCTGGCCCACAGAGACTGTGAGATAACAGATGGGCACTGTTTTAAGCTGCTAAATTATGGTAATCTGTCACACAGCAATAGGAAACTAACGCCAGGTATTTCCATTAGGGGGAAGAGTAAGACCACGTATTGTGGGGAGGTGCAGTCATGAAGGCAAACACCTCCAGGGGCCCCAGCAAAGCAGGCCCAGCTGGAGGAAACGACAGTCCAGGCTCAAGGGCAGAGGGCCACCAAAATTCATCTTGGGAGTCAAGAAGACAGTGTGGAGGGTGGGGCCCAGGCCTGTCCGGAGAGTCCACCCCATTCTCTGTTTCCTGAGCTGTTGTCTGGCAGGAGTTCAGGCTCAGTGTGACCACATAATCCAAATTTTCAAGAGAATACAGAAATCTAATTTTTATATAAAATATCTTCATTCAATCTTTAAAAACACTGTACTAACCAAACTTGTGCAGACCAAGCAACATACAGATGTGTGTTCTGAGCTAGATGTGACCTTCTGGGGCATCAACTGAGTGTAGGTGAAAAGGCAGAAAGAAAGTCTCCCAATATGGACTTTCTTGGGAGGCAGCAGGAAGCCTGGGAAAGTCCCCTCTTCGCTCTCATCCAGAAATAATGGAACTCACTTACATAAGCATGGAAAACCCACCTGGGCCAGTGACTACACTGAGCATGACCTACTAGGAGCTACCCAACAACCTGATGTCATAAACCTAGTGGCCTCATCTCTAGATGAGGCAGCTGAGGTACAGGGTGGTTCAGTAATTCCCTGTTATTACTTGGATGTGAAGTGGTAACCCAGAGCCCAAAACCACGTTTCTCATTCTAAAATCTGAGTAGCTCCAGCTATTCCACATGGCATCCCAGCACTGTGCGATTTGAAAAGGGGTTTGCTGTTGTGTTTCCCAAGGTATGGATTCTTCTCTCAGGTGTGAACCAGATCACTCTTCTTATTCAAGGCTTTGGCTCTTCCAACTCCACCTAGTACCATGGTGGCTGCCCATCCCCCACAGCGCCTTCCTCACCTACCCCCAATACCCCACATCCCAGCCTTTCAGATGGATTCCATTCCCACTGCTCACCTGTAGCTCAGCCTTTCTGCTTCTCACTTCCAAATCCCTGAGAAAGGGATCTAATTGGCTTGGGACACATTTTGTCCCAAGCCATAATGGGTCGTAGGTCACTGTCCAGTCTATGTGATGGGCCTCCCTTTGGTCAGATGGCAGCCTAGACATGACCCTCTACAACCCTTCCCTGACTCTCACCCCTCTCCCCCTCCTACCTCATCTCTGAGCAACCCCCATCTCAAGGCCAGCCCCCAGAGGCTAGGACCAACTCAGAGTGTGAACAGAACCAACTCAGAGAATGAGCTTGAGCAAGCCATATCTGAACACAGCATCCCAAACACCTGCCTGGCTATGCCTGACAACTCCTAAATATGGCTGTAATGGAGGTGCATGGACCAGGCAAGCTGAGTAGTCACAACAGCACTCAAAATCAGTCAGAAGCCTCTGAGATGCCCACTGCTCCCCTAGGCAGGAGCATTGGCAGGATCACCACACACATCATCTACCTAACGACGAGGTAAGGAAAGAGACCAGGGAGTGCTCCACATCCCCACTCATAAACCCTGAACAGTCCCTTACCACGGAGCTGAACACGGACTAAACAAAGGGCCTCTTTGTTTCCCACTGAGAGAATGAGATTTTGTTAGCAACAAGCCTTCACTCTGCCTGTTTCTGACAAGGGGAACTTAGGAAGGCCTCTACGGAGCCACCAAAATCAGTAATGGCTTGGAAAGGAAGGCACATGATGAAGTCAGAGGACTTGTGCTGAGAGAAAGGCAGAGCTTTAAATACTCTTTATAAAGCCTTCACTTTGGATAAGGATGGCAGGTTGTCCAGTGTTGCTGAGTTTATACTGACACAAAATAAACTGCCTATGTGTATACAAAGTATACAATTTGATGTTTTACCTATATATGTACCTCTGAAACCATCATCACAATCAAGATAACGAACCTATCCATCATCCCCATGTTTCCTCATAGCCATTTACAACCGCCCCTCTCAAACCCCCCTGCTCCCCATCCCTGTCTCTTGGCAACCACTGATCTTCTGTCCTCACAGTTTGCATTTTCTAATATGTTACATAAATAGAACCACATAGCCCATACTTGGTTTTCTCTGGTTTCCTCTACTCAGCATATTCTGACATTCATCCATGTTGTTGTACATCCAAGTAGTATTCCAGGGTACAACATAGCACAATTTGTTCATCCATTCACCTATTGATGGACTTTTGGCTTATTTACAGTCTGGGACTATTGCAAATGCAGTTGCTGTGAATACTCAAGTACACATTTTTGTGCCTGCACACATGCTTTCTTTCTCAAGAACAGAATAGCTGGATCATTTGGTAGGCATATGTTTGAGCACGCTGTTTTAAGGACCCTTTCGTGTGGGTTTCACAGTATAAAGGTATGCATGGTAAAGGTATACACAGACCACATGGGAATAAATGTCACCCATAGAGGTCACATCAGGCAGCAGCTGGCTCATTCCAGTCCTCCCAATGTATGGACAGGGCTCCCAGAGGGAAAATCTCCCAGGATGACCTTTGGTTTTGTAAAATGCTCAGTGCACAAGCTCCTGACACTTCAGAAATGGCCCATGGGTGTGGGGAGATTCTAAGAGATCCTTTAAATAATGGCAACATCTCAATGGTCTAGAACAGAATGGTTTTGGTCAGTCCTGAAAGCTGCAGCACGAGCTGAGGCAAAGGTTCTCCAGCGGTGGTCCCATCAGCATCACCTGGGAACCTGTTAGAAATGAACATTCTCCCCAGCCCAGACCTATGGCATTGAAACCCTGAGGTGGACCCCAGAAGGTTGTCACCAGTCTTGCAAGTGGTGTGATATGGGCTCTAGTTTAAGATCCAGTAGCCTAGAACATCTTCCAAGCCCTTGGATTCTCTTGGAATTAAATGCATCCAAAGTCATGATACACCAAGACCTCTAGACCTTGCTCCGCCCACACAGCTATGGAGCCCACCCTCCCAGAGCTCTACAAACTTAAAATTTCCTCCAAGAACCAAGTTACCAACTGGCATGCAAACCTACACAGTGATAGTTTGCACTTCTTTCCCCAAAGCATAAACAAACAAACAAACTTCTCAGGAACTCAATCGTGAAAGCATCTAAATCCAACTGTCAAAACCACCCATTTTTCTGTATGGCTTTCACCCTAGCACATTATAGCATACATGAGTCTAAAAAAAGAAAAAGACAAAGATTTTAGGTGATGTACTCCAACACTCTTTACTGCTCTAGAACCCTCACTAAAAATGAACACATCAGCATGAAAATCAAACTTGAATAGGAAGCATTTGAGTAAAAATAATGGATACTTTTGCTTTAATCTTCAGTTCAAGCATGATTTCCACTCAATATAATCGGAGAGAAGTTCTGATCACTTCCTTGTTATTTTACATGCTTAAAATTTAGCCCAGTCTTTGAAAACCCTCTCCAGCTTCTGACCAAGCAGAACTTTGCCACTCACTTTGAACTTGCCAGCAAGGAAAGCCTTCTGAGGGTTCATTTTGCCCAAAACCAACTCCATAAAGATGGGTTCTGGGATTGTGAAGATAGTGTCTGCTGGGAGCCTGGCAGGTCCTAGATACATGTCCCCAGAACCATTCTTCAGATCGATGGTCCACTGCAGAATGGTCTTCCCATCTTTGGTGATGTCCAGCTGAAAGATGGCATTGACTTTCTTTACCAGTTGGGCCCCCTCTTCTTTGATGTGATGGCTAATGTCTTCAAACACAGGAAAGCTCTGGAATTCTGACAGCTCTAGAGCGTGTGACATGGCAGGTTCCTGAGCTGCACCCAGTTCTTTGAGCTGGGCTGCCTGAGGTCCGTCCCCTGCTTTGATTTTGGGTTGATGGTCAATTCTCTTCCACATCTTACTGTGCTGCTCCTCTTGACCTTGCCGTCTGGTTTGTGAGCAGCTGTGGCCAGATTAATATCTATAAGTCAGATTGTGACATCAAAGGTAAGGCCCAAGCAAGGAATGAGGCCGGTGTGTGTGCTGCAGTCTTATTGGTCAAACAGATACTAAAATGTGACATGGGGTGAAGTCTCAGATAGGTAATTGTGAGGCATATCCACACCACCACTCCCTCAAAACAGTCAGGGCTGTTAGTCTCACAAGTCTGGAAAGTTCTGGACCCCATGTTAGGAATAAGAGAAAGGGACCCCAGAAGGTTCTTCGGTGATGTGAGCTCTGTCTTTCCAATGCAGGCATCTCCGGTAGCAATCTTAACTCAGAGAGCAGTTATTTTGATTCCTTCAAAAGTGGATAATCCTTAATGCACAGATCCTGATGTTGGATTTGGCATTACCTGGCTGCTGATGGAAGGGGAAATGCTTCTAGAGAAAAATGGCTGGTCAGAGAAAGAATCAGCACCAGGACTTGCATCAGAAAGTTTCATAGGCACAGTGAGGGGGGGGGGGGGGGGGGGGGGAGAAAGGAATATCCCTAAGATCAATAGAAGATGCTGCTGACCTCACACGATAATCGCATGTAATAATACAGCCCTTACTGTGTGAAGGCACTGTTGTAGGCATGGCACATGTACTAACATTTTTAATCTTCATTACAACCCTCTGAGGTAGGTACTATATTTATTCCCATTTTATAGATGGGGAAACTGAGGCAAGGAATGAAATGACTTGTCCAAAGTCAGACAACTAGTTATTAGGGTAGCCAGGTTTAAACAGAGGTAGAATGACTCTACAACCCAAGTATATGTTTATTTGTAAATAATGTCAGACTTAGAAAAAGTTTCTAAAAACAGTACAGATTTCCTGTATCACCTGCATCCCATTTCCCCAAATATTAATCAAACGTTAATATTTTACATAGCACAGTACTATGATCTAAACCAGGAAAGAAATGTAGATACAATACTATTAACTAATCTACAGACCATACTCAAATTTTGCCAATTGTCCCCCTAATATCTATTTTATGGTCCACAATCCACCTTCTTGTCCAGGGTCCTGCACTGAATTTAGTTTTTATGTCTTCCTAGTGCCTTCCAGTCTGGGAGTTCTTCAGTCTTTGTCTATAATGACCTTGAGACTTTTGAATACTGGCCAGTTATTCTGTAAAATGTCCCTCATTGGGGTCTAATGTTTTTTAATGATCAGGTTGAGGTTATGCATTTTGGGCCAAAGTACCACAGAGATGATCTTGTGTCCTTCTCAGTGCATCATATCAGGAGCTACATGGTATTGCTGTGTCCCATTACTGGTGACACTGACCTTGATCACTCGGTCAAGGTGATGTCCACCAGTTTTCTCTGACTGCAGTTACTGTTTCTCCCTTGTAATAAGTAACTTATAAGGAGATACTAAGACTTTGCCAATATCCCGTTTCAAATCATACTTCAACCGTCTCCTCTTTGCATCCATCAGTGGTCCATCAGTGTGATGTGTGCCAAATGGCCATTTTCCATCTCCATCACTCCCCTTGGATTTAACAATTGAAATTCTGCTGTAAGAATTGCTGTCCCATCTCCCCCATTTCTTTATTTGTTCAACTATATTTTTATCTCAGCATGGACTTGTAATATTTATTTTATTCTGTTGGTCATAATCTATTACTATCATTATTTATTTTCTTGCTCACACTGTCCCATGTTTGGCCATTGGGAGCTCCACCAAGTGGGTGTCTATGTCCTTTCCTAGCCATGCTGCTTTTATATGCAAGTGAAACTATATTAAATGGAGTTGCTGATAGCTTTGTTCTCCCTGGGAGGAATGCAGAAAATAAAAAAAAAAAAAAGGTTTGGTATATTTTCTTTGGTACATGATGGATGAGCTGATATTATCAACATGGAGCAGTTAAATAAAACCCAGTGGCCTCCAAAACCAAGACTTCACCTTGAAGCCACCTGGTATGGACATTTGCATAGAGAATTTTAAATGAAGAGGTGAGCAATTCCTCAGTAATATTGCTGTGAGCCATCAACAGTGAACTGGCCCCATTGCCACCCACCCCATCCATAACTGCTTTTCCTCAGGACAGGGTTGTTCCTTCTGAATTATTCACACAGGTCCACTCCTGCCTCAGCATGTCAGAGGGGAACATAGTTCCAAGCCCATCTCTGTCCCCTTCATGAGTTCCTATCTTTTACAACTAAGTATTTCTACCATTAAAGAAATTTCAGTATGCGGGCACCTGGGTGGCTCAGTCAGTTAAGTGTCTGACTCTTGGTTTTGGCTCATCTCATGGTTCATGGGGAGCTGCATGGGATTCTCTCTCCCTCTTACTCTGCCCCTCCCTAGCTCTCTCTCTCTCTCTCTCTCTCTCTAAGATAAAAAAAAAAATAAACTTAAAAAAGGAATTCCAGTATGAATGGCCAATACACACATGGAAAGGTGCTCAACATCATGAGTCCCTGAGGACATGCAAATTAAAACTATAATGAGATATTTCTTCCCATCTACTAAAATTGCTAATATTGGAAAGACTGACAATGGCAAGTGTTGGCAAGGCTGTGGAGCAACTGGAGCTCCTGTGTATGGTGGGTGGGAGTGCACAAGGTTGCTGCAGTTGTGGAAGACTGCTTGGTAGGGTGGTCAAAGTCAAACATACTCTCATCACACAACCCATAGGTTCTCCTCTTGGGTATTTATGCAGTAAAAATGAAAACATGTCTACAAAAAGACACATAACAAATGTTCCCAAAAGCACTGTCCATAAAAGCAAAACAGAGGAGATAATCAAAATCTTTTCTTATGTCCTTCCTCTTGGATAAGAAAATTGGCATAATCATAGAATGGAATACTATTCAGCAACAAAAGGAAATGATCTCTTGATTCACTCTACAGCACACATGAACCTCAGAGGCCTTATGCTGAGAGAAAGAAGACAGATTCAAAGGATGACATACTATATCATTCTATTCATATGACACTCTAAAAATGGCAAAACTGTAAAAACAAACAAACCAAAAAATGAGCGGTGGGTTAGGGGTAAAAAGTGAATTTGTCTACAAAGAGACAGAGAGAATTTTTTTTTTTTTTTTTGGTGGGCGTGGACTGCAGCGATGGAACTTTTCTTGATGGTGGTGGTAGTTACACAATTGTATGTATTTGTCAAAATGCAGAACTGTAGGGGCGCCTGGGTGGCTCAGTCGGTTAAGCAGCCGACTTCAGCTCAGGTCATGATCTCGCGGTCCATGAGTTCGAGCCCCGCGTCGGGCTCTGTGCTGACAGCTCAGAGCCTGGAGCCTGTTTCGGATTCTGTGTCTCCCTGTCTCTGACCGTCCCCCGTTCATGCTCTGTCTCTCTCTGTCTCAAAAATAAACGTTTAAAAATAAAATAAAATAAAAAATAAAAAAAATTGCAGAACTGTACACTAAAAGGGATACATTTAAATATGTAAACTATACTTCAATAAACCTGGCTTTAAAAACAAAAAGAGGCATGTTGCTACTGGTATGAGCTCTGTCTAAAGCAGAGGGCACAAGCCCTCTGGAACAGTGGATCTTTTTTTATTTAATTAGTTCCTATATCTATCAGTTGCTATTATTGCACTATGATGCATAATTTAAACGTTTTAATTAAGTCTTATATCAATTAACTCTTGCTATATTATGTGGCAAACAAACAAACTCAGTATTTAACATTAAACAGCTACTTCTCACATGTCTTTTGGGTGGCTGGGGTGTGCTGCCCTTGGCTGAGGATGAGGTTGCTCTTCTAGGACACATGCGTCTCTCACCTCTCTGCAATCAATGGGCCAGCCAGGCATGTCCCTCCTGTGGTAATGGCAGAAATACAAGAGCTGCAAGCAGAAAGGCCCAGGCTCGGCCCTGGCTCAATGCCACTCCTGCCCTAGACTAGCAGCAAAAGCAACTCTCAGAGCCAGGAGCAAAGTCTAAGGTTGGGGGAGCACACCCTACCCATGAAGACACCATGATGGGGCAAGAGGCAGGGAGAGGAGAAAAGTTAGGACCAACAATGCAATCTGCCACAGCTACTGACATATAAAAAAAGAGAGAATCCACATTTTAAGATCCAGATTTGTGACTTTTTTCATATGCATGGAGAGATTCATAACCTTGGATCCACATCTTCATCTGGCAACAAATTAGTCAGCGTTGAAAAAGGAGAGGCATTGGGGTGCCTGGGTGGCTGAGTTGGTTAAGCGTCCGACTTTGGCTCAGGTCATGATCGTGCAGTTCAGGGGTTCAAGCTCCGCATCGGGCTCTGTGCTGACAGCTCAGAGCCTGGAGTCTGCTTCAGTATCTGTGTCTCCCTCTCTCTCTGCCCCTCTCCTGCTTGTGCTCGGTCTCTCTCTCTCTCTCTCTCTCTCTCTCTCTCTCTCTCTCTCAGAAATAAACATTTAAAAAAATTTTTTAAAGAAAAAGGGGAGGCAACTCACTTCAGGCAGGAAGGGCTCCCCACAACTCACTGTCATCATTATCATCAGGATGACCTCTTTGTAAAGGTCAGGTGTTCTGAGGAAATGTCCCAGAATTCCTGAGATCTTTTCTTCACTAAATTTCATCAAAATCCAAACAAGAATTTTGATAATGTGAGTATTCAAGGATCCTAAAGTTTGCCATCATATCCATCCACTCAACATATTTGTTGAGCATCTACTATGGAAAGCACTGGGCTAGGCACTGTTAAGAATACACACAGATAGAAAACAAGTGTTGGTTAGGATATGGAGAAATCTGAACACTTGTACACTGCTGGCTGGAATGAAGAATGGCACAGCACTATAGAAAACAGCATGGTGGCTCCTCAGAAAATTAACCATAGAATTACTATATGATCCAGTATATCATATACTTCTGGGAACATACCCAAAATAAGTAAGGGCAGGCACCTGTACAGATATTGGTACATCCATGTTCATAGAAGCATTTTTCACAACAGCCAAGAGCTATCCAACTACCTATCAGCCCCACTCCTGGGAGGCTAATGCCTGGGGATTATAGTGAGGGGCCTACCAAGGGAAAGTTCTGGATGTGAGGAGCTTAGTTTTTACTTCCCAGGTTTAACACCCAAAAAGAATCATCCCAAACATCATGAGAACAACCCTAAACAAAGCAGTTTTACAGGGAACATACCTCAACATAATAAAGGCCTTATATGAAAAACCTACAGTGAACATTATACTCAATGGGGAAAAACTGAGAGCTTTCCCCCTAAGGTTGGGAACAAGACAAGGATGTCCACTCCCACACCACCACTTCTATTCAACATAGCACTGAAAGTCCTAGCCATATCAATCAAACAGAAAGAAATAAAAGGTATCCACATTGGTAAGGAAGGAATAAAACTTTCACTACTTACAGATGACATGATACTATATATAGAAAACCTGAAAGATTCCACACACAAAAAAATGGCTAAAACTGATCAGTGAATTTGGTAGTTGCAGGATACAAAATCAATATACAGAAATCTGTTGAATTTCTATACAATAATACTGAAGCAGCAGAAAGAGAAATTAAGAAAACAATCCCATTTACACTGGCACCCAAAATAACTGAATACCTAGGAATAAAATTAATGAAAGAGATGAAAAACCTGTACTCTGAAAACTATAAAACACTGATTTAAAAAAACCAAGATGATAAAAAGAAGTGGAAAGACATTCCATGCCCATGGATTGGAAGAACAAATATTTTTAAAATGTCTATACTACCTAAAGCAACTACACATTTAATGCAATCACTACCAAAATATCAACAGCATTTTTCACAGAACTGGAACAAACAATCCTAAAATTTGTATGCATCCACAAAAGATGGAATATCCAAAGCAAACATAAAAAAGAAAAGCAAAGCTGGAGGCATCACAATTCCAGACTTCAAGTTATATTACAAAGATGTAGTAATCAAAACAGTATGGTACTGTCACAAAAATAGACTCATAAATTAATGGAACAGAATAGAAAACCTGGAAACAAACCCACAATTATATGGTCAATTACTCTTCAACAAAGCAATAAAGAATATCCAATGGTAAAATATAGTCTCTTCAACAAATGGTGTTTGGAAAACTGGAGAGATACATGCAGAATAATGAAACTGGACCACTTTCTTACATCAAATGCAAAAATAAACTCAAAATGGATTAAAGACCTAAATGTGAGACTTGAAACCACAAGTACTATAAAATAGAGCAGCAATCTCTCTAACATTTGCTGTAGCAACACTTTCCTAGATATGTTCTTGAGGCAAGGGAAATAAAAGCATAAATAAACTATTGGGACTTCATCAAAATTAAAAGCTTCTACCACAGCGAAGGAAACTATCAACAAACCATCAACTATAAAAGGCAACCTACTGAATGGGAGAAGGTATTTGCAAATGACATATCTGATAAAGGGTTAGTGTCTAAAATATATAAAGAACTGAAACAACTCAACACCCAAAAATGAATAATCCAATTTAAAAATGGGCAGAAGATATGAACAGACATTTTCCAAAGAACACATACAGATGGCCAACAGATACATGAAAAGATGCTCAATATCGCTCATCGTCAGGGACATGCAAATCAAAACCATGATGAGATACCACCTCACACCTGTCAGAAGGGCTAAAATAAAAAAAAAAAAACACTAGAAACAACAAGTATTGGTCAGATGTGGAGAAAAAGTAATCCTCGTGCATTGTTGGTGGGAATGCTAACTGGTACAGCCACTATGGAAAACAATATGGATTTTCCTCAAAAAGTTAAAAATAGAACTACTCTATGATCTAGTAAGCATTCTACTGGATACTTACCCCCAAAATATAAAAACATTAATTCAGAGGTACATACGCACCCCTATGCTTAAGGCAGCATTATTTATAATAGCCAAATTATGGAAGTAATCCAAGTGTCCATTAATAGGTGAATGGATAAAGAAGTTGTGGAATATATATATATATATATATATATATATATATATACACAAAGGTATATTATTCACCCATAAAAAAATGAAATCTTGCTGTTTGCAAAACATGGTTGGAATTGGAGAATGCTAAGTGAAATAAGTCAATCAGAGAAAGACAAATACCATATGATTTCACCCATATGTGGAATTTAAGAAACAAAACAGATGAGAAAGGAGAGAAAGAAAGACAAAACAAGAAACAGACTCTTAACTATAGAGAACAAACTGATGGTTAGCAGAGGGGAGGTGGTGAGGGGATGGGGTAAATAGGTAATGAGGAATAAAGAGTACACTTACCATGATGAGCACTGAGTAACATATAGAACTGTTGAATCACTATATTATACACCTGAAACTAATATAACCCCATATGATAACTATACTGGAATTAAAATTAAAAATATTAAAACAATAATTCAGGAAATGAGAACACTTGCAAATTTTCTATAATTGAGATTGTTTCAAAATAAAAATAAAATAAAACCAAGTAAAAAAAAAAAAAGTCCTCTCATTCAAGTGAGTAAAAGGGTGAAGAGAGGCCAGAAGTGATCCAGGGAGAAGTTGCTTTGGAGGGGACGGGGGCATCTGGGTGGCTCAGTTGGTTAAGCGTCTGACTCAGGTCATGATCTCATGAACCGTGAGATCAAGCCCTGCATCAGGCTCTGCCACTGCCAGCGCGGAGCCTTCCTGCATGGGATTCTCTCTCTCTCCTCTCTCTCTACCCTTCCCCCACTTGCATGGGCATGTGCACGTGAGTGCACGCACACACACCCACACACATACACACACTTTCTCTCTCTCTCTCTCTCTCTCTCTCTCTCTCTCAAAAAATAAACATTAAAAAAAGTTGCTTTGGCAGGAAATCCCTTCTTGAGGAAAGCAGAGAGTAGAGACCAGCTGTGGGCTCTGTCCTCTAACAAAGCTAGCTCAGCTGCAGTGGGTGTGGGGAGGGCAAGTTCAGGGACACCTGACCAATGCAACACAATTTTTCCCAATAGTCTCTCTTTGTGCTTCATTTTCTTCTTTAAAAAAAAATTTTAAATATTTAGTTTTGAGAGAGAGAGAGAGAGAGAGAGAGAGAGAGAGAGAGAGAGAGAGAGAGCAAGCAGGGGAGGGGCAGAGAAAGACACACACACACACAGAGAATCCAAAGCAGGCTCCAGGCCCCAAGCTGTCAGCACGGAGTCTGACACAGGATTCAAACTCACTAACCACGAGCTTGAGACCTGAGCCAAAGTCGGATGCTCAACCCACTGAAACACTCAGGCACCCCACACTCAATTTCTTCTCTTTACCCTTCAAGTTTTGTCAGGGATTTTACAACTCAAACTGAGGGATTCTCTCAGCTGCCCTCACTACCCCCGCCAAGTCTCACTGCATGGATACTCCTTCTGTCAGTTAGTTTTGTAACCTGTAAACTAAGAGAACATTTAACGTTGTAAATGTCAAAACAGCTAGCTTCAGTTTTATCAAATATCTAGAAAACAATAATTCATTTTTCCCAAAGGGTACAGATTGAGGGGCTGTCAGAATCAAGCAGTCAGCAGAAACTAGAAACTTAGACAGAAAAGATGTTGTAAATAAGAAATGTGAACAGAAGCACTGAGACCGCACTTGCCCAATAAAATTTTCTGAGATAATGAAAATGTTCTGTATCTGTGCTCTCCAAAGCGGTAGCCGCTATCCATCTGTGGCTGTTGAGCAGTTGATATATGGCCAGTATTACTGAAGAACCAGATTAATTTTATTTAGTTACAATGAATTCAAATTTAAATAGTCAAATATAATTTTTGCATCAGCACTCTAGGAAACAAACCCAATACTGTCTTAACCACCATAAGGAAATTAGTGGATGCTGTCCCTGAATTTAATTGCTGAATTACACCAATAACTCCCTTGAGACTATTATACATGTGGAACAGAGACCAGCTCCCATTAGTGGGATCTGGTCCATGTGAAGGCATCCCATTTTTGGACAAAGCTAAAGATAGATCTTTAAAGACCTAAAGATAGATCTATATCTATATAGATATACATACCAGATATAGATATAGATCTATACTTAAAATGGTACTGTTTTTTTTAATGGTACTGTTATATTTATCTTTGAATAGAACATAAGCACGCCCAAGTGAGTAATTACTGGGCAACTTCTGAGTTAAATTCTACAAGGTATGACTGTCTGTAAAGCCAACACATTCAGCTCCTCCAAACTGTCCCTGATGGATAAAAGATGGCTTTAGTTATCCATTACTGCAATAAAGCTGTGTAGTAAAACACCCCCAAACTCACTGGCTTAAAGCAATAACCACTTCTTTCGCTCATGAGTTAATGGATCAGCAATTTAGGCTGGGCTCAGCTAGGTGATTCTTCTGTCTCCTCTGGGCTCACTCACATTTGGCAGTTTGTCTTTCAGTTGGTGTGGTCATGCCATGTGACACTCGTTCCCTAACAGGCCAACCTAGGTACATTGTCATACTGGAGGCAGTGCATGAACAATCCCAACTATGTGAGTACTTTTCCAGCCTCTGCTGGCACCTATTGGACAAAGAACAACACCAGGGCAAACCCAGTCACAGTGGGAGGGCACAGGCTACATGGCAAAGGGTGTTATTATGGACTCAATGTTTGTGTACTCCAAGAATTCATAAAATCAAATTTTACCACCATAATTTGTTAGTATTAAGAAGCAGTGAGGATTAGATGAGGCATGAGGGTGGGCCCTCATAAACGGGATTAGTGTACCTTATCATTAGTCACAAGAAAACTTGCTTAGCTTGCTTCCTTCTTTGCTCTCCACCATATGAGGCTACAATGAGAAGTTGGCAGTCTGCAACACAGAAGAGGGCTCTTATCAGAACCCCTCCATGCTGGCATCCTGGTCTTGGGACCTCTAGCCTCCAGAACAGTGAAAAATAAATTCCTGTTAGGTATAAGCCATCCAATATGGTATTTTTGTTACAGCAGCCCATGCTAGGACAGGTGTAGACACAGGAAAGGGTAAAGATCAATGATGCAATTAATCTTCTACACCCACAGGAGGACAGTGTCAAGCCCTAGAAGCCTTTATTTCTGGGGGGGGGGGGGGAAATCAACTAAACGACACCAAACTCACCTACAAATATATTCTTAAAGTCCCAGTAATTTAAGAATTTTATTTTATTTTATTTCATTGTATTAGGACTTCAAATTCTCTTTTATTTAAGTGTAGTTGATGTGCAAGGTCATGTTAGTTTCAGGTATACAACATAGTGCTTCAACAATTCTGCATGTTATGCAGTGCTTACCATGGTAAGGGTAATTGCCACCTGTCACCATACAAAGTTACTATAGTATTATTGAGTATGTTCTGTACCCTGTGCTTTTCATCCCAAGGTGTTATAACTGAAGGTTTGTTATCCCTTTTTTATATGTAATTTACTGTCAAATTGGTTTCCATACAACACCCAGTGCTCCTCCCAACAGGTCCCTCCTCAATGCCCATCACCCACTTTCCCCTCTCCCCCACCCCCCATCAACCCTCAATTTGTTCTCAGTATTTAAGAGTCTCTTATAGTTTGCCTCCTTCCCTCTCTATAATGTTTATTCCCCCCTTCCCCTCCCCACTGGTCTTCTGTTAAGTTTCTCAGGATCCACATATGAATGAAAACATATGGTACCTGTCTTTCTCTGACTGACTTATTTCACTTAGCATAACACTCTCCAGTTCCATCCACGTTGCTACAAATGGCCAGATTTCATTCTTTCTCATTGCCAAGTAGTATTCCATTGTATATACAAACCACATCTTCTTTATCCATTCATCAGTTGATGAACATGTAGGCTCTTTCCATAATTTGGCTATTGTTGAAAGTGCTGCTATAACTTATTTAAGAATTTTAATCATAAAGAACAGAGATCACCCCCTCCCTCCCTACCCAAAAGGCATCACTTCATTGGCTTTAAGGGCACTCCTATTTTAAGAGGAAGCTACATAAAAGACCAAAGACATGTAAATACCTAAAATAGAAGTTATATTTATCTTGTAATATATCATAGGCATGTCCAAATGGTAATTTTTTTCTAATTAGGTAAAATGTATTAAGTTATGCCTGCCCATAAATTAGTAACACTGATTTTGAATAAACGAAATTGACACACAAGTAGTATCTAAGATCAGTGGCGCTTTTCTAATGATGTTGCCTTTACACAAAACAGGGTTTACAGTGTCTCTTTTATAACTGCTCTCAGAAACAAAAGGCACATTCTTTTACTGCCCTGTAACCATTCAGAATGCTTTCAGCTACACGCACCAAAAACAGCCACAACTCACAGGGCTTAAACAGTAAAGGGAATTATTATCTCACATTGAAGTCTTGAGGCAGGGGGAGAGTGATCCCCATGGCGCATACTCAGGACTGAAGGGCTTCTTGGGACACGGGACCTCCAGCGCTGAACCTGGGAAAGCCCCAGACAACTGGGGATAAGCTGGCTATTTCAGGTTTGGTTTCTTGAGCAGCTCAATGAGCTTTCAAGGGCCAACGTCCTTCCTTCCATCTTCCCATAGCATGTGCCTTGTGGGGCAACATCTAGTAGAACAACACAAAGCCATTTCCTCCCATATTTCTCTCTTTTATCCAAATGGCTCATTCTCTAGAAGTCCTTCAGTGACTTCTCCCCCGTCCCGCAGGCTAGGACTGGGTCCATTACCCTTAGCAACACTGACTTAGGTTCACCAAGTCACCTTTGAAGCTGCGCTCATCCAGCTTTCCCTGAATCTCCTAGCTGCGTGGAGGAGTGTGAAATCCTGGAACCAAACCTGGGTGTTAGGGAGGAAAAGAGAGAACTAGCAGTGAACGCTGCACATGCTCTGTGGCGGGAAATCACTCGGGATTCAATCAGAGAGGCAGGAGCGTCAAGAGTAACACAGAATACGGGCCGTGTGGTACATTTGTGGGAGGGAGTTGGCTGCACCGCTTAGGCACAGCTGTTGCTTTGGTGGCGCCCGGCCGGCCACGCAGCAGGCAGCCTGGCCCACAAGTCAGGGAAGCTGATGGCAGTTGCTGCTGGCCCACCGCCGCTCAGCTGTCGAAAGGGCTGCAGGAACGCGGCGACCGCCCGCTGTCCCCCGCCCACCGGTGAGCCAGGGATCTAACCCAATCCCAAGACCTGCTACAGCACCCGAGCCGCACCAGCACCAGCCTTTCAAAGACTTAAAGACCCCAGCGTTGCGTCACTTCCGTCTTCCCAAGCTCGCGAAGTCGCAAAGCCGCAAAGCGGTCCGCGCTAATCCCGGAAGTCTGCAGGGAATGGAATTCTGGGAAACGTAGTTCCAGCTTAGCTAGATTGACCCGGAACAAAGCCAGGAGCCCGCCACACTGAGTGTGGCTTTAATTTTTAGTTAAATTAGTTAAATCCTCAAGCCAAGTCTGAGGGATAAAGCACTGGCTTTTAGCTACTGTGGAAGAAGATTGTCACTTTATTCTTATTTTCTTTCATTTTTTTACCACTCACTTCCATGGATTCTGGTTGCCCAACCAGAGCCGAGCAAAGTAAGAAAGACAACTTGCCAAGTCTTTCAATCATTCCCACTAACCCACAGTTTGGACACACTGTTGTGAGTCCTGCGAAGGATAAACTGCTGATGACCCCTTAGGGAAAAGTCAGATGCAATTAATCCAAAGAGCTCAGTCAGCCCCTACATTTTACTCAACTCAGTAAATCAAAAGCACTGTGCCCGTGGGACAAATCTCAATAAATTCCCTCAGCAGTTTTGAAAGATTTATCAACCCTAAAGAGAGGTGGGTGGGGAGAGAGAGTGAAACCAAAGGACTAGATCTGGAACAGACAAGCAGGAGAGATGTCTGTTTCAGAAGGATGTTTGGTTCAAGTGTATCACTCAACAGTGGTTACTATGATTGTACAGACATCACAGAAGCCCAAAACCTTAAGGTAAAGAGAGCCCTCAAAGATCTTGTCTAATTATTCATTTAAAAAAAATTTTTAACGTTTTTTATTTATTTTTGAGACAGGGAGAGACAGAGCATGAACAGGGGAGGGTCAGAGAAAGGGAGACACAGAATCCAAAACAGGCTCCAGGCTCTGAGCTGTCAGCACAGAGCCCGACGCAGGGCTCGAACTCACGGACGGAAAGATCATGACCTGAGCCGAAGTCAGCCGCTTAACTGACTGAGCCACCCAGGCGCCCCTAATTATTCATTTTAAAATGAGGACCCTTACTGATACAACAACACGCCAAATAGAAGCTGGACACAAAAGACTACGTAGTATATAATTCCATTTATACACTAAACCAAGGTAACACTTATCTATAATAGAAAAAAGTCAAAATCAGAATAGTCTTTCAGTGGTGATGGATATATGCCTTTGTCAAAATTCACCATCAGGGTGATGTATACTGATATCTGCAACTTATTTCAAAATGCATCAAAAAATAAGATGGATTGGGGCGCCTGGGTGGCGCAGTCGGTTAAGCGTCCGACTTCAGCCAGGTCACGATCTCGCGGTCCGCGAGTTCGATCCCCACATCAGGCTCTGGGCTGATGGCTCAGAGCCTGGAGCCTGTTTCCGAGATTCTGTGTCTCCCTCTCTCTCTGCCCCTCCCCCGTTCATGCTCTGTCTCTCTCTGTCCCAAAAATGAATAAACGTTGAAAAAAAAATAAATAAATAAGATGGATTGACAGAGGGAAAGAAGGTGTGGGACCCAAGGAATTTAACAAAAATCCCCTACCCCTGGACAAGCAGAGCAAGACTAACTCCATTTTGTGCTACACCCACCATCTCATGTATAACCCCCACATAACCTACTTATTGCTTAAGACACTCCCCCACCCTAGTCAAGCCGCTGAGCACACCCTTACTGGAAACCGGCTCATACAGGAATGTGGAACCCCTGACCGCCAGAGAATGTAAACCCCACCTTTTGCCCGCCAAACTTGCGCGCCAATTCTTAAACCCCACCTTTTGCCCTCCAAACTTGCACGCCAATTCTGACCAGAGTGATAGGCTAGTTCAAACAGTTACTATAGGGTAAATTGTAATTCAATTGGCCACCTGCGTGTGGACTGACATGACTATGCAACTTTCTGTGTGTGTTACAATCTCATTGGCCACTGGCCCCTATAAAACTGCTACGCCTCTTAACCTAGGGGTCCAAGTCCCTGCTCCGCTGTGTCGGGTATACTTGGGCCCAAGCTCAAGCTTGCAAATAAACCCTCGTGTGTTTGCATCAGTATCAGCTCCTTGGCGGTCTCTCGGATTTGAAATTGGGGGCATTACAAAGGATGGACAGACAGACATGCAACAAAGCAAATACTACAAAATGCTAATTGTAGAATCTAAGTGGTGGTTACATAGGTATTCATGGTTCAGCTCAAGATTGAGTCATAAAGAGATGTCAACATACTGACTGGGGAAGAGATGGGAATGAAGCCATTAGAGAAGGATTTATAAAAGTTACACTTAAGAGGAAAATATCAACAGGCAGGCCTGCCATTCAGAGCACAGTGTGGTTCACTCCATTCTTCCTCAGATATATGAAATACAGTCACCGCACTGAATTCAGCTCCTCTCACAGTTATGAGGCACTTGCTGTAATGACTACCCCAAGCTGAGCACTTTTGCAAATTGTGTCCACAGCCCACTAAGAATCTCTCTCTCCCTATCCCCCTTTCAATGGGCCTGTATCAGTCAGCTATAACATAATGCACCACATAACAAAACACCACAAAATTCAGGGGCTCACAACAATAAGCAATTGTCTCTTGCTTACATGTTTGCAGAGAGGCTAGAGATTGGCTGGTCTAGGCTGGGCTCAGTTGGACTAGGCTCCAGGCTCCATATGTCTCTCATCCTCTTTGACCAGCAAGCTCCCTGAGGCATGTTCTTCTCATGATGATGATGACAGAAATACAAGAAGGCAAGACTTCCTGTAGAAGTACATTTTAAGACTTTGCTCACATGATCTCTGCCAAAACTTCACTAGGTTAGAGCAAGTAACACAATTAATCTAAACAATCCTAGGCCCCCATACACGACATATGGAAATGAAGGGTTCACCTCCAGCTCTTTACTTATCACTGCAAGAGATTCTGGGGCTTCTTTGGTCCCAAGGGCTAAGCGACACGAGCTAGAACCCTCTTCCTGAAACCTCCATCTGCTTGGATGGGGTTTCCGTCCATGCAGTAAAAACAAACCTTGAGAGTGTAACTCTATTAATTCACATGAACTGTTGTATTTTGCCTCTTCAGCTTCCCTCAAGGTAGAATCCCAAGGGGACAATTACAAACATCTGGCCACGAGAAGGAATACAGGGCACTTGTTTTTCTGTTTTAAGAGAAGTCAATTACAGTTTCAATTTCCACTGTTAAATGTCACCTTTTTACAACATCCTGGAGGGAGATTTGGCAGCCCTGTCATTGGGGGAATAAAAGCTCTTTCAAGGAAAGGCTTATTGTCTAAAAAGACACGGAAGGGTCCAGAGATTAAAGGACCCTCTCAGGCTGCCTGAGTTTCCCAGAGCTCTCGGTTTCTATTTTGAGCTGAACATTTGGCTTCCCTTGTAGCCTCCAGTGAGCCTTTTTAGCCTCCCTGCACCACTTTTCTACGTTTGCAAAAAGGAATAATAAGACTTGCCGCTGGGTAATGCATATAAAGTACGCTGAGGAGCTTGGAAGGAAGGTAGGCTTCTCGAGGGGAAAGCTGTCAGCCTGTTTTCTCCTGATCTCTGGATATTTTCTGTGTCTGCTACCCCTCATTAGAGCATCAGGCCCTTTCTCAGAGAAGTTAGACGAAAGCCAGAATAAGTGGAGTGCAGAGGATTCCTTCTTTTGCCTCAGCTGCAAAGGAGATATGTCAAGTTGAGTGATGAATGATTACTATTCTTCACTTGCTAACACTTTGTACCCTATTTTCGAATTAAGGAGCACACTGTTGGCACGCCTGAAAGGTTAAACACTCCCACTTCATGGCTGCAGTCACTAATTGGTGTTTTATCACAATTTCTGTGGAGGGAACATTTTGTCTGCAAACCCTTCCTCCACAGAGCTGGGTGAGACTTTGAGAGCATTTCGAGTGTCTAAAGTTAGATCACAAATCACTCTCTTGCTTATAGGGGGGTGTTTGGCACCTAAAAAGACCCCATCTGTTAATTGTCTGCAACTTAGTTTGAAATGCATCAAAAAATAAGATGGATTGACACATTTTTAAAATTCTTTGTAAAATTCTTCACCTTTCATTCTTCTTTTATAGGTGGACTCATTTCCTCCCTATCCTGGTATTTCACCTTCATGTATAGAACAGGAACTTCTGTCTTTTCCACAGTATAAGGAGGCAAGGAGGGGGGCAACCGGAACTCTCATAATGTTGCCAGCGGGGGTGCCAAACAGTTCCACTTTGGAAAACAGTTTCAGTTTCTAACACTGCTAGGCATTTTTGTTGACTGTAACTCTAGAAGTAGAATCACTGGGCCCCAGGGGATATTTCTAGGGATACATCAACCTGAAATAACTGCATATTTTCACAAAAGGCATATATTAGAACATTTCAAATCAGCCAAAGCTGGCAACTACACATATGCCCATCAACAGTAGAAGGAAGTAAATTATACGGTATTCACAGAGTAGGATACTACACAGCAATGAAAATTAACAATATAAATCTATACACAACATGGTGAAGCTCACAATCATAATTGTGAGCAAAACAAGCCAGAACAAAAAAGACTTCATAGAGCTTCTAGGGAGCTGGTAATTTTCTTTTTCTTTTCCTTTTTTTTTTTTTTTTTTTTTTTAGAGAGAGACAGAGAGAGCATTGGGTGGGGGAGGGGGAAGGGCAGGGGGGAGGGAGGGAGAGAGAGGAGAGAGAGAGAGAAGAGAGAGAGAGACAGAGACAGAGAGAGAATCTTAAGCAGGCTCCATACCCAACACAGAGCCCAGAATGGGGCTCGATCCCACAACCCTAGGATCATGACCTGAGCCAAAATCAAGAGTCAGACGCTCAACTGACTGAGCCACCCACGTGCCAGAAGGGAGCTGGTAATTTTCTGAGTCTTGATATGGGTGCTGGTTACATGAGTGTTTTCAATTTGTGAAAACATATTGAGCCACATACTTATGATGTGTGCTCTTCTCTATATGTACATTATGCTTCAAAAAGAAGTTTAAGAAATATATGCATTGAGAAAATTGCAAAAATGTCAAAATGGAAAGTATCGGGGAAAGCTTCCACCTAACCTTCTGTCTGCTCCCAACTGCTGGTGAGGAGGGAGGAGGAGCCATAGCCACCCACAGCTTGGGTGGCCCTTTATCTCCCCATTCCTGAGTCCTGCTCTGATCCTTCTGTCTTCACTGCCATGACCTGAAAGTGAGAGGCAACAATTCTCCTTTTGTCTGGCCAGGCCAGTGGATTGCTCTGCAGACCCAGGATCCCCTCCATGGACAGCCCAGTTCTGTCCTGAAGGGAAGAAGCAGGAAGGCCTGTCTGGCCGTAGTCCCAACCACATTCTCTGGTCCAGCGCTGCTGGCAAAGAGGTGCCATTCTGACCTCCAATTCCCATGCTTGCATCTATTTCTCAACTGATTCCAAAGATGGAAGGGGAAGAGGCATGATTAATTATCAGCCCTTAAACCTCAGCAACCTCTTTCTCAGCAGTTAAGAAATGAAGACAAGAATAAATGTGTTGCTTTTCTTGTACGGGACATTAGGACCAGAGGCTGTGAGTTCTTAATGCTAGGGTCTGAGGAAATGATCACTGCCCCTTTGGAATAATACCAACTGGGTAATGAGAAAAGAAGAATGAGATTACCTAATATTTTTTCTATAATATTTCCCTGCATAACGGCTTTTCTGGGTGCCCCCCTGGGGTGGGGATTGAGAGTGGTTTAAAGGAACATCAGAGATTATCCCTTTGCTGAGTTAGACATCACGTTCACCAACTGCTGTGAATGGGAAAGTGTGGTCACAATAGTTTCCTCCTCTAAGCAAGAAGTGGAGTTCATTTCTCCATCTCTACAGTCTGGACCTGGCCATGTGACCTGCTTTAAACAATGGGATGTACCAAACATAAGTAGAGCCTTCAAAAGTGTTGCACAATTGGACACGCCCTCTCTTGCTGTTAGAATGCTTTCCGCCATGTGAAGAAGGCTGGGATAGCCTCCTGGAGGATGAGAAACCACATGGAACAAGGTCCCCCCACAATTCTGGCCAAGGCCCCAAGAGTAAAAGTGAGAACACCCTAGACTATCCAGTCCCAGCTGAGCTGCCATCTAAGAAAAGCCACCTAGACAACCCACAGAATCTGTGTGGGGCAGCTGGGTGGCTCATTGGGTTAAGCGTCCAACTTCGACTCAGGTCATTATCTTCTTGTTTTTAAGTTTGAGCCCTGCATCGGGCTCTGTGCTAACTGCTCAGAGCCTGGAGCCTGCCTCAGATTCTGTGTCTCCCTCTCTCTCTGCCCCTCCTCCACTCACGCTCTCTCTTCCTCTCTCAAAAGTAAATAAACATTTTAAAAAATTAAAAATATGTGTCACCACTAGACACTTAATAAAATGACCAAAATCCCAAACACTGACAACACCAAATGCTGGCAACGATGTGGAGGAACAGGAACTCTCATCATTGATGGTGGAAATGCAAAATAGTATAGCTACTTTGGATGAAAGTTTGGCAGTTTCTTTCAAAACTTACCATATGATCCAGCAGTCATGCTTCTTGGTATTCATTCATCATTATGTCCACCAAAAACCTACACATGGATGTTTATAGCAGCTTTATTCATAATTTTAAAACTTGGAAGCAACCAAGATGTCCTTCAGTAGGTGAGTGGACAAATAAACTGGTACATTAGACAATAAAATACTACTCAGGGATAAAAAAGAAATGAGCTATCAAGCCATGAAAAGGTATCAAGGGAATTTAAAATTCATATTACTAAGTGTAAGAAGCCAACCTGAAAAGGTGAAATGTATGATCCTAACTATGTGACATTCTGAAAAAGGTAAAACTATGGACACAGTGAAAAAACCAGCAGTCGACAGGGGTGAGGGGGTGCAAGGGAGGGATGAATAGATGGAATGTAGAATTTTAAGGCAGTGAAACTACTCTGTATGATATTATAATGGTGAACACATGTCAATATACATTTTTACAAACTCTCAGAATGTACACCCAGAGTAAACTCTAAGGTAAATTATAGCCTTTAAATGGTAATGACGTCTCAGTGTAGGTTTATCAATTGCAACAATTGTACCACTTTGGTGGGGGATATTGACACTGGGGGAGGCTGTGCATGAGGGGGTGGGTAGGAGTGCATGAAAAATCTTTGTGCCTTCCATGTAATTTTTCTGTGAACCTACAACTGCTCTAAAAAATAAAGTCTATTAAAATATGTGTTATTCAATGCCACTAAGTTTTGGGGTGGCTTGTTACATAGCAAAAGCTAACTGATACACTGGCTCAGATCTTGGGTGGGGAGGGGAATCAAAGAGAAATCAAACCTGTCACCTCAGAATCACATACATACATGAAAAAACAGACAATAATACAGCAGTCATGGAATTCAGGAATGAGTTATAGACATACCTACAGTGTGGCATGTTAGTTAAAACCAGACAAAAGGTTGGGTCTGATATTTTACAAAACACCACACTTTACAGGCCCCACTGTGTGCTGTTTTAGTTTCTTTCTTATTGTGAAGGGAAGGGATTCCCTGCACTGAGAACTGACAGCAAAATTCCTATTTCTGGAAGTTTCAAAAGTGGAGCACAAGATAAGGAATGCAATTCCTGTATCTACTTTCAAAGGGGCAAAGGGTATGAGATGCTTCAACCTGAGCAAGTTCACCACATGCCTGTCCTTCTTCGGTCACTAGATCCCAAAGAGTCCAGTCGTCAGCACCAAGGAGGAAAGAAAAGGCAACAGGAAAATTTGAACCGATGGACTATGCAGAAATAATTTATTTCGTTCTCTGTAATGGGTGAACTCACCACCCCTCTGCCACCTCCCTCTCCACCCACCTTGCTCTCTATCTTCCCCCCAACACACACACCCATCAACACAACACAACACGGTGCCCTAGTCTCTCCATAAAAAAGAGCCTGACACTAATAGGCAAGGATTTCTCTGGATGTCAAGGATCATGTGTTTGAACATTGCCTTGGAAGGTGAAATGAGAAAATCCCCCTCAGACGAAAAACTAAAGTTGGGGTCCTGTGGTCAGATTCCAACTTCAGCAAGATTTGGGTCATGGTTGGCATGCAGGTGGAAATCCTCTTACCCAGCTCTGCAACAGACTTTAGGAATCAGGGAGGAAGCTTGGGGAAGGGGTGGGGGAAACAGAACAGAATTAACAGAGGAAGCCAGCATTAGTTTCAAATGAGCACAGCCTCCTGAAATGCTAAGAATTCTATCAAGGCCACTGATTAGCCACTAACCATATGCCTCTTGTCTTTAAATGTGCCTCCCAATTCAACATGAAAATAATGGCTAAAAGCATAAGAGACTCCTAAAAACTGAGAACAAACTGAGGGTTGGTGGGGGGTGGGAGGGAGGGGAGGGTGGGTGATGGGTATTGAGGAGGGCACCTTTTGGGATGAGCATTGGGTGTTGTATGGAAACCAATCTGACAATAAACTTCATATATTGAAAAAAAAAAGAAAGAAAGAAAAAAAAGAATGGCTAAATTACAGACTGGTCCAGACACTCAACTTCTGTACCTGAGCCATTTTATTCATAGTTTCCTCCCCCATTCAAAGGACAAATTCAGGGGGTGCCTGGGTGGTTCAGTCAGTTGGGCATCCAACCCTTGATCTCTGCTCAGGTCATGATCTTATGCTTTGTGGGTTCAAGCCCCACATCAGGCTCAGCACTTAGAGTGCAGAGCCTGCTTGGGATTCTCTCTCTCTCTCTCTCTCTCTCTCTCTCTCTCTCTCTCTCTGCCCCTCCTGTGTGCTCTCTCTCTCAAAATTAATAAAGTTAAAAAAAAAAAAAAGGACAATTCAGGGTGTGAAGAAACGTGCCCTGCACTGATGATGAGGCAGCTCTGTCCCCAGGCCATCCACCCACCTGGAGAGAAGACAGGAACAGTTAGGGAAGCTATGTTTACAAATTCAGACAGGTATTTCTAGTTTAAGTCAAACAATAGCTTGCAGATTTGCCTAAATTCCTGATCTGTTATACTCACAAGACCCAGTCAGTGTTAATAAGAGACATGCTTTTTTTTTTTTTACTGTAATGTAAGGTGTGTGTGTGTGTGTGTGTGTGTGTGTGTGTGTGTGTGATCTTACCTCCTATTCAAAGTCATATTATGATATTGGAACATTTTTAAAAATTACACAGTTTCTTTTACCAACATCAATCAAGTGCTGACAAAAGCAGGTGCTGGCAAGGAGAAAGAGCAGCTGAGACACTCACACACTGCTGGTGGAAGTGCAAATTTCCCCCCAAAGAGCCTGTTGTTCAATGTCTATTAACATAGAACAGCGCTGAGGGAGACAGGGAGTGTTTGTATCAGGCAGGGGTCTTAGTTGCAGACAACAGAATCCACTCTAACAAGCAGAAAAGGCTTAGTCCATTAGGTATCACACATTTCCAATGCCAAGCACCAAGTGACATATAGCCAGGAGATGCATACAAACTTCCCTAGCAGAAACCCTGATGCTGCCACCACCCACAGAAGAAGCTCCCGTGCTGCCCTAGAAGAACCAAATGCCTCGGACACAAGATGTGGCACCCACATGGCCATGCATTCAGCTTCCATAGAGCCCCATCACTCACATCACCCACTTATGCCTCCCATGCCTCACGCGGAAGGGCCTATTGGTGGAAGCCAATCAAACATGGCTCCCTAGCTGCACAGGAGTTTGAGAAATGTCATTTTTATCTTTCCAGACTCTCCAGTACAGAGAGGCATGCATAAAGGGATTGAAGTGGGTGCTGAGCAAGCCACCATGTGGTATCTGTCATAGCATATTCGGGAGGGAGAGCAGGCTGAGGCCAATGGATTTGGGTGGAGGATTCCCACAGGAAATTGAACATGGGAAGTAGCGACGACTTAATGGGAGATCAAGGAGTCGCCTGCAGGGAGATGGGGAGTAAAACAGTTCAGAAAGGACACTGAGAACAAAGGAGAGTGAACGATAGAACATTGGGGAACACTTGCGTTTAAGAAGTTAGGTCCAGTGGGACAAAAGTTAATCTAAGATTACATTTTGCATGGAGAAGGAAAAAAAGTTTAGCTTTTCATTCTTGGGGGAAGGATGGGGAGGGGGAAGAAGAGGCATTGAGACAGAATGATATTGCTCATACAGAAGTGACTGTCAGGCCCAACAGATCCAAACAAGCACCCACAGGAACTGGTCAGGAATCAATAGGCAGCTGACACTTCTGCCTGCCTAGGCCCTCTCCCACTTTTCACAGTTCCTGGCTGTTCTGCTGGGACACCCACCTCCCCCATTCCAGGTGATCCAATCCATCAACTTACCCAGCTACAACTACCCACCCAAGCAGTGTGAACATGTCCCGAGTCAGCTCCCCAAGGAATCTGAATCTTGAGCCAAACGACACAAAGACCAGAAAGAAAAAAAAAATCAGCTGGAACTAAGTTATTCCGGTGGTGGTTCCCTACAAAGGCTGTCCATCAATCCCTGCTTCAGAGACTGCCCCTCCACCTCCCCAGAGCTGCTCTCTTTCTCTCACTTTTGAGGTCTCATTGTAAAACTCTTCAGTTGAGTCTGGGAGACTCCTGATGGCTTCTTACTACATGACTGTTCTGTTTAAGTTAATTAGAGTCTGTTTCTCTTGTTTGCCACCAAAGAACCCTAGCTGCTGATAGGCAAGTGCAGTAGCAGAGAGAGGCTTGCTTTTTTCCTGTTAGGGGCATGTTTTGGTTAATCCTTATTTAGCAGATCATGGAGTGTAGTTGATCATGATGATAATGGTCCCCAGTGAGTCTGTGCCCCTTTGCAATGGGACACTGCTGCCCCTCCCATCAAGACTCCATCCTTGGGGTCTATTTCTCTATCCCTCTGGAATTAGGGCTGTTTTTATGACTTGTTTTGATCAATAGCACTTGGTGGATGTGAAGTTGTGTAGATTCATGAGGCTGGGCCTTACAGGGCCTCACAGCTTCCACTTTCACCTTCTTGGAACCCTGAGACCACCATGCTGTGAGGAAGCCCAGACCAGCCTACTGAAGGATTACAGGCCACTTGGAGGAGAACCAAAGTGTCCTGCTAACCTCCAGAGAGTGAGGGTATCTCAGGCTCTTGAGGCCTGGCCTTGTCATCAGATGATCTCTGCCACATACATGAGCCCAAGTGAGATCAGCAGAAGAACTGCCCAGACTGATGACCCACAGAAAGGTGAGAAATAATAAATGGTATTAAGTCACCAGGGTTTCAAGTGGTTTATTACACAGCAGTAGACAACTGATCAATGCGGAAAGAAAAGGAGCACAGGGCCCCACAGCTTTCGAAACACTCTGGTAACTATAACAGAAACATCATGTACCAGGCTAAAAGTGGGTGTATGTATGTGTAGGGAAGGAAGACTGAAGTTGAAATGGACTCTAACTATATAAGAAGCAGTCAGACGTTACTGCTCGCATGTGCTCCTGGAAGAGGGGGCCGGCCAGCTGACAAAACAACTGAGCTCCTGGCTCAGCATGGGAGGTGATGGGGAAGAGGCCAGAGGCCCTGGCAATACCAGGAGGCATGAGACTTGGATTTTAGTCCTGGCCCTGCTGCCGCCTGGCTTGGAGAAGCCAACTCCAGTTTCTTCATCCCACAAATGGGCCTAATAATACCTTCCTTGCCTACTTTACAAACTTTAAAGAGTAGATGAGATAATGAATGCAAAAGCCCTAAACAAACTTAAGGGCCAGCTAATCATGCAACATCAAGAAGCCACTGGGTCCTAATATTCTCAGAATATTAGCATATGTGCAAACAATTGCCAATCACACCATTATAAGGGCTTCTGCCAGTGTATGGGAGGCAAATTCTCCTGGGGATGTTCCATGGCAAAAGCATGACCTTATTGGTATATATTTATAATAAGCTTCCTCCATTAGAGTACCTGGAAAATGTCTAATGTCCATGCTGGTCACATGGTCAGCCTTGAAATTTCTATTTTGCTTCCTCCAAACCAAGAGCAACACCTTAGCCCCACTGTTCATGAGACTGTACTGAGGGTCTCTAAATCTCTTCCTCACATGACTGTTAGCCATGCCCTCCATTAAATTCATTCCTCTTCCTTCCTGCCCCCAAAGCCAAAGTTTCCCTTTATAACTACTTACTAGCTATTGATAGATCTGGATTTCTCTTCCAATCCATTCTAAGTTCTCTTTAGCCTCCTTTGACCACTGTCTTTTCCTGCTCCTGGCTTCATGGTCTGCTCAGCCTGATAGCAGCCCCATCTCTTTTAGAAACCAGAAAATGGCCACACCTTATTCAGAACCTTGTCCTTCCTTAGCTCATCCTTCTACTCTACCCCAACAGGGCAGTTATATGATTTCCTAAGTTTCTCCTGTCAGGGTTGCAATGGATCTCAAATGTTAGGAGAGAAAGAAGGCACAGAAATGGCCAACCCACAGTTCTTTAATAACACTCCACCGCATCACCACCCTCACTGCCACACATCCATTATTTGGAGTTTAAAGTTCTGGCCTCTGCAGTCCAGTTAACAAATTCACTCAACCTGGCCTGTACAGGTATCTGCATGGGGTTTCCCCAATCTCCTGATGAGAAAATGCTACATTTAACTCTATGTCTCTTTCCACTGAAACTTCTCCCTCATTTGCAAATGATACTGCTCCCCCATTTGCAAACACAGCAGTTTAAAACATGGCTCTAAAATTTATGATTCTCCCTTCATGGAGAGAGAGTAGGAGAGTATTTCTCCTTCCTTTGAGTCTAGATGGGCTTGTGACTGCTTGGAGCAATAAAGAAAAGCAGAAATGATGCTGTGTGACTTCCAAGACTGGATCCAAAAAAAGGCCATGCAGCTTCTGCCTTGTGCACTGGAACACCAGCACTGGGAGTCTGCCCTGCCCTGAAGAAGCTCAACCATGTCAAGCCACCATTTTGTGAGGAAGCCCAGCCAAATGGAGAAGCTGCGGTGAATGCTCCAGTCCTAAACTTTAAGTCTTTCCATCTCAGGCACCAGACATGAGGGCAAAGGAGCCTTTGGATGATTCCAACCCCCACCACCAGCACTGAAAACTTCCCAGGTAAGACCTTAGACATTGTGGAGCAGAGCCGAGTCATCCCTGGCAGGCTCTGCCTGAATTCATTAAGTATAATAAAATGGTTGTTTCAGCAGCTAATTTTGTGGATAATTTGTTAAACAGCAATTGTAACTGGTGTGGCAAGTTATAGTACAAAAAAGCATGTATATAACAGAGTGGTATTCTGAAATTCCTCTTGTGATACAGGCAGAGTCCCTGGGGGCATCTTAGGGGAAGGAATCTAGCCTCTCAGCTAAACATCTGAACTGTGGTGGGGGGTTGAACTTGAGTGTCAGCGCCTAAAAAGGAAGATGGCTATCTCGCTCTAGCATGCACTCCCTGGTAAGACCACTGATACCCCCAAAATAAGATTCAGCTTGGCAATGTTTTCAAATTACGAGGTGAGATCACTTTGAGGGTTTGGCTTTGACCCACTTGGGAGGGCAATGAGAGGAGACCCTGTATGCTTCTGTTTCTCAAGGCCTCTTTTAGTTTGACCCAGCAAACATAAAATTCAAAAATCTCTACAGAAGAGACTACTTTGTACTTGGGAAAGAGTTTGAACATTGTGAGCCTCTCTTAGGGTGAAAAATGCCACAAGAACTCACAGGTTTCCCTTTAATTACAGATAATACTCATGGCTTAAAAAAAATCTGGTAAAACAAGAAAACTAAAACATGGTTTGGGCATATGTGGTAAGATAGAAAAATCAGTTTATCAGTGAAAAATCAAGTAAAGAGGCAATAACTGTACAGACCAATGAGGCCACAAACTACTCTGCTCAATTACCCAGTAGACTTACAGCAAAGAGGGATCCCAGAGGCTGCCTCCTCTGGGTAACTGTTCCAGCCAGTTCAAATTGGGTCTGAATTCTTGGGAGTAGTTTGAACCATAATTGCTTGATCCTAATGTATCAGTAGGATACAAGGGTACCAAATAGCATCTGGTAAAACCACTTCCTTCCTCTTCTCCTAGAGATCTGCAGGAAGTAATCCCACTGTCACAGGTTTCTGGGTGCCCCAATATCCTGTGTTTCTCTCTTGACCCTCTCTCACCTCTGTAGTAAGTCCTTTCATTAAAGTCTCTTACATCAGTTAAGATGGATTCTAATTCCTGACTGATGCTAAACCTTTGGTCGATGTAGAGTTTAGAAAGCCAGATAGTCTTTCTGACAAGATTCTCCATTAGCTTCCACATCATCGAGCCTCCTGGTTGTTTAAAAAGAAACGTCCTGCAGATTGGACAATTTATCGCTTAGGTATTATCTTCAGCTGCTGGATAGAAGAAAGAAAAAGAAGCAACGGCTTAAAGGATTGGCAAACTTTTTCTCAAAGGGCCAGAAAAATAGTAAATCTTTCAGTCTATGGGACAGAGTCTCTGTCACAAGTACTCATCTCTGCCATTGTGATGTAAAAGCAGTCATGGACAATACATTTTTAAAAATGCATGTGGCTGTGTTCCCATAAGACTACTTACAAAAACAGGCAGCCAGCCCATGGGCTGTAGTTTCCAACACTTGGCTTAGACAAATTAGTAGTTTGTTTGTTTGTTTGTTTGTTTGTTTCATGTAATAAGAAGGTATGAGGTGTGTGGTTCTGGTGACACTTCAGCAAGTTGCTAGCTGATGCTGCAGTCATCTGAAGGCTCCACTGGGAGTAGAAGGATCTACTTCCAAAGTGGCTCCTTCACATGACTGGCAAGTTAGTGTCAGAGTCAATTCCTCTCCTTGTCGGGATCTCCATGGGCTGCTTGAGTGTCCTTGTAACATGGTGCCTGGATTCCTCCAAAGCAAGCAATCTAAGAAAACAAGGTTGGAGCTGCCAGGCCTTTTCTGACCTACCCCTGTAGCCCCTATCATTAATTTTGCTGTGTTCTACTGCTCACAGGGGTCAATTCTGATTCAATGAAAGAGGGGACTACACAAGAGCCTGGAAGCCAGGAGGTGATGATACTGGAGGACCATCACTGAAGCTCACTACCACACCATTTGAAAGGCTGCATTGCTACAGTGCATGCCTCACACCTGGACAGCAAACAAAAGGAAAGGCAGACAGGGCTCCAACATCTCTGGAGGGGAGGACCTTCTGTGTGCCAGACTCCCCTTGAGATACTTTCTAACCACAATTAAGCCCCAAGCCTGCAGTCTCTTGACATCTCTGATGAAAGCTGGAAAAACCCAGAAGGAAGGTCCCTCTACCTTGTGGAGTTGACCAAGATTAAGATGCTCTGACGGCCCAAGACTAAGTGAAGTAACAGCTTTGAGAGGCATCTTTGGCCACAGACTGCTAATGCCTGTGTGGCCTCTGGCCTCTGCCATGAACCAGACTGACCCTGGAAGGCCTGGCTCCTCAGACTTTCCCCACTTTGATGCTCAGAACAACCTTGACTCCATTTCCGGAACCATCATTAGGCAACAAACAACTATTAGACCCATGAGACCAGTAGTTCTCAATCCCACCTGCCATTCCAAACACCTTGAGAGCTTTTAAACATTCTCAGTCCAGACCTATTGAGTCAGCATCTGTGGAAGTAGGGCCCAGGCATCCACAATTTTTAAATGATTCTGATGTGCTGTCCAACTTAAGAACCTCCCGCACAAATACCACATCCCTTTCAGTGCAGCTAGAGACAGAACCAGAGGTTTTGGCAGCTACATCGCACTTCCAACCCTTTGGTAGCTTGTGGTTTGCTAAGCCCCAAATTCATTTTCACAAAAACTGTTCTTCACTCAGGTCCTGCCTACTCTATATTTTGCAAGTTTTCTTTTACCCAAATATCATGTAATTGTATTTAACTCAAAGTGAGCTCTACATGTTGGCATCACTTGAGGCTCTCCTTTCAACTCTGTGGAATCTGCCATTTGATGAGCTTGACTTCATCCAAGACATTGATAAATGTACTGTTTGGAGCCCAGCCTTATGGCATTCAGCAGACAAATTCTTATGGAGAATTTATCCACCACAAACCTCCCGGAGCATTCCTACCCTCCATGAGTTCTCAAACATTAATAACAGCTTCCCTAGGGTCATAACTCATCTGTACACCCCATGATGGCATCTTCAGTCTCCCCTTATAAACTTGACATATTCCTGGTCTACCTACATAAATTGTTCTAGAAGACCGGTCATTGTTCTTCTGGAGCAGACAGACACAGAACAGGAACTGAGTGGTTCTGCCTCTTCTGGAACCAGGCTGCCTCATTCAAATCCTCTCTCCTCCTCTTAGTAGCCATGTGTCTGTCCTTGGGCTCCTATGCCTCAGTTGTCTCATCTGTGAAATGGGGATTCCTCATAGGACTTACCCTCCTCCTAGGGTTATTGTAAGTATTAAATGTGTGAGTATATGAGAACTGCTTAGAAGAGCAGCTGGTACATCATCACTGTTGATGCCATTGTTATTATTATTATCACACTTATTCCTCCAGTTTAGTAACTTTGGGGGCGAGGGGCTGAATAGATATTTAATTTCTTTCCTTCCACTTGCCTTAGTTTTTTTTTGTTTTTTTTTTTTTAATTTTTTTTTTTCAACGTTTTTTTTTTTTTATTTTTGGGACAGAGAGAGACAGAGCATGAACGGGGGAGGGGCAGAGAGAGAGGGAGACACAGAATCGGAAACAGGCTCCAGGCTCTGAGCCATCAGCCCAGAGCCCGACGCGGGGCTCGAACTCACAGACCACGAGATCGTGACCTGGCTGAAGTCGGATGCTTAACCGACTGCGCCACCCAGGCGCCCCCTTGCCTTAGTTTTTAATTACTCTTCCTTCTTTACTTTCTTAGGATGGAAGCTTAGGTCATTAATTTCAGCTCTTTCTTCTATTCTATGAATTTTAATGCTATAAATTTCCCTCTAAGCACTGCTTTTGCTTCATCCCACAAATTTTAAGAAGCTGTATGTTCATTTTCATTTAATTAAAAACATTTTTAAACTTCTGTTAAGACTCTTCTTTGACCAATGAATTCTTTATAAGTATGTAGTTTAGGGGCACCTGGGTGGCTCAGTCAGCTGGGTGTCTGACTTCAGCCCAGGTCATAATCTCGCAGTCAGTGAGTTGGAGCACTGCATAGGTTCAGAGCCTGGAGCCTGCTTCAGATTCTGTGTCTCCCTCTCTCTCTGCTACCCGCCCCCCCCCCCCCACCACCACTCACGCTCTCTCTCTCTCAAAAAAAAAACATTTAAAAAATTTTTAAAGAAGTATGTAGTTTAATATCCAAATATTTGGGGATTTCCTAAATATTTTTCTGTTACTGGTTTCTAGTCTAATGCCATTGTGGTCTGGCAAATGATTGTGTATGATTGCTAATCTTTTAAAGTTGTTAGTGTTTCATGACCCAGAATGTGGTCTATCTTGGTGAGCTTAAGAAAAATGTGTACTCTGCTGTTGGTAGATGGAGTGTTCTATAAATGTCAATTAGATCAAGTTGATTGATAGTGCTGTTCAAGTCAACTCTATCCTTATTGATTTTCTGCCTGCTTGATCTATCAATTACTGACAGGGGGATATTGAAGTCCCCAACTACAATAGTGGATTTGTCTATTTCTCTTTTTAGCTCTATCAATTTTTGCCTGACATATTTTGATGATCTGTTGTTAGGTACATACATTGTTATGTCTTTCTGGAGAACTGACCCATTTATCATGATGTAGTACCCCTCTTTATCTTTGTTAATCATTTTCCTTGTTCTGATGCCTTCTCTGTCTGAAATTAATATAGCTGCTCTAGCTTTCTCTTGATTACTATTAGCATGGTCCATCCCTCTCTATCCCTTTATTTCTAACCTATCAGTCTTTATTTTGAAAATAGTTTTCTTACAGAAAACATATAGTAGTTGCCCTATAGGTTAAAATATACATTTTAGAGAGTTTTCTGACTGGTGAACTTGTGGCAGTGTGGGGGCCAGGGGGACATGAGAGCTCTGTGTCCTTTCTCCATGCCTGCCTGCCCTATGCACCTCTCCATGCCTGCCCCTATGTTGTTTCTGAGTTATATCCTTTTATAACAAACCAGCAATCTAGTTAAGTAAGAAAGCAAGTAATAAAATGTACATTTTTACCAATCTAAGTTCACCGTCAAAAAACACTATTCTGTTCCTCTTGTAGTTCAGGTACGTTGTAACAGATTTTTCTCCCCCGCCCTCGCCCACCCCCAACATGCTTGGTGACATTGCTATTGTTCCTTTCACTTATCCATATGCTGTGATGACCAAATACATTGTTACCATTGTTACTTTAAACAGTTACCTTTGTGATCTCTTAGAGACCAGACTAGAACCTTTAGATTTGTTTCCAGTGCCAGCAGTCCTGTTTTAAAGAGGGAGGAGACACAAATGCTCCCTCAAATAGAAAACTACTCCTAATCCTTCTGGAAAGCGGACTTCCATTAAACATCTAAAGAACACCTTATTATGTAGAACACTGTGCTGGGCACCCCAGGCCATCAGATAATCACAGAACTCAGATGTCAGCCACTCTGGCTCCCATATCTTGCAGATGAGGAAACTATGCCACAGTGGGGTAGTGCTCTGCTAGTCTGGAAGAAAAAGAAGCTACAGAAAGGCAGCCTGATCCTAGACTGAATCCAGTACTGAAAGGTAAAATGTAGCAACAGAGGACATTAATGGGTCATTCAACAAAATTAGAATAAGTACATTAAAGAACATTAAACTGAGGTTGTGTATATGTATATGTATATATTTAGGTATATGTGTATGTTTATGTATTTGGGCAGGGAGAAATGATAAAGTAAATGGTGCAAAATGTTAGCAGTAAGCAAATTTGGATAAAGGTTCTTTGCACTATTCTTGCAACTTTTCCATAAGTTTAAATTATTTCCAAATAAAAGGCTTAAAAAGTAATCCTTTAAACCACATAATAAAATAATAGGTTGCAATTCTACATTCCTGGAAATCCGGGGATTTTTTTTCCTTCATATTTTTAGTCTCTCCATATCACTGCCCCCAAAATGCCAAAATATAGTGTATTTATTTTTTGTTAATATACACTGCTTTTCAGAGAGGTGATCTTACTAAAATGCGTAACTGCTATCTTGGGAAGGAAGGGCATCTGGAATAAGGTATGTCAGGGGGGAACCAACCCCACTCTATTCAAAGGTGAATGGTTGCCAGGGTTGAACACAATTATGCCTGAGGCCTTGTTCTCAATCAAAGCACAGCTTGGTTTGGTTCTCTCTGGGACTACACCCTGGGCAGGGAGGGCCTCTTCTTTCCCTGTCCTTATTTGGATACATCCCATCTAGGATGTAGGGATGTAGGGATGTAGGAAGTAGGGAGAAACGTGAAAAGAACATTGCTTTGCTGTCAGTTATCAATGTGGAATTTCTGTTTTCCTTTTGAGCAGCAATACTTGCATCGATGTATGCCAAAAAGTAACCCAAAAATTGAAGTCAGCAGGATGCCCGCAGAGACCCAGCAGGCTTCTCTTATGCCCTCTTGCTCCCTGATATGATCCCAGCCCATAACTTTCAGAACCCAAGTCTAGGGCCCAGAGTTTGCAGGGAAAGCAGGCAAAAGCCCCCTACTCCCAACCCTGTCCTCTCTTCTGCTGCCAACCCAGCATCAGTGGAGCAGCTGCCATCTTGCTGTACCTGTCCCCTGGCATAACAGCCTTGAGTCTCACATGCAAGAGGCACAGCCACCTTACAGACAAGAAAGAGACTCAGAGGTAAAAAGGCTGAGAAACTGCATAGGATGAGAAGCCAGACTTGGGGCTTCTGACCAATGCATATTGTTCTTTCTGCTCAATCTGCTTCAAATGCCACCCCCTAGGCCACCAGTGGCTTTTCCCATATCCCATACAGAGCCTCGGGGTGAGGAGCACCCATTCATTATACCACAAATAAGGCAAAGCCTGCCTCTGTCCCTGGCCCAAGAAGAGACAAGACCCTGAGACCAAAGCCCATTTCTTCTCAATACCACACCAAATGGTTCAGAGCTTAGAGTGCTGGTGCTGCCCTCAGGATACCACCCAGACCACCAACCAACCTTCCCTGGAAATCCCCCTCAAATGTCACTTCCCCAGATGTTCTGGAATGCTTGCTCAGCCATCCTCAGAGGCCTTTGTTGCTCAATGTACTGAAGCACTCATCACCGTGCTCTGGTCTCCATCTGCCTGTCTGTCTTCTCAGCAGATTGTGCATCCTGGGGTCAGGGCTCAGTTACATTTGTCTGTATGTGCCCAGCAGCTAGTACAGTAGTTGACAGACTGCTGAGTGAATGAACAAATGAAAAAGTAATGAGTCCCAACAGGATACCTAGGTTCAAGCCATGGCTGCATCACTATTTCTTTGCTCTCAAGCAAGTCAGTTTCCTCTTGGTGACCTCATTTACATAATGGTGATGATTCTTCTCTGGTTCTAGCACAGAACTGTTCAGCACAGGGGTCATGTCTGCAAAAGCAGCAAAGAGATGCGGATCCTACTAACTACCTCACCCATAGGCCAATAGAGATGCTTCACGTGTAGATCCCCCCAACTGGCCCACTGGCACCCCAATGCTCTGCACACCTCACTCACATAACCCCTCCTCCACGGACAGCTCCCTGTGTAGTTGCCAAGGGCAGCAACAAGTGCAAGCCTCTGTAGACAGCCAGGGATCATGCACAGAAAGTTGGCCAACTCTGCAGGATCAGGAGATATCACACAAACCTGGTGGCCAGCACTGCCCTCAGAAGGCATATGGGAGGCTGTCAGCACCTGGCCTGGTTATGCAGTTTGTTGGGATGCAATTGTTCATAGTTATCTCTTACAATCCTTTGTATTTCTGTGGTATCAACTGCAAGGTCTCTCATTTCTGATTTTACTTATTTGAGTCCTCTTTTTTTGTTTTTTGTTTTGTTTAACTAATGATTTGTCAATATTGTTTATCTTTTCAAAACTATAGCTTTTAGTTTCATTGATCTTTTCTATTGTTTTTCCAGTCTCTATTTCATTTATTTCTGCTCTGATCTTTGTTATTTCCTTTTTTTTTTTCTGCTTTGAACTTAGTTTGTTCTTTTTCTACCCAGACTGAATCATGAAGAAATATAAAATTTGAATAAACCAATTACTAGTAAGGAAACTGAATCAGTAGTTAAAAACCTCCGCAAAAATAAAAGGCCAAGGACCTAATGGCTTTATGGGTGAACTCTACCAAACATTTTTAAAATGTTTTATTTATTTTTGAGAGAGTGCAAGTAGGGAGGGGCAGAAAGAGAAGAACAGAGGATCTGAAGCAGACTCTGTGCTGACAGCATTAGCGAGCCCAATGTGGGGCTTGAACTCACTAACCTCAAGATCATGACCTGAGCCAAAGTCAGACGGTTAATCAACTGAGCCACCCAGGTGCCCCTATACTCTACCAAACATTTAAAGAAGATTTAACAATCCTTCTTGTACTCTTCCAAAAACTGAAGAGGAGGGAACACTTCCAAACTCATACTATGAGGCTAGCATTACCCTGATACCAGAGCCAGACAAGGGCACTACAAGAAAAGAAAATTATAGGCCAATATCCCTGATGAATATAGACACAAAAATACTCAACGATATACTAGCAAATAGAATTCATCAACACATTACAAGGATAATACCCATGATCGAGTTGGATTTATCCCTGGGATTCAAGGATAGTTACAACATATGCAAATCAGTGATACATTAACAGAATGAGGGATAAAGTCATATAATCACCTCAATAGGTGTAGAAAAGAATTTGACAAAACTTAACATCCTTTCATGATAAAAACTCAATAAATCACGTAAAGAAGAAATGTACTTCAACATAATAAAGCCCAAATATACAAGCTCATAGCTAAAATTAGACTCAATGGTCAAAACCAATCAGGAACAAGACAAACATGCCCACTATTCCCATTTCTATTCAACATAGTCCTTGAAGTCCTAGCCAGAAAAACATAGGCAAGAAAAAGAAATAAAAGATATCCAAACTGGAAAGGAAGAGGTAAAATTATCTGTTTGCAGATGACATGATCTTATATACATATATATCTATGAAAACTCTACCAAGAAACTGTTAGAATAAACAAATTCAGTTAAGTTGTGGCATGCAAAATCAGTACATAAAAATAATTTGCATTTCTTTTTTTATTTTATTTTATTTTATTTTATTTATTTTTTTTTTTCAACGTTTATTTATTTTTGGGACAGAGAGAGACAGGGCATGAACGGGGGAGGGGCAGAGAGAGAGGGAGACACAGAATCGGAAACAGGCTCCAGGCTCTGAGCCATCAGCCCAGAGCTCGACGCAGGGCTCGAACTAACGGACTGCGAGACCGTGACCTGGCTGAAGTCGGACGCTTAACTGACTGCGCCACCCAGGTGCCCCTCTTTTTTTATTTTAGAGAGAGTGTGTGAGAAGGGGAAAGTGGCGGGGGCAGGGGGGAGAGAAAGAGATATTGACTGACTCTTAAGCAGTCTTCACGCTCAGCATGTAGAATGCAGGGCTCAATCCCACAACCCTGGGATCATGGCCTGGGCCAAAATTAAGAGTTGGACACTCTACCGACTGAGCCACCCTGGCACCCCCATTTGTACTTCAATACACTAACAACAAATTATTTGAAAGAGAAATTAAGAAAATAACCCCATTTACAACAGCATCAAAAATAGAAAATACTTAGGAATAAATTTAACCTATACATGGAAAAATATAAGACACTGATAAAAGAAATTGAGGAAGACACAAATAAATTAATAGATATTCCATGCTCATGGATTGGAGAAATTAATATTATTAAAATATCCATATTATTCAAATTGATCTACAGATTTAATGCAATCTCTATCAAAATTTAATTGGCGTTTTCCATAGAAATAGAAAAAACAATCCTAAAATTCATATGGAACCACCAAAAACCGCAAACAGCCAAACTAATCTGGAGAAAGAAAACAGCTGAAGCATCACACATCCTGATTTCAAACTGTATTACAAAGCTATGGTAATCAAAACAGTATGGTACTGGCATGAAAACAGACATGGAGATCAAAAGAACAGAAAGCCCAGATACAAACCTACACAAGTCAACTAATATTTGACAAGTGTGCCAAGAACACACAAAGGGAAAATGATAGTCTCTTCAATAAATGGTGCTGGGAAAACTGGACAGCCACAAGCCAAAGAATGAAATTGAACCCCTATCTTACACTACTCGCAAAAGTAACTCAAAGTGGAATGAAGATGTAAATCTAAGATCTGAGTCATAAAACTCCTAGCATAAGGGACACCTGGGTAGATCAGTCGGTTGAGCATCTGACTTTGGCTCAGGTCATGATCTCACAGTTCATGAGTTTGAGCCCTACTTTGGGCTCTAAGCTGTCAGCACAGAGCCCGGAGCCTGCTTTGGACTGTGTGTCTCCCTCTTTCTCTCTGCCCCTCCCCCATTCATGCTCTCTCTTTCTCTCTCTCAAAAATAAATAAACATCAAAAAAAATTGAAAAGAAAAACAACTCCTAGCATAAAACATAGGAAAAAAACTTTCTTGACCTTGGCAATGATTTCTCCAAAATCACAAACAACAAAAACAAAAACAAGTGGGACTAAATCAGTGACTATAAAGAGTCTGCACAGCAAAAGAAAGTTACCAAAATGAAAAGGCAAACTTATAGAAGAAAATGTTTGTAAACTATATATGTGATAAGCAGTTAAATCCAAAACATAAAGAACTTTATACATGTCAAAAAAAATAGCAAAAATGATGATGAGGATAATGATGATGATGACAACAATACTAACAACCTGATTTATGGGCAGGGGAGCTGAATGGACATTTCTCTAAAGAAAATACACAAATGGCCAACAGGCACATGAAAGGAGGCTCAACATCACTAGTCATCAGAGAAATGCAAATCAAAACTACAATGAGATATCATTGTGAGGGTAGCTAATATCAAAAAGACAAGAGATAGCAAGTGCTGGTGAGGATGTGGAGAAAAGGGAACCCTTGTTCACTGTCCATGGGGATGTAAATTGGTGCAGCCATTACAGAAAACAGTATGGAGGCTCCTCAAAACATTAAAAATAAAACTACCACATGATCCATCAATCATACTTCTGGGTATATAAGCGATGGAAACAAAATCAGTATCTTTTTTTTTTTTTAATTTTTTTTTTCAACGTTTATTTTATTTTTGGGACAGAGAAAGACAGAGCATGAACGGGGGAGGGGCAGAGAGAGAGGGAGACACAGAATCGGAAACAGGCTCCAGGCTCTGAGCCATCAGCCCAGAGCCCGACGCGGGGCTCGAACTCACGGACCGCGAGATCGTGACCTGGCTGAAGTCGGATGCTTAACCGACTGCGCCACCCAGGCGCCCCTGTATCTTAAAGACACACCAACATTCCCATATTCATTGCAGCATAATTCACAACAGTTAAGATATGAAAACAAGCTACGTGTCTGTTGATGAACACATGGATAAATAAAATGTGGCATTTTTATTTTATTTTATTTTATTTTTAATTTTAGAAAGAGAGAGAGCACATGAGTGGGGCAGAGGGAGAGACACAGAATCTTAAGCAGGCTCCACGCTCAGCAGAGAGCCCCACGTGGGACTGAGCCGAAATCAAGAGTCAGATGCTCAGACTGAGCCACCCAGACACCCCTAAATTTATTTAATTTTAATTAATTTAGTGACATGTAACTAGGTGGCTACTAAATTGGACAGTGCAAGTCTAAAAGTTCTGATATTTGGGTAGAAACCAAGAGACCTAGGGACACATGGGGTGTTACCATCTCTTCCTTTAAGTGAGTTGTAGGGGCACCTGGGTGGCTCAGTTGGTTAAGCATCTGACTTTGCTCAGGTCATGATTTCACAGTTCATGAGTTTTAGCCCCATGTTGAGCTCTGTGTTGACAGCTTGGAGCCTGGAGCCTGTTTCCGATTCTGTGTCTCCCTCTCTCTCTGCCCCTCACCCACTCACACTCTCTCTCTCTTAAAAATAAACATTAAAAAAATAAAATAAAAATAAGGTGAGTTTTAGAAAAGGAAGAAGGTCCAGGCCTTCTCTGGTCTGCAACACCAGGGCAGCAAACACTTGAAATGCAGGACCTTGACTGGGGACTTCAAAGCAAAAGGGGAAAGGGGGCTCAGGTAAAACCATTACACAATGTGCGTGACATAGGAAGGACTAGGAGAGAAAAATCCCCACAATTTTTCAAAGAAATTAACCCTAAGCTGGCAACAGCCCTGTGGCTTCAATCTCAGCACACAGGCACAGTTGAGGGGGCTGCACATTTCACAGAGAAGGAAACCCTGAGACAGGGCAGCTGGGCCATGGCAGCAGGCTGTGGCATGGGGAAGGCAGGGGGAGCTGTGGGAGATGGTTGCCTGGAAGGGTTGCGGCCTTGGCCTTCATGGAGGGAAGGAGCCAGGAAACCCACACCAAGCCTTCATTCTCTCAGTCCTCAGAGCATCTGCTGATGCCTCCCCTGGTCCGAACTTGACAGGAAGCTGGAAGTAAGCACACATGGTCAGCCTCAGGGAAGAGCAGAGAGGGGTTCTGGACACAGACATCGCGAAGTGGCACGGCATGGATGGAATGAGTGGTAAGGAAAGGAGGGATGAGAACGATGTCAGGTGATGAGAACGGCGTGTGAGGAGGGCACCTTCATGTTGTCATGGCAGTGGCCATCCATTGGGGCCTGCCAGCCTGGCTCTGAACCCTGACTCCACTACCTGCTAACGGACTGATCTGGGTTAGGTTCCTATGGGGTGACGACACTCATGGTCTCTGGTGTCTCTATACATCTTGTGAGCACAGGTGTTGACTGTCTTTGCTTGACTATATTTCTGAGGATATTTAAGTAGCAAACAGCCTTGGAAGAGAGGGAGTGTATCTCTCTCCAGAGCAAAGGTCAGGCATCATAAAAGATTTGGGTTTTCTGGGTTCTTCTGTAGCATAACCCGCTGTGTGTGAGGCGTCACCTGGCCCTCCTCGGTGTCATCTATGGAAGCTGGGGTGCAGGGAGTTGGCACAAATGCTGACACGAGCTCCCACTAGTGCTGTGAGCAACAAAGCTCAGCCCTGTCTTGGACTGGGGCCTCCTGTGTGCTGCCGGCACCCAGGAGACTTTGTGTGGCAGGCCAGCTGGCTACTGTGTCAACAGGGCAAGATCTCAAGCCCTTCGCAGCTCTTGACAGCTCACTTCTCTAAGTCTCAGTTGCCTCAGCTGCAAAATGGGAACAACAAAAGGGCTGTGGGGATTTCAAGTGTTGATATACATAAAGGACTTAGAATAGCTTTCAGTCCCAAACACACGCTCAAGTTAAGGTAGTGATTTTATCTAGTACTGTATGGCAAATGTTTCAAACTTCAAAAAGGAAAAGAAATATCATAAAAGGGGACTTGAAGCCCATGGTGGGGGAAGAGACAGACTTACTAGGGTCTCTGAGTGAACTGAAGTTTCAGAAGTCCTGAAATAACCTACAGAATTGATCATGGAACAGACGTACTACTTGTAACTCTGAAAAATAGTCTTCTGAAAAGAAAAGAGGGGAGAGAAGACCAAAAATGTCAAAAATCCCAGTTTCAAAAGACAGATTCCAGGCACAGCACACAGGCCAGTGAGATGCAGATTCCTGAAAACATTCTAGAATCAATGATGAAGCAGATGGTCTGTGAGCCTGTGGTAAAGAACACAGGGAACGCTAGAAGCCAGCACGAGTTCACAAGTAACGTGCTGTATGGTACTAATATTTTTTCTGACAGGATTACTGGGTTAACCACCAAAATACTGTGAAAACAGTGTAGCATGATTTCCGCAGAAAAGGGTGACATGGGATGGAGGAACGGGGGTTGAATGGGAATATAAATAATGCAGCTACTGACCTGAAAGAAGGTTTCTAATGAAGGGCCAACTCTATCCTGTGCATCGGGGTTAGCCTAGACTTGGACAAAAACACAGAAAATAGGTCTGAAGATGACACAAAGCTGGGAGAAATAGCCAGCATACCATTTGAAATATTTCCACAGCCTGGCCCAATAGGAACAGAATTCAGTTCTTCATGTGGGTTCCTCACAGGCCAGACAGTGGCTACGGCAATTTAGTTAAAAAAACAAAAGCAAAAACAAAAATTAAAAAAAAAAAAAATGGGATTGGGGCACCTGGGTGGTGCAGTTGATTAAGCATCCAACTCTTGATCTTGGCTTAGGTCATGATCTCACAGTTTGTGAGTTCAAGCCCCTCACTGGGCTCTGTGCTGATGGTGCAGAGCCTGCTTGGGATTCTGTCTCTCCTTCTCTCTGCCCCTCCCACACTTGCGTGTGCTCTCTCTCTCTCAAAATAAACAAACTTTAAAAAATTTAAAAACAACAACAACAACAACAGCAAGATTTTAGTTACTTGAAGGCTTGGTGAGAGCCAGAGATGTGATGCAAGCCACTGAAAGAAAGCAGCTTCAGTCACAATGAGATGCATTATCACAGGGATGTGGCCCGGCATTCCAAGTGTATGCTGCCATAAGGCACCATGCCCAATGCCTTGTGTACATCTTATTTAACCCTAACCATGCCCCAGACACACAGGAAGAGGATGAAGTTCAGAGAGCTGAAAGAACATGTACGCTGTGCCGAGATCATGGGGCACGTCCACTGCACAGCCAGGATGCAACTCCAAGTCTGGGCCACCCCTTGGCCTGTTGAGACCTCCACACTACTGTCCAGTGGCCTTGGTCATCCCACACCAGCAGAGCTGCACCCAGTCCTCCAGGCAGGTCACTGTCAAAGCTGTGCCACGTGAGAAACTGCAGAGGAACTAGAACAAGTCATCCCGGAGAAAGAGGGAGACGGATGAAGCCTAAGTACATAATCACAACTTACCAGACCTCTGCGGGTCCTGTCCCTGCTCCCCACCTGTGTCTGTCCATGTCCCTCCACATGCCTCCTGTCTCCCTGAATCCAGCCCCACCAGCCTGCTTGAGCCCCCCTCCACTGCACCTGATGGTTTGCCCTCCTCCATGGCGTGCCCCTTTCAGTTGGCCAACTCCACCCCATCCCCCAGACCTCAGCTCCCTTTGGGAGATGGCCACCTTAGACCCAGGCCTGGTCTGAGCCCACCCCCTGCTATAGGACGACGGCGGACTCTCTTTCAACAGACACTTCAGCACGTTTCCTGCTTGATGACAGAGCCTCTCATGCACCAAACCTTGGGGAAGATTCAAAAACAAGCAGAGTTATTTCATATATGAACTATGTTATCAAAAATTGTTTAATAAATCTAAAATACCATCACTAATAGATACTTTGGTGATGGGAATTTAAGGTTTTGTTTTCCAGACCTCTACAAATTTAATGCACGTGTCGGCACCCCAGAAGAGGACAAAGACATTAGCAGCAGCAGCAGTGAGAGGCAGACCTGCCTCAAAATCGTGATTTTCCATCTTCTTCCTACATATGATCAATGGGAGGCTCTACCTCTGATATTATTCCATGTCTTCTAAAATGAGGTTAACTCTACTCCTAAAAGAGCCAAATCAGTAATGAATTGCAAATCAAGAATTCTGTCAGTGCCTGGCTGAAAAAGGGCAAGAACTCTGATAAACCAGTTGGACAGAAAAGGTCACCTCCCTGGTTTGGGAGTGACTGTAACGGCAGCATGTCAGAGGAAACAGTGTGTTTGCGGAATGTTTGTTCCCTATGATCAACTCAATGTAATAGGCTTTCTCCATCTGCCAGTGTGCACCCATCTCTGCAGGATGCAACTTGGTAGAGAAAATGCCTTCCTAAGGACCACCAACCATGAGGGGATGCTATGTCCAGCCCCAGGACATGCCTTTCTTTGGTCTATGCTGTGTGTCTCCCAAGAGCTTGGTCTCCTATAAAGTAAGCCATGAAAGGCAAGATGAAACGGACCCTGCTACCCAGTGTTATCAGACAGTGTTCTGTTTAAAGTACAGGCCTGCAGTCTGCCAAGCCTTCTCAGAGAAGCCATACAAGGGACAATTCTCCTCTCCCATCCCCATTCAAATGATGTGTTAATGGACCATAAAAAGCAAGCTTAAAAATAAGCAGAAAACAGGAGGAGATGTTAGGAGGGTGTAAAGACCGAGTTTAATACTCCACAAGAGGAACTGGACCCCAAATCTAATTTTAGCCATGAGTCCCACAGTAAGGGTTAGAAATGACCTTCAGAAACAGAGCGAAGGGGAGGGGGAAGGCAGAATTAACTTCTTTTTGGATGCAGCTGTGGGTTTCATGGGGATTCATCCTGAGCTTTCGGGTGTTTTTGTTGTTGTTGTTTTGCACAACCTTGGCCTGTGGTTAGACCCTATGGAGCCAGTCTTTAGTGTACATGCTGCTGCTTCTGTTTCTAGGAGCTTAAAGTGGACTTCAGGATGAGGGAAAACCTTCCTCCAATCCAGTGCTACCTACAGGTTCTGACAATCACTACATACTATCAGGGAGGAAAGATTTTTTAATTAATTAAAATTCTCGCCACATGTAAGTAGGCTCAGAACTTCTGCCCAAATGCTGAATGGTCCTGACATCGCCATCTACTTTTGAATCATGTTGGAAAGCATTACCTTGTATCAAGCCAGCATCTATGTTAATGCAACTTATACTTATTACTCCTATTTTGTTCCTGACCCAAGTATCTTGTTCGTATCTTTCAAATATTCAGAGTTTTGTTTCTCCCCCTCAGTCCTTCTTCCTTTATGGTGTTCAGCAAACGACCCACATGACTCTGCTTATGCCCCAATTTGTCTATGTCCCTTTAAAATGAGATCCAGGAACTGAACTGTGGGCTCCGAGGGTCTTTATCATTTTCCTACCGTCCAGACGTCAAGTACATTAGCTATTCTATGTCATCCTCATTCCCCATTAGCACAAGGACAGGTTGCAGCTGTTCAGCAAGCATTAATTGGTGGTGATAAAATGTTGTGGCAGAGAAATGTCTGACAAATGTGTTCAGCAAGTCCATGACCCTAAGCCAAGTTTACAAAACTGTAGTTTGGAGTAACTTTAAAGTGAATTTTAATTCATTCTGTAAAAGCCTATGTAGATAATTCAAACAGGAGAGCTTCTTGGACCTCACTGCCCATCCAACTGGGCATCCCATCCCTGACCAGGGATTTGCATCTGGAATGTAATGATTTCAAATCCAGAGTTTATTGCTATCATGGATTATCCCAGACCACCTATATTGGTTCGGAGAAAGGCAGTCTGGCAAACCCCTTTCCAATTCCATATCCTTGTACTTGAATGCATATTAGAGGTGTAATTTGAGCTTTCTTTTCCTCACATTTTCTAACTATGTTTTTCTTTGAAGTAGACAACTGGGTCAGATTAGACAGGCTCAGTTATAAAGGTCACAGATAGAATTTCAGCATTACACAAATGCCAAATAAAGATGTCTCCTTTACAGTTGGGCAAGAAGTATTTCAAAAGAGGATAACTCTGTATAAGCATTAAAATACTATAGATGTCATATAAATACATATTCCATATAATAATATATATGTAACTGCTAATATCAGATAATGTCTAAAAACGACCAGAACAGCTGTGCCACTAATAACAGTAAAATTAGCTAAGAAACTCTTTGGCAGAATACAGTTCCTTCTTCACAGAACTGTGAGAACACTGGTTGGATATATGGACAACCATTCAGCTCCTGGAAAAGGGGCATCTGTGTGGTCCAACATGCTGTGGCCTTTCTCCACCTCCCAATGCTGGATAAATGAGAGATTGCAGCCACACTTAGTCTCCATCATTTGGCCATTCTTTTCCCTTCCCATGTTGGAGTAAAATGTCATCAACTACAAACTGCCACTGATAGGCTCTCACCATGGAATCAGAGGCCTGTGTGGGCCACTCAGGGAACGCCTCTTGCAACAGGGTTATTTAAAAATAATATGCACAGAGTGGGGTCAGACACATTGTATTTCTACAGATAAAATCATTAAGCAGAAACACAGCAGGATTTGTTTAATAATAAAGTGGTTTGTTGAGGTTTGGAATTTTATTATTTCTTTTTAGAAAAATGAGAAAATTTACAAGATGCAAAGGTCTTACACAATACATTATCACTAAAGTCTGTTCTCTGTACACCTTAACATGGGCCCTGGCTAAGGCGGTGTTGGGAAGAGCATGGACAGCATGAATTGCAGTTGCGACCCATCATGGACACGCAGAAATACACCACAGTGTGAAAGGAGGACTCGGTGACAAATAACGCTGGACCAGCCTGTTCCAAAAGCAAGCCAAGAACTCACAGGAACCAGCAAAGTCTTTCTGTGGGGGGAGCATGGGTGTCTGTCCTGTTGCAATACGCACGGGGTGTGCTCCCCTGCACTGCCGGCACCCACCTTTCCGTCAGACCACAGCAACAACAGAGAATGGTAACGTTCCTTTGGTGGTGGTGTTTGGTTTCATTCTGCTTTGTTTTTGCAGGGCTACTCAGGTTCCCTATTTCGTCTTTCTGTCTTCCTTTTCATGATTCAGTTCCAAATTCTTAAAGCAGTGTAGGTACTTAGCATCTTCCATGAATTTTTCAGGATCCAGTTCCACCCGATGATAATGCACTAAAAAGAACAAAGATAAGACACATTACAGGAAAAGGTGCCTTCAAATTTGCCTTCAAATCCTATTTTAAAAATATGACCAAGCATAAAAAAAATAGCTGAAGATACCCTTTCAGTCCATACAATGACAACACCGTGACAGAGTTTCACTTTACTACAAAAAATCTGCCAAGCTGTCACATATAAATACAAACACCTCATCAAAGTCTCCAATTTATTAGAACCTCATTCTTAGAGCTCAGAAAGACACTAAATACCTGGGAATTAACTCACTTCTAAATGGCCTTTGATCAAAGAGAAATCACAAGGCAAATTAGAAAATAGGTTAAAACGTGACTGTGAATGAAAATGCAACATATCACAATCTGTGATACTCCCTAAGGCAGTACTTAGAGGGAAATTCATAGCATTCAATGGCTACCTTAGAAAAGAAGATGTCACATCAATAATCTGAGTTTCCACCATAAGAAACTAAAAGAATAAAAGAGTAAACCCAAGGCAATAAAGAGTAGAATAGAAACTAATGGAATTTCAAGCAAAAACAAAAAATGCATGGAAAGATCAATAAACCTGATAAACCTCTTGCCAGACTTACCAAGAAAAAAGAAGGCATAAATTATGAATATCAGGAATCAAAGAGGCAACATCACTACATGTTTTATAGACATTAAAAGGATAAAAAAGGACATACCACGGCGTAATTCCCACAAATTAGACAACACAGATGAAATGGACAAATTCTTTGAAAAAAGATACAAAACCTTATTTCCAAATCCTTTTAATAATGAGGGAGGCAGAGAGGAACCTAAATAAAGCACAGAGACAGGGTATAAGCTAAACACTTGCTTTTGGGATATTTTAATGCTGCTCAAAGGATAATGGTAGGCTCTTCAGTATAAAATCTCCAAGTGCCTCAAGTTTTCTTCTGTAATTCTGAGGCTACAACAAAAACCAGCTGGTCTTGCCAAGATCTATGAAGCAGGCAATTGTCAACCAAGAGTTTAAACCCCAAACTTAACACAGCAGTTTCTATTCTCTCAGATCTAAATTCTAATTAGATGAACTTTGGTAAAAGCAGAAGATTCTGGTAATAGTGGGTTGCACAGTGATACCACATCTGTGAATATGCTTCTGGGTACACTCAGCACAGGTCACATTCTTAACAAAGGGTTGTATTATGAGCAGATGCCTCAATAGAATTAACAGCTTTCCATTCCTGCGCCCAGCTTGACATGGAAGACCATGGGCCCACACCAGAAAGGCTAATTATAACTTCAGCTATGTTCTTCAGTTCTCTAGACCCACACAAGGAACTAAAATTTCCCCCAAGGCCTACCCTCACGCTCTAAAACCCACCAGTCATAGTGTTGCACTATTTCTAAGAGATCTCAAAGACCACAAGGGAATAGGGACTATACAATATAATTCCTGGGGACCATATTTAGTTGTATTTTTAAGTCAAGAAAAGCAGTCCATTTGTTCCTATATTTTAATCAAGATAGTAACCCAAACATAGGCACCTGGGTGTATTAAAGCCTCTTTCCTCATCTGCAATAGTAATAACTGAAATCCTGAAACTGGATCTCACATTGACCCTTGGGGAACTTCATCTTGGTGCAGATTAAAACCTTTGTTTTGAACTTAAAATGAGTTTTGGGACCCTGCTTTAATATATTATTCTTTTACAATTACTTCAGATAAATATCCTAGATGTTTTAAAGCTTTGAGATAATAAATTTACACTTCCAATGTTTGATGTGCAGATGGAAATGATAAGGTTTACATAATGATAATGTTCACAATATTCCATTAGATGATGAAAGCAGTGGCATTATATATACAGTCTATCTTTAAGTATGTAAAATTAGAGAAAGATACAGAATTATCTGATTAGAGAAAATGTTATAAAAGCATTATGTTAATAATGATTATCTTTGATGAGATGGCAGGTGACTTTTATTTTCTTTGAGCATTCTGGCATTTAAAAAAATTTTCTGTGATGAATGAGCATTAGTTCTATAATACAAAATGGCTTTCAAAAGAAATTTTACGAGGAAGACAATTTAGAACTTCTAGTTCCCTACCAGACAATCACAGAACTAGAAGGGATCCTGAGAGGTTTCATGCCAGGGGTTCTCAAAGTTTACAGTAAACCACTTAGGCCTAGGGACTACATTAAGCACTGACCCTGAAGGATTTGAACTAAGAATTCCTTCAAGAATTAACTGTTCTAATACTGGAATACCCAACAGGTGCACCTAATCATAACATCAACATTAATATTATGAGTGATGAGCTCCCAAACTGCATGCAACAGCCTTCTGGCCAAGCAGTAGACACTGTCCCACCTGAAAGACACTGCCCCCTGCCCCTCACGATACATGGATTGGTCAAATAGATGCCACTTTTACTTTCGATCTCACTTTTAACAAATGCTCCTTCTCATTTTCTTAAACATGACCAAGGAAAAACCTAGAGGCCAGGTTGCTGGCTGTCAAGTGGGAGTGGCTGGAGATCATAACACTCACACAGCTAGACGTATGAAAAGGGAGGTGGGGAGGAGCTAAATGTGAGGTCCACCTGCCACATCAGAAGCACTGAGTGGAAGTCATGTGCAAACTGACAAACACACAATTCTGCACAAGAGGGTGTCAAAATTTAGAAACCCTGGAGGAAGGGTAAGGTGCCTCCCTATGAGAGCTCAACAGAGGACGGCATCTATTCCCTGTGAGTCAGGTGAGCTATCTCAGGGCAGACATGACCCACAGGCTGGAGGCAACAGGCAGTAGTAAGCACCTGAGATAACAGCACCATAATTTCATAGCCTTGTGGAAAGAAGCTTCTGGAACGGTTCTCTTTTATTGCCTGCAAACATTGGGGGCAGTGGGGGATAATCCAGCACCAGAAGCAAGGAATTCCTCAACAGCCTGTTCGAGTCTCTCAAAGATGCTGATTTCCAGCCGATCTGCTTCTGGCTGTAGGCCATTCCAGCAACCACAGATGTAAGTGCTCGAGTTAAGATACACAGACCACAGATCTGCTTTCCAAACCACTGTCAAAAGAACCCAGATTTTATATATTTATTTCAGGCCACAGCTAGGAATCCAATCTGAATTCACTTACCTAGAAAAGAAAGGCTGTTCTATGAGAAAACATGGGTCGCTGAGAAGTCCACGTTATCAGAGAAGGATTCACTCTGACCTAGCATTTATTGTGATTCCAGTGAGCCTGCACTGAACTGTCAATGTGAAGAATCTCTGCCTTTACTTGAGGCTGATGGTCCTGACCTGGTGATGTGTATAAGGGGCCAGTGATCTGATTTCCCCATTAAGACAGGAAACCTTGGTGTGGTGTACTAAAGGAAGAAACTCCCAAAATAAATTAGTTTTTAATTTGGGCTTAACTTCTACCCTATTTCTCACATATATTTGTACGTATTTAATCATGCCTGTCTTACAGAACTGGCAGTGGTTCAGAATTTTCACTTGTCCAACTGAACTTTCTGCAATGACAGGGTTGTTCTACCTCAGTACCATCCAAGATAGCAACCACTAGCCAGATGTGGCTACTGGGCACTTAAAATGTGGCTACTGTGACTAAGGAAATGAATTTTAAATTTTGCTTAATTTTAATTAATTTACACTTAAGTATCCATACATAGGTAGTACCTACTGCATCAGATGGCATATTTCTACGTTATCTGTAAGCTTAGCTCAACACTTTAGCAAAAAACAGAATCATTAACTGTGGCCAGCTTCTTGCCAATTTATTTTCTAATAAATGAAACTGAGGCGGAAGCTAGGTATGCAGAAAATCCAATTCTACTGCTGGTAAAGAAACATAATGTGCCTACTGTGCATCAGTGAGGAAGCAGTTCAGCCTCATGTTTGGCAATGGCCAGAATAACACTAAGGTTTGGAAACAGTAACCTCCTCTAGGTTAGAAGAAAGAGAACGGGGCAGAAAATAATCTTTGACGAAAGACTGCTTAAAATTTCCCAAACGGGGGCGCCTGGGTGGCACAGTCGGTTAAGCGTCCGACTTCAGCCAGGTCATGATCTCGCAGTGTGTGAGTTCGAGCCCCGCGTCAGGCTCTGGGCTGATGGCTCAGAGCCTGGAGCCTGTTTGCGATTCTGTGTCTCCCTCTCTCTCTGCCCCTCCCCCGTTCATGCTCTGTCTCTCTGTCCCAAAAATAAATAAACGTTGAAAAAAAAAAATTAAAAAAAAAAAATTCCCAAACGTATTGAAAGACAAACATTTACCAGTTCAAGAAGCTCAGAAAAGTCAAAGCAGTCATCAGAGTGAGACTCAGATGTGATACAGATGTTGGAATTATCAAAGAAAAACAACTATGATTAATATGTTAAGGGCTCTAATGGGCAAAGTAGACAATATACAAGAACAAATGGATAATACAGCAGAGAGATGGAAATGCTAAAAATAAAAAACACCATAACAGAGAAGAAGAATGCCTTTGATGGGCTCATCAGTAGACTGGACATAGCCAAAGGAAGAATCAGTGGGCTTGAAAATAGGTCAATATAAACTTCCAAACTACTGAAATGCAAAGAGAGAAAAGAACGGAATTGGAAAAGGAGGTGGGGGGGCATGAGTGCCTCAGTTGGTTAAGCATCTAACTCTTGATTTTGTTTCATGGGGTCAAGCCCCATGTCAGGCTCTGCACTGATAGCATGGAATCTACTTGGGATTCTCTTTCTCTGCTCCTCTCCTGCTCACTCGTGTGCACGTACACACACACACACACACACACACACACACACACACACTCTCTCAATATAAATAAATTTCAAAAAAAAAAAAAAAAAGAATGAAGGAAAAAGGGAATTGACCAGCCAGGACATGGGGCAATTACAAAAGGTATAATATACATATAATTGGAATATCAGGAAGAGAGAGAGAACAGAGCAGAGTGTCTGACATAATAATGGCTAAGAACATCCCAAACTGGAAAAAAAAAAAAAAAAAAAAAAAAAAAAAGAGAGAGAGAGAAATCCCTGAAAGAAGCTGAGGGAAAGGGGTAAGGGGGAGGGAGGAAGTGGGGACGCTGTTATTAGCATGTGATAACGTGATACACGTGAAGCTGTACAGGTCATCTGAAGGTGGACTAGGTTAAAACTGCATGGGAATGCAAGCTGGTGCAGCCACTCTGGAAAACAGTATGGAGGTTCCTCAAAAAACTAAAAATAGAACTACCCTACGACCCAGCGACTGCACTAGTAGGCATTTATCCAAGGGATACAGGTGTGCTGTTTCGAAGGGACACATGCACCCCTATGTTTATAGCAGCACTATCAACAATAGCCAAAGTATGGAAAGAGCCCAAATATCCATCAATGGTGAATGGATAAAGAAGATGTGGTATATATACACAATGGAGTATTACTCAGCAATCAAAAAGAATGAAATCTTGTCATTTGCAACTACATGGATGGAATTGGAGGGTATTATGCTAAGTGAAATTAGAGAAAGACAAAAATCATGTGACTTCACTCATATGAAGACTTTAAGAGACAAAACAGATGAACAAAAGGGAAGGGAAACAAAAATAATATAAAAACAGGGAGGGGGACAAAACAGAAGAGACTCATAAATATGGAGAACAAACTGAGGGTTGCTGGAGGGGTTGAGGGAGGGGGGATGGGCTAAATGGGTAAGGGGCACTAAGGAATCTACTGAAATCACTGTTGCACTATATGCTAACTAACTTGGATGTAAATTTAAAAAAAATAAAAAATAAAACAAGTTAAAAAAAATGTGTACTGCAAACTCTAGGGCAACTACTACAAATTTTTTAATTAAAAAAAAATAGAAACAGCACGTCAGAGGCATAGTTAGTTTTATACATGAAACACCACCACACGTTGACACAGGAAGCAAAATGAAAGCTGTGGAAATGAAAGAGATTCTACCTTCTACAGGGGAAAAACACAGTGAAAACATGACTATCCTTTAACAGAACACACACACAACACACACACACACACACACACACACACACACACACACACACACCCTGCTCTAGCTCATTAGGAAGAAATGTGCTCAGCCAGATATGTCTTATTATTCAGACAAAGGTCAAGTTGAAAAAGCAAACAGATGGCAGTTTCCAAAACACTTTCCTTGCTTGGTTTCAAGTGTGTTGACATTTGAGGACAGAAATGTGGGGTGCTGCTCAGGAGCACGCTCCTCTCACACCCTAATGACAGCAGCCAAATAAATATGCAAATGAGGCAATACTCGACCTTGCAATCAAAGGCAGAGAGCACATGGTCCCACAGAGAGGCTGCCATAGCTAGCACAGGGGGAAATGGGAGGTGCAGCCTCACAGAAAACCTTGAGCCCTCCCAGCAAGGTGAGTGAGCCTGAAGGATGAGGCAGAGGACAAAAACAGAGGTGCACTTTAGCACTTCCATGTTCATTTGATAAAATAAGAAACATCTGCAATGTGACAGAAATGTCAACACCCTGGGAGTATCCTCTAAAGGTTTCTCATTTTCAAAGAAAAATATGCCCAAGCTCATCCAACTTCTCACTCCACTTTCTTCTGCCTTTTCTTTCTCTCTCATGCCTTGGAAACTCCAAGCTGCTCCCTTAGGTCCTGTGAGGCTCCCTAGGGCTCTTCCTGTTTGTAAAGAAAAGCAAATGAAAACTGCAGCTCCCCTCACAGAGGCAGGGGTGGGGCCTGCTGTTTTTCTGTGGAGCACAGTCAATGCCAAGGTCACCTTCTGTCTGTCACTACTTAATTCAGCTCTTACAGATATCTGAATATTCGGTGGTGATTTTGGGGGTCTACTGGGATGACAAATTTCAGCAGATGGGGCAACAAAAACCCCAAATACATAACTGGAAGACCATCTGTCATTTACTCCTGGCCCCCTTTGGGGTCTTCAAATCTGAGTACATGTCTATAATCCCAGAAAGGTGCAGGAGAGGGGGTGGGTGCCCCAGCTCCTCCCTGATCCTTGGCTGGCTGCAGCAGAGGTGCCTCAGAGGATTCCTCACATCTGTCCATACCTGGATGTCAGCACCAGCCACCCAGCCTCTGCTGTCATCTCTGGTTTGAATTCCAACTGGACATCCACCTTAAACTGCCAATAAGCAAATGGTTTTCCTCATGAACTCAGTCAAAAACCCAGACAGTGCTACAGTGCTAAATATGCAAAGAAAACACGGCTTCTGTATTTTCATGGGCCCATCTAAATGTCCTCACAAGTCTCCATCCCGCTGAGTAGCAGCAGGGGAAATCTTGAACGCACAGTAATTCTGCTCGCCTGGGTGTTGGAACAGCTGAGTCCTCAAGTGGCCTTTGTGCCTCGGTGGCTGGTGTGGTTCAGCACCTGGTGCTGAGCCCTGGGGCACACCACTGAGTAGCACCTGACTGCTCAGGGGCCAGAACCCCCACCCCTGTCTGACCTGACCTCAATTCAGCTCTCACTAGCACTACAGACCCCTCACACCTTACCCTGGGAACCACACGGAGATCGTGGCTGAGACCTGCAAAGACTCAGTGCTATGAAGAGCTGAGGTCATGACTCTCCTGGCTTTCTGGGCACATTGGCCTCTCTCGGCCTCTGGGGCAGGCTCACCTCACCCCTTCTAATAGGACCTATGGCCAGCCCAATGAACCCCCACAAACCTCTCTTCTGCACACCTCACAAGGCAGGTGAGACCCTCTACTAGCTCCTGCTGCATCCTGATGCCTAACCATGTCTTGCTGCCCCTTCTACTCAGCTGCAGCAGTCTCGTAGAGACCTGCAGCCATCCTACACAGCAGTCTCCTTCCAGAATTCCCACCAGGAACCAGAGCACCAGGACCGCAGGCCTCCAGCTCTCCCATCAACCTAACCACCACCCCAAGGACTCTAGCCTGGAGCCAGAGCACCAAGTGCGGCCTTGGGCTTCTCCTCCATATGTCCCTTTTCTCTCTCCCACTGTGTCTCCTAAACTGAAGCTCTCCTTCACCTTCCCTCCTACCAGACAGGGCCCCTCTACATCATTCTTCTGCACTCACCCTCTCCCTGCCTCCTCCCTAGGGCCATGATGATGACACAGCTGCAGTGAGCTTGATTTACAGGGAAAAGGAAAACACATCTACTCTTTTCAAAACACTGTGCCCTTGAGTTTGCTTCCCCCACTACTGTGTCCCCTCTCTGGTTAGTTCTTTTTGACCCTTGAACAACATGGAGGTTAGAGATGCCAACCCCTACACAGTAAAAGTCCATATAACTTTTGATTCCCCAAAAACTTAACTACTAATAGTGTACTGCTGGCCAAAACCTTATTGATGACATAAACAACACATTTTCTGTATGTTATACATATTATACACTGTATTCTTATAGTAAACCAAGAAAAAAGACAATGTTATTTAAAAAATCATGAAGAAAAAATACATTTATAGTCCTGTACTGAGTTTATTATCACCAGAAGTTTTCATCTGTTAACAAGATGCATTGTCAGTACTTACATCATCATCCTACATGATACAAAACACTATACACTTTATACATATTACTAATGCTAGACATCAAAAATGAAAAGATAATGTGAAAAAGAAATTCATATTTATTTACAGGTGTAATGATTCATGCATTAATAATGAAGTAGTAGCAACAGGATTGCTTTATGGTAGCCTAGCCTACACACTAATGAATGAATGGTTATGAAATTTTTGTGGCATACAGTTTTACGGTCATATTCATAATACAGTACTGTCAAGACCACTTTACCACTGTGACAATAGGCCAATATGCAGTTTCTCCAATTATAAGAGAGAGGGGCATACTGTATAGCAATTCTTTGAAAGAAAAGTTGTAAAACAGTAAGAGAACAAACACATTTTCAATTTCATATCAACTATCACTCACCTTACGCCTCTGTAAGGACAGGTTCTCCACCTCCGCACAGGCCTTGCACACAACATTCTACATGATGAATACATAGACAATGAAGATGATGACAAAAAATGTCTCATACAATTAATCGGTTTTCACACAAGGACACACACATAGACAACCCTAAGTTTATTAACTGTATGGATGGCATGATGATGACTTTCTATTCATTAAGCGGAAGTGGATCATCATAAAGGTCTCCGTCCTCACTGTCTTCACGCTGAGTTGGCAGAGGAGGAGGAAGGAGGGCTGGTCTTGCTGTCCCAGGGGCGGGAAAGCAGAGGAAGTGGAGAAGGTAGGAGGGGAGGCAGGGGAGGCAGGCACGCTCGGTATAACTTTATGGAAATACCAAACATTGTCATTTCTGTCTGATTTGTTTGCTTTTTCTTTTCTGTTTTCAAATGTTTCTATATGGCACCAATCATTCTTCCACCTTTGCTTAGTTTCAGTGTCCAATCATAAAAGAAGTCAAAAGTAGTCATGAATAACTGGAACCCTTCTGCCAGACTAACAATTTGTTTTCTGGCACTGCTGCTTCTATGCCTTCTTGCTCATCATCTGAAACTGTTTCGGAAGCATTCGTCTCTCTCAAGTCGTCTTCTGTTAATTCCTCTGTGGTGCCTACTAGTTCTTGAATTTCTCCAAGATCCATATCATGAAACCCTTCTACCCCCCCCCCCCCAACTCACCTTTTTTAAAACCATATCAATAGTCTCTTTCATGATTTCCTTGGTTGGTTTTGTTATAAATCCTGTGAAGTCATGTAAAATATCTGGACAGAGTTTTCTCCAACAGGAATTTATCGTTTCAGGCTTGATGGCTTTCACAGAATTTTCTAGAATAACAGTGGCATCTTCAATGGAGTAATCTTTCCAGACCTTCTTGATGTTCTATCAGAGTTCTCTTCCATAGCACTAACAATGTTTTCCATGGAGTCCCGTGTGTGATGAGCCCTCAATGTCCTCATGACTCCCTGATCTACAGCCTGAATTAGAGATCATGTGTTTGGAGGCCACAGACCAATTTGATACCTGCAGTGTTGGATTCACAGGGTTCTGGGTGGCCAGGGACATTGTCCAATACCAAAAAATCTTTAAAAGGCAGTCCCTTCCTGGCAAGGTACTCCCGTACTTCAGGAACAAATCATCAATGGAACCAATCCAGAAAAAGAGTTCTCATTGTCCAGGCCTTCTTGTTATACAAGCAAAAAGATAGCAGCTGGTGTGTGTTTATTCCCCTTCAAGGCTTGGGGGGTTAGCAACTTTATAGATTAGAGAAGTCCTGATCATAAACCCAACTGCATTTACACAAAACAGCAGTTAGCCTCTCCCTTCCTGTCTTAAATCCTGATACTTGCTTCTCTTCCTTACTAATAAATGTCCTTCGGGACATTTTCTTCAGGATAGGGTACTTTTGTCTGCATTAAAAACTTGTTCAGACAGATATCCTTTCTCTTCAATGATCTTCTCAGTGGCATCTGGGAACTCATCTGCTGCCTCTTGATCGGCAGATGCTGCTTCTCCTATTATCTTGATATTTGTAAAGCCAAACATTTTTCTAAAATTATAAAAACCATCCTTTGCTGGCATTAAATTCTCCAGCTTTAGATCTTTCTCTTTGCTTTTGCTCTAAGTTGTCACATAATGATTTCACTTTTTCTCAAATCATCTTAAGAGTCTATAGGTATGCCTTTCTTTTTTTTAAGTTTATTTATTTTTTGAGAGAGAAGGGGGAGGGGTAAAGAGAGAGAATACCAAGCAGGCTCCATGCCGTCAGCATGGAGCCCAATGCGGGGCTGGAAACTCAAGAACTGTGAGATCATGACCTGAGCCAAGTCGGATGTTTAACCAACTGAGTCACCCAGGTGCGCCGGTATGTCTTTCTTATAGCAATCCTGTACCAACATAAAAGCTGCATTACCAATATGAGATAAAAGGATATTTCATAAAAAGTGCAAGGCTTTCAGGCCTGCTGGCATTGCTATAGCAATGGCTACACAAATTTTTTTTTTTTACAATGTTCCTGATGCTGGATTCATTATCTTGAGATGGTGGGCACTGAAGCTTCAGACCTAAATCCATGAGACATATTAAGCAATTCAACTTTTTCTTGTGGTGTTAAGACTTTTCTCTGCTTCTTGGGAGCACTTCGAGCATCACTAGTGGCACTCTGGATGAGTCCCATGGTGTTATTCAAGGTTTAGGGTATTGTACTAATAAACACGATGAAAAGTACGCAAGAACCATGAGGTATCACATTTTACTACAATACACAACTTACGGCAGGGACAAACTGTTCGCGCAGAGATGATTAGCGTCACATGATGTTTTAAGTGGATACTCACAACACCTGAGCTCACGGTAATAGCAACAGTGGCTAGGAAATTATTACAGTAGTATATAGCACGTACTATAGCTAATTTATGCAGTTATGCATTTTCACTTGTTTGCATTTCTCTCCACTGCAAATGGTGCCACATAAGTGTTGGTGTGTATAAATTTTGATAAATTTAGGGGCGCCTGGGTGGCGCAGTCGGTTGAGCGTCCGACTTCAGCCAGGTCACGATCTCGCGGTCCGTGAGTTCGAGCCCCGCGTCAGGCTCTGGGCTGATGGCTCAGAGCCTGGAGCCTGTTTCCGATTCTGTGTCTCCCTCTCTCTCTGCCCCTCCCCCGTTCATGCTTTGTCTCCCTCTGTCCCAAAAATAAATAAACGTTGAAAAAAAAAATTAAAAAAAAATAAAATAAAATAAATTTTGATAAATTTTAACTTTTTATAGTAGATGTATGTATATTTTATGGTAGTAACTGGTAAAATAGACTGGTACTTACATAGATTTTTTTATGCATTCATGACATTCCTAACCTTTTCTTAATTTCTTTATATTTCTAAGGCTACATAGTTTGTCTGCAAGCTTTCGCAAATTGTTGTAAATCTCCAAAAATGTTTCCAATATATTGGAAAAATACAAAAAAAAACCATGTATAAGGAGACCCACACAGGTCAAACCCGTGTTGTTCAAGAGTCAACTGTAGTAGGATTTACCCCAAGTTCTACACTACCCAATCAGCAATACCTTGAGAATAAATATGGTTACAGTTTTTAACTTTTCCATCAATTTCAGAAAAGCAAAAATAGATACCTACCAGTCTATAAGAAATTTCACCTCTTAAACTCTGGGAGATGTTGGAAAGAGATGCCCACTTTCACCTCTTCCCTTGTTTTCTATTGTGAATGTGTCCTCTAGCATGTTCTGTGACAAACAGTTACTGTCTCTTTCTCTACGCATGAGGCATTCAGGTATTTTTCTTGCCCATAGAGATGGCAAAATCACTCCCAAGCTACCCACTGGGTACAGGAAACTAATGTCCAGGATACCTTTCTACTGGGATTATTCTAAGGCCAAAATCTAACTCAAATAGACAGTTACGTTTTGCACTGTTATAAAGAGTAGAATTCAACAACACCCCTCAATAAACAAAACAAAGATTTGTAGTACTGAACAGACACAGTTACATCAAAAATCAAGACATTAAATTTATAAAATATATGAGCAGGTTGATAATATAATCAAGAAAAGATGCAACTAGGTGGCATAAGAATTTTTTAAAGCCATTTTGAAAATACAAGGTCCAAGGCACATCTGAGTGTGTGTGTGTGTGTGTGTGTGCACACGCATGTGTGCGCACGTCCATTTAGGTTGATAAGCTGTGCTTGGTTACTGGGAGAGGAGTGATTATATATTTATTACTTTTCTATTCATTGAGTTCATCATGGGAGTCTGAAAATTCAATTTTTAAAAATTTACTGTAAGGTCCCAATACTCACTGAGGAAAAAGCTATTATTTATAATCTTAAAACTACATGGAAAAGACATGGTGCTGTGTCAGAGTAGGGCCATAAGAATAAAAAGCCATGTAGGCTGGGCAGCTGCCCTCAGTTCAAGGAGCAGAAATAGAATATATTGGGTCCGGATTTTGCTTCTGAACCAAGGAACCACCTACTATTATGAATGTCATCCCCTGCCCATCAGATTAGCCAGTCTTTCATCCTTCATCCAGGGGTCAGGAGTGGATGCTGGGGTGCTCTCTCCAACACAATCGCCAGGGGGCAAGGGAGGTGCCACAGAAACATAGGGAGAGTCCCCTTCAACTTGCCCCTCCCACCCCAGCCTGCTAGGACTGTCACCAGCCATTATGGCTTTACCCGCCTGACATTCACAACACCACTAGTGAAAGGAATGAGTTTGACTCTCTTAGTTAATAAAGAAAACCAAGAAAGCAAAGATTACATAACTTAATGTCACACAGAAACTGGCAGGATGGAAATAAGAACTCAGTGAGATCCTGTGTGACCGCTGGATCCACTTAATGAGCATAATTATAAAAGTAACTTAAAAAGGCACTCTGCACACTGTCTTTGCATGGTGCAATTCACCCCTCAGAAATTTAGGGTTAGTGAACAGACTGTATGTCAGAAGCACTAGCAATATTTGTGATGACAAAACTCACAGCTGATATGAGCAAATCATCACAGAAATTTTAAGGGAGTGGGAATGGAAGTTTTATATGATATAAATGCCACATAAAATATTACTGTGTATTTGTGAATTATTTAGACACCACATAGCAAGCTTCAGAAGACTCTCCCTAACTCACACCAACTGTGTCAGTTCATGAATAAAAACCCATGTCTTTAGGTCAAGGCCAAGAAAAGGGGGAGCTTGTGACTGTGACAAATGAAGCAGAGTGTGAAAAAAACTTCCCTCTGATTCCTGCTTTGCTTTCCCATTAGTGTGAGAAAAATCAGCCAAGACAAGTGACCATGGCTCTGTTGCTCCCGTAGTGACTTGGAAGGAAACAGAGTGATTAGGGGAAAAAGTCAAGAGGACATTACAGGATTTATTATCCAGCGTCTCCCTCCCCTTAAAACTGTCAGTGAATCAGGGCGCCTGGGCAGCTCAGTCAGTTGAGCGTCCAACTTCGGCTCAGGTCATGATCTCATGGCTCATGAATTCAAGCCCCGCATCAGGTTCTGTGCTGACAGCTCAGAGCCTGGAGCCTGCTTCAGATTCTCTGTCTCCCTCTCTTCCTCTCTGCCCCTCCCCTGCTCGCGCTTTATCTCTCTCTCTCAAAATTAAATAAACATTAAAAAAAAAACCATCAGTGGATCAACAACATAACCTTCCTGAGCTCTCTGTTCTGTTCCTTTGGTCTGTTTATGTTTGCAAGCCAATTCCACAACACCCAATTATCACTACAGACTCTCTAATATATCTCAGTGTCTAGTAGTGTGTATCCTAAAGGTCATTTCACAAATGGACTTCCCTTTCAGAAGGAAAGAGAAGGCAGAAAGCCATCTTAAGAATGTTCTCCTTTCTCACCATTCAGCATCTCCAGGATGAACCCATATGCTGACATGGTTTGAACCACAGACTATGTATAAGCTGAAAGCTCTGAAATGTATGGCCAGACCTTGCTCCTCTCTTGATTTCTGCTACTACCTACTAACTGGCCTGATGGTTCCAGCCTCACTCCCCATGGCTGCTGGAGTCATCTCCTTAAACTTTGCACCTGATCATGTCATTTGTATCTTTGAACCTTAAGAGGTTCCCTGCCACCTCAGGATGAAACCCAAATTTCCCAACTGCACACCAGACCCTTATGACCCATAATCCTATTTGTCTGATTTTACAGAAGCTCCCTGGATACCCCACTGCCCACTTGCACGCAGTGTTCTAGCCACTCTTCTCTACCTCTGTTCCAAAACTCTCTGTCCTTCCCCACACCAAACAGTGTTTGCATCTGCTTTTCTCTTGGCTGTGGCAGCTCCCACCTCGCCCCTCGTTTGCCCATTTCCACACATCCTCCCCTCCGCGGAGCCTCACATTCCCACCACCCCCACAACAAACCATGCTACAATTATTCCTTTGCTTCTCCCTGAACTTGTAAACTCTGGCAAGTATGAGGCTCTCAATAACGTGCTCACTGGGGGAACAAACTTGAGCAAAGGGCCATCAGATAGCCAGGTCAAGGTTTAGATGCCTCTGACCTTCAGGCAGAGAGGGAGACTACTACTACAGTGAGCTGAGAGGCACTCCTGGGTGTGGAGGTGACAAGGTGCTGTGACAGGCAGAGCGAACTGAAGGATGGTGTGGGCAGCTATGAGAGGAGGCGGCTGCAGGTGACTGTGGTCCCCGATGGAGCTGCCGAGAGCAGCAATGGAAAGGAGGGCGCAATGGCCAGGAACGGTTTGGGTGAGGCTCCAGGTCCGGATCACACATCTGCAAACACTCTGGAAATGCTCACAGCAGCGGCAGTTGTTAGCCGACAAAGGCAAGTGAGGAAGGAGAACACTCCAGGCCCATGGGTACCCCCAACCCGACCCCGCACCTCAACTTTTCTCTCCATCCAGGAAGGCGGCAGATTTCAGGAAGCTATGGATGAATGTCCATAAAGTGAATTCTGCCTCAAAAGCCATTCTGTTCTCAATTTGTTACCATTTGCCCAAAACGTCAGAAGATGGAGCTATGCAGGGAGGGGAGGCTCCTACCTGAGTTCCATCCTTAAGTCTACGGCTCCCGCTCAGAAGACACGTCGCCCTCTGCCCCGCTGCTGGCACTGCGGTCTTCTTTTCGGGGGGCGTTTCTTTCTTTGCTTGATTCGGAAGGCCCCTTGGCTCTGGTCTTTTCTTTCCTCTGCTGCTGTTTTTCAAGCTTTGACAGCTGATTATAAAAAGTAAAAAGATTTGTTTTACAAACGTAAACGTGTGCCTGTATATCAAAAACATCAATTACTTCCCACATAGCAACCACTGCAAGTGCTTCTGTCTGATAAGCCTGTGTGCCGTAACGGTTCAGATGTGCCAAGTGGCCAGCAACATGTACGTTAGTCAGTCAGGCACCTGAGTCGTTGACACAGATTAGTCACGTGTGTGATCTCTCCGAACTTTCCCCACCCATAACTCATCTTGCCATGTGCTATTTGAAAATGGTCAGCTAACAGGCTTCTCTGATAGGCTGAGATGAGAAAAGCCCTATAAATAAAAGTCTTTTATCCGTTTTTTTTTTCTCTGATGTTTCTCCAGCTTTTTCTAAGCACACTGTCTTCCCACTTACTGTTTTCTAAAAACTGATCAAAACGCTCCACTATTTGCTGAAGATAACAGAGAAGGCTCCGAATAAAGTACATTAAGCACATTTAGACATCGTCTCAATTCTCAATTTATTCTTTGAGACTGAACTTATCCACAGCCAAAACCGCAAGTGTTCCTAGTAGGCCACGTGGTGGCTACACACGGACACTGGCCACAGGGAGCCCTCTCAGACTTCCTTCAGGCCGGCTGGGGGACATGCCTCTGGCACCCGACTCCAGAGGAACCAGGGTCCACTTCTCCAGTGGAAACCACAGACTAGACAGTTGAAAGAAACTTAGATCATCTGACACCCTGAGCAACAGCAAGTCCACTCCAGAAAGGCCTGCTGAGAAACTTGTCAGAGCACATTGGCCAAGTGTGAGCCCACAGGATTTTCTTAGACCAAAAAAGCCATCTGTTAGAAAGCCCGAGAGACAGCAACACCCAGTTTCATCTGCCTCCCAGACAAAGACTGCAAACATTTTATAGTTCACATGGAAAGAGGGAAACTAAATGAAGGGCTGGCTTCTTCTCCCTGCCGGTCCACGTCCCACATCCAAACACACAAAGAAAACTCACTACAAGCAACCTGCCATATCATCTCTTGATTACAGACAGACTGAGCAAAACCTTAAGATCAATCAACAATCAGCTGCTCTCAATTTGGTCTAGAAAATCACATTTATTAATGGTTGACTTATAACACTATCTTTCCCACTTCCCATTTACCTGAAAAGCTCTAGTAAACAATGAGGTTGGTTAACATGCTAAGTAGATTTTGTGAATGAAGACATCACTTCACCTTTGACCCATCAACTCTCCTCCCAGGTAACTCCTCTGGAAAAATTCTCATTCGTGTGCACAGGAAAGGCTCACAGAAATGAGCAATGCACTACTGTTTGCATCAGCAAAAACCCAAACAGCCTAAATGTCAACTGACATAAGGATAGATAAATGTAATGTGGTATATATACTCAAATAAAGCAATACCATAATGCAAATCTACATATATCAAAATGGGTAAGTCTTTAAAATCATGTTATGCAAACCAAATTAAGTTTCAAAGGCTATATACAGCAGGATTCCATTTACACAAAACAACACTATATATTGCTAATGGGCTTATGCAGATATGGTATGAACTAGGTGAATACAAACCAATTTCAGTACAATAGTTAACTATGGGGAGACAGAGGAGAGAATGCGATCACAGTGGAATGAATATACATGGGTTCACACCATAACTGTCAACTTTTACTTTTATAAAAACACACCAGGTATAGAACAGGGCTGCTGACCAGTGCTACTATGTGAACTGCTTGCTACCAGCACTTAGACCATCCCACCAGTAAAATGCTTGCACCGGGATGTAAACCAACACATAACTTCCTTCATCAACAAAGTCTTGCTGTGAAAGTATCAGCTACTGAACCATGTACTTGGTGGCATTTTTCTCTGTACTATTTTACCACAGATAAAGGAGTAATTTCCTGTATCTAAGGTGACAGCCTTCCATCCCCATTCCTCTTTTGGAATTAAAATGCTCCTTTTCTTTATGAAATGATGAGGATAGTAGATGGGTCTCCTTCTGTCTTGCTCCTTTTTTGTTTTTGGCAAAATGATCTTGGATTGCACAATGTGAATGTACTTACCATTATTGAACTGTATATTTAAAAATAGCTAGGATGGTAAATTTTATGTGTATTTTATGACAATTAAAAAAACTTTTTATTGTGCTACATATAATTGACATATAATATTACAAGAGTTTCAGGTGTACACATAATGATTTGATTTGTATATACTGCAAACTGATCACCACGATAAGTCTAGCTAACAGCCATCACCAAAAAAAATTTGTTAGTGATCTTAGAAAACACAGAGTTGGCACTCTATGCTGGATGTCCCCCCCGCCCCCAATTTCTTTTTTATCTTTTTATATTCCTAGTTCATGAAATCCAAACATCTGGAAATCAGTGTTCTGCAGTGAACTGTGATAAGTTGCCTTCTGCTGCCAGCAGCTTACATTTACATCAGTGTCTACGTATGTGTTTATACATGTATGTATAATATATGCATATCTATAGACAAATTATACACATACACATAGAAAACCATGAACATGTTCCAAGTTAGACACTAAGAAAGCATGATTTTTATTTTAAAAAGAGACTCTCTCCATTATGTTTCCCCTCTTTAGAGGTATAAATACAGAAAATGTGAACATCACCAATGACTTAACCACACCAAGCCTCCCCCCACTGCTAAGATTCAATCTCATGCAAAGGCCTGTTTGTCCCAACCTGTTCTTCACTTTCTGCTCTTAAATGCTGGTGAGAAACCAGACTCTGGGAAAGTGACAGGGAATCATTCCCAATTAAAGCAGGTTTCTCCGAGGTTCCCTGGGTACCTGCAGTACCTATCTGATGCTGCACTGACTCAGAGGTGCCATCAAAAGAGTGTGAGACTGTGGAAACATCGGTTTGACCTTTTACCCCAACCCTGTCCCCTCCCACCACAGACCACACTTGTAAATCATGTGTGATAATTATTTAAGTGACAAGCGTAGCCCGAGTTTCTATAAATGATGTGATGCTGATTCTTACATTATTTATCTTAATACAACCCAACCACATATGGTTCCATGCCTCAAAGTTCTCTGTGAGAACACTGTGAACTAACCTAATAAATTGAAGCCTTTTCTCAAAAAACTTGGAATCCAAGGCAGACAAAACTTGGAATTTGCATCTCAAGGCAAGAAAGCAGTTGGATTTTTTTTTTTTTAAGAAAAGAAATGAGAAAGAAAGAAAAAGAAGCAGAAAAGAAATTGGTAATGCATATGGAATTATGTAGAATGTCAACAGCTTTCAAATTCACAGGGAGATGCATGTCAAGGAGAATGTAAACCAGTACAGGCCCTGTGAACACATGATCCACAAACACTGAAATGGAGTACTTTTGGGTTTTTGTTTGTTTACTTGTTTTTTAATTAACTGATGAGGGTGTCCATAATGCAAAGGAAACACTGTCCAAACCACACAGGCCTTAGTGTCATGGGGAGAAATCCAACCTTCCCCTGGGCACACAGACACTGCCAGGGGCCAGATAACTGTCCTATGGCCAGCCTGTACCTCTCATGGTAGATCTTGGCAAGCTGGGGGTTGGGGGATGAAGCAGGGGGGATGGGAATATCTAGATCCCAAACACCCAACTCATGATTAAATCCACTGAGAAAATAAAGGATTTTCTTTGTAGTTAAGATTTCCATGCTCAAATAGCAAAATGTAAGAATAAACTAGTTGAACACAGATACTAACGTAGGGCTTGCAAACCTACATACCTTGAAGGACCAGGCAGGTAGCAAAAGAGGGAAGTAACAAAGCATGAGACAACAGGGCATGGTGGAGACTGCAGCCACACTGGAGAGGACAAGCCCCACCTAAGGACATTCACATTTCTTTTTAAGCATCTGGACAAATGTAATGTCAATGAGGCAGATATGAGCCACCACTTGGCACATCCACCTGTGTGATCCCATTTGCTCTGAACAACCCATAACAGTGGTATTATCATCAATGTCCCACAGAGAAACCACTGTCAGGGCTCCTGGATGGCTCAGTCTGTTAAGCATCTGACTCTTGGTTTTCTGCTCAGGTCATGATCTTGCAGTTCATAGGATCAAGCCCAACACTGGGCTCTGGGATGGCAGCACAGAGCCTGCTTGGGATTCTCTTTCTCCCAATCTCTCTGCTTCTCCCCACTGCTCGCTTGCTCTCTCTCTCAAAATAAACAAACTTGAAAAGGAAAGGAAAGGGGAGGGGAGGGGAGGGGAGGGGAGGGGAGAAGAGAAGAGAAGAGAAGAGAAGAGAAGAGAAGAGAAGAGAAGAGAAGAGAAGAGAAGGAAAAGAAAAAGAAAAGAAAAGAAAAAAGCAAAGCAAAGCAAAGCAAAGCAAAGCAAAGCAAAGCAAAGCAAAGCAAAGCACTATCAGTTGCTGGCACTACAGGTCTTCCCAGCTTCTTCCTCCCTCCCTGCTGACCCCAGCAACTTGCCACTTCAGAAGTGACAATCTCTGACCCTCCTATCTCATGGGCATAGTAATGGAGATCACAGCCAACAGGACCTGAGGGGCCTGCGGGGGCGGGAGGGGTGCAGAGAAAGGTTTCTCTCCCTAATAAACACAGGTTTATCAACCAGCCTTGTTCCCAGCTGATTAATGTTGAGTTATTGCGTTTGAGCTTTCTGAATTCTTCAACCATCAAGACAGAAATGTACAGGCAAAACCTGCGGCAGCTTGTTGCTAAACCACCAAGGAGCTAGACCTGCATTTGGACGAGTTTCTCTTTAATTTGGCACAGAGATGGCCTTGAGGTCCCTGTGTATTTTCTAGCAAAGAAGATAAGAGCAAAGAAGGATCACAGACTGGCCTGCTGTATGCTACAGGCAGAGTGCCAAGGATTGACAGCACCCCCAGCTTTCTCTGCTTTAAAATGGGGATTATAATATTACTCTTCATACATATCAAGTGCTTAGAATACTGGCTTGTCATGAGTGGACATCACCAACCATATACCTGGTGGACAGTCAGCCCCAGGAAGCCAGGGGGCCTGCTTGGTTTGCCTCTGTGTCCCTCAAACCTAGAATGAGGCAGGACTCCTAAGCCAGTGCTCAATATATGTCTTTTTTTTTTTTTAATGTTTATTCATTTTTGAGAGACAGAGAGTGAGCAGGGGAGGGGCAGAGAGAGGGGGAGACACAGAATCTGAAGCAGGCTCCAGGCTCTGAGCTGGCAGCACAGAGCCCGATGTGGGGCTCGAACTCATGGCTGATGAGCCACCCAGGCGCCCCTGTCTTTTTTTTTAAGTTATTTATTTATTTTGAGAGAAAGAAAGCACAAATTGGGGAGGGGCAGAGAGGGAAGGGAAGGGAAAGGGAGGGAAGGGAATCCCAAGCAGGTTCTATACATTGTCAGCGCAGAACCCAATGCAGGGCTCGAACTCATAAACCGTGAGATCATGACCTGAGCTCAAATAGGATGTTTAACCAACTGAGCCACCCGGACACCCCTCAATATACACCTTAAATGAAGTTCACCAATTAAGCAAGAGAAGGCATGTAGCTCCCTGAAAGCAATGTGGAGTTTGGTGACTGTAGGCCTAGAGTCTGGTCCCATCTCAGCCACCTGCATGTTGTGAAAACTTACGCAAGTTATATAACCTACTGAACACCCATATTCTCATTTAGTTCAGTGGGCATTTTATGAGACACTCTGCTTTCAGCTGCTAGAGCTATAAACCTACCTGAGTATGGCTTAAAGAGGAAGGAGCTGGATGACCTCACCTATAGGATAGTGGCGCCCCCAGCTCGGCCCTGCCACAGCTCTCCAGAGGCTTCTGCATACCTCTAGACACCCCTTCCTCATTCTGAGAGCTGCCACCATTGCAAAACTGCTCAAAGCAACAAGGTCTAGAGTTAGTTCTCTGATATCCCTGGCACTGATCCTCAGGAAAAGACCATGTCACCCTGTGTGGCCTGTCAACAGCAGTGGGAGAGGCAGGCCAGGCTGAGAGAGAGGAATCTAACCCCAGGCCCATTCACTGATACATGGCAGATACAGAGCAGGAAACAGTCTGCTGCCAGCATCAAGAGAATGCAGGCAGGACAGAGGCTCTCGAGACCCAGCTACGAGCAGGAGGGGCGACCAAAGCAAGCAGTCAGTATCGGAGAATCACAGCAAGGAACACAGAGTAGTCAGAGAGTGGTGGGTCTCAAGTGGGGGGGGGGGGGCAAGCCCCAAGTTCAGGGAGGTCAGGAAGGAACTGGCAAAAGCAGGTCAGCGAGGGCCAATGGAAGCCATGGCTGAGGGTAGGGTTGGGTCAGTGTCCTGTAGGAGGGCTAAGAAGCCACATGAACTCCAGAGCCCAGCAGCATCCTCTGTATATTGATTCTTCAAGAACAATGAAGATTCTTCAGACACATGAAGGTGGAAAGCATAGGCAGTGCAGACCACCCGAGCAGAAAACGACAGGCAGAGAGGACAGAAGAGAAGGAGAGGCTGAAGAGCAAGAGGCCAAGGTGGGGCAGGGACAACCCAGGAAAATACAAGAAAGAGTGAGGGGTGAATTCTGGTGAGAGTGCCCCACCGACAGAAACCAAAGTGTCACCATCCGGGAATGGCAGGTGAGTCAACACACTGCTGGTGGGAACCATCACCAGAGACTTGGGGGACAGACCAGACAGAGCAAACGGCAGGCTGGGGTGCTGCTGGTATGTGGGAGCCCTAGGAACAAATGTTCCCCAAGTCCCCCCCTAGCTAAGACAGCCACAGTAACGTGACTTGCATGGTGTGGCACACAAAACCCTGGATGAGTGCGTGCAGAAATGAATGAACAGGACCTGTTGTTTGAAGAGTGACCAGGTGACAGCCCCAGAGAGAAGGGACACTCAAACTGTTGCTCATGTTACCTCTGTGCCTGAACAGCTCTTTCCCAGCATCTGGGGGGAAGGAAACAGTGTGAGGCCCCGCCCAGCAGCACACACTGAGTGTCAGCCCTACCAGTGAGTCTGGCTCCTGGGGCAGACAGCTGTCTCTTATGCAGGTAGCAGCTTACTGGAAAGCTAAAAGGAGGCACTTCTGAGCAAGCCACTTAATCCTCCACACCTCCATTCGCTTTTCTGTAAATGCTACATGGTTATCCGCCCAGTCGGCCTGCCCAGGGCACGAGTGAGGACACAGTGTGGCACGGGCATACGAGCTGGCATGTGGAAAGCACCAGACACACAGGGATCATTCTTACCTGCTCTGTCCTTTCACACACAAAACAGCACTTTGGAGGGATCTTCAAAGACTGATCATTTCACACTGTGGAATCTTCCAGTGTGACAATGTCATAAAACACAAAATGAGTGGGTAACTTCAGGCTTCTGTGGACACTGATGAGCTGCCAGGAGTACCCTGATGAGAAAATCTGAGAGCTCAGTGCTGTGTGGGCAGTGGGACTTCAGGCTCCCCTAGACTCCACCCACTCCAGGAGAAGCTCAGGTGAGGGACACCCACGTGGGCTGGAAGGGTGTAAGCAGAGCTGATCCACATCTGTTGTTGCTGTCACTTCTGCCTGCTTCTCTGGGGAACATCCAAGCCTGCCAGGCCGCAAGGTGCCAGATGCAGGTTTGAAGGGGCCCTAGAAAACCGACTTCTTTGCAAATCATTTCAGAACAAAACAGGTGCCCAAGAATTCTTGATGGAAGGATCACTCTTAGAGTGATGGTGTCTTAAACTTGCTTCCAACGTGGTTTGGGGTACTACTGGTGAAAAACTACAGCTTCTTATAGATGTCCTCACAAGTTCCCACATGTCCCATGAAGACCACTTCACATATTCCCCTTTCTTCTTTTTGAGCCTACACTCGACAGAAGAGAGCATCTCTTTCCTCCAAGGCCCCATGGACATAAGCTGAAAATTTCTTCATGCTCGAGAAATAAATGACCCCTTAGATTATGACAACCAGTTTGCCACCTTTAGCATTCCAAGAAGTCAAGGGGAGATATGATTCCCAGATTGCTTTTGAGCACTACAGAGTCAAAGTCAGTCAAGAGACAGCAAACCCAAGACCACATCCAGTCATCTCCCAGGCTAAGAAGAGCACCAGGTCTCTGGACTCCGGGGCCAAGCCTTCAGTCGACTTGCCCCTTTTAGGAGCAAATGTTCACCAGGACAAGAGCTCCTGGGGTTAGCCACAGGTCCAGGGCAGCAAACCTGGTCTCTATTCTTGCTAGGGCAATGCTGAGCCGGCCCCCATGGCCCCATCTTTGAGTTATTTTAATGCTCGTTATTTCCTGCCAGGCTATTCTGTCCCACATATGAGCAAAATCTAATTAGAGAGTGAAGAAAATAACAAAAGAAAAACTCAAGCCCCATGAAGTCAGTTACTATGATTTTTATAGACCGTAGTGTAGATGGAAAAGTTCTGTTCCAACCAACCCCTTGCAAAGATTCCAAGAAAGTCTTATGGTGCAAGTTATAAAGATCAAATGTCTCCTCTGCAATCACTTTCTAAAATACCTATTATTCTGAGGGCGCTGGCCCACACCTGTGGCCCTGCCGGTGTCAGGAGGCACAACTGGGTCATCACAGGATGCTGCAAAGGAAGGACATGCCCAGCCAGGCTCCCTTAGAAGTAAGGACATGAGTTAAAGGAAAAAATGCCCCAAACCAATCAGCCCCCTTAACTCATTTCAATAGTTTTAGAACTTTCCACAATGCTCTTTCCTAAGTGTCCAGCAACTCCCACTGCTAGTAAAAAATGTCCTGACTCTGTCAAGTCATTTAAACTGCCTGTGTGATCTTCACTCACCCTGCAGATAAACAGAACAAGCTGACACTTAGCTGACAAAATAAGCTTTGTTGATTAATAATTCCAAGGTAATGTATAAGTAAAGCACTGTAGAATACAGAAATATTCAATCAGCAGTGAACCTCCTGAGGGTTAGGCTGAATTACTGGACTTCCCTGTGCCTCAATGTGCTTTCCTAGACCACATAAACCAGGAGGCAACCTTGCATTACTACCGTGGAGATGCAGTAGAGCCCAAAGGGGCTAGCACAGTGATTGGAGCCGTCAGCTACCCTTCCAGAATGGACTGGGACACCTTTAGAAGTGGATTCTTCAGAGAATGGCACTGTGGGAGGGGATACTTCACCTACTAGTGCAACACTGCAGATCAACTTGGTATAGACTCGCTTTGCCTTCAGAACAGGGACTGGAAATCCCTCGGCTTCTCCTTGTTTCTTTTTACTGCTTACAGGCGAGAGTGGCAGAGGGTGCGACGGGGAAAGAAGAGAAGGCAAATCCCAACCAGCAAATGATATGGATAAAAATTTGAGAAGAAAGAAGTATGAATCTACTGTGGAATTTTAAACAATCTGTAAAACTTCTACAGACTGTCTCTAATTGACCAGGCCATTTTCAAAAAAGGAACTGGAATTTGTATTTGGGCAATTTGTTTTATCAAATTGTAATTTGATATAATTTAGTATTATGTGATAATTCTGAAAGCTTTTTTTAAAAAAAATTCCTTCTGTAATGGAAAACCTGACAGAACATTTGAAGAGGATGTTTCCATATACACTACAGCGTCTGCCCATTATGTCAACTGTCGTGTTATTTTTAAATCAACGGGCTGCTTAATAAAAACATTACGAAGCAAAGTACACACATGGTACCTAATTTTCATACATTATTAACTCTGCTTGAGGTTTTTGTGGGAATTAAAAAAAAAAAACAAGCAGGCAGGCATCTGTTCCCATCTGAAATCGTGCAAGCTAATTTTATTTTCTAATTCCCCATTGTTTACAAAAACCCTCTTAGGCATGCAAAAATGATGGAGGGTTGAGGATGGGGGTGTTCAGTGGTCTTTCCTATTATTTCTACCTCACTAAGTCCCCTTCGGTGTACTCTCTCACCACGCAGGCACACACTTTAGGCCCCAGTGGGGCTTATTTTAGGCCACCGTGGGATGTGCCAAGGGCTTCAAGGTCAGCCCAGGCATGTGTTTCTCTATCGGTGCAGCTGCCCTCAGATCTCCAAGTTAGTCCCCTGCAGCAGATGCTACCAGGGCCCGCCGTGTCCCCCAGTCCAGAGGTCACTGCAGTGTCAGCGGGCAACGGCCTGCAAGCCCATGACTTCCGACCTGCAACTCTCTGCCTCAGGACACCCCCTGGCCATGGGCAGGGGTGAGGCCTGAGTGCAGGGCAGGCCAGAATAATCAGGAAGTCAACACCTCTAGGAGTGAGCTCAGTCACCAAGAAATGAGACTTGAAGGGTTCAAAACCTCAGCTTCCTCACCCATCATGCCAACTCTGAAATATGTTCTACATAGTCCCCCAGAGGGTCCCAGGGATCATCAACACAGCCTTAATAGGCTTTTCTCTGTCCTGTCTCACTATGCTTCCTGGAAGACCTCCCAAATTAACTACCTTTATCTAAATCCTCTTACTCTAGGAAGACCCAAACCTGAAACATTTCAATTCTTCAAAATAAGCCACATTCTAACCTGATAATTCACTACGTGTAACTTGTTACCTGGCCCCCTACTAACCAGTATCCTACACTGGTTTACACGCTTGGACACTGGAAGGCAGTGGCAATGCTTAGGATTCCAACCCCACTCACAGCCCTAAATGATGCAGACACGTGAAGGGACAACTGAGCAAGTCAGGAGTGTAATCCTGTGACATTTCATTACATATACTGATGTTGTGAACACTGATCACCCATCTACATGGCACACTCCATATTCTAGTAGCCAGGGTTTTTATTATGTTGCACTCCATTGCCTAACTCTACTGGAGAACAGGGTATCACTGCACTTCTAACAATCCTCAACTTTTCATTATATCAGTGACCTGGGCTTTTCCTTCGATGGGGGCTAATTTTAAAATTTCAAGAGTTACGGAAAAGAAGTAAGCACTTCTCCTCCACCATAAGGGAAGGAACAACCCACAGCATTTGGGAGTCCAGAGGCTGGCCGTCTTCCACTCCACACACCAAGCAAATGGGTTCTTTCCTCCTCCGTGCCTATGTGCATTTATTGTTTTTTAGGCCATAAGCTATGTGAGGGCAGAAATAACAGGCAACTCTTTGGTCAACATCTACTTTAGAATGAAGTCAACATCTATCACGCTGTTGGCACATGTCTGGTTCATAATCATGAACTGTAGCAAAGTTTAAGGAGACACTAAAGCAATTTCAGTCTTGCTATTCCAGGGCATAATTGGTAACAGAAAACTGTTCACAAGCATTTCAAATCAATAGTGTTCTTTAAATGATTCAAAATGTTTCTTCAATTTGCAAGTCTTTAAAAAGGGGGAGTGGGACATTTTCTCTGCCCCACTTGGTCTATATGTTGTACAAATGCCAATGAAGCAGATTGGGAACAATGAAGAATTACTGTACAAAATAACAATAATCCAGAAAAGAGGAAGACATTGGACCCAAAGAAACAGTGGACATTCTCTGGGAGAGAAATCATGGCCAGGCTTAGGCAAGATGAGGGACTGGCAGCCTGGTAAGTGACCCATCCATGGGGAGCAGGGTGAGGGTTTCAGAGGTGGGTTCTCACAGAGGGGATGCCTGGCAAACAGCAGTTTGGGAGAAGGAGTAAATACAGTACTTTCAGTAAAATTTCAAGAAGAGAAAGACAAGTTCATACTCCCAGAAAAGCAAAAGGCTGAAAAGAAAAAAAAAAAAAAAATCCTAAAATACAGTTTGACTCTGTGGTAACTAACAGTTACAGAGTCATGACAGTGTAAACACAATTTATTAATTTAATTAAAAATAATGTTATCAGGGGTTCCCGGGTGGCTGAGTTGGTTAATTGTCGGACTATTGGTTTCAGCTCAGGTTGTGATCTCAGGGTTCGTGGATTCGAGCCCTCCAATGAGCTCTGTGCTGACAGAGTAGAGCCGGCTTGGGATTCTGTCTCTCTCTCTCAAGAATAAAGAAATAAACCTAAAAATATATCAAGAATAAATAAATTAATAATTATATAATACTAGAGAGATGGAGAGTGTAGGAGGTGAACAGTGCTAAGTAGCATGAAATAATGCCAGACTTTAATATATTAAGAAACAGTAAAAGGTTATTGTTTAGGGATAGAGAAGAAAGTACCAAAGGAAATAGCTTAAAATATGCTAAAGCTGCTCATTTGGGTGGATGAGGAAAAGCAGGCAAAGAGAGTTATTACCTGATTTTTAATTATGCACATAATTATTTTATTTTACATCCAAATTAGTTAGCATATAGTGCAACAATGACTTCAGGAGTAGATTCCTTAATGCCCCTTACCCATTTAGCCCATTCCCCCTCCCACAACCCCTCCAATAACCCCCTGTTTGTTCTCCATATTTAAGAGTCTCTTATGTTTTGTCCCCCTCCCTGTTTTTATATTATTTTTGTTTCCCTTCCCTTATGTTCATCTGTTTTGTCTTTCTAAATTTTTTTTAAAAATGTTTGTTTATTTTTGGGAGAGAGACAGAGCATGAGCAGGGGAGGGGAAAAGAGAGAGAGACACAGAATCCGAAGCAGGTTCCAGGCTCTGAGCTGCCAGCACAGAGCCCCATGCGGGCTTGAACCCACGAACTGTGAGATCATGACCCAAGCCGAAGTTGGACGCTCAACTGAGCCACCCAGGCGCCCGTGTTTTGTCTCTTAAAGGCCTCATATGAGTGAAGTCATATGATATTTGTCTTTCTCTAATTTTAGTTAGCCTAATACCCTCTAGTTCCATCCACATAGTAGCAAATGGCAAGATTTCATTCTTTTTGATTGCTAAATAATACTCCATTATATATATATACCACATCTTCTTTATCCATTCATCCATTGATGGGTATTTGGGCTCTTTCCATGCTTTGGCTATTGCTGATAGTGCTGCTATAAACATTGGGGTGCATATGTCCCTTCAAAACAGCACACCTGTATCCCATGGATAAATACCTAGCAGTACAATTGCTGGGTCATAGGGTGGTTCTATTTTTAGTTTTTTGAGGAATCTCCATACTGTTTTCCAGGGTGGCTACACCAGCTTGCATTCCCACCAACAATGCAAAAGAGATCCTCTTTCTCTGCATCCTTGCCAACATCTGTTGTTTCCTGAGTTGTTAATGTTAGCCATCTGACAGGTGTGCGGTGGTATCTCATTGTGGTTTTGATTTGTATTTCCCTGATGATGATGATGTTGAGCATTTATTCATGTGTCAGTTGGCCATCTGGATGTCTTCTTTGGAGAAGTGTCGTTTCATGTCTTTTGCCCATTTCTTCACTGGATTATTTATTTTTTGGGTGTTGAGTTTGATAAGTTCTTTATAGATTTTGGATACTAACTCTTTATCTGCTATGTCGTTTCCAAATATCTTCTCCCATTCTGTCGGTTGCCTTTTAGTTTTGCTGATTGTTTCCTTCGCTGTGCAGAAGGTTTTTATTTTGATGAGGTCCCAGTAGTTCATTTTTGCTTTTGTTTCCCTTGACTCTGGAGACGTGCTGAGTAAGAAGTTGCTGCAGGCAAGATCAAAGAGGTTTTTGCCTGCTTTCTCCTCAAGGATTTTGATGGTTTCCTGTCTTACATTGAGGTCTTGCATCCATTTTGAGTTTATTTTTGTGTCTGGTATAAGAAAGTCGTCCAGGTTCATTCTCCTGCATGCCGCTGTCCAGTTTTCCCAGCCCCACTTGCTAAAGAGACTGTCTTTATTCCATTGGATATTCTTTCCTGCTTTGTCAAAGATTAGTTGGCCATACGTTTGTGGGTCCATTTCTGGGTTCTCTATTCTGTTCCATTGATCTGAGTGTATGCACATAATTACTTTAATAAACAATTTAAAATTTGTTTAAGAAAGAAAACTCATATAGTGGCTATAGTAACAGATCCAATACCACAAAAAAAAAGTTAATGATTCAGGAAAATGAAGTCATATAATCCTTCCAATATCGAGAGAAGAGACAATAAGAAAAAGCAGAAACTTAGAAGTCAGCTGCAGGACAAAATTTGTAAAAGAAGAGATCAGAGGAAATACAGAAAAAACAATAAGCAAAGCCATCACCAGAGGACAACCTCAGCTATGGAAAGGCTCAAGCATGTCCTAGGAGAACCAACCATCAGAGAAATTTAAAAGAAATCCAGAGGGCACAATCTTCTCTTCCATGCCACTAAATGCCACCAGGGAATCAGGACACAGGAACAACTAACAAACAGCGTGTTGGAGCAATGAAAGACTGACTGCATGATGAAAGACGAGTGGACAAAGGGAAAGAAGAAAGCCAACCAAGCATCAGGACAATGTCTGCAGGGTCTGAGGGTAAAAGACAGTGACCCAAATATTCCCTATTGACCAGGATGTCTGCAAACATGCAAGTATTCAGAAAGTATTACAGCCATTCCTATCCTTAAAAGAAAAAAAAAAGTGTAAATAAATTACTCATAGAATTGGAGCCTCTTGAGAGAGTAATAATGGAAACTGTGTTAAGTAATGTAGCCAATAAGGTGAGTTATTTAAGTTCCAGAACTAGCTAGTGAATTAAAAAATGCAAATGAGAAATTAATCAAACTTATCAGGATCCAAAAATCCAGACTCACATTTTTTTAAATGTGAAGAAATGCAAACACGTAATAAGTTTATGAAAAAGATGTCCAACTTCACTAGCAACTAAGTTGACGCAAATAAAAACAGTAAGATACAATATATGATTACTCATCAAGTTGCCAAGGATTAAACAATGATAATACTCAGCCTTTGAAAGGGTTTTTGGAAAAGAACATTATATATTATTGGTGATGGAAACTGTAAATTTGGGCCTTTGGGGCAAAAGTTGACAATGCCCATTTCAAAGCACTAATAAGCACAGTATGACCCAGTAATTCCACCTCTTCAGATCTATCTTGTGGAAAACAAGTGGCTTAGTACACAAAGATAACATGCAAAAATATGTTCACTGCACTGGTTTCTACAATAGTTAAAACTGTGGGGCAACCTAAAACTCTACTATAAAAGGGATTCTTTAAATAAAGTATGGGACATTCTGTACAAATTGATTCACCTGATTTGAGGTGTTGCTATAAAAAAGTCTGTGACTGCAGTCATCAGAAGCTACAATTCTCATCTCTTTATCCTTAAACAAGAAAGCCACACACTGCCGCTTAGTGATACACATGTGCCTAAAGCCATTTTGAAAGAGAGGAACAGAGCTGACTGCCACAGGATGTGGTACAGTGGTCATAGCCGGGCAGGTGAGGTGGGAGACAGTGGTGAAGGATGGAAACAGGAAGGCCCCCTGCGTAGGGCACATGCTCTACTCTTAAACTAGGAGGCAGATCCTTGGGTGTTCATCTCAATGTACACACATGTGTTTTATATACATTCTCTTCCAGCTATCAAATATTGTGTACTAATTTTTTTAGAACACAAGAGTGACGACACTTCATCTTTAGTCACTCCTTTGCCCAAACAGTTCCAACAATCTGACTTGTCTCCAAAGAGAATATCTACAGAGGAAAAAACTCCTGGTCACAAACTTACAGTTCTCAAGGATACAGCCTATCAGAGAAAAGGAAGTGCTCTTCAATAGTATTATTCCGACACTCCCAAGGATTCGACTGCAACTTCAGCTCCGAATGCCCCTGCAACGTGGCGGGGCTTGCTTACTTAGTCTCAGCATCCACATGCAGAAAACCCACTAGAAGCCAGAACTGTAGTAGGCAAACTTTCTCTGAAATCTGATGATTGCTATCATTACTATTTACCTCTATAAAGAAATGTTAGCAAACCACCACTAAAATGCTCATGAATGCCATTTGTGTGGGAGAAAACATATTTGTACTAAGCATCAGCTATAGTTTCGGTACAAATGAAAGCTGCTCCACCCTGCTTCAAGATAAACTTGTAACTGGGCACAACTCATTTTTCAGGATGCTATCAGGAGTATCCCCTCCTGAGAGGAAATTTGCTAACAATGAAATCAGAGAATAGAAGCATTGCTCATCTAGTGGTCCTACTGTTTTGATTCCCCTGCCTCAAAATACATATATTACTAAACAGACCCAGGGAACAGTATAAGTGCTTCTCCTAACGCATCAGCCCCACTCTGCACTAGGAGGAAGACCTATTGCATCCTAATCAGGTGCTGTTGTCAAGTTTCTTATGCCGGTAAGGTCCTAAAAAGACAACCTTTGGTTATTCTGCTTCCCTCTACTTTCTAAATTCCCACATCCAGACACCAAAAGAGGCTGAGCGGCAACAACCTGTTTGGAGATGGGTCCACCCAGCTTCCCCAGCTGCTCCAAGATGCTCCAAGCATTTCCTGGGAATTAGACGGAAAGACAGACTCTCTGGTCCCACCCAGACCTGCAGTATCAGAGTCTGTGTTGGAACAGACCCTCCAGGGGTTCATGTGCACCTTAACTTTGAGACACACCAGGCTAAAGGGCTTATCTTAATCTGAGGATGTAGAGGAGCACCGTCTTCAATTAGATCGCAGTGAGCCAATTTGGAGAGGGGCTAATGGAGGTTATGGAGGGAAGAAGTGACTCCCATCCCCACTGACCAAAAGCCATCCACCCAACTGTGACTGCCTTCCATCTTCCCACACCTCCCTGGGACCTTTCAGCCAGTTTATCCCACCAGCCTTATAGTTGAGGGGTTGCTACTACTCACTAAGTGGTCTATGCCAGACAGGGAGGCAGGGGGCTACTAGGGGCTCATGAGACTCTGAGTCAATGACTTTCACCAAATCGAAACCCCTCCAGGCCTCTCCCCCTCCACCCCTTGTAAATACATAAACACACACTCTGTTCGAAGCTCTGGCTTTCTTTCCTGCGGCCCCATCTCTCATCCAGGAACTCCATTCCATGGTATACACAGGCCCCTCTTCTACAGTAGCCTCCCCTCTGCCTTACCTTAGGCCACCTGTCCCATGTGGATAATGCTTCCTCCAAAGGCCCCCCAGGGCAGAACTTCCACTCCACCTTACCCTCCTGCCCACCACCCACTAGGAGGCCTGCCTCTCCCTGCTTCCCTTCCTCCCCAGGCTGTCCCCAATGTATTCACTCCACCCCAGGAAGGGCGGAGTTTATAAGCTGGGGCCACACCACCTTCTATCCTTCTTCTGACCTCCAGACAGAGCCCCCATCACAGTCTCTGGCCCAGGCCTCACTATCACCCTGGGCAACACTATTTCTAATCAAGGTCCACCCAGCTTCCCAACCTCATAGTTCCCAGGGCTCCTTATTCCAATAGCTACCCCCTACCCAGAATTCTCACCTTCAGAAGAGTAAAACTCGGTATGCCACTCTCTGCCATCAGCACCTAGGCTCTGATTCTCCCAAACTCTCCATTTCATTCTCTTGGCTCTTGGCTTCTTCCTTCTCCTCCAGCCAGTCACACTGTCCATGGGAACCCCTCTTTGACCAATATGACCAACTTTTGTAACTTTTCAAAAAGCAACTACCACCACCACCACCACTATCAGCCCCACAGAAGGGAGATGCTGAAAGCAAGGGATTCTAGGCCTCCACACCACTGTCAAGGGTAGCTCCCTTTAATCTGTTTTCTACACTCTGGTTCTGCATGGGATTTTAGCTAAAACCCAAGATTCCACACCTAAAGAAGTATGGAAAAGACTTAGAGACTTCTGTAACTACCTAGCGATATTCCCTGCCTCATCTTGTCCCCTTCACACCTTTTCTATACTCAGCAAGAGATGTAGTCAAAATGACAGTTCAATAGCCTGCAAATAGCACTCCCTAGCAGCATTATTCATGATACCCAGCAAGTGGAGGCAACACAAATGTCCATCACCTGATGAACGGATAAAATTTGGTATGGCCATCCAACAGAGTATGATTTGGAAATAAAAGGACTAAACTAGTGACACATCCTACAATGTGGCTGAACACTGAAAACATTATGCTAAGTGGAAAAAAAAACAAAAACAAAAACAGGCACCGAAGGCCATATATTGCATGATTCCACTTACATGAATTGTCCAGAGCAGGCAAATCTGTAGACGCAAAAAGTAAATGTGCTGTTTGCCTGAGGCTGGAGATGGAGGGAATGGGGAGTGACAGCTAAGGGGTACTGAATTTTGTGGTGATGGGAGTGTTCTAAAATCCACTGTGGGAACATACTGAACATACTAAAAGTCACTGAATTGTACACTTTAAGTGGGTGAACTATATATGAATATTATCTCAATAAAACTGTTGAAAAAATAAAGTCACTCCCCATTTAGAACCTTTCCAAGGTGCTCCATTTCCAAAGGACCAAGTCAATGCTCCTCAGTGCGTTACAGAAAGTTCTCCATGAACTGGCCTCAAACTACTTCGTTTCCCACTTTCACCTTGTCTTTCATGCTCTAGGATTTCTAAACTCTCCCAACCAGACCCTATCACCCTGTCTCCTGCCCAGGCCTATGTCCATGCTTGGACTCTCATGCTACCCCGCTCCTAATGATCTTCAAAGCCTCAGCTTCAGCATCTTGGTCTTCTCTGGGAGCTTGACCGAGAACCCTCCTCCAGGTTCCCCGAGGAGTGTAGCCGCCCATGTCCCAGGGGCTCAGAGAGCATCCAGTCTGGCCTGCAGCTCTAGAGCTCACAGTTAGCTCCGACCAGGCCTACGTGCATGCAGTCAAGCACGGGGCCCGATACCACCACCCTGTCCCAGCACACCTAAGGAAGGGCCACACCATCCCCCTACCCACTCCCCACCACCACAGGCTCCAGCACACAGAAGCCAGATACCATCCTCACAGTCAGCTCACAAGGCCAACGAACAGGCTCCTGGAATATGAAGATAGTAATTTTCCAATTTCAGTCTCCAACATTTCCCTTCTCTGGGAAAGTCACTCCCAAGTTCCTTCTCCCTACCCCTCCACTGGCAATTAACTTCTTAAGAAAACACTGCATCCCCATCTCCTTAGTCTGGACTGGGAGCAAAAGTGCAACAGATGGCAGTAAATCATACCAAAGCCACAGGGCTAAATCTGGATCCTCCTCAGCAGGCAAAGAGGCAACTATCTCTACTGAAACCACCTTCCTGAAGGTGAATTCCCAATCATCCAACAGAACATCCCTCAGAAACATCTCTAAGGTGTCACTCTCTTCACATCCATGCACAAAGCACTAAATTTTAGTGCCAGCAGCTGATGTGTACACTGATAACTGGCTGAATTATGTCAGCACCCTGTAAGATTGTGGATTGGCATGCACCGCCCCCCCCCTTCATTGATGGTACTTAGGGTGTTAGATCAGTTTACAATGCAATTTCACAATGAGAATTAATGTAAATATGGACTCACAGGAGGACAAAAAAATTGCGTGGCTTTCAGTGATTAGATCAAGATCAGGAACATTTCTCGACAAATAGATGAAGAGTGAGTTTGATGAAGCATGAAAAGAAAATGCCTCCGCTGTCACCAGAAAGGTCAGGCCAGCAAGATAAATGTCTAAATTTCAGGTTCTATCAGTTATTCATAGACTGGCTCTGCCAGAGGCCTTCCCACCCCACACCCATAAATTCAGAAACATCCCTGAACCCGTGAGGACCTTGAACAAGTGAACTTGAGGACAATCCAATGTTTTGGCACCAAGCGACCTCCTCCACTAAAACAAAACCATCCAGATGGAGGCAGCAGCACACAGAGATGCCAGTTCTCTAGAACCAACCACAGCACCTATCTGCCTGGAAAGAGTCTGAGAGTAGAGCAGAGTGAGGAAGGCATTCAGGGCTCCTTGACGTCTGCCTCCGACCACCTAGGAAGGTCCACCTGAATTCCAAGGGACAAACACCACACCAGACACAGACCAAGATGTGGGAATGAGAGTAAGTGTTGACCATACCTTAGAGATTTCCGCCAAAGCACAGTATAACTGGGAGGCCGAGTCTGAGAAAATGCTGATGTAGTATGATAATGACACGGACTGTTGTCACCCAGAGAAAGATGTGAGTCAACTGAAAACACACTGTGACTAGGAGCTGAGGTCTAAGGAGTTGAGGTCTAACCTGAGCCAACCTAGAAGCACCTCAGAGAGTTCAAAGTGAGACTATCATGGCACCTCACTCAAGATGACTACAGTGTCTTACAGAAAATGTCATCAAAAAGTGGCTCCTGCCAAGGCATGATGAACTTGTCAGGTCGGAGAACTAGAGCCAACAGTACTGGGCCTGATAGAACCAAATTACGCCAAATTTCTGACTTCCCAACAGAGGCTGAAGAATAGGTTCATAACTATTTTCTCATGAACTACAAATAAAAATATAAATCCATTTATCATCCGTTCCATTACTAAAAAAAAGGAGGGGACATGCTAGTCCAATTTCTATTATTTAACAACTAGCTTACTCTGGGAGGGCGTACAACAGGTCGCTAATGCTTACAGATCTCCTTCTTTGGAAATCTTACACAAAAAATGAAATAGATCCTAATTTACCTGAAACTAAAATAATATTTTCAAATACTTTAAGTCTTGCCAGAGGAAGGGAGGGCTCTTCTTTTTAGGACAATTTGGGGGAAAATGAAAAAATATATACAATTTAGTGCACATTACAGATCCCAAATCACATTCTAGGTTAGCAACATAATATACAAATCATGACTGAGCTGTAGGGTGATATTCACATTATTGTCTGTTTTGATAATAATATTTACCAATGGAATTTTGAAATCTAATATCACGTAGTAGGAGCCAATTTATTAAAAACAATCAGCAATTATGGTGGAAGAACTGAGGTTTCCGGCCATGGAATTCTCAAATAAGGCTGAGGACAAATCACAGACAAAACACAAAAGGTCAGGGAATACAAGTCTTGGACCACCATCCCAACCTCTGTTTCCTAGCTTTTTCTTTTCTGAGCACTTGCAGGCCTACATATCCACTCCTTTTAGGTACGTGATTCTTACTACAGATTTCTGAACATTGTGAGGCTTCCTGGACTGAAGCACGGTTTGCTGCCTGGTGCTTTAATTTTTATCTTCTTGAGCGCAGCCCTGTCTTTTCACATGCCCTCAGCAGACATGGACCAGAAGCTGGCACCAGGCAATGAGAGTCAGGTAAATGAAGAGGAGCATCACATCCTAAACACTGATCATGTTTAAATCTGCATGGCATTTCCTTCCCCAGATTTTCCAATGTGAGAGTCTCCTGGAAAAAAGAACCCCCGAGTTCCACATCCATAAACTGGAACCATCTGGATGAAGTCAACATGCTTGAGGCTAGATCATCCTCTACATGCCCCTTGCTTGGGCTAAAAGTGTCCTTAAAGAAACAAAAGCACAGGGGCGCCTGGGTGGCGCAGTCGGTTAGGCGTCCGACTTCAGCCAGGTCACGATCTCGCAGTCCGTGAGTTCGAGCCCCGCATCAGGCTCTGGGCTGATGGCTCAGAGCCTGGAGCCTGTTTCCGATTCTGTGTCTCCCTCTCTCTGCCCCTCCCCCGTTCATGCTCTGTCTCTCTCTGTCCCAAAAATGAATAAACGTTGAAAAAAAAAATTTTTTTTTAAAAAAAGAAACAAAAGCACATACCCACCTGTCTACCTCCCTCTCTTCCTCTTTCCCTTGCCTCTCCTTAAGAGAAAGGACTCTGGACAAAATTCCAGGCTATTGCTGGGGTCCAATATGCTAGCAAGAAGGGTCACTTGGCATTAAAAAGTTACACATGAAGCCTCTGTCTCTCTTTTCCACTTCCTTTTTTTTTTTTAATATGAAATTTATTGTCAAGTTGGTTTCCATACAACACCCAGTGCTCATCCCAACAGGTGCCTTCCTCAATGCCCATCACCCATCCTCCCCTCCCTCTCACCTCCCAGCTACCCTCAGTTTATTCTCAGTTTTAAAGAGTCTCTTATGGTTTGGCACTCTTCCTCTCTAACTTTTTTTTTTTTCCTTCCCCTCCCCCATGGTCTTCTGTTAAGTTTCTCAGGATCCACATAAGAGTGAAACCATATGGTATCTTTCTCTGTATGACTTATTTCATAACACTCTCCAGTTCCATCTGTGTTGTTACAAAAGGCTATATTGTATTCTTTCTCATTGCCACGTAGTATTCCATTGTGTATATAAACCATAATTTCTTTATCCATTCATCAGTTGATGGACATTTAGGCTCTTTCCATAATCTGGCTATTGTTGAAACTGCTGCTATAAACACTGGGGTACAAGTGCCCCTATGCATCAGCACTCCTGTATCCCTTGGGTAAATTCCTAGTAGTGCTATTGCTGGGTCATAGGGTAGGTCTATTTTTAATTTTTTGAGGAACCTCCACTTCCTTTTTCTATGTAGTTCGGATGAGTACCCAAGGCTGGTCTTCCCCATGACAACATAAGCCACTTTTAAACCTATGTCAACATGTATAGACTCTGAACTTCAAAGGCTGATGCCACCCTTCAGGTAATAATTGTTCTAACCTGTGCTAACGTGGGATATTCTTTGCTTCCTATGAACATCTGCAACCACTGTCTTAATCACTTCCCTACTTTGTTACTCACTGCTGCTATCTTGTCCTTGTTTGTGGGATTCTCCACGCTGTACCTAAAATTGGCATTTATACTCCTACGTAACTTTAATGTTTATAATCAAGAGCTCATACAAAAATAGAAAAATATGAAAACTTTGTTTATTAAGGCAAGAAAGAACATCACTCTTCTGTAGAACAGGAACCCCACAACCTAGCTGTATTTCTTGAATTAGGACATGGTGCTCAGAGACACCACTCCCGACATACCTCGGCGGGAGGCACTCTCCTTTCCTGCCCACCCACTTTTCTCAGGGGTCCCACTTTAAGCCAATATGGCCTATGTACCCCATATATCTTGACAGGTATTGACTGAGACAAAAGTATGCAATAGAATTCTGGCCAACAAACATGAAGGAAAGTTTGCTAGAGGCTTTGGGGAAGGTCTTAAAAAGGGACATGAGATGGAGATGGTCCTTCTTCTGCCTTTGGACATTACTGTCTGTCTGCATGCAACACATGGAAGTACACTTAGGTGAATAAAGGCGGGGGAGCCTGGGTGGCTCAGTCGGCTAAGCATCAGACTCTTGGTCTAAGCTCAGGTCTTGATCTCAGAGTCAACGGTTCAAGCCCCATGTTTAAAAAAAAAAAAAAAAAAAAAGTCAATGAAGGCAATGTACTTAGAAAGGTTAAGTGGAAAATGAAAGGAACCTGGACCTGGAGGACATTACTTGAGCCATTGTATTAATGAAGCCTGACCACTAAACATTTTGTTATGTGATACAATAAATGTCTCTATCATTTAAACCACCTAAACATTTTTTATGCCTATAGCCAAAATATACAAACTCATAGAACCGTTAAGTGTAGGAAGCAATAAGTTAAATGCTTTTACTCTACAAAAGAACTGGAACCAACATGCATGTGATGAATGCAAATTCACCTGTAACAATCTCTTGTGTTATTAAATAATTCAGTCTTTATTATACACTGCACATTACACAATTACACACGCGTATCACCATGCAAAAGTATATACATAAAACCAAGTATAATGCAATGTGAAACCCAAACCTTGTGCTGAGTATCAGAGCTAACTACAGAAAATAATATGTTTGGAATATGATGATCATTTCTTCTTGTGATCAGCCTGGTAACAGACTCTATTCCACAAATTAAAATCTTGGAAACACTGAATCCTTTGGAACATGTCTGCTTTGGTGAATGCTTTAGATAAGCAGTATAGATGAAGCTGGCTAAGTTTTCCAACATACAACTATTGCTATCACTAGTCTGTGCCTCACAACACAGCAAAGTAGCAAGTACAAAACAGCAAAGCACCCAAGGTGAGCACATGAACAGCAAAGCATCTAAAACAGTGCTTCTCACCTGGAGGGGACTTAGCATTCCTCCTGCCTCTCCAGGCCTTCCCCTGGGGAAGGGACTAACATTTGTCAGTGTCTGGAGACATTTTTGCTTGTCACAACTGAGTGGAGGAACTGCTGGCATCCAGTGGGCAGAGGCCAGGGATGCTGCTAAACATCCTGCAACGCATGGGGCAGCCCCCAACAATAAAGAATTATCTGGCCTGGGGTGCCTCGGTGGCTCAGTCGGTTAAGCATCTGACTTCGGCTCAGGTCTTGATCTTGCGGTCCGCGAGTTCGAGCCCCGCGTCGGGCTCTGGGCTGATGGCTCGGAGCCTGGAGCCTGCTTCCGATTCTGTGTCTCCCTCTCTCTCTGCCCCTCCCCGTTCATGCTGTGTCTCTCTCTGTCTCAAAAATAAATAAACGTTTAAAAAAAAAAAAGAATTATCTGGCCTAAAATGGAAATGGTGTCAAAATTGAGAAGACCAGGTCTAAAGTGATGTGACTCCTTCCACATGCCAGACACATAAAAAAACTGATTTCATTAACTTAATTAAATCTCCAGCATTTATTTTATGTTGTTTCTGTGTTTCAGCCAACTAGAACAGAATTTTTAGATTTCAAGGGAACTTTACATACAAATTTCAGGCATGCCTGAAATCTGCTTTATCTGAATGATTTTGCAAAGCACCAATCTACCATCTACCCGGCATTTCTACACTACAACAGCCCATTCCCTGAAAGCATACTTTGCAGACTCAGCAGGTCCACCTACTTATATGATGTCTCTTATTCTGCTCTCAACAGTGCAGCCTTCAGAGTGTGCTATGATGAACAAGCATGGTCCCCAATAACACAGCTAGATTGTTCCACACAAGTCAACAAAATTCATGTAGATGGATAATGAGTCAATAAAAAGTACACTTCATCTAGGCCAGATGAACCCAACATAAAACTGTAAATCTCTAATCACGCATACAGTCAAGAAAAATTATCAAATATGGTGGGTATCTTAAACACACCTGTAAAATCTTCCCATCCCCTCCTACATGACCATCCCACTCATCTTCACTTAAAATGCATGTGCCCAATTCCATATGCCATGCCGCACCTCACCACATCATCCCTATGCCTTTCCACCACTGGATTCTAAGCAAATGTCCCAGATATGTTAGGATTCCAAGGGATGCAGAGTGGCTGGGACTGGGCAGGCGGGGCAGGGCCTACCTCCAGGGGACCCCATTCTCAGACTATAGTGTGAATGTGTCCACTAGAGCTGTAAGAACATGTGACTGTGCCAAAGGAAAGGGTACAGGGAAACAAAAGGAGGTGTGAATGAGGTCTGAACTGGACAACATGTGTGTTTAAGAATGGGTGGCCTTGGTCGGTTAAGCGTCCGACTTTGGCTTAGGTCATGATCTCACGGTCTGTGAGTTCGAGCCCCGCATCAGACTCTGTGCTGACCACTCAGAGCCTGGAGCCTGTTTCAGATTCTGTGTCTCCCTCTCTTGCTGCCCCCCACCCCCCCGTTCATGCTCTGTCTCTCTCTGTCTCAAAGATGAATAAACGTTAAAATTAAAAAAAAAAAGAATGGGTGGCCTAAATATGGAAAGAGCCCAAATGTCCATCAATGGACGAATGGATACAGAAGATGTGGCATATATATATACAATGGAGTATTACTCGGCAATCAAAAAGAATGAAAACTTGCCATTTGCAACTATGTGGATGGAACTGGAGGGTATTATGCTAAGCAAAATTAGTCAGAGAAAGACAAATATCCTATGACTTCACTCATATGAGGACTTTAAGACACAAAACAGATGAACATAAGGGAAGCAAAAATAATATAAAAACAGGGAAGGGGACAAAACATAAGAGACTCTTAAATATGGAGAACAAACAGAGGGTTACTGGAGGGGTTGTGGGAGAGGGGATGGGCTAAATAGGTAAGGGGCATTAAGGAATCTACTCCTGAAATCATTGTTGCACTATATGCTAATTTGGATGTAAATTTAAAAAAATAATAAATTAATTAATTCATTAATTAAATAAAATGTAAAAAAAAAAAAAAAAAAAAAAAAAGAAGAGGTGGCCTGTGGTGTCTGGGTGGCTCAGTCAGTTAAGTGTCTGACTCGATTTTGGCTCAGGTCACGATCTCGTTTTGTGGGTTTGAGCCCTGCATCGGGCTCTGCACTGACTGTGTGAGGCCTGCTTGGGATTCTCTCTCAATCTCTCTCTCTCTCTCTCTCTCCCTCTCTCTCTCAAAAATAAACATTTAAAAAATTAAATAAAAATAAAAATAATGGGTGGCCAGAGCAGACTTGCTTGTCATTTGGAGCCTGGCTAACAGATGTGGGTCAGATGAAAACAATGCCAAGACCCTCAAGGAGCCCCAGGATGGCTCCAACTCAATTCTAGAGAGCTACCTGAAGAGAATGGTGTCTCCTTGTCTCCCATGATGCACAGATGCTGATGTGACCACCTGTCTCTCTTTTAGGACAGAGCCCAGGGCTGGAGCTGAAGAAGGACCATCACTGCCTGCCTAACCCCTGCAGCTGCCTGTCTGTCTCCACCACCATCCCAAATGACCTTCAGAGTCTGTAGAAGTTTTTTTTTTTTTTTTTTTAATTTTTTTTTTAACATTTATTTATTTTTGAGACAGAGAGAGACAGAGCATGAGCAGGGGAGGGTCAGACAGAGAGGGAGACACAGAATCCGAAACAGGCTCCAGGCTCTGAGCTGTCATCCCAGAGCCTGATGGGTGCTCGAACTCACGGACCACGAGATCATGACCTGAGCCAAAGTCAGACGCCCAACCAACTGAGCCACCCAGGCGCCCCTGCAGAAGGTTTTTAAACCCAAAAGGAACCAAGTATGGCTTTGGAAGTGGAGGCAAAAAACACTTCCCATAAAAAAAAAAAAAAAAAAAAAAAAACCCAAAAAACAAACAAACAAAAAACCACAGTCCAGACAGTGTTATAGATATTTTCTACCAACATTTAAGGAACAGATCATGGTAATTAGATACAAGCTTCTACAGTAACAGAGAAGAGAGAAAAATAAATAACACACCCAACTAATTAATTCTAAGAAAATAATATTAACTCAATTACAAACCAGATAATATAGCCAAAAAAAAAAAAAAAAGGAAAATGATAAGCCAAGTTCACTCACAAACACAGATACAAAAGCCCTATGCAAAATATTAAGCCAAACCTACCAAATGGTGATATATCATGACCCAAACAGGCTTTTGTCAAGAAATGCAAGGTCAGTTTAAGACTAGATAAGAAAATTACTCCACTGCATTGACAGGCTCTGAGGGGGGAGGACCCATGTGGCTGCCTTAAATTGATGAACACTTTTGATAAAATTCAACATTCACACATATTAAGAAAGTGGGAACAGAAAAGGACTTCCTTAAATCCGAAAAAGAATATCTATTAAAACAAAACAACCCTATAGCAATCACCACCTCAATGGTGAAACAAGAGAAACATTCCCTTTAAAATTAGGGAAAGACAAGGGAGTTTGCTCTCACCAATTCTGTTCAGCACTGTACTGAAATATTAAGTAGTATGCTAAGATAAGAAAAGGAAATAAAAAGCAGAGAGATTATAGTGCCAAAAGTAAAAATTATCATTATTCTCAGCTGGTATGACTATCTACATGGAAAACCCAAAATAATCTACAGTCTACATATTTTAAGCTATTGGAAAGTTTGTTTAAAAAGGTTGTTGTATATAATAACTAAATTAATGTGTCCTTAGAAATAAAATCCAAAAAAAGATAAAAATAAAAATAAATAAAATAAAATAAAATAAATTGAAAGAAAGAAAGAAAGAAAGAAAGAAAGAAAGAAAGAAAGAAAGAAAAAATACAGTACAGGAAATAATTAAATCACACCTAACATGTGAATAAACTTTTTAAAATAACCATTTGGGAGTAGAAATGAGAATCTGCTGATAAAACAGTAAAAATACAATAAGGATGAAGAGAAATGATTAAAACAGAATAAATTAAACAAATATTTCCTGATAATTTTAGGTAATTCGGGGGAGAAAGGGCCAAGTTTATCTTATATTTCTCAGGAAGAGGTCTGCTGGCTTAAAGATTTTCTGCAGACAGGTGCAGATGAAGTGATCTGGTTTAAACAAATGTTTTATGTCTGATCTGCATTGGTGTTGTTAAAAAAAGTTCTTAACAGGCAATGGCGAAAAATCTATTGGCCATTTTCCTCCCTGCTAAGCCATACAGAAATGATTACTGGTAAAACCTGAGTGTGGCATGTGAACCATTGGATCTAACACTTTACAAACCAGACAGGCTCTCCATGCAAATCAGAGAAGACTATAATGTTACTTACAGTTTGATGTTATTATACTTTGAAGTCTAATATCTAAAAGAAAATTGTCACCTGTTTGTTCTACAAGAAATCTTTAAAAAGCTGCACTCCATGCCCTCTCAGCCTTTGAATAAAGTGTGGCTCTATTTTAATCAACAGTAATAAGACCAGACTCTTCAAGAATCAGAATTCTGGAATGTCAACAGAACACGACTTCATAAAATGTCCCACTCTCTGACAAAACTAGTTATTCGGACAAAATGATTTAAATGCTTTGTTACATCTTTATATAAAAATAAGCATCACTGGGGCACCTGGGTGGCTCAGTCAGTTGAGTGTCTGACTCTTGGTTTCAGCTCAGGTCATGATCTCACAGTTCACAAGTTGGAGCCTCACATCTCGGACCCAGGTGACTGTGAAGAGCCTGCTTGGGATTCTCTGTCTCCCTCTCTCTCTGCTCCTCCCCTGCCTGCTCTCTCTCTCTCTCTCAAAATAAATAAATAAACATTAAAAAAATAATAAGCATCATAAGTCATTAGCAAGGGCCAGTTGTTGGAATGCTAGCACCCTTGTTATGACATAAGGGACACTTTCGGCAGGGAAATAGCAGTTTTCCCTGTCCCTCACATGTGCCCCTTGGAGGCTTAAGTCTTGGTATACAGCTTCAGTCTCCGGCAGCTTGTTTTGGAAAAACAACTCAATCCATAAGATGCTATGCTCTTATGCACAAAATAACACCTGCTTTCATAACTTCTGTCTCAACAGTTCGTCATAACGTGATGTTCTACCACACCCATTTCATCTAAATGTTCCAGCCACTCAAGCTGACGGAAGATTTTTAGCAGCAAATCCCTCAGAAGCCACATTTTAAGGAATCATTTGTGAAACTGGTCTAGGATGTGTTTTTAGATGTGCATAAATAAGTAACTCTGCCTAAGGCAATGTTAGAAACTAGGTTAGGGCAACAAGAGATGTGGAGAAATACACAGGTATTGAAAATATTCATATATGCAGAACGTTACATAAAAAAACGAAACAGGAGACTTGCTCCGCAAGCAATGATAAAGGCTTATAGCTCTCTGCTCACGGCAGACAGGGACCCAAGTCATGCATCTGGTCTGGCCTCCAGCCAACATGAAGAAGAGAGAGTCCCCACCACCATCCTGCCTAACTCTGGGTTCCTATGTGGGCCAAAGGGAATGTGCGAGAAGTTTGCCTTAACTTGGAGAGGTCTAGCTACCAAGCTGGTATCTTTCCTCTTCAACTTCTTTTTGAGAATTTTCTGAATTTACACTTAACATTATATTAGATTGAGTCATATAAAATTGCAATATTGGTGGTAACATATGGTCAAAGAGCAGCATATATAGTTCAACCTAATATAATCTATGTAGCATGTATTATTGTATATTACACATTATCAAAATTAAATATTAAATACAAATATAACATTGCATTGATTATTGGTATCCTAATGGCTTTGTTCTACATTTCTAATTTTGAACAATCTAAGCTTTATTCCATGAATAAGCATAGATATCCAACTTTTCATCCAAAATAAATCTCTTTATTAATGTTACCTGAATCTTCAAAGCTCATTGAATATTTTTAAAGAAATAAACTCAAAATCCACTCGGAGAAACTAATAAAGACTGGTTAAGAAAACCTAACTCTAATCCTAAACTGAACCCCTTGTTGCTTCTTTCCATTCAGTTTTCTTTGGCTGTTTTCCCAAGAGGCTTATAGACAAGTTTCTTAGAAACACAGACAGATCTTCTCTTTTGTCTACATTCTCCTAGCTCTTTTCACCTTCTAAATTTTTAATCCTGGACTAGGAAGTATCATATTTTTTTCCAGCTTAAAGAATGGCATACTAATTTCTCCCCTTCCACTGACAACCCTCTGTAGAGGAAGTTTGAATAAACACAGAGTAGCTAGTTAAGTAAAAGGCCTCACTGATTACATTTAGCTTAAGCTCTAAACTTTCCAAGGGGATAGTCAGAAAGATTGAAGTAACAGGACCTCTTGGCAATCACAAACCCAAAAGGAGATAAACTGGTTTCGTTACCAAAAAATGAATTACCCTTTTACCTAAATCAAAATTTATAAAATCATAAGTTGGCCTGTTATGCTATTTTAAAAGACTATAAAATCTCCTTTCAGAATAGAGAAGGCCCCAAATGTCTCAGACAGTTTAGGTCTACTCCTTTTAGGAGTCAGAAAGCAGACCTTGGATGAGTCCATGGGCCTCCTCCTAAGATGCGGGGCTTGCCAGGCAGATGTCTGAGAAGTTTATGTGTCACTGTCTGGCCTCTATGTGGAAGAGCCAGGATGATGTGACAAGGCTGCCCAACCAGTCAGGCCCCACATGCCACAAACCAGAATCTGGAAACATTTTAAAGCTCAGGTTCCCTTTTAGTCTTAAAACATTGTTTCTCCTTTCTGGAAAGTGGGGAAACATAATTTTTTTTTTTTTTAAGAGAGAGAGGGGAATCCAAATTCTTCTGGGGTATCAAAGGAATCAAAAGAATCACATGGATTACATTTACTGGAAAAAACACAATGGAGGGAGAAGGTACCACTGAAATGTGCTGGGTTTTATTAAATGCCAAATGCCTGAAAAATAGTTGAAACATTCAGTAAACAAAAGCATGGCAGGATTGGCCTTTCCTTACCAAAATCTCTTATAATAGTACGTCCAACTTCAAATTACTCGATTTGCATTTCAAACATGACGTAAACTAGGTCAGACAAGAGTCAGCACCAATGACGGATTCCAAATACACCTAGAATATCCATTCACCAGAGATTCAACACGAAAATCCTCCCAACGAAAAAGCGGTGAAAGTAATGAACCCCTGCTGTTTGCACAGAACATAAAGCCTGTGAATTAGAACCTGATACACTAACCTTTAGAAATTTGGGGAAATTTTCAGAGTCCAAAGAATTTGTAATGAGGAAAGAAAGCAAAAACAGCTTTGTCAACTTTTCATTAGTCTTCATTTTATAGCTTATATCCACAGAAAATCCCAGAGTCTCATTTTAAACAATAGTGTCAATCCCTTCCCACACCCAAACAGAAGTTCCAAAAATGTCTGACTCTGTGACTTGGTTTAGTTTGGTGTTCTCCTCTGATGTTCTCTATCTACTGATGCTGTAGCCTAGCCCAGGGCCAGGAGACAGGTAGCGTGGGAAGAGCCACACCCTAAAATGAAGCAGATGTGCAGATGAGTGCCCCAACTTCTGGGGTGGGTGAGAAGGCCAGCGCAGCATGCCTCATGCTGTGGACAAGCAAGGCCTAGGTAAAGGGAACGGTCTGGGGGACAGGCATTCTTCCACAAGAAGGTCTCTCAGGGTTTGACCTCAGGGACAGGCTGTGCTGTATTCAGGCTCCAGAGGGAATGGGGCAAGGGGAAAAGGTGTCTGGCAGTACTCAGGTAAGTACCAGGGCACAGGGCCAACACCCACTATTAGAGCTGGAGATGAGGTGAAGGCAGAGTCTCACCTCATCCACCCCTGAGGTCCAAGGTCAGGACTGATCTTCACACTGTGACTGAGCATGCAACTAGGGACAGGAAGATCCTCGGAGCCTGGGATCCAGGATTGGCCTGGACACTGGAACCAGAGACTTCTTAAAAGCCCTGTACACTAGACACTGGTTCGTATCATGCACGGGGGTTTGGCTGAAGGGGCAGGAGTGTCAGCAGTCCAGTCTCCCTTTGAGGTGCTGAACGTACAGCCTATTTTAACAAATCTTCTAGTTGAAATAAGAAATAAGTTTTGCTCTGAGGGAAAATTTTTAAAATTTCTCCAGGACTTAGATGATGAATCACATATAATACTCTCTTAACTGCTCCTAGCTGAGCAGGACACCAAGCAAAGGGGCCTGAGTCCTCCTACAGGATGGCCTCACTGGGCCCAACCTAGAGGATAACCGCTGACCAGGCTGGCCTCCACCTTGGTTCAGGGCAGCACCGAAGGAAGCAGAACTGATTAAACCCATCATCCAGCATCTGTGCTTAATCAGCCTGTTGTAGGCCAAGAATCACTGAATTGAACCAAGGGAAAAAACCTGCTTATCCTAATTAGTCTACCTGGAACCACAGGGTCAAGGAAAAGTTCCAAAGCTAATTTCAAGCAGAAAAAAACTTGAAGTGAAAATCATTATCCCTATAGCAGAAGTCATCCACACAGAATAGGGGGATTCATGTCAGCAAAAACAGCTTCCATACAACTCACGTGGTAAGGCAGTAACACATGAAGCCTAGTGACATGGGACTCAGGTCAACAGTAAATACATAAACAAACCTACAGGTAATGAGAAACGGGAAAATCAAACAAGCGATTTGGTTCAAATATATATATCTAGGACAGTCTTCTGATTTCACAGGTCAGAAAAGTGGGGCCTGAGAGGTTAAGTGACTTGATGTGAGAACACTCTGTGTTCGCCTGAGACCCCCTCATCTCCCATCCTTTCTTTGGGGCCTCACAATGACCTAGGAGCTGAGTAGGCCTCACTATCATCCTCATTTGATAGGCAGGAGAAGAGAAGGTCAGAGAACTCCGTGCCTTCCTAGGTTCACATTTCTAGAGAACAAGAGAGTAGAGGCCTGAGGTCAGGCTTCCTGGGCGTGAACCAGGGCTCACCCACATCAAGATGATGAACACATCTAATGACAACCCACTCTATCCATAGTCATGCCAGGTCCAGAAAGGGATGCAAAGCCAAGGAAGGCAGACCCTCGAGAGAACACCATGCACTGCTGAGGACAGTCTAAGGCGAGGCCCTCAAGAATGGATGGAGCCCAGATTAGCAGGAAGAATTCTCAGTCCAGAGGCAAAGCATGAAGGAACAGAGAGAAGTAAATGTGAAAAAATGATCAGGGATGAGCAATGCAGAAGCAGCAGCCTCATGCTCCAACTAAGGAGTGATGAGTAATGTGGTCAGATAAAGACAGGGACATGAACCCAGGCTGAGGATCCTCCAAATCTTTACTCCTGCACCAAGGACCCACTTCAGAAATACTGAGAATCTCAACCAACCACACTCACAACACTGTGATCCTGTCGGGTCCTTGCCCCAGCCCTTAAGCAGAACATAATGTCCTTAGAGGAAGCAGGATATGTTCCTACTGGGCTAGCTCATCCAAGGAAACTGGAGAGTCGAGTCCTCAACCGCACACAGGGACTCCAGGAAGATTTTAACAGGAGGACATCTCTGAAAGGGCAAAAAGGTTTAGGGAAGAAAATACCTGTTTAAAATTAAAGCTTTTTCTATTGTCTTTAGGTACACACTTACAAAGCCAGGCACTACGTGAAACAGCTCCTAAAATGCCAAGGGGACGTGCACCAGGAAGAAAGAGCAGTTGGAAGAAGAGCACAAAGAGGCATCTTTCAAAGAGTGACCTCTGCAAAGGATGCCCTGTGGGCCAACCTCGGCAGGAGGCCACGGAGGGGCAGCAGAGGCTTTGACAAGCCCTGAGAGCAGCTCTCCAGCAGCCCCTTCCGGCCAAGGCACCAGGAACAGAAGGAGTGCTGGGGAAATGGAAATCCCCAGTCAGGGGAAGGACAGAGAACACATTAAAATGATAATCGCATTACAAGGAGATCTAGTGACAGTCAAACCTCGAGAGCTGTGACAGACCCCTGTGCTGGAATTGGTACCTCATGTAGGGTGGCAAGGAGGGGGGTCTGCACACGAAAGGCCTTGTGTGGACTGAAGAAAGAAGACTCCAGCGTCGGCACAGCTACTGGGAAAATAGGTTCCATGTGAGTCAGTGTTAAGACCATGACCACTTTAAACTGAGATAGAGCCACAAGAGAAAAACACCCGGTATGCTTACAGATCTTGCATGTGTGCATTTGGGGGCTTTATTTCCACTGGGGACCTACGCAGATGCAGTGAGCCCACTGCTGCTTTATTAAAAGGCCTGTGAAAGGGGAATGACCTAATCTGACCGTGTTTGTATCGACTGTTAAGGTTTGGTTTTCATAAGGTCCCTCAGGTGACCTTGCTGACTTGTGACCCAACACTCACATGGTAAATAAAAGGCCGCCTGAGGCAGACTGAGAGAGGCTGCTGCAACAGTAAGGATGGTTGTGTTGACATCTGACTGTGCGGGGAGAGCCATTACCGCATCCCAAACCCACATGCACAGAATATTTCTCAAAATGACATTCTCTGTGCATTCTCTGGCCACAAAGGCCAAACGTTCATTCCTATGAACAAGTAGCTGCTACTGTTTTCTGGGCTTATTCCTCAATACGAGAGACACGAGAAAATATAAACAAGGACCCCTGGAAAGGCAAGATCTAATCGCTGTACAGATAAAGATGAAGTACTGCAGGAAGGCACACCACTGGCTGCTAACATCTCTAAGTTCTTGAAGAAAGGGAAGCCATGCAAACTGGAGCCAGTGAAAAAAGATTTGCGGGAGGAAGCCGGACCTGGGCTTGTTCTTACAGAAGGTCTGAACCTAAATAAGCAGCACAGAGAAGGAAGGACTTCAAGGCAACCCAGACACCACCTTTGACTTAGAGAAAGGACTGGGAGCCAGAACAGTTCGTAAGAGGAAAAAAGGTTATAGTGAATCAAGACTTAAAAAAAAAAAATCATCCTGAGACTTCTGCTTCTTTCAAAGACAGAGCAACAGGAAATAGATATACCTTTCCACCTGAAGAAAAAAAAAAAGGAAATGAAGAAAGAACAGACTAATGTAAGAAACCATCGTTTTCACGACACTGGACCTAAGGCAGCAAAGGTCAGTGATGATGACACAGGAGATAAACAAGGAGAATCCTGTAGCAGCACCAGCCAACAACCTTGAGACTTTCCAGGCTGCAGTACAGAGAAGGGAACTGAGGCAGAGCCTGAAGGCTTCCTGAATGGAGAAGATGGAATTAAGAATCCTGGAGGCCAATGCAGCTAAAGCACTTGGGGCAGAGCACTGGAGAAGAGACAGCTGCATGGACAGCCTTGGAGATCGACAGAGACTGAACACTCGACAGGGCACCAGGCAGTGCCTGTGGGCAAGGAGACTTCTCGAGGGCCAGAAAGAACTGCTCAAAAGCATTAGAGGTTACAGTATCTGGTGCTCACATAGGGCTGAGAACAGTGCCTCTTCCTACCCACCAGGCGGAAGAACCTCCTAATACACAGGGCAGTAGGTAGGGTGCTCAGAAAGGTCTTGCCTCAGTACTGGGAAACAACTGGCCCTAGAATGAGCAATGCTCTGGACTCAAGAAATCATAAAAGCAAGACCCAAGAGAATCAAACTGATTCCAAGCAACTCAACTAAAAGCTCAAGAATATTTATAGGAATACAAAAATATAGGAATACAAAATATACAGGAATGTTTTGTATAGGAATACAAAAATATAGGAATTTATAGGAATACAAAAAATCTGCCCAACCCACAAATGGCCATACAAGGGAATGCAGAGAAAACATAAGCTATTACTCTCAATGCATGGAGCCCCTTCCTGACTCTGCACAGGAAGGCACAGGGCTTCAGTGGGACTATCATCTGGGTTCAGAAAGCACATCAGTGCACAGTCCTATCAGTGGCATTTGTCACTGCCAGCCCCCTTCATTTAAGGGCTGCTGTTTGAGAAATAGTGCAGTGAATCTTTCCCTATAGCTTTCTAAGCTTAGACAAGTCTTAATTACTCGGCTGTTTCTCACGCTGGAACAATGTAATATAATGAAGGTGCAAATTTTTCCTTTCATATTTTATCAAGCTTATCTTACAGAACAAAATTCTATATCATGAGATAAAATTTTATTAGAAATACCCATCCTGTAAAAATAAACTGATTATTAAAGATTTGAGTGATATCTATGCATCTCTGAGGTAATTTCAAACAAGTAGCTTGCTTTACACATGAATTCTCGACAAGATGAACCACTGTCACTATTTACCTCTAAATACTGTCCATAAAAAAATTTCTCAAAATAATTTAATAAGATTCTGAGAGTATAATGCACTGCTTGTCAAAAACTCCATTTTTTGTGAAATGACCTTGGTATAGATTTGTTTCATAAGACAATTTACATAGTTTTTTTTTCATTTCTCTACTGTATTATAATAAGTATTTCTATAATTGTTATTATTTCTATTATATTATGAGTTCCTATTACAGAAAGATTATGAGTACCTAACCTGAGTTCTATCAAAATTGTTCTCAATAAAAAAAACTAAACAAACAAAAACAAAAAAAACCCACACACATTTGCTGAATTTAGATGACTAACTCAAACTGATCTTCATAAGCATGGTGAACACACATTATGGTTTGCCCAGAACAATCAAATTTCATACCTACTGTCCTCTTCCTTCTCAAAAGTGCCCCAAGTTTGGACAGTATATTAGGGTAGCCCTATTCATAATGGAAGCGAGCATACTGTACTTCTTAAAGTGACCTAATCCTCAAATATAACCACAAGAAGTGATTTAGCCTAATGTATCCCAGAATCAAAAATAAGATCAGAATGAAGGCCCAAACGTTCCAGATTGCCCATTTTCTACACAGTTTTCCAGGCATTTAAATAAATAAATGAATAAATGAATAAATAAATAAAGGAAAAAAAGAACAGTCACAAGTGAAAATGCCCCATCCCTTCCTAGTCCCTAACTTCTGAGTGTAAGGTGGCTTAGTAAGTCCTTACCAGCTGCTTCCATTCCCTTTGTTTGACAGTAAGGTTCCCCAGGGAAACTTTTAAGATTTTTTTTTATGCCAAGTCTACACCAGTATCATCAATTATATCATAGATACATTTAATTTACAAGAATTCAACTACCTGGCACTCAGAAAAAAAAGAAAGAAATTCAGATTCCCATAGGCCAAGACTTCCTGCCAACCATCCATCACCTTTGGTGAGAATCTGCCCATAGCAATGGCAACAAGGGACCACCCATCCATCTGAGGAGACCTGTGGCTAGAACTCGCAGGTCTTGGGCAGAGATTTGACCTTTAGGGGCCAGGCAGATGGGCAGTAAGTCTCCTTCAACACCTTCCAGGAAGACAAGAAGGAATAGAGGGTCATAGACAAACAATGACCACGGGAGAGTAAGGAAAATGATTAACCATGTTTATCCAAACACAATGATGACAATGAAGAGGAATGGCAGCCCACTGATGTCACCATTAGTCACACTCTTATGGACTTCACCATGTTCACCAGTGCATACCAAACAGATTTATAGAAATATGCTCTCTACTGTGGAGGGCCATCTATACAAAACCATGGGTCACTGAGACCATACCCAATTTCCACCTTACATGATGACTTTGGAAACTGATCCATGCTCAGACAAGAGTTCACTACCAATTAACATCCCCAAAATTATCAGCAAAGGCATATGAAATCAGGGGAACCAAAATTAATGCCTCAGGGAGATGAGGAAAGTAAAGCCACACACATAGAGGGCAAATGTGACAAGACCAAGGGTGTCCTGCAAAAAGAGGCAGCTGTGACTCAAGGGCCAACAACCCACTGCCATCAGGATATCCATGGAAGCCAGATTCTTGGACGGGGGGGGGGGGGGGGGGGGGGTGGTGCTGAAAACTTGGAACTTTTTATAACAATAGCAACAAGTTTTCTTTAAAGGTATACATACTGACTGGTCAAACACACCTGTGTGGGCTCCCAGTCTGTAAGCCTAAGTCTCCAATACTCAGGTCACCACACTTATTCTATTAATTATGTCTGTACTGCCCATGGCCCATAAGTACACAGCCTGAGCATTCACCTTACCTAATCAAATCCCCTAAATAAAATTAGAACCAGTCTTCAAAATACTGCCTTAAAATAGGGTCTCGTCTGGGCACAACAAACCTTTGGTAAGCGACAGTTAGGTGGGTACTGCACAAACTGTAGAAAGCTGTGGAAGTAAAAATATAAGCTATGCCCAGACCTCCACAGACCCAATGGGAGTCATAATGTACATCAGTCCATCTCCAAGGAGACGTGTGCTCTTCCCTTACCAGAGAAATTCAACAGCCAAAGGGCAACAGGAAGACCACATTCAACCCTCAAGTAAGAATAACCAGTGCTATCAAAGAATGTAGGTACAGAAACCCATTTGGTGGACAATTGTTCTAAATTGAGCAGAGAAGCCATGGAGGTGTTGTGACCTCTGTGACAATGCTCCCTGGTTCTATCAAGTCTGGACAGGAACAGGCCCACTGGATCCAGGAGAACAACCGCTCACCCTACAGACCTGAGCAGGCATCAAACACCAAGAGAAAAGCCAGTCACATCACTTACAGAAGCTCCCTGGAACATGATGAGGCTAAAGAAACAGACTGTCAAGGAAGGAAAATGTCTTTCCAAACTTACAAGATAGCAGGGGGTTTCTCTGATCTGCTTTTTAAGTAACTTTTAAATAGAAGTTCATTTGTATATAATGAATAAGGGAAGTTTGACGATGCCTTTGAAAGTAAAACTAGCTAGCCTCTTCCCAAAAGACCAAAAATTTCTCTGAGCAAATGGGGATTTTCTTTATTGTGTATATTTATTTCTGTAAGTGTCTTATTCTGTGAGAAAGAGGCTAGGAAATAACATACTCTGTACATTCCTAAGTCTTTCTTTCAAAGCATGTGAAGACTGAAAGTCTCAACCAGTAGTCTAAAAGAAAGCACATTTTTCCTAGAGGTAGCAAGCAGGAATGGCTCCAGAATTTCTATTTACAAGGGGTTTGTTTGGCTGTGCCAATTCAGTGGAGGGAAGGAGGAGGGGGGCTTGTCTTGAAGCCATATGTGCACTGCAAACCCTTCACTTTGACTTACATGACGCATGTACTTTGAACAGCTGGCAGGACTGATGGAGACCCAAGAGGTGGGGGGAGGGGGGGGCCTACATATCTCACAGCCACTCGTAGGGCCACTGCTGTTGCAGATAAGAGGGGACCCCATCTCTATCCTGACAATGCTGCTGGAAGAGACTGCCCTCTAAGACTATTTCCTTTGACACTATTCAAAGGAAAGGCAACAGACCACTGCCTGCCCTAAACTGTGCAGTTCTGTGAAGATGTAAGTATAAACAGTGAGAGTGCTCAGAAGTTTTTGCAGCAATTTGATGTTGCTGTGCATTTTTATATTGGTCCCCAAGAGACTGGACATTAAAAACAAACAAAAACACTAACAAAAACAACTGCAAAACACTTGCACTTCTCTAACTAAACAATCCATCCCTCCACTTAAATCTCCTTGGGCATTCGGGCCCAGTCAGTGAGACTTAGACTGTAAGCTGGTCTGGCATGAGTGGGGACACGGGGCAGGGGAAGAGGACCGGGAGGGTGGGAAAGCATAACTGTAGGCCCACGTGATCCTGAAACATCGTTAAGTACCCTTTAGAGTTTACAAGAGTAGAAAAGGCCTCAGGGGAATAGTGAACACTAAAGATCAAATAAGCCTGTTCTACTGGGAAAGAGGAAAAAACTAGCCAGAATTTGGAAATGGAATCAAAAGATACTGGGCTGTCCTTCAATGTTGTTGTGCAGCATGGTTTAGCAAGACCAACCTCACTCTCAGGGCATATAGCTTTGTGTGACTTACTGGTCACTACTGACCCTGTGAAGTTAGATATTAAAAGTCTGAGGACCTGCAAATGACTTCTGTAGAAACAGAGAGACATTCCCAAGATTATGGTTCGATGGCCATTCACCAATTTGTATTTACCTTAGTGCCCTTACGCTAACGTTCTGTAGCTAACTGCTCATTCCCACCTCTCTCTTGTTGCCTCTGCCAACTCCACTGCCATCCAACCGGCTACCTCACTCAGGAGTTAAGTAATCCTTCACACCTACTTACTGTACATTTGTAGGAGAATTAGGTCTCAACTTTTTAAAAATTATAACTTGACGATTAATATGAAAAACTGTTTTTCCCTCTGAACTCGCATTCTCTAGGTAGCTGACGGATACATCCTATTTACCTGAACGGCAGCAGAACAGTATCAAGTGGAACAAAGAGAGGACACGAAGAATCATTTCAAATGAACAATTAATTTCATTTGATAAAAAATTCTGAAACTACATTCCTCTTTTTAAAATGAATAACCAGAGCACCTGGGTGTCTCAGTCAGTTAAGTGTCTGACTTTAGCTCAGGTCTTGATCTCATGGCTTGTGGGTTTGAGCCCCGTGCTGGATTCTGTGCTGACAGCTCAGAGCCTGGAGCCTGCTTTGGATTCTGTGTCTCCCTCTCTCTCTGCCCCCTCTCCCTTGTGCTGTCTCTCAAAAATAAATAAATGTTAAAAAAAATTTTTAAGTGAATAACCAATAAGCCAGTGATCAGTAAAATCACCTCCTTGTATATAAAAACATTTTTATTCAAAGAAACTTAACTTCAACAGTAAATGCACTTTCTTGCTCTCTTGATATTAAACATTTTACTACATAATTAATTTTCATATGATTTTCCCACAACATACCCTAATGAGATGTAGAGAAAGAGTTGTGGAGATAAGAAAGGTCAGTTTACAATTAAGATTTTAGTCATTTTATTCTCAAAGTCCTAGGCAATTTACATGCATCCATATATGACTATATCTACATGCAGGCACACATACAGAGAAACACACATTCCTTGCTTTTATTGTAATCTTCTCATTAAGAGTCGCTACAGATGACACCCTTTTGTTAAAGACCAAAAGCCAGCACATACCATTGTGTCAAGATGTACTTTGTTCACCAGACTGTCCTTGATAGCAATTAGACACTACAGGCCTTAAAATCAGTGCTATACAACAGAAACATAACACAAGCCACAAATAAGAGGCACCAATATAATTTTAAATTTTCCAGTAGGCACATTAAGAAAGTAAAAGAATGGGGAGCCTAGGTGGCTCAGTCAGTTGAGTGTCCAACTCCTGATTTCAGCTCAGGTCACAGTCCCAAGGTTGTGGGATGGAGTCCCGAGTTGGGCTCCGTACTAAGCATGGAGCCTGCTTGAGATTCTCTCTCTCTCTCTCTCTCTCTCTCTCTCCCTCTCTCTCTCTCCCTCTGCCCCTCTCCCCCTCTCACACTCTCTCTAAAATAAAAAAAAATAATAAATAAAAAAGAAAGTAAAAGAAAAAGTGAAATTAATTACAATACATATTATGTAATCAACATACAAATTATTAATGAGATATTATACCTTTGCTTTTTATTAACTTCTTGAAATCCAGTGTATACTTTATACCTACAACACATTTCAGTTAGGACTAGCCACACTTCAAGAGACAGACAGAAAGCCCCATCCTCCCCAAGCTCTTGACCACCCTCTATGTGCATGGCCCACAATCCTCCAAGCCCTGCCCATTCAAAAGAAGGTTAGCTGCATAGCTAGGTCTGTAAAGGTGTTCCTTGCACCACAATTCTCACATAGACACACTCACAAGACCTCTGTCCTAGAAGGCCTGTGGGCCAGTAGCCAGGTATTGGGGGCTGGAGCCTGGGCCTTACAGGAAAGTTCTGTCCTGCCTCTGGCCAGGCTGGACACCAAGTTCCTGAGGATCAGCAGGTCATGGGGAGGGCCAGGGGAAGGAGCTCTAAGAAGCTGTAGACCTTTGCTCACTCTACCCTTCTCCTGGCTAGAGAGAGGACAGCATTAAGATATGTGTACATGCATGTATACACGCATGTATGTTATCATGTATTTTAAGATTTCCAGTGGCAAAATCTACCTGTCCAGGGAGAAAAGAACCAGATCTAAGATCCACCCTCAACAGTAGATCAGTCTCCAATGGGACTAACACATGATGTTTCGAGGAGGCCTTCTTGTGAAGAGACAGCCACCAGTTCACGTTGAAGAGAGTCATTAACCCTTTCAGGCAACCAGGGCTCCGTTATATTACACAGTACTCTTTGGCCTAAGGAGTTGGCATGTCCCCAAGACACTGACCACCACAGCTTCTATTTTGTAAGACCAGATACATGTATGAAAGAACAAGATTAGTCCCAGACATAGAATGCTCAAGAAATAATCTATCCTAATGCATTCAGAAGCATTTTACTTAGACAACAACTATGTGTGGTTTTAAACACTAAAGAGTTTAAACTGAAGAACTTGAGCTGCGACCAAGTAGGTCTCTGGTTTCCCATAATCAATTACCATGTGCTTTATCCAAGAAAGCTCTCTTTCTGAACAAACTGAAATCCTGATAATATCTGAGGAAGCTAAGAAGATTGGAGTTATCAGGATTCTGCACCTCTCTCATGAAGACATTAACTGCTTAAAGGAGATGAACACCAGGTGAAAAATGGCAAGCCACGCAAGAAAAACACAATGTGCAGGAAGCCATCTAAAATCAGGCACTTTCTTGGCCCTGGGCTCACGCTGCTGTTCAGCCGCCTTGGGCACAGCACTCTCGATGGGGCACACCTGATGGGTATGATGGCAACACTCAAAAATGCTTCACTTGAGGAATGCTGAAACATTCAATTAAAATATGTAAATGTACCACTACAGAGATTAAAAAGAACTCAATTACAAAGGCAGTGCTACCTTTCAGAAGCTTAAACACCAGGACAGGGCTAATTACAGAGCACTGAGTCACACTGCTTCCTTGGGTATAATTCACACAAAATGTTTTTCTGCCTACAAATGCACTCCACTTGATCTGCCTCAGAGAACAGAACGAAAAGGTCATTCTCTGTGTTATTTTTTCAACAGATTAGCTATTAATCTAGCTCCTTGGAGGCAACTTCCCACATCACTGTCAAAGCATCAAGTCTCATTTTGAAAGGTAGTGGATCCTCCACTGGTAAAGAAGTCCCAATATTCCTTTTCCTTTTCCAAAGTCAACCATGACCCCCCATGAACTGCCCAAACCAAGAGCAATCCCACCCACTTGACAAGATACCTGTTTGGAAATCAAAGGAAAAAGATTCTATTCCACAACACCACAAGGAGAAAATCGAAAGCAGTAGCAAAGAGATTTTATCTTTTAATTTTTCTTTTTTTACTTGCGATTGCAATGGTGTCCTTCATGAAGAGACCTTTCCAGGTACTAAAGAAGAGCAATGCCCCCTAATAAACTCCCATGCAGGAAGGCAAATCTACCCCCATGAACACAGGGCATGGCCAGCATAAACAGCACAACCTATAAGCACAACCACCCCGGCCTTCAAGGCCCCTGATGCAGGGAAAGAGTTCCGAAAGCTCTGGTTGGTCAACAGCTGTTAAATCTCTACCATCAAACCCCAACTGCTGATAACAGCTCATTTAATCTTTAGCCTCTTTATCCAAATCTAAGGGGAAAAAAAAAAGAGAGAGAACTGAAGAAAACTACGAACATTAAGCCAGTCCCCTTTTCTAGTACAGTCTTAGCTCAAAGTTTGATCAGTCGTGGCTCTACCAGCAGACAGTCAAGGCAAAAACAGTGCAAAAGAAGAATTCAAAAGGTTGTGCCTTTTAAAGGACACTGGCTCAAACACCAGCAAACACACTGAGAATGAACTGCGCTACAAGATCAAATTTCCATTTCAGAACGTATTTAAGATTCCAATACTGCTTCTCTACTTTGGCATTTTGTCTCTAACATCTCCACACTCAATTCTTTTAAGTTCTTTCAAAGTCTGTAAAGGAGCAGAGTATCACTGCCTTCTCCAGGAAGAAAAAGTACACCTGTAGCAGATATATGTCTCTACACAGGTGAAAGGAAGTGGGGGCTCATGGAGTCCCCTCGTCTTTGATTTGGTCATTCTCACATGAAGTAGATCTCCTAACTCATGTCGACCACCATGAATGAGCTAAATCACTTCCGTCCATCTCCTCCTTTCCACTGAGACATCTGTGTTTGAGCTGATCATGTTATTAAAGTGTTCAGATTCTTGAGCATCTTTTCAGGAAAATATGGAACTCTCACCTTTCACAATAAGCTATCTTATCGATAAGCTACACTCCTTCTCACATGTATCCCCCAGCAAAGTAGCACTTGCAAAAATAAATGTATTCTTTCCAGTGAATGTTCATTTCCTCCACTATCACTGATTAGTTACTGTAAGTTTGAGAAGGTCTTGCATTCACTTCCTTTGTCTGGGGTGCTCACCCTGACTCCAAATCCGATATTCTACTGGCACCTGAATGCAACTTGTGATCTGCTATAGACCTTTGCTCTACTCTTCTCCTGGCTAGAGAGGAGACAGCATTAAGACATGTGTGCCTGCATGCATACACGCATGTATGTTATCATGTATTTTTAAGATTTCCAGTGGCAAAATCTACCTATCCAGGAAGAAAAAAACAGCTCTAAGATCCACCCTCAACAGTGGATCAGTCTCCAATGGGACTAACACACGATGCCTCAAGGAGGCCTTTTTGTGAAGAGACAGACACCAGTTCACCTTGAAGAGAGTCATTAACCCTTTCAGGGTCAGCACAATCTCACAGATAACCACTTGGTAAAAGATACCTGAATATGACATTAGACCCCCTAGAAGAACATCCAATCCAACAAGACATCATGGGCTCAAATGTGGCTGGGATTATAATCTCTACAGCACCCTTGGACTTGGCACCGAACATCTTTGTCCTGAACCTTCCTGGAGAACTTCACGAATCTAAAGCTGCCCTCACCTTCCATCTACTTGAGTTCCATCCCTCCTCATATAGGAGCTATGAACCAACAGTGCAGAAATGGTACGGGCTGTAGGCAGGGGTTGCTATGGGTGTGTGAGTAGGCTTCTGGGGTGGTGTGGGGAGTGTAGTACAGATATCTGTCTACGTGTGAGGACACTGATAAACTCTGATTAATCAATCTGTTAAAACGAGAATTTGTGCCAATTGTAACCTCTTTCTAACTCCCCTTATCCCCTGGTACCTTGAAATACAAAACTAAATTTTGTAACAAACAGCGCCCCTTCTAGTCTTCAAATTCCTTGAAACATTCCCAATACCGTCTAGACCAACTCTGTAAAAGAGAATTATCTATGATGATGGAAATGTTCTATCACTGTACTCTCTAATGCAATAGCCACAAGTGGCTGTTGAGCACAAGAAATGTGGCTAATGCAACTCTATTAAAGTTTTTATTTTAGTTCATTTAAATAACCACTTGTAGCTAGTAACACTGCACTGGACAATGTCTAGACATCTTTTTTTACAAATTCTCTGGGATGGAAACATTAACTTACCCAAGTGTCTCCCCTTGGCAGCGTGGACAAGCAAAACAGAAACTGACACCCTACAAGACATGCTTCCTGACATCCTTCACCCTGCCCTGACATCCTCCTCTGCAGTAGCATTTCTTGACCTCAGCACTACTGACATTTGGAGCCAGAGAATTCTTTGATGTGAGGGCTATCCTGTGAATTCTGGGCTGGTTAGTAGCATCCCTGGCCTCCACTCACTAGAAGTCAAGTAGCACATCTCCTTTCCCCAGCTGTGATAACCAAAAATGTCTCCAGATAACTACCCGATGTCCTTGGGGTGCAAAATGATTAAGAACCATTATAGTAGAAATAACTTTAAAAAACAAACACAAACAAACAACACCAACACTATTCTTAAAATACCTGTAACCTTAGACTTACAGGTATCCCAGACTAGGCTACTGTCTCACACTTGCCCTTGGTTAGGTACCCTTTTTCACTCTTTGCACATCCCCCTTCAAAATCAGAGTCAATCAAAGCCCCTAACACTGTTTTTCTGAGGTTCTTTCCCACGTGTGCACACAAGGTGAGCATCCAGCTGCCCTCCTGTTCAGGGGAGAGGCCCACTGAAGACCAAAATGACCTACCTTTGAAACTATTCACCAACCACCTGTATTAATCTACTTCACTCAGCACTCTTAAGTATGGACACACAACCAAAACATCCAGATATCTGAGGGAGCATCCATTCCTCAAAAGAGAAGGATCAAGTAAAATAAACAGAACTCACTCCAAGATCTAATTCAGCAAATACAAATAAATGTTTTAAAATTCCAATTAGCCTCTTCAGAGAGTATCAGAGAGATAGAATATCCCTAGAAACAAAATAAGCAAACAAAACAAAAACAAAAACTAGCAAGCATTAGAACAACAAAAAAAAGAGTTCCTGGCTATCTGAAATATGACTGAACATTAAAAATTCAGGGTCACCTGGCTGGCTTAGTTGGAAAAGCATACAACTCTTGATCTGGGGGTCATGAATTCAAGCTCCATGCTGGGTACAGAGATTACTGAAAAATAAATAAATAAATAAACTTCTGGGACACCTGGGTGGCTCAGTCAGTTAAGCGTCTGACTCTTGATTTCAGCTCAGGTCATGATCTCACAGTTCATGAGTTCAAGCCCCACATTAGCTGCTTGGGATATTCTCTCTCTCAAAAATAAACAAACATTTAAAAAAATTTAAATACAATAAATAGGGGTGCCTGGGTGGCTCAGTCAGTTGAGCTTCCAACTCTTGATTTTAGTTCAGGTCAGGATCTCAGGGTTTGTGAGATAGGCCCTGCATCAGGCTCTGTGCTGTCAGCACAGAGCCTGCTTGGGATTCTCCCTCTCTCTCTCCCTCTCTCTCTGCCCCTCCCCCAATCACATTCTCTCAAAATAAATAAATAAATAAATAAATAAATAAATACACACATAAGTACATAAATACTTTTAATAAAATAAACTTTAAAAAGATAAAAACAAAGTTCAATAATTGTCTAACAGAGAAAAAAAAAACAGAAAAAGAAAAAGAAAATATTGAGAAAATTTAAGTCAATGGACCAATCTAGGAAGACTATCAATTGATCTCCAAGCTTTCCAGGGAAGAGAACAGGAAAATAAATGGAGGGGATAAAACAGTAATAGTGATAATAAGAAGAAGAAGAACAAGGAGGAGGCGGCAGGGGGGAGGAGGACAAAACAACTTCCCAGAGCTAAAGAAAGGCAAGAATATCCAGATTTAGAAAATCCTAGATTATCATTAAACAAGATGAAAACTGAACAATCTTTGTGAAATTTCAGGACACCAGAGAACAAAAACAGGATCCCAGAAATAAAAAAGAAAGGCTACCAACCAAGCAAGCAATGAGAACGTGGTCTGCAAACATCATTGCATAAACACCTAACGACTGGGAATTCTAGAGAAAACAATTTTGAGCTTAGAATCTTACATCCATCCAAGCTAACAATCAAGTGTAAGGAATGATATAGATATTTCAGATTTTTTTAAATGTTTATTTATTTTTGAGAGACAGAGCATGAGTGGGAACGGGAGACAGAGAGAGAGAGAGAGAGAGACAAAATCCAAAGCAGGCTCCAGGCTCTGAGCTATCAGCACAGAGTCAGAAGTGGGGCTTGAACTCAGGAACCGTGAGATCATGACCTGGGCCGAAGTCAGACGCTTAACCAAATGAACCACCCAGGTGCCCCAACATTTCAGATTTCTAAAGAAGTCATTTCTTCCTAGGGAACAACTACTTGAAGATGGACTTCAGCACAAACAAAAAAGCAACCCAAGAATGATGAAGAAAGGAGGGGACCCAGGGTGCAGGTACAGGGGCCTGGGACTGTCTGTGGGCAGCAGCAGGCCCAGAGGCCACTCGGCCGGGGCCAGGTCAGGGTGCTCAGGGAGGAAAATTGGTCCCACAGGAAAGGAACCAAGGCTGACAGGGAGGAATATGGCAAAGATATGTGCTAAGAAGGACATTAGTTTGCCAATTCTTTTAAAAATGTGTATAGGGTGCCTGGGGGGCTCAGTCAGTTAAGCATCCCACTTAGGCTCAGGTCATGACCTCATGGTTCATGGGTTCAAGTCCCATGTCAGGCTCTGTGTTGACCATGTGGAGCCTGCTCATTCTCTTTTTCTCTGCCCCTCCTTGACTTGTGCTTTCTCTCTCTCCCAAAATAAATAAACTTGAAAAAAATAAAAAATATGTGTAAACAATTCCCCTTTTTGCCTACTCCAGACATGATTCGTCCTGCAACAGAAGTAGGGGTAGCTTTGCAATCTGATCTCCATCTGATCTCCATCTTTTGTGATGGCCCTGCTACCTGTGGCACCCTGTCTCAAGAATTGACACTGCAGGGCAGGCGGGCCACTGCAGCTGATTGCCATCTGGGACCTCTGGTGCTTATTACCCCAGCGTGGCTCCTCCAGTCTGCCTTGGACTTGGATCTTTATTCCACACCACTTGCTAAACCCACCAACCTTCCCAAGTCATGCTGGACTCAATACTTGCCCAGGCTGTGGAGTGGGAAAAGGGAAATTTAAAACAGGGAGGTAGCTAATGGTACCCAACTGAAGGGCTGCATTGCCAAGGAAAGAAAAATTAAGGAAGGAGAACCTGTTACAGAGAGGAAGGGAATGAGGAAAAGGGGGGCATCATACACAGGTGGGGAGACTTACAGGCTTTGGAATGGAAACCAAAACCTTTCTTTGAAAAGATTATCCTCTCTTCCCTCTCTTGGCTCCAGGGACCAATGAAGGATCTCTACTTTTACCACTTCTGCTTCACCTTTGGTCTCTTTTGAAGGACAAATAGATGCGTATTCTAAAAACCCCTGATGTGGAAGTGAATAAGAGGACCCCTAAATGCTTATTATGCAACAGATTAAAGTGATTATAGGTAAATTTCTCCTATCAACAATGATAAGGTTACCTTAACAGGACCTTAAAATGGACATCGGGCACATTGCACTACATTAGCTCTGTGCAAAACAAGCAACTCTAAATGATACTTTAAATCAACCAGAAATGAGTTCTGTTCCTATTCAGAATCATCAATTTACTTTCTACGTTTTATCTGATAGATGTACAAATCAGCAGTCAGAAAGACTTATAAATTATTCTTTAAAAGCCGAAGCCAAAGTATACACACAGAACATCACTCACTCAGTAAATATTTACTGAAAGTCAGCCTACTACGCCTCCAGCACTGGGACAAGGCAAATGATAATTCCTAAGTGAGCCATTTGGTTCCATCCTAACTGTGCTGGACACTCCAAGGCCAGAGGGATTCCTTGAGTGAATTCAGTTCACACAGGGCAGCAGAACCAAGTGCCCTGGAGATATGTCCCCTGATCTATTACTCCAACCTGCCTGCAGATTATACATAATAAAGGAAAAGTATAAAGTCTTAAGGGCAAAAACTCTATTATTGAAAAGGCCTAAAAAGTTCAAAGAATATTGCCAGGGTCTAGCAAATGGCACAATGAATTATTAGGAACTAACCTATTTAAAGAAGGCCATTTGTAATGTTTTTAAAGACATTTGCTATATGTTCCCTTTACTAGGGTACCTGTTGGTACATCTCATTTATCAGGAATTGATTCAGCCAAGTCTGTTAGGCGACACATTCTCTCTGTGGCCCAGGGACCTCACATACAGAAAAAGTTGTGTTCTTGTGGGAGGCACCAGGTAGGGGACAGAAAACCTGCCAGCATTCCCCATGACAGCAACTCTCTGGGGCTCATAATCCCTGATGGGAAAACCCAGCATCCCCTGAGTTACTTCATAATGAATAAAAAAAAAACAATCAACTTGTGCTTTACTGATGTACTGACCTTTGTTAGGAATGCTCCAGAAAACACTGTGGGAAAACACAGGTAGCTTTTCCACTTCATAACATTACGCACTACTTTAGTGCTACCTTTAATCTGTACAGTGCTTTGTACTGGAAGTAATTTTATAGCCATTCTCCACACAATCTGTCCTGTGAAAGCCTTCCTTCCTCCCTGTGCTTTGCTCTAAGCCTTCTCTTCCCCATCAGGCTTCCTGGAACCTCCATTCACATACCAGGCTCCTACAGCCGATTCTCAGCTCCACCACTCTGTTGAAACTGGGTCAAAAAAGGTCACCACTGTGTATACAGGAAAATTTTTCTAGAGAAATACGTAAGTAAGATAATTTTCTTTTTTTATGGTTTTATATTGTTTGACTTTTTTAACCAAGGGCATGCTAACTTTTTTTTTTAATATGCCAGCAGAGATTACTGGGGATGGTCAAAAGATGAGCCATTTTTTAAAAGCAACTGTGTTTTTTTTTAAAAAGCCTGAGAAATATGCTTCTCAAAAATAAATAAAGGAACAGTTACTCTACAGTGGAGAAACCTAGAAGATACCACCTTGATCAAATGACTGATCGGAGTCAACATCACCAGTAATAAGACATATTGATACCCAGTACCCCTAATGTGATGCACAAAAAGGACCTATCAATTCTGTGGTGTTCCTGCCAAACACAAAAGCTGAATCATGACAAAATATCAAATAAGCCCTAAACTGTGGGACATTCTACATAATACCTGGCCGATGCTCTTCAGAAGTGTTAAGATCATGAAAGACAAGGACTGAGGAACTGTCCCAGATCAGACGAGACTAAGGAGACACAATCCCTGAATGCAACGTGGGATTCTAAGGTGGATCTGGGACCAAAACAAGGACATAAGAGGGACAACGGACAACTGAGGAAGGTTGATAGATTAGTTAATGATATTAGGTAAGTTGCTGGTTTTGATCACCACTATAGAGAAGTGAGGTGTTAACAGCTGGGGAAACTGGGCAAAGGGTATATGGGAACTGGTTCCATTTTTGCAACATTAGGTCTGAAATTATTTCAAACATAAGTCCTCTCACAAATATGCTATGCATATATGAAATTATTATGTTGTACACCTTAAACTGCTACAATGTTATATGTCAATTACATCTCAGTACAGCTAACTGGGAGAGAAGGGCTGGAAAGATAATATGAGCCTTCAGTAACAAATCAAGCCTCCAGTCTTGGTCATCGTGTATTAACAGGTTGTTTAGCCAGATCATCTTCCCATCCAACTTGGAGACAATGTCTTTTCCTCTGTTACCCAAAATTGTTTCAACTTCTTAGAAATTTACTCAAAAGAGTCTGCATTAAAATGGGAGGGTCCAGGGGCGCCTGGGTGGCGCAGTCGGTTAAGCGTCCGACTTCAGCCAGGTCACGATCTCGCGGTCCGTGAGTTCGAGCCCCGCGTCAGGCTCTGGGCTGATGGCTCAGAGCCTGGAGCCTGTTTCCGATTCTGTGTCTCCCTCTCTCTCTGCCCCTCCCCCGTTCATGCTCTGTCTCTCTCTGTCCCAAAAATAAATAAACGTTGAAAAAAAATTTTTTTTTTAAATAAAATAAAATAAAATGGGAGGGTCCAACATGACATATGTCTCTCAGTCAGTCTCTTCCTGAGGCTTCTAAGGCCAGATAAGAGAGTGTCATGCACGTTTTGTAGTAAACTGGAATTTCTCAATTGGAGCTTGGGAAAATAGCAGAGTAAGAGGACCTTGAGCTCACCGGCCCCACGTTTACAACTATCATCCACATCAAAATCCATAAACCAGAGAGGGATCCAAACACTGACAGAACAAACTCCACAACTAAATACAGAAAAGAAGCTGCATCTGGAAGGTTAGGAAGGAAAGAAAGGCAGATGGAGGCTTCCCGCAGAAGGGAGGGACCTGTGCACCCAGACAGGACAGAGAAATGGGCTCTCGCATCAGGAAGTTTACATGGGGAAGACTAGTCTCCATAACATTTGGCTTTAAAAACCAGAGGGGCTGAATTCCATGAGTTTGTAAAAATAGTGGAACTTGGAGCCTGGAGCTTTAAAAGTCAGCTGACTCAGCACTGGGTGAGCTGAGAGTAAGAGTGATAGCTGGGTCGCTGCTCTCAAAGAGACAAGCAGCCTATGCAGACAGGCAACATAAAAACAGCAGTTTACACAATGCTCAGGGGCAAACAGGAGGAAGATCTGTTCACACTGATTTCGGAGTATGGTGGGAGACTTCTCCAAAAATAGGGAGCTCGCAGGTGCCATTTCCCTACCCCTTCCCCCCCCACCTCCCAGCATAAACAAAGAGTCACCTGCAGGAGGTAGGGCTGCAGAGACCCTTATAGCCTTGGCTCAGGGCAAATTCTGTTAAAGTTGCATGTGCATCCCACCCAGCTGCCACATCACACCCACCCACACATCTCCAGCAACCATCATGCACCAGGACCAGCCACGCCCAGCCATCCATTTTCACACGCTACACCCAATCTCATGCCCCAGGCCATCCTGGTGCACAGCCCCAGCCATAGCAGCATTTTGGAGGCTCCAAAATAGGTTTAACAGCCCAGCACAAATTTTGCTAACACCATCACCCCGCTCCTCAGAGCTGGACTTCATGGGTCCCACTAATACCACAGAAAACAAGTACAGCCCACAACAGGCAGAAAGTCAGCACAGATGACTTCACTGAAAGGAAAAGTGACTGAGACACAATAGCAGGGCATAAGCAACACACATAGGACACTCTCCAGAAGTGCCAGGTTCTGGTGAACAGGGGACACTGCACTGCAGGGCACTCCAGGACCTCTTCTTCATAAGGTCACTACTTTTTTTTTTTTTTAATTTTTTTTAACATTTATTTATTTTTGAGACAGAGAGAGACAGAATGTGAACAGGGGAGGGGCAGAGAGAGAGGGAAACACAGAATCTGAAACAGGCTCCAGGCTCTGAGCTGTCAGCACAGAGCCCGACGCAGGGCTCGAACTCACAGACCGTGAGATCATGACCTGAGCCAAAGTCGGACACTTAACTGACTGAGCCACCCAGGCGCCCTAAAGTCACTACTTTCAAGAGCAGAAGACATAGCTGAATTTCTTAACACAGAGAAACAGACACAGAGAGGCAGACAAAATGAGGAGACAGAGAAATTTATACCAAATGAAAGAACAGGACAAGGCCACGGCCAGAGATCTAAACAAAACAGATATAAGTAACATAACTGATAGAGGATTTAAAGCAATGATCATAAGCACTGGACTTGAGAAAAGAGTGGAAGACATGAATGAGACCCTGAACACTGAGATAAGGAATAACATAGCAGAGATAAAGGTCTCAATAGATGAAAGAAGTACGTTTGATGGAATAAATAGTAAGATGTAGGAAAACAGAGCAACAAATCAGTGACCTAGAAGACAGAGTAATAGAAAGTAATCAAGCTGAACAAAAGAGTGGAAAAAGAATTACACAAAATGAAAATAGATTTAGAGAACTCAGTGACTCCATCAAACATAATAATACTCCTATTATATGAGTCCAAGAAAAAGAAGGAAAAAAAAGGGGAACAGAAAATGTATTCAAAGAAATAACAGCTGAAAACTCCCTAATTGGAAGAGGAAAATAGAAATTTATATCTAGGAGGCACAGAGAACTCCCCTGAAAATCAACAAAAGCAGAACCACACCAAGACATATTTGCAAAATATAACACTAAAAAAAAAAAAAAAAACAACAACAACAACAACAAAATCTTAAAAGCAGCAAGACAAAAGAAGACAGTAACATATAAGGGAAACTACATAAGGCTAGAAGATTTTAAACAGAAACTTGGCAGGCCCAGAAAAGTAGCATGATAAATGGCATGACTGGGAAAATCTGCCGCCAAGAATACTCTATCCAGAAAGGCTATCACTCAGAATAGAAGGAGAGATAAAGAGTTTCCCAGACGAAGAAAAACTGAAGGAGTCTGTGACCACTAAACCAGCCCTGCAAGAAATATTAAAGAGGACTCTTTGAGTGGAAAGGAAAGACCAAAAGTGACAGTTTAAAGATAGAAACCACAAAAGCAGTAAAAATGAATATTTTTGAAAAAATTAGTCAAGAAACTCACCACAAAAAAAGGATATGAAATATAATAATATATACCTAAAACATGGGAAGGAGAGGAGAAAAGAATGGATCAAACTTAAGCAACCATCAACTATTAGGTTATATACAAACCTAATAGTAACCATATGTCAAAAACTACTAATAAACGTGCAAAGAATAAAGAAAAATAAATCCAAATATATCACTAAAGTAAATCAGCAAAACATGAAAGGAAAACAAAAAAGGATTAGAGAAAATCTTTAGAAACAACCATAAAACAAATAATAAAATGGCAGTAAATACACATCTATCAATAATTTCTTTGAACGTAAACGGACTAAATCCTTCAATTAAAAGACATAGGGTGACAGAATATAGAAAAATAGTCATTAAATTAATCGCTGGCCTTGAAAAAAGCATAGAGGACAGCAGAGAATCTATTGCTACATAGACCAAGGGACTAAAAAAGTCATGAGGAACTAAAAAATGCTATAAATGAGGTGCAAAATAAAATGCAGACGGCCATAGCATGGATTGAAGAGGCACAGAATAGGTGAATTAGAAGATAAAATTATGGAAGAAGAGGAAGCTGAGAAAAAGAGAGATAAAAAAAATCGAGGAGTATGAGGGGAGAATTAGAGAACTAAGTGATGCAATCAAATGGAACAATATCCATATCAGATTCCAGAAGAAGAAGAGAGAGAAAGGGGCTAAAGGTGTACTTGAACAAATCATAGCTGAGAACTTCCCTGATCTGGGGAAAGAAACAAGCATTGAAATCCAAGAGGCACAGAGAACTCCCTTCAGACGCAACTTGAATCGATCATCTGCACGACATTATCATAGTGAAACTGGCAAAATACAAGGATAAAGGGAGAATTCTGAAAGCAGCTAGGGATAAACAGGCCATAACTTATAAAGGGAGACGCATAAGACTAGTGGCAGACCTATCTACTGAAGACTAGTGGCAGGCCAGAAAGGAATGGCAGGAAATCTTCAATGTGATGAACAGAAAAAATATGCAGCCAAGAATCCTTTATCCAGCAAGTCTGTCATTCAGAATAGAAGGAGAGATAAAGGTTTTCCCAAACAAACAAAAACTGAAGGAATTCATCACCACTATACCAGCCCTACAAGAGATCCTAAACGGACTCTGTGAGGACTCTTTGTTGCAAGCAGCACAAAGTACCAGAGACATCACAACAAGCATGAAACCTACAGACAACACAATGACTCTAAACCCATATCTTTCAATAATAACACTGAATGTAAATGGACTAAATACTCCCATAAAAAGACATAGGGTATCAGAATAGATAAAACAAAAACAAGACCCATCTACTTGCTGTCTACAACAGACTCATTTTAGACCTGAGGACACCTTCAGATTGAAAGTGAGAGAATGGAGAACTATCTATCATGCTACTGGAAGTCAAAAGAAAGCTGGAGTAGCCATACTTATATCAGACAGACTAGACTTCAAATTAAAGGCTGTAACAAGAGATGAAGAAGGGCATTATATAATAATTACAGGGTCTATCCATCAGGAAGAGCTAACAATTATAAATGTCTATGCACCTAATTTGAAAGCACCCAACTACATAAAACAATTACTCACAAACATAAGCAACCTTATTGATAAGAATGTGGTAACTGCAGGGGACTTTAATACTCCACTTACAACAATGGATAGATCACCTAGACAGAGAATCAGTAAAGAAACAAGGGCCCTGAATGATACATTGGACCAGATGGACTTGACACATATATTTAGAACTCTGGATCCCAAAGCAACAGAATATACTTTCTTCTCAAATGCACATGGAACATTCTCCAAGACAGATCACATATTGGGTCACAAAATAGTCCTTAATAAATATAAAAGAATTGAGATCATACCATGCATACTTTCAGACCACAAAGCTATGAAACTTGAAATCAATGAGAGGAAAAAGTCTGGAAAACCTCCAAAAGCATGGAGGTTAAAGAACACCCTACTAAAGAATAAATGGGTCAACCAGGCAATTAGAGAGAAATATAAAAAAATATGGAAACAAGTGAAAATGAAAATGCAACAATCCAAATGCTTTGGGATGGAGCGAAGGCAGTCCTAAGAGGAAAATACATTGCAATCCAGGCCTACCTCAAGAAAGAAGAAATATCCGAAATACAAAATCTAACAGCACACCTAAAGGAACTAGAAGCAGAACAGAAAAGACACCCCAAACCCAGGAGAAGAAGAGAAATAATAAAGATCAGAGCAGAAATAAACAATACAGAATCCAAAAAAACTGTAGAGCAGATCAATGAAACCAAGAGTCCGTTTTTTTGAAAAAATAAACAAAATTGATAAACTTTTAGCCAGGTTTCTCAAAAAGAAAAGAGGACCCAAATAGATAAAATCACAAATGAAAATAGAATTATTACAACCAATCCCTCAGAAGTACAAGCAATTACCAGGAAATACTATGAAAAATTATATGCCAACAAAATGGACAACCTGGAAGAAGTGGACAAATTCCTAAACCCCCACACACTACCAAAATTCAAACAGGAAGAAACAGAAAATTTGAACAGACCCATAACTAGTGAAGAAATTGAATCAGTTATCAAAAATCTCCCAAAAAATAAGAGTCCTGGAGCAGATGGCTTCCCTGGGGAATTCCACCAGACATTTAAAGCAGAGATAAGACCTATCCTTCTCAAGCTGTTCCAAAAAATAGAAAGGAAAGGAAAACTTCCAGACTCATTCTATGAAGCCAGCATTACTTTGATTCTCAAACCAGACAGAGACCCAGCAAAAAAAGAGAACTACAGGCCAATATCCCTGATGAACATGGATGCAAAAATTCTCAAAAGATACCAGCAGTTCAAATTCAACAGTATATAAAAAGAATTATTCACCATGATCAAGAGGGATTCATTCCTGGGCTGCAGGGCTGGTTCAATATTCGCAAATCAATCAATGTGATACATCACATCAATAAAAGAAAAGATAAGAACCATATGATCCTGTCAATCGATGCAGAAAAAGCATTTGACAAAAGTCAGCATCCTTTCTTAATAAAAACCCTCGAGAAAGTCGGGATAGAAGGAACATACTTAAACATCATAAAAGCCACTTATGAAAAGCCCACAGCTAATACCCATCCTTAATGGGGAAAAACAGAGAGCTTTCCCCCTGAGATCAGGAACATGACAGGGATGTCCACTCTCACTGCTATTGTTTAACATAGTGTTGGAAGTCCAGCAGCAGCAATCAGACAACAAAATAAAATCAAAGGCATCAAAATTGGCAAAGATGAAGTCAAACTTTCACTATTTGCAGACAACATGATACTTTACACGGAAAACCCAACAGACTCTACCAAAAGTCTACTAGAACTGATACATGAATTCAGCAAAGTTTCAGGATACAAAATCAATGTACAGAAATCAGTTGCATTTTTATACACTAATAATGAAGCAACAGGAAGACAAATAAAGAATCTAATCCCATTCACAACTGCACCAAGAATCATAAAATACCTAGGAATAAACCTAACCAAAGATGTAAAAGATCTGTATGCTGAAAACTATAGAAAACTTATGAAGGAAATTGAAGAAGATACACAAAAAAATGGAAAAACATTCCATGCTCATGGATTGGAAGAACAAATATTGTTAACATGTCAATACTACCCAAAGCAATCTACACAATGAAAACAATCCCAATCAAAATTGCACCAGCATTCTTCTCGAAGCTAGAACAAACAATCCTAAAATTTGTATGGAACCACAAAAGACCCCAAATAGCCAAAGTAATGTTGAAAAACAAAACCAAAGCAGGAGGCATCACAATCCCAGGCTTTAGCCTCCACTACAAAGCTGTAATCATCAAGACAGTATGGTCTTGGCACAAAAACAGACACAAAGACCAATGGAATAGAGAATCCAGAATTGGACCCACAAATGTACAGCCAACTAATATTTGACAAATCAGCAAACAGTATCTAATGGAAAAAAAAGACAGTCTCTTTAGCAAATGATGCTGGGAGAACTGGACAACAACATGCAGAAGAATGAAACTACACCACTTTCTCACACCATTCACAAAAATAAACTGAAAATGGATGAAGGGCCTGAATGTGAGACAGGAAACCATCAAAACCTTAGAGGAGAAAGCAGGAAAAAACCTCTTTGACCTCAGCCGCAGCAATTTCTTGCTTGACACATCTCCAAAGGCAAGGGAATTAAAAGCAAAAATGAACTATTGGGACCTCATCAAGATAAAGAGTTTCTGCACTGCAAAGGAAACAATCAACAAAATTAAAAGGCAACCAACGGAATGGGAAAAGATATTTGCAAATGGCATATTGGACAACGGGCTAGTATCCAAAATCTATAAAGACCTCACCAAACTCCACACCCAAAAAAACAAATAATCCAGTGAAGAAATGGGCAGAAGACATGAATAGACACTTTTCTAAAGAAGACATCCACATGGCCAAGAGACACATGAAAAGATACTCAACGTCACTCCTCATCAGGGAAATACAAATCAAAACCACACTGAGATACCACCTCATGCCAGTCCGAGTGGCTAAAATGAACAAATCAGGAGACTATAGACGCTGGTGAGGATGCGGAGAAACAGGAACCCTCTTGCACTGTTGGTGGGAATGCAAATTGGTACAGCCGCTCTGGAAAACAGTGTGGAGGTTCCTCAAAAAATTAAAAATAGATCTACCCTATGACCCAGCAATAGCACTGCTAGGAATTTACCCAAGGGATACGGGAGTGCTGATGCACAGGGGCACTTGTACCCCAATGTTTATAGCAGCACTTTCAACAATAGCCAAATTATGGAAAGAGCCTAAATGTCCATCAACCGATAAATGGATAAAGATGTAGTTTATATACACAATGGAATACTACTCGGCAATGAGAAAGAATGAAATATGGCCATTTGTAGCAACATGGATGGAACTGGAGGGTACTATGCTAAGTGAAATAAGTCATACAGAGAAAGACAGATACCATATGTTTTCATTCATTGTGGATCCTGAGAAATTTAGCAGAGAACCATGAGGGAGGGGAAGGGAGGGGGGGAAGGTTACAGAGAGGGAGCGAGGCAACCCATAAGAGACTCTTAAATACTGAGAACAAACTGAGGGTTGATGGGGGGGTGGGGGAGAGGTGAAAGTGGGTGATGGGCATTGAGTAGGGCACCTGTTGTGATGAACACTGGGGGTTGTATGGAAACCAATACATATATATATGTGTATGTGTGTGTGTGTGTATATATGTATATATATACATACATATAACCTATATATGTATATATATATAATATACAACACATATATATATATGTATATATTTACAATCCCACTTACAATTGCACCCAAAATAATAAGATACCTAGGAATAAACCTAACCAAAGAGATGAAAGACCTTTACACTGAAAACTATAAAATACTGATGAAAGAAAATGAAGATGACACAAAGAAATTGAAAGACATTCCATGCCCATGGATTGGAAGAACAAGTATTGTTAAAATGTCTATATTACCCAAAGCAATCTACACATTTAATGCAATTCTTATGAAAAATACCAACATTTTTCACAGAACTAGAACAAACAATTCTAAAATTTGAATGGAACCACAAAAGACTCTGAATATCCACAACAATCTTGAAAAATAAAAGCAAAGCTGGAGGCATCACAATTCCGGACTTCAAGTTAGATTATAAAGCTGTGGTAATAAAAACAATGTGGCAATGACACAAAAACAGACACCTAGGGGCGCCTAGGTGGCTCAGTCAGTTAAGCATCTGACTTCGGCTCAGGTCATGATCTCACGGTTTGTGGGTTCGAGCCCCATGTTGGGCTCTGTGCTGACAGCTCAGAGCCTGGACCTGCTTTGGATTCTGTGTCTCCCTCTCTCTCTGCCCCTCCCCTACTCACTCTCTGTCTTTCTCAAAAAAAAAAAAAAAAAATATTAAAAAAAATTAAAAAAACAAAAACAAAAACAAAAACAAACACCTAGATTAAGAGAACAGAACAGAAACCGCAGAAATAAACCCGCAACTATATGGTCAGTTAATCTTCAACAAAGCAGGGAAAGAATATCCAACAGGAGAAAAACATTCTCTTTAACAAATGATGCTGGTAAAATTGGAAAACAACATTTAAAAGAAAGAAACTGGACTAGTTACACCATACACAAAAACAAATTCAAACTGGATTAAAGACCTAAATGTGAGACCTGAAACCATAAAAATCCTAGAAGAGGGGTGCCTGGGCAGTTCAGTCAGTTGAGCATCCAACTCTTGATTTTGACCTATGATCACAGGGTCGTGGGATAGAGCCCCATGTCAGGCTCTACACTGAGCGTGGAGCCTGCTTAAGATTCTCTTTCTCTTTCTCTTTCTCTTTCTCTTTCTCTTTCTCTCACTCAAATAAAAAAAAATCTTAGAAAATAACACAGCCAGTAACCTCTCTGACACTGGCCATAGCAACTTTTTTTTAGAAGTGTCTCCTAAGGCAAGGGAAACAAAAGCAAAAATAAACTACTGGCACTACATCAAATTAAAAAGCTTCTGCACAGCAAATGAAACAATCAACAAAACAAAAATCAAGGCAACCTATGTAATGGGAGAGGATATTTGCAAATGACATATCCAATACAGGGTTAGTATCCAAAATATATAAAGAACCGATACAACTCAACACTAAAAAAACAAATAATCCAATTAAAAAATGGGCAGAAGACATGAACAGACATTTCTCCAAAGATGAGATCCATATGGCCAACAAACACATAAAAGGATGCTCATGGGGGCGCCTGGGTGGCGCAGTCGGTTAAGCGTCCGACTTCAGCCAGGTCACGATCTCGCGGTCCGTGAGTTCGAGCCCCGCGTCAGGCTCTGGGCTGATGGCTCAGAGCCTGGAGCCTGTTTCCGATTCTGTGTCTCCCTCTCTCTCTGCCCCTCCCCCGTTCATGCTCTGTCTCTCTCTGTCCCAAAAATGAATAAACGTTGAAAAAAAAAAATTAAAAAAAAAAAAAAAAGGATGCTCATGATCACTTACTATCAGGAAAATGCAAATCAAAACTAAAATGAGATAGCACCTCACACCTCTCAGAATGGCTAAAATCAAAAACACAAGAAACAACAAGTGTTGGTGAGGATGTGGAGAAAAAGGAACATTCGTGCACTGTTGGTGGGAATGCAAACTGGTGTAATCGCTGTAAAAAACAGTATGGAGATTCCTCAAAAAATTAAAATAAAACTACCCTATGATCCAGCATTTGCACTACTGGGTATTTACCCAAAGAATACAAAAACCTTAATTCAAAGAGATACATACCCTCTGATGTTTATAGCAGCATTTTTTACAGTAGCTAAGATATAGAAGTAGTCCAAGTGTCCATCAATTGATAAACAGATAAAGAAGATGTGGTATACACACATGTACGCATGTGTGCACACAATGGAATATTATTCAGACATAACAAAGAATGAAATCTTGCCATTTGCAATGACATGGATGGAGCTAGAGAGTATAATGTTTAGCGAAATAAATGAGAGAAAGACTTCACTCATATGTGGAATTTAAGAAATTTAAAACTTTTTTTTTAACGTTTATTCATATTTTGAGAGACAGAACATGAGTGGGGGAGGGGCAGAGAGAGAGGGAGACACAGAATCCAAAGAAGGCTCCAGGCTCTGAACTGACAGCACAGAGCCAAACGTGGGGCTCAAACTCACAGACCGTGAGATCATGACCTGAGCTGAAGTTGGACGCTTAACTGACTGAGCCACCCAGGCGCCCCTGGAATTTAAGAAATTACATTAAAAAAAAAAAAAAAAGAGCAAACGGACAAAAAAGAGAGAGACAAACCAAGAAACACCCTTAACTATAGAGAGAACTGATGATTACCAGAGCGGGGGACTGGGGGGCTGCGTAAAATAGGGGATGGGGATTAAGGAGTGCGCTTGTCATGATGAGCACCATATGATGTATGGAAGTGTTGAATCATTATGTTGTACACCTGAAACTAATATAACACTGTATGTTAACTAACTGGAATTTAAATAAGAACCTAAAAATAAATAAATAAACTATCTTTTCTCTAGTTTTAAATTTTTTAATAAAAAGCAATAAAAAAATATAGTGCACCTAAGAGCACAGTAACTTTCTAGACCGCTGGAACATGTTATTCAGTCTCATAAATTTCCTCACTAATGCACATTTCAATTACCCCAACAGGACTCCCAAATCGAGGGTGGGCACATTCAGGCAGCATGACCTACAGGGGCAGGGGAAGACCTAACAAAACCTAAGGAGAAAGCCATGAAAACCACAGGTGTCATCTTTCCTCATCATGACAAGATCATGTCATCCCCACTTTCACTCACGATGAGACTGTCCTGGACAAGTGACATGATTTGCTCAAAGACACGCAGTTCTGACTGGTGAAGAAATGTCCTGGGACCAGAAGCAATGCCTACATTTTTCTCATTTCTGGAGAAATCTAGGAAAGATTCATGAGTGGAGTTGTGCTCTTTACACAGAGTTCAATGGAGCCTGGACACAAATATCTAAACAACATCCATAAAAACATGGTCAGAATATGCCAAGTGTCCCATTTTCAACAGGGATTTCATTGGAAAGTGTTCTTGCTAGGTGGTGCAGTCATTTCTCATGGACAGTTCGAGGCCAGCTCCATCTGACCCCACTGCTCCTGTTCCTGGAATAGGCCTCCCTTCCCCTTGCCTCTGCTGAAGTTGCTTTTTAAGCTTCTAAACCATTTTTATGATGGAAAAGACTAGAGTAATAATAGCCTCAATTTATTTAATGCTGAGTGCTGAGCACTAGGTTTTACAGATATCTTTTTTCTTTTAACCTTCACACTGCTCCATAGGACAAGTACGAAAAACCCCACTATTAAAATGGAAGAAATGAGACTCAGGTTAAGAGATTAACTGCAAGGCACACACTGGGCTCAACTTCTTTGTACTAATCATTTTCCTCTTTCATAAAAACACTGCTTAATTATCTTTCTTTCCTGCCGAGGAGAGAGAGGGATAGGATCCCCAGAATCATCACTGTGTCCCCAGGGAGTGGTGGGCACAGAAGTACTGATATTTATTACATGGGAATTTCTGGTTGAGCTTCTTGCACCTTGCTCCTCACTGAAACAGTAGCTCCATGAGGGCCAGGCCTTGCCTTTCTTTTTCCTCACAGTGTCCCTGTGCTCAGAACAGGGTCTGACAAGGATAAGATATTCAGCACTGTCTGCTGACTGGACAAATAAAGCGCATTCCAAAAAATGGCTACCACAGCACTATCCAATACTGTCTCTGTGATGGAAATATCCTATACCTGGCTGTCCAGTAGCCACTAGAGACATGTGGCTACTGAGCCTTGAAATGTGGTCAGTGGGACTAAGGAGGATTTTCTACTTTATTTGATTTTCATGACTTTAAATTTCCATGGCTACAACTACCCCCTTGCTGGACTCAGGTCTAACCTCTCCTGATTTCCCACAAAACACCAACATTCCCTGGTGATGCTTCCCATCTCTGCTCCAGGCTTTACTCCCACTCAAGTCTGATTCTCTGTGAACCATGCTGGCCCTGCACACATGGTGGATATTAAGGCTGCTACTTTCAAGATGCTTAGTTAAGGAACTACAGGAGAAACTAAATGAATCAAATAAGCATGACTCATGCTGAAGACACAAGTTTGGGACTACAACAAAAGCTGGTGGGAAACATTAGTCACTGATCACTTTCTCTTCATTGACATCAGTGAGTCATGAGAACAAACGTCACCTCCCTTCCTACCTGCCACCAACCACCACAAGAAAGAGTAGGAAAAGGTCAAAAAAAAGCAAATAACAATTTTGTTACCAAATATACCAGTTATCAAGAAATTTGAGTCATGGTTACTCAGGTGCCAATTAAAAGCAGAAAAGATGAATCAATATCCATGTCATGTTTCCAGAAAATGTTCAAATGTATAAGTAGAATATATCAAATTAAAAGAGTTCAAGGTATAAGACATTTCAAGAAGGAAGAGTATTGACAGTATTGGTTAGTTCATGTGCAGCTCTATCCTGTGAGGTAGAAAGACTGTGAGAGGTGGAAAGTAAACATACCTTCTAGGCCTATGGTGCCTACCGCCAAGAGCCAAGGCTCAGAGCCACGCCTCTCCATTTCAGGCATGTTGGCAGGGCTCCTTCCAACTCCAATCTGGCTGATCCCCCCCTCTAGCACATCTCTTTGAGCTACTAACCTCAGAGATGACTAAATCTTGGCTGGCAGAGCATCTGTACTCTACTCTATATGATCCTATCTACCAGTGGGGTCTTCTTCTAGCCCTGATGAAACTGACTTTGTGATAAAGGCAGAGGAGATGACCTCTCTTCTTCTTCCACTAGCCTGCCCCAAGTGCCCCAGATGAAAGGCACTCCCACTGAGAAATGGCCAAAGGAAGCAAAGATCAAAACAGTTTATAGCTGATAAAAATATCAACATCCTGGGCTACTGGGCAGCTTAGTCGGTTGGGAGTCCAACTCTTGGTTTCAGCTCTGGTCATGATCTCACAGTCGTGAAATCAAGCCCCACATCAACTCTTGTGCTGGGTGTAGAGTATGCTAGAGATTCTCTCTGGCTCCCTCTGTCCTTACCCTATGAACGTGCACTCACTGTCTGTCTCTCTGAAAATAAAATAAAATCTTAAAAAAAAAAAAAAAATCAATAGCCAGGGATGCTTAAGTGGCTTAGCTGGTTAAGCATCCAACTCCCAGTTTGGGTTCAGGTCATGATCTCACTCTTTGTGAGTTCGAGCCCCGCGTTGGGCTCCATGCTGACAGCACAGATCCTGCTTGGAATTCCCTCTCTCCCTCTCTCTCTGCCCCTCCCTCATGCTCTCTCTCTCTCTCAAAATAAGTAAATAAACGTAAAAATATGTATATTAACATCTACATGCCAGAGACTTTCCTCTAAGAAGTTAGAAACCATTTCATTATCTCCATCACTGACAAACATCCAATCTGCACACTCCCTGTCTCAGATATCATGTTAGTATTTAATTACACATGAAAGAGGAAAATCTCCATTCAGTCCTTGCATTAGCCAACGTGTACATTAACTGAAGAATAAACTACAGAAGAGAATACAGTTTGGGTATGGCTCACACATCTTTGGTATACAGTAAGCACTCAATAGAAGTATGTTCTTTTATACATTCACCACCGCACCTTAAGTTGCAAGCAAGGTGGTAATTTCTGACACGGGCACAACCTCTTCAGTCTCCTGCCTCTATTATTCATGGCACTGACACCATGGTAGTGGTGGGTGGATGGCAGCCCACAAGCTGGCTTGATGTTTTACCAAGTGTAAGATTCTCCAAGCAGTGGGGGCCAGGGGTAGAATGGGAGTAATCCACCCCAGGTTCAGGCCACAAGGTGCGGCACTGCTCAGCCCTGCACTGTCCAATACGGTAACCACTGGCCACATGTGGCTATTTAAATTTAAACTTAAAAAAATTAAAGTTCCACAATCACACTAGCCACACTCATAGTGCTCATCAAACACAAGTGGCTAATGGCTAATGCACCAAACAATGCGGACACAGAATACTTCATACATCACAAAAAATTCTATCGGACAGCACTGGTCTAGATAGTTTTGAAACAATAACAAAAGTGACTGAAAGTCATTCTGGTTTTTATTGCCAATATGCACTGGCAATTCTAAACAATATTAGTGATACAATACTCCTCTCTGTTCTCTTGACTCTCCCAATATGCCACTGTCCAAATAAATCTGCCTAGTGACAGAGGATAACTCTAATGAAGGAGCAGACTAAAATCCTGGCTGTATTACTGCTCAAATAAATGCTAAAAGTGAAGAAAAAAAAAAAAAAAAGACTAATGTGTATTCCATTCCTTTTTTCTGTCCCTAACAGAGCTACCTTAAAGAAAGTCTATAGCTGATTCTATGAAAATCTGGAGAGAAAACTGGCAAAAGAATTTATAATTGCCATACTGTGTACAGCCCCTGAAAACTGCACATAACATATACACAAAGGGGGTGAGAGGCAGATAACCCAGAGCAAACCATTTTTCTTCTATCAATATACCTAGTCATGTAGGAGAGAAAAAGCAACTCAGACCTCAAGGGCTCTCATTCCATGGCAGAATCCAGTTCTTAAATACAGGCCTAAAATAGAACCAAACTTCTTTTTTCTGGACAAGTCTGGAACAAACGGAGCCAGGGAGAACTGTTCAGCTCTCTATTACAGGCCGTGCATTAAACATTAATATGGCTAAGGTCTTTTTCCTAGCAGGATATTAAAAATGCACACAATGTTTCTAATTTCAATTCCCATAATGGTCTGTAATGCTTTCAGAGGGTTCTAAATTTTTTATTTCTCATTCGGTCATCCCTCCTGGCGACTGCTGGCTCCAACATGTTCTATCTCCTTCCCAACCCCCATCAATAGCAAACGGGGGCCAAGACTTCCAAGCTCTCCAACACAGTGCTCTGTTGGCATTTCCCCCAGGTACATGTGTTATCCAATTAAACACCACTTCCCTAAGAAGAACATCTTCACTCAGGTAATTTCTGGGAATGCATCATAGCTAAAATACCAAACACTAGAAAATAAAATGAGAGCAGATGACAAAAATAACATTCGGCTATCCATTATAGTAAATTGCTCCAGATAAGGAACCTTCCAGATGCTCAAAGGGGAGCTGTTTATGCCCCCAAAGTGTATTTAGCTATGTCTAAAGACTATGACACATTTCCCTGCTATTATATAAGAATACCCAGAGTTAACCTGCAGCCTTTTCTTGGGTCCTTTGCACAGGCTGCCCCTGCTCCCTGGAATGCTCCTCCCATCCCACTTCTCCTCATTAACGCCCCTCTGTCTTTACCTCAACTTCACTTCCCTAGGGAAGCTTTCCTGACACTCCAGATGAGTTCCCCAGATCCACACTCTCGACACCCTGTATTTACACTTCATGGCACTCATCACAGTTTATAATTACATATTTACCTACAAAATCATTTAGAGAATAATATAATAATTATTATTTAGAGGGGCACTTAGGTGGCTCAGTTGGCTGAGTGTCTGTCTGACTCTTGATTTTGGCTCAGGTCATGACCCCAGGATTGTGGGATGGAGCCCTGCATCAGGCTCTGTGCTGAGCATGGAACCTGCTGAAGATTCTCTGTCTCCCTCTCTCTGCCCCCTCCCTCGCTCGCACATGCTCTCTAAGATAAATAATAATTGTTGCTGTTGTTATTATTATTATCATTATTATTATTATATTGAGAATGTCTACCTAACCCCCATAAGTCTGAACAATCAGTGAGGAGTAGCTCTGTGTCAATTCTGTTCCCCAAAGCCCAGTACCATGCATGGTATAGCAGGTAATCAATAAATATTTAAAGATGAACAAATGGATTAGAGAATGACTACATATCTTCTCAGAATCAGGGAAATATGTTCTTGTACTGAGATGTAACTTTAGCTTCACACAGAGGTGTGGGCAAACCACCACCCTGAAACATGGAAAGACAGGTACATCAAGAGACATTGCCAAGGTCTGCTTACCTGGAACAGAAGCCATCAGAGCCATAAACTGGTAGCAACACTTAAATGGTAATATTAGTGAACCGCTGGAGACAGGGTGTACACTAGTGTAGGGGAGAAACTCTAGGGGGCACAGCATTAGGGGGTTCCTGCACTCGTGCACCTTATCACCAAGAACTGAACCAGAGTCTCACAGTGAAGGACTTCTCCAGAAACAAGGCTTACTCTCCAGGAAAGCACACTTTGCTGATCCTTATCTCAGCTTTGAAAGGAGAGTTTCTCCCATTCTAGCCCCCTCCAGGTTCCCTAAGTGGGGGAAAATATTGTCAAAAGGGTGAGGGCTCCAAGGAAACAGATTAGGAATGCTGCAGGCAGTGAAGGGAAGAGGGGATGGAGAAAAACACCCCACAGCCCAAGACACAGGTTCACTACAGGACTAAAATTTAATGGGAAGATTATAGAATGCTCCTTCCCTATTCCTTACCACCACACCAACAGGGCTCCAGTATAGTAACAATGATTTCTAGCTCAAAGAGCTGGAAGACACAGACTTTCTCTGAGAGGAATACTTAAGCCCAAAGTCAAGAAAACAAAATTAAGGGCAATAGGGAAATTTGAAGCCTCTGGTATCTTTTACTACAACAACTGTTAAACAAAGCCAACTCTAATCATACTAACGTAAATCCTTACATTAAAGGTCTATTTAGAGGCACCTGGGTGGCTTAGTCAGTTGAGCACCCAACTCTTGATTTTGGCTCAGGACATCATCCCAGAGTCAAGGGATCAAGCCCTGTGTTGGAGCTTGCTTGAGATTCTCTCCCCCATAACCTCCCCCTCTTCCCTGCTCGTGTAGTGCTCCCTGAAACAAAGAGAAAAGATCTATCAGATCTATTTACCTCAGCTCCTAAACCCTAACCAACATGTGTGGCTGTCAATAAACAATAACAAGGTGTGCATAAAAGGGTTAACTCCACAAGCCTGGGTTGTTAAACCCTGCATATGCCCAGGAAAGACCATTTTCATGACTAGCCATGGGTAGCTCCTGGGAACTGAGCCTTTGGAAATCTTCTGTATAAGGATGTTTTTGCATGCCTGAGGACTTGCAACACTGTAAGCTTACCCACATAGTTTATAATGACAATGTCATTTGTGGGGAACACTTGCTCTCCTTCTGGGGGCATGGAGCTTCAGTACCTGAGGTCGGCCACAAAGGTTCCGTATGCCTACAAACTGACATTCAGTAAAAAGTTTGGACACTCAGGTGGAGCAAACATCCCTGGATGGCAGCACTTTGCACATATTGTCACACACTGCTGCTGGGGGAATTAGACATTTGGAGGACACTTGGAAGCTTGTACCTGGTTTCCTCCAGACTCCACCTCATGCACTTTTTCCCTTTCCTAATTTTACTCTGTATCTGTTCAATGTAATAAACCACCATGAGTGTAACTACTCAGTCCTGTGAGTCCTTCTCGAAAAACAAGTCTGATGGTGGACCTAGAGACTCAACACAGAAGTAAGAGGTGTCAGAAGTGGGATTCACTAAAATGACTCTTAACTCACTAGGTTGTGGCAAAAGTACTGCTTGGGAAAAGGATGAAGGAGCAGTGAGGACAAACCTTTGATGTCTGATGGCGAGAGTCATCCATGGTATAGACAGCAGCTGCATTCTGATCATTGGTGGAGGTAGGCTTCCCATGGAATTTAGAAATGATGGCTCTAATTCCTAAGGAGTTGGTTCACTGGACACATAAAAAATGCAAAATAGGGATGCTTGGGTGGCTCAGTTGATTAAGCATCTGACTCTTGATTCTGGCTCAGATCATGATCAGGTTATGGGATTGAGCCCCTGCGTGGGGCTCCACGCTGAGCATGGAGTCTGCTTGGGATTCTCTCTCTCTCTCCCACTGCTCCTCTCCCCCGCTCTCTCTCTAAAAAAGAATGCAAAATAATGAGAAACAGGCTATATGTACAATCCCTGGATTGCTGTTAGCTATGATAACTAAAATGAAACTAAAGGACAGCTTTGGAACAGATCTTGGCATTACATCAACTCTGAGTTTCAGGAAGTCCATGCTACAACCACTAACCTCACGGTCACCACCAAATGGAAAAATTGTGCTGAAACAATAGAAAGCACCTCTATGACCTTTGGCCACCAAGAAGGTAAATCAGGTGGCAAGGGGTGGGGAGCAAAACCAAGAAACTACTAAAACTGAAACCAGGGGGTACACAATGAAGGAGCATTCTCATTTTGTGGGTCAATATTGCCAGCTTCCTGAAGAACTTAACTACAATCAATTGGCTCCTTGGTTCTAACTACCACAGAACAGAGGAGCATGTCTGGATTAATGCTGTACCCACAGCTTAGTAGTGAACACTAAACAATTACAGATACTTGACGTGATACGAACACACAGTGGCCTGCTCCCAAGGGGACAGCCAGCCTGGTAGACAGAACACAGGCTACTATAAAGTTTGTTGACACAAAAAGGATAATTATCCTGCCCCTCCTTTACTTTTTTTTAATTTTAGAAAAAGAGAGAAAGTGTAAGTTGGGAAGAGGGGCAGAGGGAGAGAGAGAGAAGCCTAAGCAGGCTCTTGATGCAAGGCTCAGGAGGCCTGCCCCTCCATTAAATGCCAAATAGCAAACCATTCTGGATTGGCTTTATGACTGGGATGTTCACCACTTTACCCCTTACCAAGATCATGAAAAAACGTTGGTATTAAGAAGCCCCTTGACACAGCCCCCATGTAACCTCACTGCTGTAGAATCAGGGAACACTTTGAGAAGCTATATCAGACTTAATAGCTCAGCTTCCCCTTACAGGTCTTAAGAATGCTAAAAAAATTTTTTAAATTAAAAAAAGGCAGTTCACAAGAAAATTGGGAAAGATAAAGAAGATGGCCAAGGGACTCTCCCAACAGAGTGGAGTCTCTAAACTGTTATTAAGAAATGAATAAATTGGGCACTGATGGGTCAACACAAAGGCCTTAATATAACATTATCACAGGTTGGGCCAACTGATGGAAGGGTCCTCCAATATTAAAGGGACCTAAATAAAACTGCTCTATTGACTATTGTTTGGATGAATTTTAAAAGCCAGAAGGTGAAGATGACAATGAGAAGCCTGACCTCCCAATCACTGGGGATGATAGGATGACTGATTAATCAGAATTACAAGTGAAGGAGCAGGGCACCTGGGTGGCTCAGTCAGTTAAGCATCTGACTTAGGCTCAGGTCATGATCTCACAAGTTCATGGGTTCGAGCCCCACAACAGGCTCTGTGCTGACAGCTCAGAACCTGGAGCCTGCTTTGGATGCTGTGTCTCCCTCTCTCTCTGCCCCTCCCCTGCTCATGCTCTGCCTCTCTCCATCTCTCAAAATAAATAAATGTCAAAAAAATATATTAAAAAAAAAAAGTGAAAAAGGAGCCAGTCTCTTGGCCTGACTCCTGGCTAAGGACCCATGGCCATAAGCACGTGTGGGTAAAATGACCAGGGAGTGAAGGAGAAATTTTTCTGAGCTCCTTGACACAGAAGTCCAATTCTCCGTGATTCTAGAACCTGTTGGTGAAGTCCTGAAAGGGGCTACAATTAGACTGGGAGGAAATGGGGATGCAATGGTTGATGGGATTAAGATAAAAGGTCAGATGATAATTGGAGTGTTTGGACAGACTTGATGTAAACTGGCTGTGTCTCCCTTACCTGAATGTACTGCTGAGATGGATATTATGTCTGACTGGGGAACACATTCTCTGCTTAGTATTGTTAATTTGAAACAACACAGAATACCTGGTAGATGAAAAGAAATTATTGCCTTAATGAATGATATTTTATTAGTACCAGCAAGTGTTCTGTATAATAGTTCTGCATGGCCTGTGAAAAAGATAGATGGCTCACGGAGACCAACAGTAGATTACTGAGGCTTGAATAAAGTAGTACCACCTATAGCATCAGCAGTTCCTGATATGGTTTTGATGGTGCACAAAATACAAACTATAGGAGACTGGTATAGAGTGACTGATCCTGCAAATGCATTTTCCTCAACACCTACCTCAAAAAAGTCAACTGCAATTTGCCTTCACATACAATGGATCCCAATTTACATTTACTGTGTTGCCACAGAGTTACTTGAATTCACCAGCTTACTTTATGATCTGGTTAGGCAGGATCTGTACTCAATGCAGGTCCTGAGTGTGATGGTACTCCACACTACTATCATAATAGAAACTGAAGAGCAAGCTAGAACTGATTTAAATGCAGTGATGACACACATGACTAACACAGGCTGACTGATAAACCCAACAGACATTCAAGGGCCCAACCAAATAGTAAAATTCCTAGAAATAACTTTGGCAGGAGCCACCTGTGGTATTTCACAGGCAACTAAAAGTAAAGTGCTGTCCTTGTCTACCCTTGGAACTAAGCAAAAAGCACAGTGCCTGGGCAGGCTGCTCAGATTTGGAGGACAAGTATCCTACATCTGGGAATATTGCTAGCTCCTAAACATAAAACTACCCAAAAGAGGGTCATATTTTATTTGAATGGAAGTTTAAACAGTATCAGGCTATGTCAGAGTTACAAAAAGCGGTGGCTTTGGGCCCCCGGATCCAGATTTAGATTTTGCACTTACACAGACTAGAGTGTATGGCAAAAACCCATAGTGCCACTAAGCAGTGACCACTGGAATTTAGGAGAAAATCTCTAGATATGGTGGTGTGCTATATGCCATCTGAGATATAATTATTGGCTTGCTACTGGGTATTAATTAAAATGGTCTCTATGAATGAAGGACATAAAATAATCTTGAAATCTGAAATATCCATGTCTTTAGGTAAAGTCAGAGAAACACTCTAATAAGGAAAGCAGTTACCAGAAAAGAGCCATCCTAAATGGAAATGGTTTACACAGGAATAGGGAACTGGAGAAAGGTAGAGTTACTGCCTTCATGAGCAGATAGCCTGATTTTCCCTAGCAACAACTTTGGAACCATCTAAAGAGCTAGCAGAAGGGCACCTGGGTGGCTCAGTCGGTTAAGCATCCAACTTCAGCTTAGGTTATGATCTTGTGGTTCATGGATTCGAGCACCATATCAGATTCTATGCTGACAGTTCAGAGCCTGAAGCCTACTTCAGATTCTGTGTCTCCCTCTCTTGCTGTCCCTCCCCTGCTCATTCATTCATTCTCTCTCTCTTTCCAAAATAAATAAACATAAAAAAAATAAAGAGCTGAGCACATGCCCTATGAAAACTCCCAATTGACCAAGAGCTGCTTGGTTTTCAGCTGGTATTCTAAGATGGATGGACAGTATCCTGTTTGGAAACATATCACACTACAACTAACTCATGGAAATAGTCTGATTAAAGAAGGTTAAGGATAAATCAGCTCAGTGGCCTAATTGCATACTGTTTTCCTTAAAACAATGGAAGAATTAGACAACAATAAGAGCACTAAAGTTTGAGTGTATACAGACTCATGGGCAGCAGTCAATGGTTTGCCACATGGTCAAGCAGACGGGCATGGAAAACTAGTCTATTAAAGGGATATCCATATGGGGCAAGGGCCACAAAAGCTGCAGTGGAAATTTAAGGGACTTAATGGACATGTTCATGCCCATAAGAAGAACCTTCTTCCAGGATCAGAAGGTGATTGAAACCAACAAGTGGATATCCTGGTGTACTCACTTGGGAGAGCCAGCCAGCTCCATGAAATAAATGGATACAGTGGAGCTATAGCCATGTGGAGATGGTCTGACTGTCAACATATTCCTCTTGTATCCTCTGAGGTACAACATGCCAACAAAGACCATCCTTAACAAGAAAGAGACTTGGGAAGCTCTTGGGCAGATTCCTCACAGGAAGGTCTTGCATGCAGCTGGCAAATGGACAACAGGGATTGCTGCCTATTGATCTAGGATGCTATAAATAGGTCCTGATGTGAATATACACTTAGTCTGGATTGGGCTTTGCAGACTGGGTGGCAGATGCTAAGGCTCGAAACACTGCTGAAGGACTGAAACAAAAGATACTGTACCCACCTGGGCCACCAGGTTACATTTCTTCAAACCAAGCAAGACAGTTTACAACACATAGTGTCCAACAATGGGCAAGAAATATCACATCAAATGGACCCATATCATGTCACATCACCTTCAGGGTAGTAGACAGACCAAGAATTGGAACAAGGAATTGAAGTATTTGTTGTCTAAAATAGAAAGAGATAAACACATGTCTTCACAAATGTGTGCTCACTCTCTCAATGGATGAATTATATTTCTTTTTAAAACTTTTAGTGATTACCCTGAAGCTCACAACATGCATTTTAAACTAACCTAAGTCATCTTCAAATTAACACAATAGTGTTAACATGTGTAGTGCAGGTCCCACATAACAGAATTCCTAATTCCTCTCTCCCATCTCATATGACACCTCTGTCATTCATTTTGCTTGTCTACATACTCTCATTACTGGTATTGGTTTGAACAAATGGTTAACTTTTGGATCCACTGAGAATAAGATAAAACATTTCTTCCACCATAATTGATTCCTTCCCGGATACTCTTCCTTTCTTTATGGAGACCCAAGTGTCTGACCTACATCATTTTCCTTCTGCCTAAAGAACTTCTTTTACCATTTCTTACAAAACAAGTCCGCTGACAATGAATTCTCTCAGTTTTTGTGTGAGAAAGTTTTTACTTCTCCTTCACTTTGGAAGGGTAACTTCACAGAATGTAGAATTCTAAATTAGTGGGTTTTTCTTTCAACACTTGAAATATTTTCCTCTACTCTCCTCTTGCTTACACAGCTTCTGACAAGAAGCCCGCTCTAATTCCTATCCCTATTCCTCTCTAGGTAATGATGTTTCATTTCCATACTGAAAGCTTTCAAGCAAAACACCTTCCTCCAAAAACAGAGGATCCCAAAAAATGCCCAATGAGGTAAAACCTGAACACTACATGCAATCCAGGCAAATTAACTTGGCTCAAGTAGAGGACATCTTGTCATGAAGGTGTCTGTGAAGGGCCTCACCTAATTTTCACATCATAATGCTTAAAATAAGTCCACACCTTGCCAGCAAACCAGCCTGTAAACAAGTCTGCTCATAAAACGTCTCCAGTTGACAACTCAGCAGGCCCAGCTGTTGTGTGACCCAGAGATAACAGACTCCCACTCCCCATTGGAAGGCTCCTGCATGAAGGTATATGGCTCAGTACTCAGGACCACTTAAACAAATAACTACTAGTCACTTGCCAGGCCTAAAAATAAAAATAAATCACTAAGGGGTGCCTGGGTGGCTCAGAGGCTTAAGCGTCCAACTCTTGATTTGAGCTCAGGTCATGATCTCACAGTTCACGGGATTCTGTGCTAACAGCACGGAGCCTGCTTGGGATTCTGGCTCCCTCTCTCTCTCTGCCCCTCCCCCGTTTGAGCACACTCTCTTTCTCTCTCTCTTAAAATAAATAAACTGAAAAAAATAAATCACTAAGATAAAGAGTAGATGATGCTTACTTCATGTAGCTGGTTACCTGTCACATTTATGGAAAGACTGGTTAAAAACTATTATGAGCCAAATAAACAACTGATACACACTCAAACAGAAGCCAGTCTATGGTGGCTTTAGGGATAAGGAACAAACTGGAAGACTTCTATTAAGTGTAAAAAATTATCCTTGTGATAGAGATAAACTCATTAATTCACGGAACCACCTTAAGATAACCTTGCCAAAGCTGAACCCATCATCCACTCCAAACTGATTCACTTTGTACTCTGACCTCCTGAAGTATGAGCTCCCCCACTTGCTCAAGGTCACCTTATATAAGACAGCTGCCTCCAAATGCCATAAAAAGTAGGTGCATGACTTCTTTGCTGTCTCCCGTCAGCAGAGACACTGAGGCCTTGGCCAAATGGGTTGTCAATTATTGACATGGCAGGGGTGGGCAGCCTGTGTTCTAATCAGGGCCCACATTTCAGAGACCACACCACCACCGGCTTCATTATCCACACCTTGGCCATGGCTGTGTTATGAGAAAATGAATGTCAGAAGTGGGCATTCAGTAGCAAATGAGTGACTGGTTAATCCACATAACAGCTATTAGAAATGGATTCTCACCCATCTCACCACATCATGAAATGTGGAATGGCTACAGTATTTGAGACAAACTCCCAGGACCCTGCACAAACAGGGTGTGAGAATCTACCCAGGTCTGTAGCCTCTATGCCTGAGAAAGGGGCCCTAGCCTTAATTCCTGAGCAGTGCTATCTACACTGATCCTGGATCACAATCCTATTATAGATCCAGGGGCCTAACATAGACCGTACAGGTAATAGTTCCTGCCACTAAGTCTAGAAGAAGATACAGCATCTTCTTGAGCACTAGTGCTTTAGCAAGCTAACAGAACAAGTTATAGGAACTGTTTTGTGCTGGCCTGTTAATGCATGTCTCTTTAATAAATCCTATAGAGCAGAATTTGGTCTGATACTTACTTCCATCACATCAGAAAGGGAGGTGGGTGGAAGGAATAATTAACCCTAAGACACCTCACACATTTTGATGGTGATTATTACCTACCAAAAAAGAATCTAAGAGTTTGGCATGGCCAGGTTGATTAGGTCAGTTCTCAAAAGCGGTTTATTCATTTTTCCTTCTGTCAATCAGACAGGTCAGTATTACATATAAATCATACCAGGAAGGGTAATTATTTAAGATCTCACTTTTAATATCTGTTCTTCAAGAAAAGTACCTCAAGTTCCAGACTCCTTAGAAAATTAAAGCCAGCAGTGGCAGATTACAAACACCACAGTTGGGATAGGTGTCATGTAGGCTCCCAGACTATAATCAGACTGAACAAGGTTAGGGTGAGTCACTTTCACGTGCTTTAGAACAGGACCTCATTCCACACCACGAAAAAATAGGCACCTGGTGCTCTCAATAATGGTGACTGCCCCGCAGCACTAACCACAAGTATCATCCCCATAGCAACTGTTGTCAGGCCAACAGCCCTTTTCAGATGCAATCAAAGAAAATGTAAATCAAGAAACACTTTCAGAACTCAAAGTATGGTCTCAGGAAAACCAGAAAGAAGGCCCTGGCTCACTCAGGGACTTGGAGAAGGATGTGGCTCATTGTGGGTCTTACTCTGCTAACAAATCGGACATTTCTTTAGTATTCAAAGATAACCCATGACATGAAGTCTGAGGTCTTGCCAGCTTTTCCTTCCACTCCTCAGAAGCCATCCTACAGATGGATGGTAAGATTAAATGTGGAGGAAATAGCTCTCCTAGAAAGCCAAGGGAAAGGACATGAGGAGACCTGTATCCAGAAGAGTTTACTGACTCCAAGCCCAAAATATCCTCAAGGGAAATCAATTCTCAATGGGCATCTGGGGTGAACAGGGGAGAGAGGAGGTGATGCAGGCAGAGGGGATGAGGTAGTGACAAGGGGCTGGACAGAGACAGGTATGGGGAGATAAACACAAAAAATAAATACGGGACCAAAAAAGTAAAATGTTTTTTTCCTGGGGGGGGTTAACAGTTCACTTGAAAAATTTCACCTCAACATCAAGCATTTAGATAAATGTGTAGAATTTCTGACATATTTTTCAGATCTCTTCTTTCAGAAAAGATCACAGTTATAATATGGTCCCATAATCAAGTTTCAAAACATAAATTGCTTGAAAATTATTATGATGAGTTTCCAGAAAATGGTGTCAGAATGCAAGAGATACTACATCTCCAGGGAGATGTGAGGAAAAGCAGACAATGTGTTAATGTAGAAAGACTTAAGTTTCAAAGAAAGAACATTTCCAGACAGTAAAGTTGAATTACCAGTGGAGGTGTTAACAGCGCATCCCTCGCTAGACACCTCTTAAAATGAACTCTCCTTCCTCCCATCAGGTGGCTGGCACAGTGCACCTGCAGACGACGGCCAGCTGAGAGAGGTGGCTACGGGCTTCTCAAGATCCCTCTAAACCCGAAGCTGTCCACATCAGATTCCTCAACATACAAGCAGATTTCACTTCCTTCTTGCTTTTGCTGTCCTGCATGTACAGCACCTCTTGCTCTCAAATTCTTTTCTAAGCCTTTCTTCTTCTAACCTTTTCTAAGCCTTTCTTCTTCTAAGGCTTTCTAAGCCTTTCCACTGATAAGGCTCTCATATCATCTCCAAAACCTCAGGAAAACCTGCATTTATAATTCATTCCACAAAGACCAGAGTATCAAGGAGTGCAGTGTTTTAGAAACGAGCCCTTACTTTCCTCTAGCCAAGCGTATTTTAAGATTACACTAGGGGCGCCTGTGTGGCTCAGTCGGTTAAGCATCTGACTTCGGCTCAGGTCATGATCTCACGGTCTGTGAGTTCGAGCTCCGCATCGGGCTCTGTGCTGACAGCTCAGAGCCTGGAGCCTGTTTCAGATTCTGTGTCTCCCTCTTTCTCTCTCCTCCCCCGCTCATGCTGTCTCTCTCTTCTCAAAAATAAATAAACGTTAAAAAAATTTTTTTAAGATTACACTCATATGTCCAGTAAGGAGAGCTGAGGCTTACTTTTTTTTAAAAGAAGCAGCTACATTTCTCAAATTATTGCTTAAGACTTTGGTAGACTGGACGCTGCTGAATTTTGCCTTTGTTCGTAGACATACTTAGATAAAAGTTGGGTAAAGTCAAGGAAAGAGAAGAAAAGAAGAGGGAGTTTGGGCTCTAGTTCTCATCTGACTCAGTCTCCCTGTTTCTCTGTCTGCCCCATCAGTAAAATCCAAGCAGGTCTACTTTGAGACACAGGGAGAATTTAACAAACAGTATCTGTGAAAGGTTCTGAATGCTTTGGAAAGTAAAACATCTTCATTAAACAGTATTTGCTAAACATCTAAGGCACAAGTCACAGAGGTAAGCATGGGCCTTCTGGAAAGCATTCCCTGGGAGCAGATTTCCACCACAAGAGACAGCAGAGCAGCACTGGGTGGACATTCAAGGCATGTTCGATAATCGCTACCACCCTCCCCTAACCCCTTGTGTCCAATATTCTTAAATTATAGAAAACAACTCCAAGATGAAAAACAAAACAGTAAAATACAGCAGACTCAACACAGATTTCAATTGCGTGGGTCCACTTATATCCACTTATATGCAGATTTTTTTTGATAAACACAGTACTATAATGTATTTTCTCTTCCTTATGATTTTATTTTTTTTTTAAGTTTATTTATTTATTTGAGAGAGAGCACAAGTGAGGGAGGGGCCAAGAGACAGAGAATCCCTAGCAGACTCTGCCATGTCAGCATGAAGCCCAACAAAGGGCCCAAACCCACATACCGTGAGATCATGACCTTAGCTAAAGTTGGATGCTTAACCGACTGTGCTAGCCAGGCGCCCCTCCTTATGATTTTCTTAACACTGTCTTTTCTCTAGCTTACTTTATTGTAAGAATACAGTATGTAGGGGCGCCTGTGGCTCAGATGGTTGAGCGTCCGACTTCAGCTCATGATCTCGCAGTCTGTGGGTTTCGAGCCCTACGTGGGCTCTGTGCTGACAGCTCAGAGCCTGGAACCTGCTTCAGATTCTGTGGCTCCCTGTCTCCCTGCCCCTCCCTTGCTTGAGCTCTGTCTCTGTCTCTCAAAAATAAATAAACGATAAAAAAATTAAAAAAAAAAAGAATACAGTATGTAATACATATAACCTATAAAACGTGTGTTAATCGACTCTGTTTATGTTATGATTATGGCTTCTGTCAATTGTAGGCTATGAGTAGTTAAGTTTGGGGGGGGTCAAAAGTTACACATGGACTGTTGTCTGCAGGGGTATGGCTAGCACCCCAAAACTCCATGCTGTTCAAGGGTCAATTGTAAACTAGGAAATGAAATTTCACTGAATGTTCCCAAGGTCATTCACAGCTGCACAGAGACAACGTGGATTCTTAGGCAAGCAGTTCAAAGTCAGGGCTCCAGTTCACACACACGCGCGCGCGCAAAAGTTAGCATGTTATCTCCTCAATGAAAGAAGTTGTGTATGTTTTCCTTACATTTATAGAAACAGCAAACTGAAACCTCAAACCATTTAAATGCACATGGGCTGTTAAGGGTTGTAAAACTCTTGAATCAGGCAGAGAAAACAAAGGCCCCAAATAAGAAAATATTTACTTGCTCATAAAGTTCATGTGTAAGAGAAATTTTTTAAGTTGTACGTTATTTATGACCATGATTAACTACTTTGTCACTTGAGTAAAATAATGTATACAAAACGCCTATTTCTTTTCCTTCTCTGGAAGGGTGAGGGGAATTTAGTAAAAATAAAAACAAGAGAAATGCCTGGCAAGTAGGAGTCAGGTGTTGAATAAGTTCCCTTCTCCTTCCCATTCCTGCCCTTTTCGGGGCAGGGGGGCTGAGACGGAATTATCAAAGTGCCAACAAGTATGTGTCCAGTACACACAAGTAGGAGACACTGGACTGGGAGTCAAAGGTCTGTCCGTCACCCAGCCCTGCATTAACCACCAGCAGATACTGAGAATAAATATGACCAAAATGCCACCCTAATAACTAGTGGCAGTCAGCAAAGGCACATAGGACATCACCACCTTCAATGCTCTGAAAATAAACCGATTACACCTTGGTGATGAGCACCCCCGTGCTTTTGCTCTCTGCTCTTGCCTGTTCTGTGGCTCCGCAGAACCATCAGATTTAGAGTGGGCAGAGACAAATGAAGGATGAAACATACAACAGTCAATTTTCCAATTTATTGGCTTCAGTGCAGGTGGAGAAAACAGCTGCTTGCAGGGGAGGCTACTTGGGTTTCTGCCTGCATTGCCTGGCAGATCATTCTACATGGCCAGGTCATTCTTCACCTCTTCCCTACTATACCTCCATACAATTTCTTTGGACAAACAGAAATTGACTGTTTATTTTTTTAAGTGAGACATCCTCCAGATAAACAAAATTTCTTTTTCCATTTTTTAATCTATCAAATTGGCAAAGATTCACATTGATGTGCTCAGCCCAACTCTCAGCAAGGGGCACCTGGTGAACTCTGCCAGCTAAAGGCAAACTCTAAAGATACCATGGAGTGGGGCGCCTGGCTGGCTAAGTCGGTGCAGCATGCAACTCTTGATCTCAGGGTCATGAAGTTCAAACCCCACGCTGGGTGTGGAGCCTACTTAAAACAAATAATAAAAATAGGGGGGCTATCAGGAGGGGAGCTTCTGATCAAAAGCATCAAAATCTTGAGTATGTCTCTGTTCTCTGCCCCAGCAGTTACAGGTCTGGAAATTCATGCCAAGAATCAACCTAGGATACACAGCAAGATTTAGGACACAATGCAGTTTGCTGCAGCACTGCTCCTGAGATGGAAAGCTAGGACAAAACTTCATTCCAACAATAGTGAGTTAGGTAAGAGACTATACCTCTTATGACACAGTGGTAAACTCTCATCACAAGTGAGCTTGAAAAAGATTATTTGAAGATATGCAAAAATGTCCATGATGTTAGAAGTGGAAAAATACAGTGTGATCCCATTTTGTAAATATATAAGTAGATATTGAGGGGCATGTGCTAATAACATAGGCACAGAAAAACAGGACTGTGGAAAAAAACTAAAGGCACTTGGGTACTGTGGAGGGTAGAATAGGATTTCATGTTCCTTGTGAAAATGGATTAAGTGTGGACTTTGAAGAAAACCCTCCTACCACACACTCAGCAAAGATGAGCTTTTCTCTATTATGTCTAGGCAGCCATCTCCACAAGCTTCCCAGAATGTGATTCATTACAGTGTCCATACACAGTAAACATTTTGTTCATCTCTACCTTCATGATGGGTCAACAGGATGGATTCTACCAAAAGGAAGGCATGTTTGGGATGGTGCAGCAGCCAGCCTTCAAGATTCCCCAGGGATTCTGGCCTCCTGGTATTCGTGACCCGTGCAGTCACAATAAACAGGGCTCATATGTGTAACCAACAAGATATTGCAGGAATGACAGTGTGTTACTTTGAAGGGTAGGTCTCTTGGAGGAACCAGTTGTCATATTTGATGACATTTGAGCAGCCCTGTAGTTAAAGTTTGCATGGCAAGAAACCAAGGCCTCCTGCCAACAGCCAGCACCTGCCTACCAGCCTCCTGAGGGCCACACAGAAAGGAGGCCCTCCTGCCTGTCCTGCTGACACTGTGACTGTAACTGCACGAGAGACCCCTGACCAGAACCACTCAGCTAAACGGTCTGAATTCTCGACCCGCAAGAAGCTGTGAAAAATGTTTATTGTTGTGTTGAGCTGCTGAGTTTAGATTAACTTGCTACACAGCACACAGATGGTCTGACTTACACTACAACCCATGTGACCCAGCCAGAATTAACTTCGCAGGGGCTGAGGTTGAGGGTCTTTCACCAGCATGGCTACAGGCAGATGCCAGGAAGGAGGTCTCAGCACCGGCATGTACGCTGCTCAGCCAGAAGCTCCAGTGAGAGCAGAGGTAGGGATACATTTCTATCACCCATGTCTAGGGCTCCTCCAGTGACACCCAGGAAGCCAGCTAACTTCCAATATGACTCAGTGCACACTCTAACTGGGGGAATAGAAGAGGGATACTACCTCCTCCAAAGGAGACCACACCTGACCTTGTCAACAAAGAGGCATTCCCAATCAATCCAGGAGTCACAAGATCACACAGATCTGTCATCCCAGATTACAGGCAAACCCACAGAACGGATGACCATCCACAAAGGAACACTTAAAATGGTGCATGCTGTCCAGTAATTCCTTTGATGCTCATTTGGACTTTTTGATATTCACTTTTGAGGTCCTCCCCAGATAAATTATTTTTAATTCTCAATAGTATGACCATATTTTAAGGGACTTGGGGTAACTGCAATTTCTAGGTAATGCCACAAGCAATTTGTAATTCAAGCAGCATTTTTTCCATTCCCATCCTATCCGCCCCCCTTTTCTCTAATCATAAACTATTGGTGATGATCCTAGGGTTGTCAGTTACATAAACACTGTTAGCAACCAGTGGAAATCAAGACAACTCAGGCTTTCAAGTCAATAAAATTATTACTGCTCAGAATATTTCAATAGCAACAGTTTCCACATATATGTATACCATCAAATCATTAGTAAACCGAAAAAAAAAAAATCACGAAAGTAGGAGTGAAGCATCTCTAATACAAATTTACATGGAAAAAACAGAAAATTTAGCAATGCAAATACAAGGAAAAAATGGAAAATCTGAGACACTTAATTTGGTAATTTAAGAAGGGAAACTAGGGGGGGGGCACCTGGATGGCTCAGTCAGTTAAGCATCCAACTTCAGCTCAGGTCATGATCTCGCAGTTCATGGGTTTGAGCCCCACATCGGGCTCTATACTGACAGCATAGAGCCTGGAGCCTGCTTCAAATCCTGTGTCTCCCTCTCTCCCTGCCCCTCCTCTGCTCATCCTCTCTCTTTCTCTCTCTCTCTCTTTCAAAAACAAACATTAAAAAATAAAAAAAAAAATGAGTTGAAGAGCTCTTTTGAAAATAAGTGACAGTATCTCAAAGAAACTACACTTTTTTTTAAGTCAACTGAGATAGACATTATTTTATGAAGGTCAAGAATCACAAACTTGACAAGAATAATTTTCATCACTCTAGACCTTTCCCTCTATGTTATGTAAGAGTAACAACCTGCTAAGAATTAATTCTGTCCCAACCTCTACCCCAATAACATGTGAAAATGAATAACAACCACAAAAGAAAATATGATTCCTACATATGCTCTACCATGTGCTTTGAATTGTACCATTTTTGAACCCAGAAACAGTTTAACATTTTATTAGCTCTAAAATGCTTTAGGTGGGTACAAAATACCAAAACAAAAAAGATAAAAGAAAAAAAAAAGATTGCTCAATTGATCTCAAATGGTTTTAGATATCCCATAAAAACAAAAAGTCCTACTACCATTCAAGAAAACCTCATAATTTCAACTTCGGGCTTAAACATACTGGACAGATTAAGTAGCTTGGCTATCAATTAACACTCACAGATAATAACACCGTGGAAACCAGGTGGCACTCCAGCAATATGCTACCGCCAGGTACACATGACATCTGGTCACTTGTTAACTCTTTTGGCAATTCATTAATTAGACAAACAGTTACTGAATGCTTGTTATGCATTGAACAAGTCCTGCGCAATGGCAAGAAAAACAAGGCAGAACCCAGCTGGATGACAGAACATGTTCACTTCCTGGCTCAGAATCAAGAGGCATCTACATCAAGGAAGTTCGGATTACAAGTTGAGCAACATCTGTCTGGCTGACTGAAATAAACATTTTCTGTACAGTTGTAATGGTACAGCCCCAAATCAGCTACTGTATTAACCATAGAAGGAAATTTGCTAGACCACAGGATCCGTCATGACCACTTCCAATGACAATGCCTGTTGACTTATTAGGTGTCCGCTTTAAGTTTAACCAATGGAGCTCTCCCATTTACCCAAGTTTGTAAAAGGGCAGATAAGAGGATTCAAATAGTAAAAAGAGTAAAGAACCCTTAAAATAATCTTTCCATCCTTAGAGACTTCCTCTGAATCTAAAATTCTTCAAAATACTAAGCTACATTATTAATTATTTTGCAAACCTTGTTATGAAATAGCAATTTAGAAAGTATATTTTCACCCATATATGGAAACAAATATTTTTTGAAAGTTAGTACTGATAAGCCTTTCTATGAATGCTCAAATTCAAAGAGCCAAAGGTAATCACTGGATTCTTTAGCTAGAGCATAGGAACCAAGCTCATGTCCAAGTCTGAAATTGGTTCGATGCTTCACAAAGGTTATCAGAGTTGTGAAAGCTTTAACTGGTTCATAAGCTCTCTCTAAACAGGTTGATAATTTTCTTTTTTTCTGTCTTTTTTTTTTTTTTTTGAGAGAGAGAAAGAGAGAGAGAGCATGGGCATACATGCGAGCAGAGGAGGGGCAAAGGGAGAGAGACAGAATCCCAAGCTGATCAAAATCAAGAGTTGGATGCTCAACCGAGTGACCCACCCAGGTGGCCTGACAATTTTCTTTTTAAATTTTGTCAACCTTAAAACCCCGATAAATTGGCATTTTGCATTCTTTTTTTTTTTTTTTTTACATTTATTTATTTTTAAGAGACAGAGCACAAGTCGGGGAGGGGAAGAGAGAGACAGGGAGACACAGAATCCAAAGCAGGCTCCAGGCTCTGAGCTGTCAGCACAGAGCCCAACGTGGGGCTCAAACTCACAGACCATGAGATCATGACCTGAGCCAAAGTCGGACGCTTAATCAACAGAGCCACCCAGGCACCCCAGCATTTTGCATTCTTAAAAGCTACCTTTCAAGGTGGTTTGACATTTGGATTGATATTGAATGTTCTACTGACTGTACATGGAGAGGTTTCTGCATTCTGGTCCTGGGTTTTCAAGTGTATGGTTCTTTCCCTCAAGCCTCTTTCCTGGCAAAGCTCCCCCTGGGATCCTCAGTATTTCTCCTTGAGACCAGGTCTGGAAAGGGCCAATGGGGTTGCTCTGCTCTGCTGGTCCACAGCTCCCTTTTTTTTTTTTTTAATATAAATATAAATGTCCTGCAAGTCATCAGAAATTAAATAAGCAAATACAGTCATGACAAAATATTCCTTTTAAAACATCTGTTCTAATAGCAACTAGTTAAAGTGAGGACAGAGCCCACGACGAGTAAAACAAAGGACCACGTTGGTGCTGTTTTTACTGCCTCATGCAATAAATAGCACAGGAGTATGCTATCCAGTTTACTCTGGCTTCAGCCTCTCGGTTATATAGTCAAAGCTTTAAAAAGTAGCATAACTCACAGTGCAATCGGCCAAAAACATTAAGCTGTTGCACATTGATCAAGATGGGATAAAGGCCTTGAGAAATAATGAAAAGGAGGCCCTTCACCAGGGAGTTCAACTCATTCGTTCATCATATGGATCAATTAAGACCTCTGCATGACCCCGGATTCTTTACAACTGCAATGTTTTAAACATTTTTTTCATTGAAATGTTCTCAATTAAATAAGCTGCAAAATTAAGAGAACAAGATTTGAACTATAATGAGACCAAGGTCTCAGAATAAAATAAATACTAGAGAATGAGAAGGAGCCCTTCAGCCTAAGAATGTCATGTGAGGGGGCAGCCTCTCCCCTAGAAAGCAACAGAGGCCCCTATACTCTGCAGATTCAAGTGCACTTACACAGTAGACTGCGTCAGCACACTACTAAGGGAGAACAAAGCCACTCTCAGTTCCTCTTTCCATGAGGCTGTCAGCCACTGCTACCCCAAGAATCTGGAGCTGGTCCACACCATAAACATTAGAAGAAATGATGTGAAACAATTAATTATGAATGCCACCAGAACCCCAGACTTAATTTTTCTATTAATAGATAATACTGACAATGATGTCAGTGTTTTCACTGTCCCAATGTACAGAAACCTTAGGAAGTGTCACCACTGGCTTCTTGTTCTGCTTGATTAGTTCAAAGTGAGCCTCTCACAGGGAACATCAATGCAGAACAAGGTTGGAGAACTAGGAATACTGTGTTCTCATGCAGTGACAAAGCTTCATCTTGAGTAACAACTTTCTTTAGGGCTCTAATAGGAAGCAAATATTTGTCGACTGCCTGCTCTGTGCACTGTCATGGAGACTTTGGGGAAATTTTTAAATTCTGGTTCTCTTATAGAAGAGTTCCTAATTTAACTGCATCTTGAGAAGTCAAATGCAAATGACTTACATTTCAAGGCAATGAAAGTGATAACAAATGGCTGTACATGCCAGCACCATACATACACAGATAAGACAGGCCTGCCACTCAAATGCAAAAGCAAGAGACACACTCCTGCAAGAAAAGGAGAGCAGGAAAAAGGTGCACTAATTTGCAACCATGTAGGTCAAACAGTTTGAGCATGGTCTTGGGAGCCAAAAAAGAAGTGTGTGTTCTTGCTGACAATTCCTACAGAGAAGGCTGGAGACCCAGACCTGTGCTGGGCTCAAGTCTGATCTTTAAGAGAAGTGAAGGCAGCAAGGATTCTAGAGAGGACTGCTGTGATCAAAGTGGTGAAGAGATATTAATCAAACCCTGGTATGCAAGACACACTACAGAAAGAAATCCCCAGCATGCAGACTCATCAGGGGCATTTAGAATAGTTCCAGTGTGAGGCGAGAAGTGAACTCAGGTTCAGCAGTGATTCAAGAAATGGAATTTATGGGTCATCCGCGCCTCCCGTGAGAAGGCTGGGGTGAGTATGATAACACAGTGAAGCACTGACAGCAGCCTCACACTGCAACGGCTCCATCAACACTGGACACTAATGCTGTTTTAATTACCACCAAGACACTGACGAACAGGCCCTGGGTACAGATGAGTAACAGGAGGCCAGGGAAGAGGGGCAGGTGCCAAGAGCCTGAGCCAGTGACAGATCATGAATACAGGAGGGAAAAGAGAAACACAGTAGAAGAAATGCTGAGACGACTGACTTCCCAGCAGAACTATCTGGCCTCTGGTGAAACGTAGGTCCAAAGCTCAGAGAGGTGCTGGCCTGAGAGAGGCGGGCAGCACCAAGGACAGACCCTCGACTGCATGAGACGACCCTGCCCACAAATGCTCAACCCCAGAGCTGTGGCTTCCGGGCTCTGTGACCAAGGGCTCCCCAGAAGTGGCATCAGAGACACCCCTACCCACCACCTCCTGCAGAAACAGCTCTACACCCTCTGTTGTCTCACTATCCCAGTCCCCACGTCACATAGCAGCTCACTCATTTTGGTCTTTTATTGCTGTTCAGCATATAATTACGTGTCTACAAAGAGGTCCCCTACTAATAAAGTTTGAAAACAAGTGTTCTGTGGAGAATCCTTGCCTAACTACTAATGAGGATGAAGCTGAGCCACCCCAGGTGAGCTGTGCCTCTCAAAGACCCCCTCTAGAGGGGGATTCTCTGCACCTCCAAGACGCTCGTTAGCCAGAACTCGGGGAAACAAATATCTGAAAACAAGGAGCCACAGCTGCAAAAATGTTCAATTCACTAACATTAACGCCGAAAAGAAAACCTTCTGCTGACCTCATATTCTGCTATAAAAAGGAGCAGCAGAAAATCTGGAAAAGGGTAAGTAGAGCTGTTTCGGTTTCCTCATAAAAGAACAGGGAGCAGTTCAGAAGAAACTGTGATCTCTGTAAAAACAAGACGCTGTAGCTCATTTCACTCAGCAATTCCTCTGTGGTTCCAGACAAAGAGCACTGACTCCGAGAGGCACACCTCATAACAATTACTGGAGGGCTCTGTTCCTATGCCGCTGACCACGGACAGTTGGAGCCATGGCTGCCATAAGCTGCTGGGCCACCCCCAGGATGGGGGCTCTGCTGACAGGTGTGGGTCAGGTTGACTTTACCAGCCAACCAGGAACCAGAAATGATGCCACTGTCCCAGTACCCTGCTCCTGGCTTCCTCGTGTCTCAATGGAGCAGAATCTGGCTGTTCTTCTTCAGGGCTTAGGCTTTCCTTCCAAAATCCTCACCGAAAATATAACTGCCTGCTTTTTTAGAGCTGTGAGAGACTGACCTCACTGTTTACAATTTGTGTATTTCACATGCTGGCATCCAATAACCAGAAATTCAAGAAAATTCAAAACTCAAAATACCTTGCCAAAACATACCCTACAATCAGGTAGCACTCAGCACTCACTTCTATAGCAATATCCCAAAATGTGTTTTTAAGTTTCAAAACAAAATTCAAAAACATATAATAAAAACTAGTACTACAGACATGTGGTATCTTAAGAAATATAAACACACGGACAAACATACGTCGTTCTATTCAGGAAGATTATAAAAACCAAACACAGACATCTGTAATACCTTCAGGAAGCTATATTAAAAGTGATGTTTCTTAATGTCTTATTAAAAAGAATTGGCAGCCTCAGACTAAATGTATTAACACTACACAGGTGTGAATATTTTAATACGTTGCCCTGGGCACCTGTAAGCATTTCTTGGGACATAGAAATCATTCCAGGCTAAGGTGGGTATTTATTTACTCCCCACGTACCCAACCAGGACTTTCTGCAGGTTGAAGACTGTGCCTGGTGCCAGAGATGAGATGGCAAAGAAAGGCTCTTAACAGGTAGAGGTGTGGGCAGCCCCATCCTGGTGGGGAAAAAAGAGACGGTAGTAGGGTCGAAGGAAGTATTGGAGACTTTCAATGGAGACCCAAAAGGAATCAGACCCTGTAGCCAGGAAAACTGATTTAGGTTAAGCAATGACAAGTAAATGGCGTTAACAAGGCTGATGGGGTTTAGTTTAGGTAAGGGAGATAGATCCATGTCACAACTTGCTGAAGATTACCTGAACACGTGGCAGAGCAAAGAATGAGTGCACTCACCTGGTTTACAAACATTTAATAAAACACCTAGTGTGCCAGGTAGGATCCCGCCTTTAAGTGACAGGAACCCTCTCAAGTGCCATCCTTTCAAAAGAACTGATAAGAAGGCAACTGTCAGTAGGGCAGAGCCACATGCGATTAACCAAGCTCCAAAACTTCCTCTCTGCCTGGCCCTTCAGCTCTGGGAAGGCTTGTCAGGGTCCCTAAGACAGCTGCAGTCTCTCGTCCAGGAGGAGCTGAGCCACCCTTTGACTTTGCAGCCCCTTGCCGCTTCCCAGAACACCTGCTGCTGCTGAGAAGCAGGCCCTGGTTTGATGGGTGTCAGCTGCTGAGAGCACACCACCCAAGGAAATCATGCTGCAGAACTGCCGCTTTGATAAAATGCAACCATCTGATGGGCTAGGTGCACTTCAGGAAACCAGAGGTCTGGTTTTCTTTTGAAAGGAAAACTACATGGATTCCCCTCGGCATCTCCACCACCCAGTCCACCTTCACTTCCACATCCACTTAGTTAGCGTGCTCTCACACCTGCCAGAAGTCAGGGATCTTAAGCAATCACAAGTGCCTCACACTGCCAAGTTCAGCCAGAATCCATGTGCTTCCTCCCCCTGGGGCTGCTTAAGTAATAGCAGAGTCTCTTTTCCCTACACCTCTCAAGATCCACACTTGGAAATTCAGTGCAAATCTCTTGTTCCCTTCATCTCTGGGTTTGATTTATAGAGGCTGGAAACTAATGTGCTTTTTGGCTCATGTAATGAGAAAAATCCTCTGATTAAACACACACAGTAATTCATTTTTGAGCAAAACACAATTATTTCCACGCTGTTTTAAAAGAAAATTAAATAGACAAAGTACAAGCACTAAGTATATCAAACTCTGCTGAAGGATGACAGAGAGTGGGTAGAAAACTGTACCAAGAAGATGGTGGAACCAAACTAAAAACCAAACATGGGGAGTGGGGGGAGACACTAATTTTTCTTACAGAAGAATCCCAAATAATTAGGGTTCCCAGATTTAACAAAATAAAGGATGCCCAGTTAAATTTGCAGTTAAGATATCATAAGGGACACACTTACACTAAAAAATTATTCATTTTTTATCTGAAAATCAAAGTCATCTGGGTGTCCTGCAACCCTACAAATAATACATGTAATACTTCCACCTCTAGAAAGTGGAGCTTAATCCTCCTAAACTGCTTTGAGGTAACGTGTGCTTCAGGGTTTACTTAGAAGAACTAAAGAGGGAAAGGGAAAAATAGTATCACCACAGTGGAGAGACCTGGCCAATGCTACATCAACCAGGTGATCAGGTTCACATCACTGGGTATGTCACATGAGTGTCACAGATCCCCTGATATGATGAGAAGGACACTTCACCTCTGTGGTGCTCTTTCCCAAACCCATAATCCCAGTCTAATCACAAAATACATGAGACAAACCCAGATTTGAAGCCATTCTACAAGATGCCTGGCCACTACCCCTCAATGTTGGAAATAGTCACAGACAATAAAATGTAAGGTGGTGCCCTGGACTGGACCTGGAACAGAAAAAGGATACAAATGGAAAAACTGGTGAAATCCAAATAAAATCTGGATGTTGTTAATAGCAATGTGTCAATGTCAATTTCTTAATTCTGACAAATGAACCATGGAAAGGTAAGATGGTAACAATGGATATGCTGGATGCAGGGTATTCAGAATTCTGTATCCTCAGCAACATTTCTGGAATTTATATATCTTTTTTAATTTTTTTAATGTTTGTTTATACTTGAGAGAAAGAGAGAGATGGAGCACAAATGGGGAAGGGGCAGAGAGAGAGACAGACACAGAATCTGAAGCAGCTCCAGGCTCTGAGCTGTCAGCACAGAACCTGACGCGGGGCTCGAACTCACAGACTGTAAGATCATGACCTGAGTTGAAGTTGGATGCTTAGCCAACTGAGCCACCCAGGTGCCCAACACACACACACACTTTATATATACATGTATATACATAAACATAGAATCAAATGTAAGGAAATGAGAGGGTATCAGGGAAATGTTTCAAAACTCTCCAGCAAAACACAGGAAGGGAATTAATAAACCAAGAATAATAAAATACTGGTAACTATAATAAACAAAATTAAATAAGGATTTCTTTAAAAAGGAACACAGCAAATGGCAGAAGACTATGACTAGAAACTTGGCACTGGGAATCTTGTAGGTGTCACCAATCCACATCATCCTCTGTCCCAAGTAGGCCCTTTACAGGGCAACCAACCGTCCCAGTTTGCCCGAGACTGTCCCAGTTTTAGCACTGCAAGTCCCACATCCCAGAGAACCCCTCAGTTCTGGGAAAACCTAGACTTCTCAGTCTCTGTCTCCCTGTGTGTATGTATGTAGGTGTGTCTGTCGCAGGTGCACATGCACACACTCATGCATACACACAAACACACACACACACAGTGGGTTGAATTAAATACACAAAAAATTGGGCACAACCCCAGAATCCAGGTAACGAATTCACCTTTACAGAAAACTCTAGAATAAAACACCCTCCCCCACCAATCCACTTACCACCACTATATATTTTTACCTAATATCAGGCCTAGAAAGAAAAGAATTCCTTGCCATAGTCTATATACACAGAGTGTCACCTTTGCATGTGCCCTTCCACAGCCCTGGCACTTCTAGAGAACCCCAAGAGTCTTGGGAAAAGCCATCCCATAAGCAGTCAGGCTACCCGAGACGGTGTGGCTTATTACTGTGCATAAACTTTGAACAGTGAGATCTGGGATTTCTCAGGCTTTGCGTAAAGCATCTGTGATAGAGAACACCACACCGAGCCCCACTCCTGCACCAGACATCCGGACACTGAAAACAGATGCTTGCGGCACACAGTCTGAGGCACTTTCCCATCTCACACCTGCATTTAGAAACCGGAATTTGAGTAAACTAGAAAGCATTTCTCCACAGGTGCCATGTAAGGAGGACAGTAAGCTCCAAAAGTAACTAAAGAATACTGGTAGCATACCAATGACCATGCTTCATTGACCATCAAAACAACAGCAGCTAGTTACTGAGCAAGTACTATGTGCCAGCCATGTAACTGGCTATGACCCAGCAGAAGAAGCCAGGTCATAGCTGGGGGGCAACAGGGACTTTGTGAAGAAAACAAAATTACATTCAAAGGATTTCTACAAACTCGGGTTTACACATTTTCAAAAATATAAAATGGAGACTGAGGCACTGTCCCAGGATGACAAATCCAATGTGAGATCCTGGATGGGATCCTGGATTGGATCCTGGAACACAAAAGGGACACTAGTGGGAATATCAGGGAAATTCTAGTAAGAGTTGAAGATTACTTCAACTTTGTACTTACTTCGACATTATATCAATGTTCATTTCTTGATATGTATATCAATGTTCATTTCTTGATTTCTTGATAGGTTTTGATAACTGTGCTACGTTCATGTAAAATGTTAACATTAACGGAAGTTAGAAGAGGGTACAAAAACTCCTCATTACTATTTTTACTACTTTTCTGTAAATCTAAAATTATTTCAAAATAAAAGGTTAAAAAGATATTTTGCAAATAACATGCAAGAGATTATAAAAATAAGCTCTGTGGACCAGATGCATTCTTTTGTAAAGATACTTCAAAGTTACTGAAAAGACCATAGAACTGACTTTTATTTTTTTTTTAATTTCAGACTACAAAGTACACCTTGCAAACAAAGGCTGCACAGGATGGGTACCTTCATCAAAGACTAAAAACTGTCATTCTTCAGGAACAGAGGTCCCAATTGCTAAGAACATTTCACTTCGTTATCAAAGCTACTTCTCATGTTTTTAATTCAGGAGCACCATTCAAACACAGTATGGGTGACCAAGGTGAATAAGCCAGGATCTTCCTGGAACTCAATTTGTCATTGGGGCCCCAGGGCCTAAACAACAGGTAGTGGTAGCCTCCCTGGGGTCCTGACTCTGGACACTGTCAGGAAGGAATCTTCAGCCATGTTGGCCTATTATGCATAACGTGGGGTGTGGGAAGGCAGAAGAATACTACATGCTAGGCACTGCGCGAGCCCCTTCCACCAAAGCACCCTGCAGAGGTGGCCCACCCTTGTTTTACAAACCAAGAGGAGCCCTCAGAGAAACTGAATGACCTGCGCAGGGAAGAACTACCAATGCTTCTAAGCCTGATGTCAATGCAGGTATGACCCTTGAGGCCAGGAGATACCTGAGAATGGTTTCCCCAGTGTGACCCTGATCACAAGGGGCAGTTGCTAGGGGCCAGCCACCACCAAGGGGCTAAGTGGGCACCATGCCACCACAGGTCTCCTGAAGACAGTGCTGAGGTGTGGCAGGGCCTCTATGAAAGCACCCAGTCATGGAAGGTGACACTGGGCACAACTGCCGATCCTGCCCCCAACCCCAGAACCAGCCTCCCTCTTAGTGATGATCTACCCTATTGGTAAAAGACACAGGACACATACTCCCAACGATGTACACTCACTAACTTATAAGTTATATACATCTTCTGCAGTACTCACATGCTAAGGACATCATAAAATAGTCCTAAAAATAGACATCTTAAAAAATGAGATACATACAAATAAAAGTGGTAATATTTACTTCTCATACTCCAAATGACTTTTTTTCCCCCCACACCCTACCCTGGAGGCCACTGGCTTATTAAGTCTATAGACTCTCCAGTTGGTGGGAATGCAAATTGGTGCAGCCACTCTGGAAAACAGTGTGGAGGTTCCTCAAAAAATTAAAAATAGACCTACCCTATGACCCAGCAATAGCACTGCTAGGAATTTACCCAAGGGACACAGGAGTACTGGTGCATAGGGGCACTTGTACCCCAATGTTTATAGCAGCACTCTCAACAATAGCCAAATTATGGAAAGAGCCTAAATGTCCATCAACTGATGAATGGATAAAGAAATTATGGTTTATAGACACAATGGAGTACTACGTGGCAATGAGAAAGAATGAAATATGGCCCTTTGTAGCAACATGGATGGAACTGGAGAGTGTTATACTAAGTGAAATAAGCCATACAGAGAAAGACAGACACCATATGGTTTCACTCTTATGTGGATCCTGAGAAACTTAACAGAAACCCATGGGGGAGGGGAAGGAAAAAAAAAAAAAGAGGTTAGAGTGGAAGAGAGCCAAAGCATAAGAGACTCTTAAAAACTGAGAACTGAGGGTTGATGGGGGGTGGGAGGGAGGGGAGGGTGGGTGATGGGTATTGAGGAGGGCACCTTTTGGGATGAGCACTGGGTGTTGTATGGAAACCAATTTGACAATAAACTTCATATATTGAAAAAAAAAAAAAGTCTATAGCCTCTCCAGTCTGTATGGCCAAGTCTCCCTTATGGAGAAGGAGGTAGGGGGAGGTGGGATTCACCACAACTGGGGACTCTAACCCAGCTCCAGGTGCTCCAGGGAGGGTGAGACCTACAGAACATCTAAACAGACCACCACCAGCAGCCCTTGTGTCACACATCTACCTTCCGTCCCCAACACACGCCACACTTCTACCAGAGCTACAGACTAAAAAGCACACTGAGCATGTCATTTGCCTGAGTAAAATCCTTCCAGGACTCCCCAGGACTTTGAAGATAAAATACAAAGTGCTTAAAATAGTGTCAAGAGCCTGTACCGGGATCCCCACCCTAATCAGTTCCCCCCACTCTCAGCTATCCCCCTCCAGCCTTCAGACCAGCTTGCAGATTCAGGACCATGCTGTGGCAGCAGCCTCCAAGAAGGCCCAAATAATCCTTGCCTCCTGGCAGTCATACCCTTACGTAGTCCCCATCCCCCTCACAGTAGATATGGCTGGCCTACGTGGCCAACAGGACATTGTCAAATGATAGTATGAGGTTGTCACTGCATGACACTGTGAAATGACCAGCAAGGCTAGGTCACAGAAGACATTGCAGCTTCCACCCTGCTCTCTCTTGGATCACTTGCTCTGCGGAAGCTGGCAGCTTGCTGTGAGGACAGTCATGCAGTCCTAGAAAGAGGCATCAGGAAAGGAGTTGAGATGTCTTGCCAACAGCCAGTATCAACCTGCCAGCCATGTAAGTGAACTACTTTGGAAGCAGACCCTCCAGCCCTCGTCAAGTTTTTAGATGGCTTTGGCCCTGGCCTGACACCTTGCCTGCAACCCCACCACAGACTCTGAGCCAAAACTACCCAGCTAAACTGCTGCTGAATTCCTGATGCTCAGAAAGCATATAAGATAATAAATACTGTTATATTAAGCCACCAAGTTTTGAGGTATTTCGTTACCTAACAATAAATACCTAATATGCTATGCTCTCTCTCCCTGTGTCTTTGCAAAAACCTGTCCCTCACTTTGAAACGTCCTATGTCCTTCTCACTTACCCATACACAGATCCTTCCTCCCTCCCTCTCTCCATCTATCTCTTAAATATACACTAATACACATACAATACACTCTGCCATAGTACCCTGGACATTCCTCTTTAGAAAAGCTCCTAAAACACTGGGAGAAACTTGTGGGCAGAAGTGGTCTGCAAGGACACTACAACCAGACTACAACCAGAACTGGTGGCTGGAGAAGCATGTGCTCACCCGCCACCCCTAGCTCTCCAAGAAGGCTGATCTACAATGCATCCATTGCCCTGAGATCTTCATTGATGAGAACACAACCACAAAAGCCACACCAAAGTGATGCTCCATGTGCCCTGAGCAGTTCTCCTCTTTGAAGGGCATCTACTGCCACCTGGACAGCCACTAGCAGCGTGACTCCAACAACCAGAGTGTCAGTCCTGACCACATGCTGGGCAGGGTGGCCTACATGAGCAGTACCACACCAGACTCAAACACCTATGTAGAGCATGGCTCCACCCTGACTCCACATTGAAACCACTGCAGGACCAGAAGAAGATACAGAATAATGAACAGGGCTGGTCCAACGTGCTCTATAGCTGCCCTTCTTGCTCTAAGCAGGTCTTCAACAGCCTGGCCATGCCAAACACAGAGCCTTAACACAGTAGATACTCAACTAATACCGCATTGATGAAGGGATGCCAGAATGTTAGGATGGATGGATGGACAGATGGACAGACAGAAGGACGGATGGATAGACAGAGAGATGATGGATAGGAAGGCACTGAAGTATGTGGGGGAAAGGGACCAGATCTGGACTCCTTCACTGCAAAGGATAAGAGCCTCACTGGCCCACCCAAGGGTGCCATTATTGCAACAGCTTTGGCAAGAGCAGGGGAAAGAGCTTCCAATCAACTTTACATTAAAGACTAAATTTCACCTACAAAGAAATCACAAGAAGCAATTTTCTGAGTCTGATCCTCCAGTCCAGTCTCTTCTGCAGCACTGCATCACTACAGAATCTGGGCCTTGCCTTAGAAGGACACCGCAACAGCATGGAGCTGAGCCTCAGATACCCATGTTAATCAGAAAGCACTAGCACAATGGGCAAGAAAATGGCCAGCCCTCTCCTGACTGAGATATCTTCAAGAACCTACTTTCTTACGCTCAGAGGTACATACACTGTGTTCACTGTCTTATTCCTTCTTATTTGTCTTAAATAATTCATAGTCAAATTTTTTAATTGGAAAAGAACATACAGGAAATGAGCTCTGGTCACAGAAGTTCTGTTCTGATGTGTCTTTGAAAAAATAAGTATTTTGTTTTATTAAATGTAATGATCAATTCATTCTGATAGGCATATAGATCAAAGTATTTACTCAGCTGTTTCATGGTTACCTTTTATGAAACTTTTCTCCCAACTGCATCAGAAAAACAAGGATCCTTCAGATGCCAGCCCTATTAAGACCCTGTCAAAGAAAAGGCCATTCCTCAGAGAGGTTAGCAATGCCCTTTTAACCTGAGTAGGATAACAAAGGGCCAGGGCACTGACAGGATGAGACCAGTAGACATAGCCAGAGACACATCATTCCTGCCTGAGGCACAGCCCCCTCCCCACAGCCCTGGACCTTTATTTCTCATTTTGGTACACCACGAAAGCAATAAAGATGACTTCAAGATAAGAGCCATAAAAACAAAGTTAATTTATCAGTAATTTTAGACTCCCTGGGCCACAATGTAATTATCTGAAGCAGCTGTATCAGTTCAACAATGTGACAGGAAAGTCAGAATAAACCAGATGGCCAGTTTATATCTGTTTAAAAGCAAACTAGAACTAAAAACAGGAGAGGGTATAATTTGACTTCTTTCCTAGTCTTACCTAATTTGAATGTCAGTACAAATAGGCCAGCCTCATTCTTTTTTTTTTTTTTTTAATTTATTTATTTTGAGAGAGAGAAGCAGAGAGAGAGAGGGAGAGAGAGAATCCCAAATAGGCTCCATGCAGGGCTCAACCCCATGACTGCGAGACCATGACCTGAGCTGATATGAGGAGTCAGATGCTTAGGGACACCTGGGTGGCTCAATCGGTTAAGCATCTGACTCTTGATTTGGCTCAGGTCATGATCTCACAGTTTGTGAGTTCAAGCCCCACATCAGGCTCTGTGCACTGACAGTGGGGAGCCTGCTTGGGATTCTCTCTCTCCCCCTCTGTCTGCCCCTCCCCTGCTTACTGTCTCTCTCTCTTTCAAAATAAATAAATATACTTAAAAAAAAAAAGTCAGATGCTTAACTGACTGAGCCACCCAGGTACCCCTCAGCCTCATTCTTTTTTTTTTTTTAACATTTATTCATATTTTGAGAGACAGAATGTGATTGGGGAGGGGCACAGAGAGAGGAAGAGAGAATCCGAAGAAGGCTCCAGGCTCCGAACTGACAGCACAGAGCCCAACGTGGGGCCCAAACTCATAAACCATGAGATCATGACCTGAGCTGAAGTCAGACGCTTAACCAACAGGCGCCCCCAGCCTCATTCTTTTTAAATGGTGCACAGTATTCTACACTATAGATATGATTTGTCTAACCTTTCCTTTACTGATGAGCACTTTAGCCATTTGCATAATGCCATACTGAGCCCCCCTATACCAATAACTTCATGCACATGTGCACAAACTTCTGAAAGAAGTTCAAAGAAGTGAAATTCCTCAGGCCACTTATGTGTGGTTCAAATTTTGATCAACATTGCTAAACGCCTTCTAAACAGTTTTCACCAGGTGACAGAATAGACAACAAAGCAAGACCCACCTTCATGATGCCTACAGGAGACTCATTTCAGTCCTAAAGACACATGCAGATTGAAAGTGAAGGAACAAAAAAGCATTTATCATGCAAATAGAAGTGAAAAGAAAGATGAGGTAGCAATACCTATGAAACAAAAAAGACTAAAACACTGTAAAACAAAAACGACAAAACAAAGACTGAAATAAGAGATGAAGAAGGACACTGCATTATCATAAAGGGAACAATCAAAGAAGATACAACAATTGTAAATATTTATGTGCCCAACCTGGAAGCACCCAAATACATAAAGCAGTTAATAATAAACATAAGGGAAGTGATCAACAGTAATACAATAATAGTAGAGGACTCCAGGGGTGCCTGGGTGGCTCAGTTGGTTGAGCGTCCAACTCTTGATTTCGGCTTAGGTCATGATCTCACAGTTCATGAGTTCAAGCCCCATGGTGGGCTGTGTCCTGGCAGCGCAGAGCCTGTTTGGGACTCCCTCTCTCTCCCTCTCTCTCTCTCCCCCCCCCGTCCCTCCCCCACCTGCGCTGTCTCTCCTCAAAATAAAAATAAATAAATACTTTAAAAAAATAGTAGAGGACATTAAAAAAAATTACAAAAACACAAAAAAAGGGCGCCTGGGTGGCTCAGTTGGTTGAGCATCTGACTTCAGCTCAGGTCATGATATTGCAGTTCGTGGGTTCGAGCCCCACATCAAGGCTCTGTGCTGACAGCTTGCTCAGAACCTGGAGTCTGCTTCAGATCCTGTCTCCCTCTCTCTCTCTGCCCCTCCCCCACTCACAGTCTGTCTCTCAAAAATAAATAAATGTAAAAAAAAAATTTTTTTTAATTGTAGAGCATCTTTTCCAACCACACACTATGAAACTTGAAATCAACCACAACAAAAAATCTGGGAAGACCACAAATACATGGAGGTTAAATAACATGCTACTAAACAATGAATAGGTCAATCATTAAATCAAAGAGGAAATTAAAAAATTCATGGAGACAAATCAAAATACAACAGTACAATATCTGTGGGATGCATCAAAAGCAATAGCAATAAAGGCCTACCTCCAGAAGCAAGACAAATCTCAAATAAACAACCTAACCTTACACCTAAAGGAGCTAGGAAAACAAGAACTAGCAAACACAAAATCAGTAGAAAGAAGGAAATAATAAAGATTAAAACAGAAATAACTGAAATAGAAACAAACAAAACCAGGTCAATGCAACCAGGACCAGGTTCTTTGCAAAGATCAAGAAAACTGATAAACCTTTAGCCAGACTCGTCAAAAAGAGAAAGAGAGAGAGAGGGAGAGGGAGCAAGGGAGCGAGGAAGAGAGGGAGAGAGGGAGGGAGAGAGAGAGAGAGAGAGAGAGAGAAAGGGAGAAAGGGAGAAAAGGAGGGAGAGAGGGAGAGAGGACCCAAACAATATCAGAAATGAAAGAGGAGAAATAACACCCAATACCACAGAGATACAGAGGATTATAAGAGAATATCTGAAATATTTGAAATATATCTAAAATTACAGGCCAACAGATTAGACCACCTAGAAGAAATGGATAAATACCTAGAAACATGTTACCTCCCAAAACTGAACCAAAGAAATTAAAAATTTGAACAGACCAATGAAATTGAATCAGTAATCAAAAGATCCCCAACAAACAAAAGTCCAGGAGCAGAGACCAACATAGGTGAATTCTACCAAACATTTAAAGAAGAGTTAATACCTTCTATTCTCAAACTATTCCAAAAAAATAGAAAAGGAACGAAAACTTCAAAATTTATTCTATAAAGCCAACATTACCCTTATACCAAAGCTAGACAGAGACACCACCAAAAAAAAAAAAAAAAAAAAAAAACAAAAAACTACTACAGGCCAGTATCACTGATGAACATAGATGCAAAAATCCTCAACAAAATACTAGCAAACCAAATCCAACCAAAAACCAAGGGCACCTGGCTAGCTCAGTCAGTTGAGCATGCAACTCTTGATCTTAGGGCTGTGAGTTCAAGCCCCATGTTGGGGGTAGGGTTTACTTTAAAAAAAAAAATGTATGTATAAAAAAAATCATTCACACACGATTACGTGGGATTTATTCCTGGGACGCAAGAGTAGTTCAATATTCACAAATCAATCAACAGGATAAATCATATCAACAAGAGAAATGATAAAAACTGTATGATCATTTCAACAGATGCAGAAAAAGCATCTGACCAAGTACAACATCCACTCATGATTAAAACCTTCAACAAAGATTTAGAGGGAACATACCTCAACATAATAAAGGGCATATATTAAAAGCCCACAGCTAACATCATCCTCAATGGTGAAATACTAAAAGCTTTTCCCCTAAGAACAGGAAGACAAAGATGGCCACTCTCACCACTTCTATTCAACACAGTACTGGAAGTCTTAGCCACAGCAATCAGACAACAACAACAAAAAGGCATCCACAAATTGGTAAGGAAGGGGCGCTTGGGTGGCTCAATCAGTTAAGCATCCAACTCTTGATTTCAGCTCAGGTCATGATCTCATGGTTTGTGAGTTCAAGCCCTGCAAAGGGCTCCATGCTGACAGTGTGGAGCCTGCTTGGGATTCTCTCTCCCCTCCCCCCCCCCCTCTCTGTCCCTCCCCTGCTCATTCTCTCTCTCCATCTCTCTCTCTCTCTCTCTCTCTTTCTCTCTCTCTGTCTCTTTCTCAAAATAAATAAATAAAAATCTGACTCTTGATCTTAGCTTAGGTCTTGATCTCAGGGTCGTGAGTTCAAGTCCTACACTGGGCTCCACACTGGGCATGAATCTTACTTAAAAAAAAAAAAATGGTAAGGAAGAAGTCAAACTTTCCCTATTTGCAGATAACATGACACCATATACAGAAAACCATAAAGACTCCACCAAAAAACTGCTGAAACTGATAAATGAATTCAGTAAAGTCATAGGATAAAAAAATCAATGTACAGAAATTGGTTGCATTTCAATACACCAATAGTGAAACAACAGAGAAATTAAGGAAACAATCCCATTTATAACTGCACCAAAAACAATAAAATGCCCAGGAATAAATTTAACCAAGGAGATGAAAGACCTGTATTCTGAAAACTATAAAATACTGATAAAAGAAACTGAAGACACAAAGAAATAGAAAGACATTCCATATTCATGAATTGGAAGGAAAAATTTGTTAAAATGTGAATACTACCCAAAGCAATCTACACATTTAATATAATCCCTATCAAAATAGCAACAGAATTTTTCACAGAACAAATAATCCTAAAATTTGTATGAGTCACAAAAGACCCTGAATAACCAAAGCAACATAGAAAAAGAAGAATAAAAGTGGAGGTATCACAATTCCAGACCTCAAGATATACTACAAAGCTGTGGTAATAAAAACAGTATGGTACTGGCACAAAAACAGACACATATATCAATAGAACAGAATAGAAAGACCAAAAATAAACCCACACTTATATGTTCAATTAATCTTTGACAAAGGAGGGAACAATATGCAGCAGGAGAAAGTCTCTTTCTTCAACAATGTTGGGAAAACTGAACAGCTATAGAAGAAAGTGTCCTCAACAAATGATGTTGGGAAAACTGGACAACTACATGTAAAAGAATAAAACTGGACCACTTTCTTACATCATACACAAAAATAAACTCAAAATGGATTAAAGACCTAAATGTAAGACCTGAAACCATAAAAATCCTAGAAGAGAGCACAGGCAGTAATTTATCTGACATTAGCCATTTTTGTCGAAAAACCAACATTTTTCTAGATATGCCTCTTAAGGCAAGGGAAACAAAAGCAAAAATAAACTATTAGGACTACACCAAAATAAAAAGCTTCTGCACAGCAAAAGAAACAATCAAAACTGAATGGGAGAAGATATTTGCAAATGATATATCTGAAAATGGGTTAGTAGCCAAAATATATAAAGAACTGATATTACTCAACACCAAAACCACAAATAATCCAATTAAAAAAATGGGCAAAAGACATGAACAGACATTTCTCCAAAGAAGACATACAGATGGCCAACAGACACATGAAAAGATGCTCAACATCAATAATCATCAGAGAAATGCAAATCAAAACCACACTGAGCTATCACCTCACACCTGTCAGAATGGCTACAATCAAAAACACAAGAAACAAGTGTTGATGAGGATGTGGAGAAAAAGGAACACTTGTGAATTGTTGGTAAGAATGCAAACTGGTGAAGCCACTGTGGAAAACAGTATGGAGGTTCCTCAAAAAGTTAAAACTAGATTTATAAGGGGCGCCTGCGTGGCTCAGTCAGCTGAGAGTCTGACTTCAGCTTAAGTCGTGATCTCACGGTTCCTGGGTTTGAGCCCAGAGCCTGGAGCCTGCTTCAGATTCTGTGTCTCCCTCTCTCTCTGCCCCTCCCCTACTCATGCTCTCTCTCAAAAATAAACATCAAAAAAAATTGTTTTTAAATAGAATTACAATATGGTCCAGTAATTCCACTACTGGGTATTTATCCAAAGAATACAAAAACACTAATTCAAAAAGATATATACACCCCTATGTTTATTGCAGCATTATTTACAATAGCCAAACTATGGAAGCAACCCAACTGTCCATCAATAGATGAATGGATAAAGAAAATGTGATACACATCATACACACAGAGGAATATTACTCAGCTATACAAAAGAGTGGAATCTTGCCATTTGCAACAACATGTATGAATCTAGAAGATATAATGCTAAATGAAGTCAGTCAGAGAAAGACAAATACCATATGATTTTATTCATATGTGGAATTTAAGAAACAAAACAAATGAATAAAGAGAAAAAGAGACAAACCAGCAAACAGACTCTTAAATATAGTCACCACAGGGGAGATGGGTATGGGGAATGGGTGAAATAGGTGAAGAGTACACTTACCATGATGAGCACTGAGTAATGTATAAAATTGCTAAATCACTATATCATACACCTGAAACTAATGTAACACTGTAAGTTAATTATACTGGAACTAAAAAAAGTAATTAACCTTTTAAAAAAGTCTTCACCAATGGGACACCTGGTGGCTCAGTCAGCAGAACATGCGACTTGTAATCTCAGGGTCCTGAGTTCAACCCCCACATTGCGCATGGAACCTACTTAAAAAAAAAAAAAAAAAGTCTTCATCAGCTTTCTCCCACCATCGGCATATCACAGTACCCATTTTCCTTGTACTCTTATCAACTGATAACATTATCTGTTTTATTTTTACCAATCTAAACACACACAACAATGGGATCTTATAATTTGCATTTCCTGAACACCAGTGAGATTGAGCATCTTTTCAAATCTTAGAAGCCATTTGTATTTCATATGGGAATTGCCTGAAAATAGCCTTTTCCCAGTTTCCTAATGACCTCTGGCCTTTTAAAAATTGATTTGTAGAGGCTCTTTATGGGTTCCAAGTACTAGTTATTTTGTCATAGAAAAGAAAATATTTCATAAATGGGGAGCCATGTTTCTGCATTAGAAGACTCAACATAGTAAAGTTAACTCACTGCAAAGTGATATACAGGTTTAATGCAATTCCTATCAAAATCCCATCTTAGTTTTTATCAGATACGTTTGTTCTAAAATTTATATGGGAAAACACAGGCCACAGACTCAAACAAGTCTGGAAAGGAGAATAAAGTGGAAGGAATCACTATACCCAATTCTAAGGCTTACTATACAGCTAGAGTAATCAAGATAGCATGATAATGGTGGAGGGATATACACCTAGGTCAATGGAACAAAATAAGAGAGCCCAAAAATAGATCCACACAAGCAAGTCCAACTGGTTTTTGACAAAAGGATAAAAGTGGAGGAAAAGACAGCCTTTTCAACAAATGGTGCTGGATCAATTGGACATCAATAAGCAAAAAGAGAAATCACTTACCCTAAAGATAGGTGAACCGAATCTATGTCCTGACAGTGATATTATACTGTACTTTTATAAGATACTGACATTAGAGAAAACTGGGTGAAGGGTATGCAATATCTCACTGTATTATTCCTTAAAACTGCATGTGAACCTATAACTACCTCAATGAAAAATTCGATTTTAAAATGTTGAAAATAGGAGACAAGGCTTTGGAAATCACTCCCATGATATCCTTGTTTGTACAAATAAAGCTGATTTTGCGAAAGTGAGAGAGAGAGAAGAAAAGAAAAGATGAAAATATTTTCTCCTAGTCTAACTTTATGTATTTATTTTTGGTTGTCAAATGATCCTTTATTGAAATATTTTCCTTTGTAGTTCCTAACTAGCTGAACATTCCTCTGCACCACTGTCATGTCATCTGTGATGTCAGGAGGGTGGTGGCCATCAATATTGCAGCCCACAGGGGCGCCTGGGTGGCGCAGTCGGTTAAGCGTCCGACTTCAGCCAGGTCACGATCTCGCGGTCCGTGAGTTCGAGCCCCGCGTCGGGCTCTGGGCTGATGGCTCAGAGCCTGGAGCCTGTTTCTGATTCTGTGTCTCCCTCTCTCTCTGCCCCTCCCCCGTTCATGCTCTGTCTCTCTCTGTCCCAAAAATAAATAAACGTTGAAAAAAAAAAAAATATTGCAGCCCACAGACTGAGTAGTCCCCAAGATGTCTTTAATGGTTCCAGAGAGCTCTCTAGCTACCGAACGGTGCTGCATCTGTCGGCCAAGGGTGACAATCTCATCAAAAGTGATATTTTCACCATGTTTAATGTTTTTTTTCTGTCTCTTGGTGGTTTCTCAATAATCAAGACAGGCAGAACGTACGTACCACTTCAACCTGGGCCTCTCTGTTCTGAATGGTCAGTTTCACTGAATTAATCCTCAGACCCTTCCAATCACTGGCTGCCGTGATGATGTCATCACTAACCTTTATTGGAGACAGACCCAAGGGGCCAATCTTGGGGGCCAGGGCAGATGTGGCACCAATTCCCCAACCAGTGCACCTCAGGTACATGGTTTGATCTCATTGGGGTCGAACTTAGGCGGCTGGTGTCGAATGAACCAAGGAAAGTTGCACCTTGGCCTCCTCCAAGCCAAAAGCCAAAGACTCTCCTAGTCTAACTTTTATCTTCTAAATTCCTTTTCTTTTTTTTTTTTTTTTAATTTTTTTTTTCAACGTTTATTTATTTTTGGGACAGAGAGAGACAGAGCATGAACGGCGGGGGGGGGGGGGGGGGGGCGGTGCAGAGAGAGAGGGAGACACAGAATCGGAAACAGGCTCCAGGCTCTGAGCCATCAGCCCAGAGCCTGACGCCGGGCTCGAACTCACAGACCGCGAGATCGTGACCTGGCTGAAGTCGGACGCTTAACCGACTGCGCCACCCAGGCACCCCCTAAATTTCTTTTCTTGTTAAGTTTTATTTATTTAAGTAACCTCTACACCCCATGTGGGGCTCAAAGTCATGACCCTAAGATCAAGAGTCACATGTTCCTCTGACTAAGCCAGCCAGCTGTCCCGATCTTCCAAATTTCTTTATATATATGAAGGGTTAATTTTTATCCAGTCAAATTTACTTTTCTGTGTTTCCTGAATTTATCTAATTTTTTAATGCTTTGCAATCTTCTTGAAGTTGCTAAAAAGAGCATCTATTTTAAAAAGTCTTTTATGCTAAAGGAAGAAGTCTTTAAAAGTACTGTTTTAATTAGCCATAAGAAACCCTATGAAAGATAATAAAATTAAATAAACCTACTAAACATGATCTTAAACAAATGATGTTTTTGTGATCTCAATTTCAGGCTTAATTGATATGACAAGAAAAGAGAAATTAAACATCATGAATAGAATGGAAAAAGCATATGTGTACGTAGCTGCTCATGAAGGAGGGAGATAAGATTCTATAAAGCCAGGTAAATGTTAGAGCACCCCCATTTCCCCCAACCCATATCAGCCTAAGCAGTCACAGTGGGGGCAACAGGGCCAAAAGTGCAAACCAACAACAGGCATTGCTTTTGGTCAAGTTTTTCAACACCTGACTCAGGATCTGACCCATCAGACTATATCACAGAAAGATGCCTGTTCCATTTTTTTGTGAGGTACACAAAAAGACCTTATTTTGAAATTGTAGATTCTTAAGAAATCAGCCATGCACATTTGAGTTATCTGTACTTATATGTGTTCTTTTTTTAAAGAACATATTCATTCAGACATCCCAGATATCTTAAAAGCATTATAAATGATAAACTTCCATTTTCAGTGCCTAAAATGTGCCAGATGCCATTTCGGGTGCTTTATCTACTTCCTACGAGGAAGGGTGAGTAACCTGTCCAAAGCCACACAGCTAGGCAGTGTTGAACCAGATAGCATGCCTTAGAGTGCTACACCTCAAAGTGCAGGCTCGTGTTGCACCACACAGCCACAGCTTCAACTGCTAACCAGTGTCCCAGCCTTAAGTAAGTGGGCAAGCTGGCTGTACCAAAAATTCTTCCTTTGATATTAACATGGGCTATGTTAGTAACAAATATTATCTCTTAGGGCACCTGAGTGGCTCAGGAGGTTGAGCGTCTGACTCCTGACTTCAGTTCAGGTCATGATCCCAGGGTTGTGGAATCAAGCCCTGAGTCGGGCTCTGAACTGAGCATGGAGCCTTCTTAAGATATCCTCCCTCTCTCTCTCCCTCCCTCTATGTCTCTCTCTCTCTTCCCTCCTCTGCCCCTCTCTCCCACTCATTCTTTCTCCCTTTCTCAAAAATAAAAAAGAAATATGAATTGAGATCATACCATGCATATTTTCAGATCACAACATTATGAAACTTGAAATGAACCATAGGAAAAAGTCTGGAAAACCTCCAAATGCATGGAGGTTAAAGAACACCCTACTAAAGAATGAACGGGTCATTATGAAGATAAAAAGCTTCTGCACAGCAAAGGAAACAACCAACAAAACTAAAAGGCAAACAACGGAATGGGAAAAGATATTTGCAAATGACATATCGGACAAAGGGCTAGTATCCAAAATCTATAAAGAGCTCACCAAACTCCACACCCGAAAAACAAATAACCCAGGGAAGAAATGGGCAGAAAACATGAATAGACACTTCTCTAAAGAAGACATCCACATGGCCAACAGGCACATGAAAAGATGTTCAACGTCGCTCCTTATCAGGGAAATACAAATCAAAACCACACTCAGATATCACCTCACGCCAGTCAGAGTGGCCAAAATGAACAAATCAGGAGACTATAGATGCTGGAGAGGATGTGGAGAAACGGGAACCCTCTTGCACTGTTGGTGGGAATGCAAATTGGTGCAGCCGCTCTGGAAAGCAGTGTGAGGTTCCTCAGAAAATTAAAAATAGACCTACCCTATGACCCAGCAATAGCACTGCTAGGAATTTATCCAAGGGATACAGGAGTACTGATGCATAGGGGCACTTGTACCCCAATGTTTATAGCAGCACTCTCAACAATAGCCAAATTATGGAAAGAGCCTAAATGTCCATCAACTGATGAATGGATAAAGAAATTGTGGTTTATATACACAATGGAATACTACGTGGCAATGAGAAAAAATGAAATATGGCCTTTTGTAGCAACGTAGATGGAACTGGAGAGTGTGATGCTAAGTGAAATAAGCCATACAGAGAAAGACAGATACCATATGGTTTCACTCTTATGTGGATCCTGAGAAACTTAACAGAAACCCATGGGGGAGGGGAAGGAAAAAAAAAAAAAAAAGAGGTTAGAGTGGAAGAGAGCCAAAGCATAAGAGACTGTTAAAAACTGAGAACAAACTGAGGGTTGATGGGGGTGGGAGGGAGGGGAGGGTGGATGATGGGTATTGAGGAGGGCACCTTTTGGGATGAGCACTGGGTGTTGTATGGAAACCAATTTGACAATAAATTTCATATATTATAAAAAAAAAATAAAATAAAATAAAAATAAAATAAAATAAAATAAAACCAAATGGTTTGGGGAAGTATTAAAAAAAAAAAAAAGAATGAACGGGTCAACCAGGTTAATAAAGAAGAAATTTAAAAATATATGGAAAGAAGTCAAAATGAAAACATGCCAGTCCAAACCTTTTGGGATGCAGCAAAGGCAGTCCTAAGAGGAAAATACACTGCAATCCAGACCTATCTCAAGAAAGAAGAAATATCCCAAATACAAAATCTAACAGCACACCTAAAGGAACTAGAAACAGAATGGCAAAGAAACCCCAAGGACAACAGAAGAAGAGAAATAATAAAGACTGGAGCAGAAATAACACAGAATCCAAAAACACAGAAAAGATCAATTAACCTAAGAGCTGCTTTTTGAAAAAAAAAAAAAAAAATTGATACATCCCTAGCCAAACTTCTCAAAAAGAAAAGAGAAAGGAACCAATTAGATAAAATCACTACTGAAATTGGACTTATCACAACCAACCATTCAGAAACACAGTTAGCAGAGAATTCTATGAAAAAATTAGATGCCAACAAACTGGACAACCTGGAAGAAATGGACAAATTCCTAGACAACCACACACTACCAAAACTCAAACAGGAAGAAACAGAAAATTTGAACAGACCCATAACTAGTGAAGAAATTGAATCAGTTATCAAAAATCTCTCAACAAATTAGAGTCCTAGGCCAGATGGCTTCCCAGGGGAATTCTACCAGACATTTAAAGCAGAGTTAAAACCTCTCCTTCTCAAGCTGTTCCAGAAAATAGAAACAGAAGGAAAGCTTCTGGACTTATTCTATGAATCCAGCATTACCTTGATTCCCAAACCAGACAGAGACCCCACAAAAAAGGAGAATTACAGGCCAATATCCCTGATGAACATGGATGCAAATATTCTCAACAAGATACCAGCAAATCAAATTCAACAGCATATAAAAAGAATTATTCACCATGATCAAGTGGGATTCATTCCTGGGCTGTAGGGCTGGTTCAACATTTGCAAATCAATCAATGTGATACATCACATTAATAAAAGATTAATTTATCTTTTATTAATTAATAAATTATTAATTAATTAATAATTATTATTTATATTTTATTAATATATTATTAATTTATTATATATTATTTATTTATATATATAAATATATATATTATATATAATTATATATATAATTAATATATTAATATAATTAATAATTATTAATAATTAATTAATTAATAAGATGGTGATCCTGTCAATCGATCCTGTCATCGATGCAGAAAAAGCATTTGACAAAAGTCAGCATCCTTTCTTAATAAAAACCCTCGAGGGGCGCCTGGGTGGCGCAGTCGGTTGAGCGTCCGACTTCGGCCAGGTCACGATCTCGCGGTTCGTGGGTTCGAGCCCCGCGTCGGGCTCTGGGCTGATGGCTCAGAGCCTGGAGCCTGTTTCCGATTCTGTGTCTCCCTCTCTCTCTGCCCCTCCCCCGTTCATGCTCTGTCTCTCTCTGTCCCAAAAATAAATAAACGTTGAAAATAAATAAATAAATAAATAAATAAATAAATAAATAAAAACCCTCGAGAAAGTCGGGATAGAAGGAACATACTTAAACATCATAAAAGCCATTTATGAAAAGCCCACAGCTAATATCATCCTCAATGGGGAAAAACTGAGAGCTTTCCCCCTGAGATCAGGAACATGACAGGGATGTCCACTCTCACTGCTATTGTTTAACATAGTGTTGGAAGTTCTAGCATCAGCAATCATAAAACAGAAGGAAATCAAAGGCACCCAAATTGGCACAGATGGAAGTCAAGCTTTCACTTTTTGCAGATGGCATGATATTATACATGGAAAACCTGATAGACTCCACCAAAAGTCTGCCAGAACTGATACATGAATTCAGCAAAGTTTCAGGATACAAAGTCAATGTACAGAAATCAGTTGCATTCTTATACACTAATAATGAAGCAACAGAAAGACAAATAAAGAATCTAATCCCATTCACAACTGCACCAAGAATCATAAAATACCTAGGAATAAACCTAACCAAAGATGTAAAAGATCTGTATGCTGAAAACTATAGAAAACTTATGAAGGAAATTGAAGAAGATACACAAAAAAATGGAAAAACATTCCATGCTCATGGATTGGAAGAACAAATATTGTTAACATGTCAATACTACCCAAAGCAATCTACACATTGAAAACAATCCCAATCAAAACTGCACCAGCATTCTTCTCGAAGCTAGAACAAACAATCCTAAAATTTGTATGGAACCACAAAAGACCCCAAATAGCCAAAGTAATGTTGAAAAACAAAACCAAAGCAGGAGGCATCACAATCCCAGGCTTTAGCCTCCACTACAAAGCTGTAATCATCAAGACAGTATGGTCTTGGCACAAAAACAGACACAAAGACCAATGGAATAGAATAGACAATCCAGAATTAGACCCACAAATGTACAGCCAACTAATATTTGACAAATCAGAAAACAGTATCCAATGGAAAAAAGACAGTCTCTTTAGCAAACGATGCTGGGAGAACTGGACAGCAACATGCAGAAGAATGAAACTACACCACTTTCTCACACCATTCATGAAAATAAACTGAAAATGGATGAAGGACCTGAATGTGAGACAGGAAACCATCAAAACCCTAGAGGAGAAAGCAGGAAAAAAACCTCTTTGACCTCAGCTGCAGCAATTTCTTGCTTGACACATCTCCAAAGGCAAGGGAATTAAAAGCAAAAATGAACTATTGGGATCTCATCAAGATAAAGAACTTCTGCACAGTGAAGGAAACAATCAGCAAAACTAAAAGGCAGCCTATGGAGTGGGAGAAGATATTTGCAAATGACATATCGGATAAAGGGTTAGTATCTAAAATCTATAAAGAACTCACCAAACTCCACACCCAAAAAACAAATAATCCAGTGAAGAAATGGGCAGAAGGCATGAATAGACACTTTTCTAAAGAAGACATCCACATGGCCAAGAGACACATGAAAAGATACTCAACGTCATTCCTCACCAGGGAAATACAAATCAAAACCACACTGAGATACCACCTCACGCCAGTCCGAGTGGCTAAAATGAACAAATCAGGAGACTATAGACGCTGGTGAGGATGTGGAGAAACAGGAACCCTCTTGCACTGTTGGTGGGAATGCAAACTGGTGCAGCCGTTCTGGAAAACAGTGTGGAGATTCCTCAAAAAATTAAAAATAGATCTACCATATGACCCAGCAATAGCACTGCTAGGAATTTACCCAAGGGATACGGGAGTGCTGATGCACAGGGGCACTTGTACCCCAATGTTTATAGCAGCACTTTCAACAATAGCCAAATTATGGAAAAAGCCTAAATGTCCATCAACTGACGAATGGATAAAGAAGATGTGGTTTATATCTACAATGGAATACTATGTGGCAATGAGAAAGAATGAAATATGGCTATTTGTAGCAACATGGAAAGAACTGGAGAGTATTATGCTAAGTGAAATAAGTCAGGCAGAGAAAGACAGATACCATATGTTTTCACTCATTGTGGATCCTGAGAAACTTAACAGTAGACCAAGGGGGAGGGAAAGGGGGTAAAAAGTTACAGAAAGGGAGAGAGGCAAACCATAAGAGACTCTTAAATACTGAGAACAAACTGAGGGTTGATGGGGGCGGGGGGGAGGGGAAAGTGGGTGATGGGCATGGAGGAGGGCACCTTTTGGGATGAACATTGGGTGTTGTATGGAAACCAATTTGACAATAAATTATATACATATAAAAATAATAATAAATAAGTATTTTAAATTAAAAAATAATAAATAAATAATAAAGTAAAATAAATATTACCTCAGAAAAACAGAAGCATAAATTTTTAAGTCAATCATGCTTAAACAGTGGGATAAGAAAAACAAATAGTATCAACAAAATGAAAAGACAACCAAATGAATGGGAAAAAATATTTGCAAGTCTTTTATAAGATAAGGGGTTAATATCCAAAATACATAAGAAACTCATACAACACAACAGCAAAAAAACTCCCAATAATCTTGTTTTGTAAATGGGCAGAAGACCTTGAACAGGCATTTTCCAAATGCCCAATAGGTATATGAAAATAAGTTCAACATGACTAATCATCAGAGAAATGCAAATCAAACCACTCACACTTGCTGGAATGGCTATCATCAAAAAGACAAGAGATAACAAATGCTGGTGAGGATGTGGAGAAAAGGGAAGGAACCCTTAGTGGTGACAATGGAAACTGGTATAGCCATGATGGAAAACAGTATGAAGGCTCTTCAAAAAGTTAAAAATAGAAAAAACAGAACTATTGTATGATCCACCAACTGCACTTCTGGATAAACATCCAAAGGAAATGAAATCACTATCTTGAAGAAATATCTGCACCCCTAAATTAATTACAGCATTATTCATAATAGCCAAAACATAGAAACAACCTAAGTGTCCATCAACAGATAAGTGGATAAAGAAAGTGTGATATATCTATCTCTATCTATCTACCTATCTAGCTAGCTAGCTAATGCAATATTATTCAGCCATAAAAAAAAAAGAAAGAGATCCTGCCATTTGCAACAACATGGATGGAGACAAAGACAAATACTGTATAATCTCCTTGTATGTGCAATCTAAATTAACAAAATACTAATAAAGGGATAGAATGATGGTTGCCAGGGGCTAGGGAGTGGGGGAAATGGGGAGAATGTTAGTTAAAGAACACAAAATTTTCGTTATAAGATAAATAAATTCTGAGGATGTTATGTACAGCATGGTGACTATATTAATACTGTTCTATAGACTTGAAAGTTGTTAAGAGAATAATCTTAAATGTTCCCGCCACCAAAGAAAACTTGTAATTCTCAATGTGGTAATCATTTCACAATATATATGTGTATTTAATTATCACATTGTGCACCTTAAACTTACACAATGTTATATGTCAATTACAACTCAATAAAGCTGGCAAAAAAATGGAGCGCCTGGGTGGCTCAGTTGGTTAAGCACCCAGCTTCAGCTAAGGTCATGATCTCACGTAGGGGTTCCAGCCTCACATAGGGCTCTGTGCTGACAGCTTGGAGCCTGAAGCCTGCTTCGGATTCTGTGTCTCCCTCTCTCTTCCCCTCACCCTCTCGCTCTCTCTCTCTCTCTCTCTCAAAACTAAATAAACATTAAAAAATAATAATAATTTAAAAAAACGAAATAAATCTGGCAGAAAAAAGAAAAACAGTAAAGTCATGAATCTCTCTTCTTATACTCCTACTAACCAAATTACCTGTGTATTTATTGGGGGTTGAACACAAACTACAAATCATTAGTGGCCATTGAGAAATGAAACTGGATGGCACAATTCCTTCATTTCAGAAAACAAAAAAAAAAAGGCACATTTCATCAACACTTTCATGTATTAATATCTATTGCAAAGACATAAAACATTACAAGCATTCAGTTATAGAAATTAAGCATAAACAGAAAAGAGAAATGGTAACAGTTTGATATTTAGACTTAAAATTAAATTTTTTTATAAACTTTAATTGTTTTAATTAAGTAAACTATCCCCAATGTGGGGTTCGAACTTACAACCCTGAAACCAAGAGTCACTTGCTCTACTGACTGAACCAGCTAGATAGATGTCCCTTTACATCTTTAAATCCACATACAGCCCAAACCTTTAAGCTCTCTCCCTGGAATGCTTCTTCCCCCAGATATCCATGTAAAGGTGCTTAATAATAATAACTTTGTGGGGACAGATGTAACACTAATGAGCAAACCTTATAGCAAAACACTGGGCACCAAATATTTATGATAATTCAAGCTTTTCCTACCTCTAACATGAATTTTCAGAAATCTTTGCCTGACCTTAAGTTCACTCTTTAGCCATTTCTCCGAGATCTGTCACTCAAATCTCAGGGACCATAGCCCACACATTCAGCCATGGACCTCATAAACGACCATTAGACTGAGGCCCCTGAGTGAATTTTTGCCTTCCCACAATGAAAGAGCAAAAGAGAATCCTTAGATTTGAAACACTGATCTATGAAAAGAAGTCAGAGGCAAACATTTGCGACAGGCCAAATGGCAATGGCAAAGAGGGGAAAGGCCCAATCCTAGATAGAACGGCTCTAAAGAAAATTCCAAATGGACTTGTCGCTTGGATTTAAACTTCCTTACAGAACTATGAAGGTTCCCCACCCACCCTCCACACACACCAAGCCCATGGCTTTGACCTTACAGCTCCTCATAATAAAGGCACTTGTAGTCACTGGTATTTCTATCCCGCACAAAAATAAATAAAGCTCAATACTAAAACATCTAGTCTGAAAAATACCTCAGTTGCTTCCAAGTTTAAGTACTGAACAAATCTCACTGCATTTTTTAAATCTCTCTCATTATCACGATTGATATTCCCGTAACACATTGCATAATTCATGTATCCCCTCACACTCAACTGCATCCTTCAAAACAGCCCATGAGGTCCACAGGGCAGAGATAACCATCCTCTTTAACCCCCATGACGATCTTGCAGGCAGCAGAGGTCAATACTGGACTTCAAGCCTCTGACTCAAACTCTCTACTTCTGTCTACCAAACTTCAATGTTAATGAAACCCGTTTTCTTTTTCTTTTTTTTGAGAGAGTGAATGTAGATGCACACACACACGTAAAAGTGGGGGAGGGAGGGAGAATCTCAAAGAGCCTCCACACTTCAGCACAAAGCCCAATGTGGGGCTCGATCTCACCAACTGCAGGATCATGCATGACCTGAGCCAAAATCAAGAGTCGGATGCTTTAACCAACTGAGCCACCCAGGCACTCCGGCCTACTTTCTTTTGATAGTTCTTGGTTTTGATTTTTCATTAAAATCCAAAATACCACAATGGCCACAAGAGCCAAATATCCAGTAGTATGTAACTGTAATTAATGTTGTTTTCAATAAATGACACATACAGTATTACAGAGCCTTGTCGCTTCTCTATCTCCCACTGTGGTAGCCAGCCGCCAAGACAGCACATAAGAATTTTTACTTCCTAGTATTCAGGCCTTGCATACTCCCTTCCCACAGTGAGTAGGGCTAACCTATGTAACCAACAGATATTGTGGAAATGATGGTGTGTGACTTGTGATCCACCTTGCTCTCTCTTGAACTGTTTACCCTAGGGTAAGCCAGCTGCCACATTATAAGCCACATCAAACAAATCCATAGAGAGTCTCATGTGGAGAAGAATCAAGGCCTCCCACCAGTAGCCAAGCCCAAACTGCCAGTCCTGTGGACCAACTTGAAAGCACATTCTCCAGCCCCAGTCAAGCCTTCATATGACTACAGAGCCAACTGATAACTACAACCTCACAAGAGACCCTGAGCCAGAACTACCCAGTGAAGCCAATCCTGAATCCCTGACTCACAAGAAGTATATGAGTTATTGTTATTTTAAGCCATTAAGTTTTGGGTAATTTGTTCCACAGCAATAAAGCACTAATATACATACCCCTATTTCTTTACAAGGTTCCAGGCACTCAGTAGACTTGAATTAAGGCAGCAGTTAGAATGATTTTCCGCTGAATGATCCAGACTTCCTCAATCTGACCCTTGTGTGTCTAAGCCCATATTTGGGTAACCCAATTAATTAAGGTTAGAGATGCTATCTGTGGCCACAGAGGAGGTTATGGAAAAGTGATGATTAAAGCAGTTTTAGGTCGTATTTATCTTAAAAGTCTCCAAGACTACTGGAGGTTCTCTGTCTACTGTCTAATAAATAAAGTCTTTCCTTCCCCTGATTTGTTCTGGCATATTGACAACAAAGTAGTAATGCATGAACTACAAAAGGCCCAGGGCTAGCTTACATGTTACTCAGCAATGTGGGGCCTAGACTCGAGTACTTGGGGGATTCTCAGTTCATCCTGCTGACTTATAAAGTAAGTGACACCTGTAAGCAAAGACAGACCACCTATGGGTGAGGAAGATGTGCAAACAGGAAGCTGAGAACAACTCTGGTTTTAATAATGATACCACTGCCTATGAAAAATTCAAACAAGATTTGTAGACTAGTATATCCATGTTAATTTTCTGGTTTCAATCATTATACTATGCTTATGAAAGATGCTAATGTTAGGGAAAGTTTGAGTAGGCCCCCTGTGTACTATTTTCACAACTTTTTAAAATAGTAGTCTCCCCTTACCAAAGGTTTTGTTTTTCATGGTTTCAGTTATCCGTGGTAAAATGTGGTCATCAAGCAGATGATCCTCCTTCTGACATTATCATCAGAAGGTTAATAGTAGCCCAATAATACATCACAGTGCCTACATCATTCACCACACCTCATCACAGACATTTTATCATCTCACATTACAAGAGGGGTGAGTACAGTACAAGAAGATATTTGAGAGAGACACCATATTCACATAACCTTCATTACAGTACATTGTTATAATTCTTCCTATTGTATCATTAGTTGTTGCTATTAAGTTTTTACTGTGCCTAATTCATAAAGTAAACTTTACCATAGATATATGTCCAGATAGGACAAAACATAGTATATGTAAGGTTCAGTACTATCTGCAGTTTCAAGCATCTACTAGGGATTCTGGAACATATCACCCACAGATGTCTATTTCAAAATTAAAAAGTCTAAAAATTAAAATACATTTAAAGCAACAACAAAAAAGAATACTGCCACTAAAATGTAAATAACACTAAATCCATTCCTTGAAAGGCTCTGATGCTGGACTTACAGAATGTACTTGGAAAGGCTATGCCAAAATGGTCAAACCGCTTGATTTCAAACCACCTATTCCCTGGTGGGCATACTTCAAGTGTCTGGGAGTGCATTACACTTTATGTTCTCAGCCTCTCATGAAGTGATTCAGATGAGAACATGAGCAGAGGTGATGCATAAGAGTTGATGAGGTGACTCTACTGCTTTCTTCCCCTGCCTGGGAGGCCAGTGTTATAAGCTGGAGGGAGCCTGGACCCCCAAGTCAGCAAATGGAGTAGATCCCCTCCAAACCATGTTATACTTTGGTGAGATTAACTGTGAGTTAAGCCACAGAGATTCTGAGTTTGTGTGCTGTAGCAGCTAGCATTTAAGATAATCCCAATAAAGATATTTCCATTCAGAAAATAACTGACCTAGGGGCACCTGGGAGGCTTAGTTGGTTAAGCATCCGACTTTGGCTCAGGTCACAATCTCATAGTCTGTGCGTTGGAGCCCTGCGTCAGGCTCTGTGCTGACAGCTCAGAGTCTGGAGCCTTCTTTGGATTCTGTGTCTCCCCATCTCTCTGCCCCTCCCCGACTCCTGTTCACTTGCATGCACACACACACACTCTCTCTCACTCTCTCTCAAAAATAAACATTTAAAAAAAGGGAAAAAAGAAAATAACTGATCTAGAACTAATAAGAAAAAGGCAAGATTGCTAAAATTGATCAGGTTACAATAATATCTTCATAGGGGAGAATGAAAATATTCAAGCTTCTTTCGTATTTAGATATTCCTTCCATTGTCCTAAAGAAATACACAAAGAGGCAAAGATTTACATACAAGCAAGTTTACTGCTACACTGACTATCTGTGTTAGGAAAAAAAAATTAAAACAAACTAAATCAAATAGGGAAGAAGACAGCAAATACAGAAAGAAGACATTCAGTGAAAAATTTTCTGTGGTCCCCACAACAGTCCCTTTCTGATGTGTGTTCTGCCCCATACCTCTCTCCAGCTGAACTCAACCAGCAGGGCCCACAGCCATGCCATGCATACAGGAATACCCAAGAAATGTGAATTTTCTGTAATGGATGATAGTTACTGATACAGGATGATGACTATATGGAGATTTGTTACACTATCCTCTCTATGTGAGTGTGAAGTTTTCTACAGTACAAAGTTTTAAAAATGTGTATTTCAGAAAAAATTGCCATAATTAAAACTGACTAACCCTTGTAATAAAAAGAAATTATGATGTTCACTAAAAGAGGCAGGAAAACTAACCCAGGCAAATAAAGCAATTAGTTTAGTACATCAGTGGCTAGAATGGGCTGCTAGCTGATTAACTCATTAGTCTACCATAATCACTCACATAAATTAAGTGGTAATCGAAGCTATTTGTATCTACATTAACTTAAGAGAGTTCCTGAGCTTGTCTGAAAAACAAAGATATTGAATAGGCAGCATTCCCAATGGACCCTCATTTCCTACACTGTACTGCAAACCCTAAATTTCAGGGTTCTTGTCTTGGTGTTACTGAAATTAAATTTAAATGTGATTATCATAACACAGCTAAACATTATAATAACTAAAAAACACTCTTTGAAATAACTTTATAATCTAAATTAAAGATTAAAATAAAATGTAGAAACATGATCCATATACATGTATTCATTTTCCAAGCCATGATTATTTTTTAAAATAAAAATGCTGGGGCGCCTGGGTGGCTCGGTTGAGCGTCCGACTTCGGCTTAGGTCATGATCTCACGGTACGTGGGTTCGAGCCATGCGTCGGGCTCTGTGCTGACAGCTCAGAGCCTGAGCCTGTTTCGGATTCTGTGTCTCCCTCTTTCTCTGACCCTCCCCTGTTCATGCTCTCTCTGTCTCAAAAATAAATAAATGTTTAAAAAACTAAAGTAGGGGTGCCCGGGTGGCTCAGCTGGTTAAGCGTCCGACTTCGGCTCAGGTCATGATCTCATGGTCCGTGAGTTCAAGCCCCGCGTCGGGCTCTGTGCTGACAGCTCAGAGCCTGGATCCCGCTTCGGATTCTGTGTCTCCCTCTCTCTCTGCCCCTCCCCCGTTCATGCTCTGTCTCTCTCTGTCTCAAAAATAAATAAACGTTAAAAAAAAAATTTTTTTTTAATAAAAAATAAAATAAAAAATAAAAAAAATAAAAAAAATAAAAAACTAAAGTAAAAAGTAAAGTAGAAAGTAAACTAAACTAAACTAAAATAAATAAAATAAAATAAAATAAAATAAAATAAAATAAAATAAAATAAAATAAAATAAAATAAAAATGCTAACAATAATACAATCTTAACCAAAAGAGCACTGTTAATATTGAATAATGTTCAAAAAAGGGGGTCTTTTAACAGTGTAAGACACTTATTAGCATATGTATAAAACTGAAGCTTCCCTTACTAAGCTAACCTTTTACAAAATAAATTTTTTTTCCAGCCTGTCAAACTCAGACAATGCCTCTGACTGTGAGATAAAGAGGTTCTGGAGGTGGACCAGTGATTTCCAGAGCTCTGGCCTGGAGAAATAACCACAGAATGGGTAAGCTCCAAAGAACAGCTTTGCAAGCAGATACTGAGGGACTTTGGTCAATACCATCCAACCTTTGGGGAGACCCATAAACCTCAGGTCTCCTGGAGTTAGGTGGAAGACAAAGAAGCACCCACTAGCCTGAGAAATCCTGAGGCTTCATTTGTTTAAACAGACCACATAATAAATCAGAAAGATGGCAGTTAAGAAAATAAAGTCAGAAATCTGAGGTAGTGCAGTCTGAAAGACTGTCTCCTGTGGCGGCGTCAGTGTGGCTCAGTCGGTTAAAGTGCCTAACTTTTGATTTTGGCTCACAGCATGATCTCACATTTCATGAGTTCAAGCCTACAATAGGGTCAGTGCTAACAGCGCAGGACCTACTTGGGATTCTGTATCTCGCTCCCTCTTTGCCTCTCTCTCTTTCTTTCTCTCTCAAAAATAAACATTTAAAAAATAAAATAAAAATAAAATAAAATTTAAAAAGACCCTTATGTCAGAACCCAGCTCTCCTACCTAATGGCCATGTCTCATGACCTTAAACCAGTCACTTAAAGTGAAAACTGAGCTGCTCCCCTCTCACTGTGCTTGTGTGGGTCACGTGGTTGGATGTGGAACTTATCAGTTCTCAAATCTGTTTTTATTAACAATCATAGTCTGGTATTTATTACAATCCTCCTTCATGTATAACAATTTCATTTTTGAAAGGCACAAGTGTACCTTTAGAGTTACACGTTTCAAAAAAGAAACCATTTCACAGTATTTCATTTGAAAAAAGGAGTACCTGGGTGGCTCAATTAAGCTCATGAGTTCGAGTCCCACATCGGGCTCTATGCTGACAGCATGGAGCCTGCCATGGATTCTGTCTCCCTCTCTCTCTGCCCCTCCCCCACACACTATCTCTCTTCCAAAATAAATAAGCTTTAAAAAAAAAAATAGGGAGGAGAGACCAAGATGGCGGAGCAGCATGGAAGTTTTCTACTTCTCTCGTCCCTGAAATGCAGCTAGATCAGCACCAAACCATTTTGCACACCTAGAAAATTGCTCTGAGGATTAACACAATCTGCAAAATTTGACCTACAGAACTCAGGAGGCACGCGGCGCCTAGAGGTGAAATGGGAGAGAGAAGCCACGGAGGGTAGAAAGCTGTTTTTGCTTGTGGAAAGAGGACAGAGATGTGGGGGCGGGGGGGGGGGGGGACAGAAGAAAAAGTACTCCCCCTGAAAGCAGCTGGAGAGAAAGAGAAAGAGTGGAAACACCCATAAGGGACTGAACAAGAAAGAGTGAAAGGAAAAACGAGAAAGGAAATAAGGAGAGGGTTTCAATACCATTAGGACTCTATAAACAGAGGAGCACAGAGTCTGAAACTCCACAGCTCAATACTTGGAGGAGCTCTGGTGGGAAGGGCAAATCCCCAGGGACAGACAGCGAGGTCCGAGGAGTCCTTGGCCCACATAGGAAGAGGCAGTCCTCTGCTGAGAGGACATTTGGTACAGGCCAAGGGGCCTCCCCACAGGCAAAGGTCCCAGCAGACCCCAAAGAACAGCCATGTCTGCTGGTGTTGAAACAAGGACTTTAGGAGGCAGTGAAGCCCAGCACCAGATGTGTGTTGGTAAATCTACCATAATCCCTGAAATGCTGCTGTTACATGATCATGCAAACTTTTTGTGGGGTGGGCTGGCACCCAGCTGCAGTCTCTAGGCACCTGCAGCTGTGCAGTCAAGCAAGCGTTCCTGGGGTGGGCCAGCACCTGGCCATTGCTTGGCAAGACCCTCCCCCAAAGGGTCTAAGTGGGTCCAAGCCATAGAGCCCTGGGAAGTGAGGGGTTTGGAAACACAGCCACATCTGAAATAAAATCAGTAGGGAAGTGCCACCTGGCAGGCTAACGGCTTGGTCAGGGACAGTGTAGGAGCAGGGAATGGATGGAAGCCAAAGACACAGGAGGGGTGCTTGACTGCCAATCTGAGACCACACAGAGTTCTGATGCTAGAGACTGGGAAACTGGGTGACACCATTTTCACTTCCACACATGCACATACATGCATACAGGCACCACAACGATCTACACCAGTAAGGTAAGCAGAGCCATCTAGTGGAGAATGGAGCTGTTACACCAAGCCTCAGCCACCTGCACCAACCAAGCTCTAGAGGACCACCACAGTCTCTCCACCTGCTTAGTTTACAGACTATAAAGTGCTTCAAAGTTTGACTTCTATTGGAAACTGGATGTAATTTCATTCATATTTCATTCTGTCTGCCGGTCCATCTATTCAATTTTCTTTCCTTTTTCTTTTCTTATTCTTGAATACAGAAGGAAAAAATTTACGTCCATCTTCCATTTTTATAAAAGAAGATTTTTCTTTAATTTTTCCTACTATATTTCTTATAAATTTTTTGTAATTCTATTTTACCTTATTCATTTCACTGTATTGTTTTTTGTATTCACTTTTTTAATTTTTAAAAAATCTCCTACCTTTTTTTCTTTTTCTTTTCTTTCCCTTTCTTCTCTATTCTATCAAGCTTCCTCCAACAAGCAGACCAAAACACACCTAGGATCTAGCTTCCTTTATATGATTTTTTTGTGTTGTTTTAAATTTTTTAATTTTTATTTTACTAATTAATTCTTTTTCTTTCTCCAAAATGACAAAATGAAGGAATTCACCCCAAAAGAAAGAACAGTAAGTAAAGACATCCAGGGACTTAATCAACACAGATATAAGCAAGATGTCTGAACCAGAATTTAGAACCACAATAGTAAGAATACTAGCTGGGGTTAAAAAAGCATAGAAGACACATCCTTTTCTGCGGAGATAAAAGTAATAACATCTAGTCAGGCCGAAATTAAAAATGCTATAACCAAGACGCAATCTCAAATGAAGACTGCACTACAGCAAGGATGGATGTAGCAAAACAGTTAATCAGTGCTACAGAAGGTAAAATTATAGAGAATAATGAAGCAGAAAAAAGGGAACAGGGAAACAGTCAAAAGATCACAATACAAGACTTAGAGAACTCAGTGACTTACTAAAAAGAAATAATATATGAATCATGGGAGTCCCAGAAGATGGAGAGAGAAAAAGGGACAGAATGTTTATGTGAGCAAATTATACCAAAACTTTCCTAATCTGAGGAAAGACATAGATATCAAAATCCAAGAAGCACAGAGAGCTCCCATTAGACTCAACAAAAACTGACCATCAACAAGGCATATCATAGTCAATTCACAAAATAGATAAGAAAAGAATGATGAAAGCAGCAAGGGGAAAAAAGAGTCCTTAAACTATAAGGAAAGATAGACCAGGTTTGCAGCAGATCTATCCACAGAAATTTGGCAGGCCAGGAAGGAGTAACAAGATATACTCAATGTGCTGAATTGGAAAAACATGCAGCCAAGAATTCTTTATCCCATAAGGCTGCCATTCAAAACAGAAGGAGAGATAAAGAGTTTCCCAGACAAACAAAACCTAAAGGAGTTTGTGACCACTAAACCAGCCCTGCAAAAAATTTTAAGGGAGACTCTCTGAATGGAGAAAAGACAAAACAAAACAAAAAGACCAAAAGCAACAAAGACTACAGAGAACCAGAGAACATCACCAGAAACACCAACTCTACAGATAACACAATAGGACTAAACTGACTAAATGCTCCAATCAAAAGACATAGGGTATCAGTCCCCTACTATTATGGTATTATTATCAATGAGTTTCTATATGCTGCTTACAAGAGACTCACTTTAGACCTAAAGACACCTGCAGTTTGAAAGTAAGGGGATGGAGAAGCATCTAACATGCTAATAGTCATTAAAAGAAAGCCAGAATACCAACACTGATATCAGACAATCTAGACTTTAAAATAAAGACTGTAACAAGAGATGAAGAAGGGCATTATATCATAATTAAGGTGTTTATCCACCAAGATCTAACCATTGTAAATATTTATGTCCCCCCCCCCATAAAGCAACCAAATATATACATCAATTAATCACAAACATAAAGAAACTCATTGATAATAATACCATAATAGTAGGGGACTTCAACATCGCACTTACAGCAATGGACAGATCATCTAAACAGAAAATCAACAAGGAAACAATGGCTTTGAATGACACACTGGACTGGATGGACTTAACACATATATTCAGAACATTTCATCCTAAAGCAGCAGAATACACTTTCTTCTCAAGTGCACATGGAACATTCTCTAGAAGAGATCACATACTGGGTCACAAATCAACCCTCAACAAGAACAAAAAAGACTGAGATCATACCTTGCATATTTTCAGATCACAATGCTATGAAACTCGAAATCAACCACAAGAAAAAATTTGGAAAGACCATGAATACTTGGGAGATTAAAGAACATCCTACTAAAAAATGAATGGGTTAACCAAAAAATTAAAGAGGAAATTAAAAGTACATGGAAGCCAATGAAAATGAAAACACAACAGTTCAAAATCTATGTAATGCAGCAAAGGCAGTAGTAAGTGGGAAGTGTATAGCCATCCAGGCCTTCCTAAAGAAGGAAGCAAGGTCTCAAATACATAACCTAACTTTACACCTAAAAGAGCTAGAAAAAGAACAGCAAATAAAGCCCACTAGCAGAAGGAAAATAATACAGAATGGGGCAGAAATCAAGGATATCAAAAAGACAAAAAACAAAAAACAGCAGAACAGATCAATGAAACCAGGAGTTGGTTCTTTGAAAGAATTAACAAAACTGATAACCCCCTAGCCAGTTTGATCAAAAAGAAAAAGGAAAGGACCCAAATAAATGAAACCACAAACAAAAGAGGAGAGATCACAACCAACACCACTGAAATACACACAATAGTAAGGAAAATTATGAGGAATTATATGCCAATAAATTGGGCAATCTAGAAGAAATGGACAAATTCCTAGAAACATATGAACTACCAAAACTAAAACAGGACGAAATAGAAAATTTGAACAGACCTATAACCAGTAAAAAAATTGAATCAGTAACAAAAAATCTCCCAACAAACAAGGGTCCAGGGCTGGATGGCTTTCCAGGCGAATTCTACCAAACATTTAAAGAGCTAACACCTATTCTTTTGAAGCTGTTCCCAAAAATAGAAATGGAAGGAAAACTTCCAAACTCATTCTATGAGGCCAGCATTATCTTGATTCCAAAACCAGACAAAGACCCCACTAAAAAGAAGAACTACAAAAATAAAAAATAGAATAGAATAGGATAGAATAGAATAGAATAGAATAGAATAAATAAAATAAAATAAATAAAACAAAATAAAATAAAATAAATAAAATAAAATAAAATAAAATAAAATAAAATAAAAAGAACTACAGACCAATTTCCCCAATGAATATTGATGCAAAAATCCTCAACAAGATACTAGCCAACCAGATCCAACAATATATTAAAAGAATTATTCACTGGGGCACCTGGGTGGCTCAGTCAGTTGAGCGTCCACCTTGCGGTCAAGTCATGACCTCACAGCTTGTGAGTTCAAGCCCCTCATCAGACTCTGTGCTGACAGCTCAGGGCCTGGAGCCTGCTTCGGATTCGGTGTCTCCCTCTCTCACTGCTCCTCTGCTGCTCACACTCAGGTCTGTCTCTCTCTCTCTCTCACTCACTCTCTCTCTCTCTCTCAGAAATAAACATTTAAAAAAATAAATAAAAATTAAAAACAAAAAAGAATTATTCACCACGACCAAGTGAGATTTATACCTGGGATGCAGGGCTGGTTCAATATCTGCAAATCAATCAAGGTGATATATCACATTAATAAAAGAAAGGATAAGACCCACATGATCTTCTCAATAGATGCAGAGAAAATATTTTTGTTTTTCACCTTTCTTGATAAAAACCCTCAAGAAAGGATCATACCTCAAGGTCATTAAAGCCATATACAAAAGACCCACCGCTAATATCATCCTCAATGGGGAAAAACAGAGAGCTTTCTCCCCAAAGATCAGGAACATGACAGGGATGTCCACTGTTGCCACTATTATTCAACATAGTATTGGAAGTCCTAGCCTCAGCAATCAGATAACACAAAGAAAAAAAAGGCATCCAAACTGGCCAGGAGGATATCAAACTTCCACTCTTCACACATGACATGATACTCTATATGGAAAACCCAAAAGACTCCACCAAAAAACTTCCAGAACTGATCCATGAATTCAGCAATGTTGCAGAATATAAAATCAATGCACAGAAATCAGTTGCATTCCTACACATCAATAATGAAGCAACAGAAAGAGAAATCAAGGAATCGATCCCATTTACAATTGCACCAAAATACCTAGGAATAACTTACCCAAAGAGATGAAAAATTTATACACTGAAAACTGTAGAAAGTTTATGAAAGAAATTGACACACACAAAAAAGGAAAAAGATTCCATGCTCCTGGATAGGAAGAACAAATATTGTTACAATGTTGATACTACCCAAAGTAATCTACATATTCAATGCAATCTCTATCAAAATAACATTAGCATTCTTCACAGAGATAGATCAAACAATCCTAAAACTTGTATGGAACCAGACCCCCCCCCCCCCGCAATGGCCAAAGAAATCTTGAAAAAGAAAACTAAAGCTGGAGGCATTATAATCCCAGACTTCAAGATGTATTACAAAACTATAATCATCAAGATAGTATGGTACTGACACAAAAAGACACTTAGATCAATGGAACAGAACAGAGAACCCAAAAATGGACCCACAAACATATGGCCAACTAATCTTTGACAAAGCAGGAAAGAATATCCAATGGAATAAAGACAGTCTCTTCAGCAAGTGGGGCTGGGAAAACTGGACAGCAACATGCAGAAGAATGAACCTGGACCACTTTCTTACACTAGACACAAAAATAAACTCAAATGGATGAAAACCCTAAATATAAAACAGGAAGCCATCAAAATCCTCGAGGAGAAAGCAGGCAAAAACCTCTTTGATCTTGCCCTCAGCAACTTTTTACTCAACACATCTCTGGAGACAAGGGAAACCAAAGCAAAAATGAACTACTGGGACCTCATCAAAATAAAAAGCTTCTGCACAGCAAAGGAAACAATCAACAGAACTACAAGGCAACCGACAGAATGGGAGAAGATACTTGCAAATGACATATCAGATAAAGGGTTAGTATCCAAAATCTATAAAGAACTTACCAAACTCAACACCCAAAAAGCAAATAATCCAGTGAAGAAGTGGGCAAAAGACATGAATAGACACTTCTCCAAAGAAGTCATCCAGATCGCCAACCAACACATGAAAAAATGCTCAACATCACTCATCATCAGAGAAATACAAATCAAAAACCACAATGAGATACCACCTTACACTTGTCAGAATGGCTAACATTAACAACTCAGGCAACAACAGATGTTGGTGAGGATGCGGAGAAAGAGGATCTCTTGCACTGCTGGTGGGAATGAAAACTGGTGCAGCCACTCTGGAAAACAGTATGGAGGTTCCTGAAAAAGCTAAAAATAGAACTACCCTATGACCCAGCAATTGCCCTACTAGGTATTTATCCAAAGGATACAGGTGTACTGTGTCAAAGGGGCACATGCACCCCAATGTCTACAGCAGCGCTATGGACAATAGCCAAAGTATGGAAAGAGCCCAAATGTCCACTGATGGATGGATGGAGAAAAAAGATGTGGTGTATATATATACAATGGAGTATTCCTCTACAATCAAAAAGAATGAAATCTTGTCATTTGCAACAACATGGATGGAACTAGAGGGTATTACGCTAAGCAAAATTAGAGAAAGACAAATGTCTTATGACTTCACTCATATGAAGAATTTAACATACAAAACAGATGAACATAAGGGAAGGAAAGAAAAAAATAATATAAAGATGGGGAGGGGAACAAAACATAAGAGACTTCTAAATATAGAGAACAAACTGAGGGTTGCTGGAGGGATTATGGGTGGAGGGATGGGCAAATGAGTAAGGGGCATTAAGGAAGACACTTGTTGGGATGAGCACTGGGTGTTATACATGGGGGAATACATGGATTCTACTCCTGAAATCATTATTGCACTCTATGCTAACTAACTTGGATGGAAAGAGAAAGAAAGAAAGAAAGAAAGAAAGAAAGAAAGAAAGAAAGAAAGAAAGAAAGAAAGAAAGAAAGAAAGAAAAGAAAAGAAAAGAAAGAAAAGAAAGAAAAGAAAGAAAGAAAGAAAGAAAGAAAGAAAGAAAGAAAGAAAGAAAGAAAGAAAGAAAGAAAGAAAGAAAGAAAGAGTTGGAAGTAAAACAGTTAAATTTAAAAAGGACACCAGGGGGGCGCCTGGGTGGCTCGGTCAGTTGAGCATCCGACTTCGGCTCAGGTCATGATCTCACGGTCCGTGAGTTCGAGCCCCGCGTCGGGTCCTGTGCTGACTGCTCAGAGCCTGCAGCCTGTTTCAGATTCTGTGTCTCCCTCTCTCTCTGCCCCTCCCCTGTTCATGCTCTGTCTCTGTCTCAAAAATAAATACATGTTAAAAAAAAATTTTTTTAATAAAATAAAATAAAATAAAAAATAAAAAGGACACCAGAGGAAGAGGAGCCAAGATGGCAGAACAGCATGGAAGCTTTTTGTGTGTCTCGCGTCCATGAAATACAGCCAGGCCAACACTAAACCATCCTACACACCTAGAAAACTGATTGGAGGATTAACACAGCAATCTGCACAACGTGAACCACAGAATTCAGCAGGTATGTGGCACGGCTCCCAAAATCAGCTGGAGAAAAAGTGGAAAATTGGAAACAGCCACAGGGACTAAACTAAAAACAGAGAAAGGAGAAAGGAGAAAGGAGAAAGGAGAAAGGAGAAAGGAGAAAGGAGAAAGGAGAAAGGAGAAAGGAGAAAGGAGAGGGTTTAAATTCCATTAAGACTGTAAACAAGGGGAGCGCAAAGGCTGCAATTCCTCAGCTCGATACCTGGCGGTGCTCTGGTGGGAAGGGCAAATCCCCAGGAACAGAGTGGGGTCCGGGAGGTTCTCAGTCCACATGGGGAAAAGCGTTCTACTGCTGGAAAGACATTTGGTAGAGACTGGTAAAGCCACCTGGTCCCAGCAGACCCCAGAAGACAGCCACATTTGCTGGTGCTGGGGCAAGGTCGTTAAGGGTGAAGCCTGGTGCCAGATGTGTGTTGTGATTTTCCATAATCCCTGGAATGCTGCTGCTACACTGTTAGGGTAGGGTTAGGGTTAGGGTTTTTCTGGGGCAGGCTGGCACCTGGCCACAGTCTCAGGGCACCAGCAGCAGCGGGGTCCAGTGGGCGGTTCCTGGGTGGAGCCGATATTCGGCCATTGCTCATTCAGCCATTGCTGGGTGAGACCCTCTGGCAAGGGGTGGGACGTGTCGGGGCTGCAGTCCTTCAGAAGTGGGGGGCCAGGGAAAGGAGCCGCATCTGAGACAGAACTTGGGAGAGAGGTACTGCCTGGGGCCTGGTCACAGAGAGTGAAAAAGCGTGGAGTGGACGAGAGCTGAAGACGGAGGATGGGTGCACGATTGCTGATCCGGGAGAGCACACTGGGTAGCTGGGTGGCACCATTTTCACCACTCCCGTGCATGCACATACACATGTGCACCTACCAGTGCCCCAACCATACACCCCAGTAGGCTAGCAGCACCATCTAGTGGAGAGTGAAGCTGTTACACTGAGCCCCGTCCAACTGGGCCAACTTCAAGAACACAAGTCTCACCGCCAGCTTAATTTATGGACTATAAACAGCTATACAGACTGACTTCTAGAGGAAAATGAAGCAATTTCAGTCCTACTTCAATCTGTTAGCAGGTTCATCTATTCAATTTTCTTTCTTTTTTTTTTATTTTGAACTTTTATTAAAAATATCTTTAACTTTTATTACTGTATTTTTTACTTTGTCTAAATTTTTTCAAAATCTATTTTACTTCCATCATTTTATTTTAGTCTACTTCAGTGTATTCACCTTTCCAAATTTTCAATTTCCTTTTCTTTCTTTTTTCTTTTTCATTTTTTTCTTTTTCTTGAATGCAGAAAGAGAAAAACTTCATTTTTACTTTCAATTTCTATTAAAAATATTTTTATTTAATTTTTATTACTATACTTTTTGCTTTTATGTAAATTTTTTCAAATTCTATCTTACTTCCATCATTTTATTTTAGTCTACTACAGTGTATTCACTTTTTCAAATTTTGAAACGATTTTTTTTCTTTTTTCTTTTTTCTCTTTTTCGTTTCTTTTCTTTATTAAAAACAGAAAATGAAAAAATTCATTATTTTTAATTTTTATTAAAACTATTTTTCTTTAATTTTTTTCCTAATACATTCTTTACTTTTGTGTATATTTTTTCAAATTCCATTTTACCCCCATCATCTCATTTTAGTCTACTTCAGTGTATTCATTTTTTCAAATTCTCAATTTCCTTTTTCTTTCTCCCCCCCCCCCTTTTTTTTTCTCTCATCTGTCAAACCACTTTCAACACCCAGACCAAACCTCACCTAGGATCTAGATCATCTATGTGATTTCTGTGTGTGTGTTTTCAATTTTTAATTTTAATATTTTTTTAATTTTAATTTTTTTTAATTTCAATTTTTCTACCTCATTAATTCCCTTTCTCCCTTCAAAATGACAAAACGAAGGAATTCACCCCAAAAGTAAGAGCATGAAGATACGACAGCCAGGGATTTAACCAACACAGATACAAGCAAGATGTCTGAACCAGAATTTAGAATCACAATAATAAGAATACTAGCTGGAGTCGAAAATAGATTAGAACCTTTCTGCAGAGTTAAAAGAAGTAAAAAATAGTTAGAATGAAATTAAAAATGCTATAACTGAGCTTCAATCATGGATGGATGCAGCAGCGGCAAGGATGGATGAGGCAGAACAGAGAATCAGCAATATAGAAGACAAACTTATAGAGAATAACGAAGCAGGAAAAAAGAAGGAGATTAAGGGAAAAGAGCATGATTTATGAATTAGAGAAATCAATGACTCATTAAAAAGGAACAACATCAGAATCATAGGGGGCCCAGATGAGGAAGAGAGAGAATTAGGGGTAGAAGGGTTATGTGAGCAAATCATAGCAGAAAACTTTCCTAACCTGGGGAAAGACACAGACATCAAAATCCAGGAAGCACAGGGATTAGATTAGATTCAACAAAAACCAACCATTTACAAGGCATAGAGAGAGTCATGAAAGCAGCAAGGGAAGAAAAGTCCCTAACCTACAAGTGAAGACAGGTCAGGTTTGCAGCAGACCTATTAACAGAAACTTGGCAGCCCAGAAAGGAGTGGCAGGATATATTCAGTGTGCTGAATCAGAAAAATATGCAGCCAAGAATTCTTTATCCAGCAAGGCTGTCATTCAAAATAGAAGGAGAGATAAAAAGTTTCCCAGACAAAAATTAAAGGAGTTTGTGACCACTAAACGAGCCCTGCAAGAAATTTTAAGGGGGACTCTCTGAGGGGAGAAAAGATGAAAATTTTCATCTTTATATCTATATCAACTATATCATATATATACATCAAAAGCAACAAAGATTAGAAAGGACCAGATAATACCACCAGAAACTCCAACTCTACAAGCATCATAATGGCAATAAATTCATATCTTTCAGTACTCACTCTAAACGTGAATGGACTCAATGCTCCAATCAAAAGACATAGGGTAACACAATGGATAAGAAAACAAGATCCATCTATATGCTATTTACAAGAGACACACTTTAGACCTAAAGACAGCTTCAGATCGAAAATAAGGGGATGGAGAACCATCTATCATGCTAATGGTCGACGAAAGAAAGCCAGTGTAGCCATACTTATATCAGACAACTTAGACTTTAAAATAAAGACTGTATCAAGAGATGCAGAAGAGCATTATATCATAATCAAGGGGTCTATAGACCAAGAAGACCTAACAATTGTAAACATTTGTGCACCAAATGTGGGAACACCCAAATATATATCAAATAATCACAAACATAAAGAAACCCATAATACCATAATACCATAATACCATAATACCGTAATACCATAATAGTAGGAGACTTCAACACCCCACTCACAGCAATGGCCAGATCATCTAATCAAAAAATCAACAAGGAAACAATGGCTTTGAATGACACACTGGACTAGATGGACTTAACAGATATATTCAGAACATTTCATCCTAAAGCAGCTGAATATACATTCTTCTCAAGTGCACCTGGAACATTCTCCAGAATAGACCATATACTGGGACACAAAGCCCTAAGTAAGTACAAGAAGATCGAGATCATACAGTGCATATTTCCAGACCACAATGCTATGAAACTTGAAATCAACCACAAGAAAAAATTTGGAAAGGTAACAAATACTTGGATACTGAAGAACATCCTACTAAAGACTGAATGGGTTAACCAAGAAGTTAAAGAGGAAATTTAAAAGTATATGGAAGTCAACGAAAATGATAACACCACAACCCAAAACATCTGGGACGCAGCAAAGGCAGTCATAAGAGGAAAGTATATAGCAATCCAGGCCTTCCTAAAGAAGGAAGAAAGATCTCAGATACACAACCTAACCTTATGCCTTAAGGAGCTGGAAAAAGAACAGCAAATAAAACCCCAAACCAGCAGAAGACAATAAAGATTAGAGCAGAAATTAATGCTATCAAAACCAAAAAAAAAAAACACAGTACAACAGATCAATGAAACCAGAAGCTGGTTCTTTGAAAGAATTAACAAAACTCATAAACCACTAGCCAGTTTGATCAAGAAGAAAAAGGACCCAAATAAGTAAAATCAAGAATGAAAGATGAGAAATCACAATGAACACAACAGAAATAAAAACAATAATAAGAGAATATTATGAGCAATTATATGCCAATAAAATGGGCAATCTGGAAGAAATGGACAAATTCCTAGAAACATATACACTACCAAAACTGAAACAGCAAGAAATAGAAAATTTGAACAGACCCATAACCAGTAAGGAAATCGAATTAGCAATTAAAAATCTGCCAAAAAAAACAAGAGTCCAGGGCCAGATGGCTTTCCAGGGGAATTCTACCAAACATTTAAGGAAGAGTTAACACCTATTCTCTTGAAACTGTTCCAAAAAATAGAAATGGAAGGAAAACTTCCAAACTCTTTCTATGAAACCAGCATTACCTTGATTCCAAAACCAGACAGAGACCCCACTAAAAAGGAGAACAGTAGACCAATTTCCCTGATGAACATGGATGCAAAAATCCTCAACAAGATATTAGCCAACTAGATCCAACAATATATTAAAAAAATTATTCACCACAACCAAGTGGGATTTATACCTGGGATGCAGGGCTGGTTCAATATCTGCAAAACAATTAACGTGATTCATCACATCAATAAAAGAAACGACAAGAACTATATGATCCTCTCAATAGATGCAGAGAAAGCATTTGACAAAATACAGCATCCTTTCTTGATAGTAGGGATAGAAGTAGGGATAGAAGGATTATACCTCAAGATGATAAAAGCCATATACAAGCGACCCAACGCTAATATTATCCTCAATGGGGAAAAACTGACAGCTTTCCCTCTAAAGGGAAAAGCTTTTATTAATGTGATGAATCACATTAATGTGATTACTACAAAGCTGTAATCAAGACAGTATGGTAGTGGCACAAGAACAGACTCTCAGATCAGTGGAACAGAACAGAGAACCCAGAAATGGACCCACAAACATATGGCCAACTAATCTTTGACAAAGCAGGAAAGAATATCCAATGGAATAAAGACAGTCTCTTCAGCAAGTGGGGCTGGGAAAACTGGACAGCAACATGCAGAAGAATGAACCTGGGGGCGCCTGGGTGGCGCAGTCGGTTAAGCGTCCGACTTCGGCCAGGTCATGATCTCGCGGTCCGTGAGTTCGAGCCCCGCGTCAGGCTCTGGGCTGATGGCTCAGAGCCTGGAGCCTGTTTCCGATTCTGTGTCTCCCTCTCTCTCTGCGCCTCCCCCGTTCATGCTCTGTCTCTCTCTGTCCCAAAAATAAATAAACGTTGATTAAAAAAAAAAAAAAAAAAATTAAAAAAAAAAAAAAAAGAATGAACCTGGACCACTTTCTTACACTAGACACAAAAATAAACTCAAATGGATGAAAACCCTAAATGTAAGACAAGAAGCTATCAAAATCCTCGAGGAGAATGCAGGCAAAAACTTCTTTGATCTTGCCCTCAGCAACTTCTTACTCAACACGTCTCTGGAGACAAGGGAAACCAAAGCAAAAATGAACTACTGGGACCTCATCAAAATAAAAAGCTTCTGCACAGCAAAGGAAACAATCAATCGAACTACAAGGCAACTGACAGAATGGGAGAAGATATTTGCAAATGACATATCAGATAAAGGGTTAATATCCAAAATCTATAAAGAACTTACCAAACTCAACACCCAAAAAGCAAATAATCCAGTGAAGAAATGGGCAAAAGACATGAATAGACACTTCTCCAAAGAAGTCATCCAGATGGCCAACCGACACGTGAAAAAATGCACAACATCATTCATCATCAGGGAACTACAAATCAAAAACCACAATGAGATATCACCTTACACTTGTCAGAATGGCTAACATTAACAACTCAGGCAACAACAGATGTTGGCAAGGATGCAGAGAAAGAGGATCTCTTTTACATTGTTGGTGGGGATGCAAGCTGGTGCAGCCACTCTGGAAAATAGTACGGAGGTTCCTCAAAAAACTAAAAATAGAACTACCCTACAACCCAGCAATCGCACTACTAGTCATTTATCCACGCGGTACAGGTGTGCTGTTTCGAAGGGAACACATGCACCCCCATGTTTATAGCAGCACTATCAACAATAGCCAAAGTATGTAAAGAGCCCAAATGTCCATCAATGGATGAATGGATAAAGAAGATGTGCTCTCTCTCTCTCTCTCTCTCTCTCTCTATACACACACACACACACACACACACACACACACACACACACACACACACAATGGAGTATTACTTGGCAATCAAAAAGAATGAAATCTTGCCATCTGCAACTACGTGGATGGAACTGGAGGGTATTATGCTAAGTGAAATTAGTCAATCAGAGAAAGACAAAAATCATATGACTTCACTCATATGAGGACTTTAAGACAAAACAGATGAACATAAGGGAAAGGAAACAAAAATAATGTAAAAACAGGGAGGGGGACAAAACAGAAGAGACTCATAAATATGGAGAATAAACTGAGGGTTGCTGGAGGGGTTGTGGGAGGGGGGATGGGCTAAATGGGTAAGGGGCATTAAGGAATCTACTCCTGAAATCTGTGTTTCACTATATGCTAACTAATTTGGATATAAATTTTAAAAAATAAAAACTAAATTTAAATAAATAAACACAAAATAAAAATATAAAAAGAACACCAGAGCTACTATACAAAGTGAGAGGGCAGATTAAAAGTTTACAAATTTGGAGAACCTGGGTGGCTCAGTCAGTTAAGCGTCTGACTTCAGCTCAGGTCATGATCTCACAGTTTGTGAGTTTGAGCCCTACATCAGGCTCAATGATGACAGCTCTGAGCCTGGAGCCTGCTTCAGATCCTCTGTCTCCCTCTCTGTCTCTGCCCCTCCCCCACTTGTACTCTCTCTCAAAATAAATATTTAAAAATTTTTTAAAAATAAGTTTATGAATTCATGTCTTTCAAACAAGCAGGCTATTTGTTCAACTGATGTGCCTCTCACATTAATTATAAACCTCTGATGAGTAAAATTATTCAGTTTTATAAGCCACTTAAAGAATATTTTTATTTCATACACAAAAACTCATACTCAACTACTACTTTCATATATTTGTATATATACTTTAGATTAATATTTAAGTTCAAACAATGATAATTTATGGAATCTGGCCACTGTTCTTAATATTAGGTAACACAATGTTCAGTCACAACACACTCATTAAAAGCTACATCCACAGCCAAATGAACCCTTTTTGCTTCAGAAAGTCTCAGCCCCACTGGCAAAAATTAGATTTCTGAGGCACCTGGCTGGCTCAGTTGGAAGAGCATGTGACTCTTGACGTCGGGGGTCATGAGATCAAGTCCCACGTTGGGTGTAGAGATTACTCAAATAAATAAAAGTTAAAAAAAAATAATTAGGCCTCTAAGGCAAATCAGCCAGCTACTCCTGAGCATCTCCCTCCCTGATCCCCAGCGCCATCTTGTCCCTCACATCTGAGGCATGCCACACTAAAGGTGGGAGTGTGCTTTCAGAAGTAAGACCCAAGTGCCAGGTGGGCTGGAAACACTGAACCTGGCAGGGCCATCCCTGACACTCTGCCCAGGGACACACTTCACAAACAGGAACCAGAAGGGTCACTTCATAAGTCCCTGAAAGGGTGCTTGCTCCTGCCCCTCACCCCTCACCACCTGCTAAGTCCTCCAGGCTACCCGACTTGGTCCAAAAATCTTGATGGGCCCATCCAGGCTCAGCTTGCCAGTTCCCAAAAGAAGCCAAACCAGAACCAGAAAGGAAAAGCATTGCTAAGGACCTGACTGATCTCTAATCTTCCCAGGAGCTACTCTTCCAGACTAAACATATAAAACAGAAATGGGACTTTTCTCTCACTTCTTTAAAGAATATTTTACTCTTAAAACTATTATGTTCCAGGTAATATTTATTGACAATCCCACATACTGCCTAGAAGTGCACTTAAATTCTAAGGACAGGGTGCACAAGAATACACAAAAACTTAAATGCAGACCCTTTTGAGTACCATCCCCTTGACCCACCTCTGAACTCAGCCCCAGCTGCTGCAGACAGTTCCATGCCAGCTTCAGCTCAGCTGACAGTCAGACTCCTCAAGCAAGCACTGAGGGTCTTTTTGCCTCAGAGCCTTCTCAGAAGGCATGAAATCCTGCTGACCTTCTTGGATAGCCAATGGGGACAGGAACCAGTGGCTAAAGGCCCACCTCCCATCCTCTGGACAGACAACCCTGGAAGACATTCTGCACTCTTTAATAAGTGGGCTGGCATACAGAGAAAGACAGATACCATATGTTTTCACTCTTATGTGGATCCTGAGAAACTTAACAGAAACCCATGGGGGAGGGGAAGGAAAAAAAAAAAAAGAGAGAGAGGTTAGAGTGGGAGAGAGCCAAAGCACAAGAGACTCTTAAAAAATGAGAACAAACTGAGGGCTGATGGGGGGTGGGTGGGGAGGGTGGGTGATGGGTATTGAAGAGGGCATCTTTTGGGATGAGCACTGGGTGTTGTATGGAAACCAATTTGACAATAAATTTCATATATTAAAAAAAAAAGAAAGCTAAAAAAATAATAAATAAATAAATAAGTGGACTGGTTAAAAATATAGCAGATACACCTCCATCCTTATATAACGAGAAGAATCTGAGCCCTATGCCCTAATCCTTTGGAGCAGCATTCCTGGCCTACATCTTGTGTTATACCCCAAAAGAAGGGATTTTTACCAGATCCAACTAGAACAGTGGTTCTTAGCATTAGCTGTATGTTAGAATCCTGAGGAGCTCTGCAAAGTCCTAATGTTTGGACCACTTTCCCCAAAATAACATTGACCTGTCTCTGGGTGGGACAGGCTGCCCAGGCTCACCCTTATACCAGGATCCATGAGTTCTAACACTGGCCAGGAGTGCATCTGCTCAGCATTGCAGAGAAGGCCAAAAGATGCAGTGAGGCCACTCTTAAGGGGCCCAATCCTGAGAAGTTTAAGACAGATAACAAAGGATCCATGAAAGTGGGATGCAAATAAATGGACTGTGTACCAACAGTGTTTGCTTTTATATAACTGGAATCACAAGTATTCTTTGGAGAAATGCTTATTTCATACAATAATACAGCCATTATGTTTTCTCACATAAGTCCATATCCCTCTATTGCATTCAATTTTTAAAACTAGCCAGTTGTAATACCTTTCTTGAAAATCCACCTCCTGCCCAATGATCTGAAATGCTGTCTTTATTATATACTAAACTTCCCCTAAATCATTCTTTCAGGTCTCTCATCTAGTCTAATAGTTTCTCTTCTGCTCTGCCAGCACCATCTGTTTTCATTACTGTAGTGTTGTAATACATTCTGATATCTAGGAAGGCCAGGATGCTCTGTGAGATTTTTTTTAATTAATCTCTTTAATTCCATTGGAATTCATTTTAAGGTATAGTATAAAGTACAGATCTAAAATGATTAATTTTCCATAATTGCCAACTGGTTTCCCAATTACTTCTTACTGAGAAACCCTTCCATCTGCTATTAATTTGTAATACCTACTTTGTAACATATTATACTCTTACACACTAAATATCACATATTCAATTCTCAACTGCCTATTGCCTTCCTTTAATTGATCTAAGATCCCTGCCCCTGAGGAACTTACATTCTAGCAGGGGAAACAGACAGTAAGTTTTTCAAAATAAATAACCTATAGACACAGTTATAATATTTTAGAAAGTGTTAAGCCTTGCAAAAGAAGTAAGAAGTGGAGAGGCCAGGGGCCCTGGGTACAGAGCAGGAACAAGGGGCAGGGACAGACTGCAGTCTGAATGAAGTAAGGTGATCAGAGTAGGGGGGGTGGGAGTACAAGGGAGGGAGGGCAGGCTTCACTATGAAGAAGGATGGCAAGCATAGGGGGCCACAGTAATTTAAGGAAGAGGAGACCTTTTATTTTTTTTATTTTATTTGAAAGAGAGAGAAAAAATGAACACACAATTTGGGGAGGGGGCAGAGGGAGAGAGAGAATTTTAAGCAGGTTCCATGCTCAGAGCCCGATGCAGGGCTCAATCCCATGACCCTGGGGTCATGACCTGAGCTGAAATCAAGAGTCAGACGTTCAACCAACTGAGCCACCCAGGCACCACTTGAGAAGACCTTTTAAAAATACTACTTCTGGGATACCTGGGTGGCTCAGTTGGTTAAGCGATGGACTCTTGATTCAGCTCAGGTCTGAATCTCAGGGTTATGAGTTCAAGCCCTGCATGGAGCCTACTTAAAACAAAGAAAAAAAGATACTGCTCCTGATGTGGGTCCCCTCTAGGTTGATGATGCCAGCATCCCCTAGTTGCTTCCACCACAAACCCAAGCCACCCATCCTCCACAATAATCAGTCCCCTCCTTTCTGGTCCACTGTCCCCGCTGCCCATCTGAATCACATTCTGATCCTGTCTAGCCTAACCCAGTGTGGTGCTCACCTCTCAGGTCCCCACCTCTCCTGTCTTGCCCAGTCCAATCCAAAAGGGTCACAGCTAAAGAGCAAATGTAACCTTCCCATCCTGCTCAACTATCCATGGTGACAGCACACTGTCAAAGGACCAAGCCCCAAACTCCTTACTAAGACCCTGAATAGCACTGTCATCTTTTCATCCCATCTGCCTGCCTCTCCATCATCACCCTCCTTCCCACATGCAGCCTCTCGCCACAAGACTCAATAGCTCATTATCCCACTGGGTAGATTCAAACCTCCCTCTCTTTGATCATGCTCTTCCAGGAAGGTGCCAGCTCCTGCCCAATCTTTCAGACCAAGCTGACTCTTCTTCACCCTTCAAGACTCAACTCGGAGGCTTGATATCTGCTCATGGACACCTGTTCTGTTGGGGACACCAACCCAAGGTTCTGTGTATCCCACTCACTCCCACAACAAACAATGTCCTCTCAGAACTGTCCCTATGGATTTCCATCTCATTAAAGGACAGGTCCTTGGGGTGTCTGGGTGGCTCAGTTGGTTAAGCATCCAACTCTTGATTTCGGCTCAGGACATGATCTCACAGTTCATGAGTTTGAGCCCCGTGTTGAGCTCTGCGCTGACAGTGTGAGCCTGCTTGATATTCTCTCTCCCTTTCTCTCTGTTCCTCCCCCTCTTGTGCTCGCTCGTTCTCTCTCTCTCAAGATAAACTTAAAAAAAAAAAAAAAAAGGACAGGCTCCTTGAGGAAAGAAACCATGCCTTATTTCTCTTTCTTGTACCTATGACTAAGCCAGAATCTGGACATGAAGGTAGGCAACAAATATTTGTGAAAAGGAAAAAGAAAAGAGGTAACTAGCTCAATTTCTACATATATAGGTGCGGATCAAGTATAGACATCAGCCTCCTACTCAAACCAAATAGAAATGCCAATACATTTTGGAAGATGTACATTTTGAAATACATACTCAGAATGCAAATGTTATCTGCATTTGTTATTTGTGCAATACTTGGCCTTTGAGACTTTCAGGTTGGTTGATTAGAGGAGCAGAGAAAGCTGGAATTCTTTTTCTCCACTGTCATGTTTTTACTTTGTTCTGCTGAGCTGAAGTTAAAGCCAAATGTAAGTGGTTCTCTCAGGTCAAGGCTGAAGAACCCAAAACGCAATCAGCCTATAAGGCTCATTAACATGTGATCAGAGTAGGGGCGCCCTCCTCTGCTGGTATCTGATTTCCATCAAGTACACAGAGACCAATGCCTGCACAGTTTCTAATGGTCTCCAGTGGAGACTGCAAAACCATTTGGGGTTGTAGGTTTCTTATGGCGAATAAAGGCCTAAGGAAAAATACATCAACAGAGAGAGTCAATGAGGGCAGATGAGGAAGGAGGTCTTATAAATGGCCAATTACCAACATTACAGAATCACAGATTTCTGGAAACAGAAAAGGTCCCAAGGATCACTTGGCCCAACCCTCTAACCTGAAATACAAAGACACCAAATATGAGGGGTTCTGTGATGTGGCCAAGGTCATCTAGCAGCAGTCAAGCCAGAATTCCCAAGCACCCAACTCCCAGTCCTGCTTTGGGCTACCCTTCTATTCCTTCCTTCAAACTCCTCAAGAGACTTCAGGAGAGAAAATTTTAAAAGGAGGGAAAATCTATACTCTGTGCTGTGTGTATTCTCCCAGCATTTAATAGAGGCAGGTGGGGTGAACAATAGACAGTGTACCTGGGAGCAGTCCTGCCCTCCACACCACAGGCTGACCAGTGTTCACCTACAGCACAAGCACAGTGTTCAAGTCCATAAAGACATTTTTCCTTCTACAGTGGGCTCGTTAGCCTCTTACAAGAAAAACTGCCAGACCAATGCCAGCTGCCAGAACATAAGCCCTGTAGCCACAAAAGCACAGTTCACAGCAAAGATCTGGCATGGCTGTCCTGCTCTCATCATTTTCCAATGAGGGTTCACTTCTGCCTTGGTCTCTCAGAGCCTGGGGACAAATGTGACTTGGTGCTCATTAGACTGACATCTCCAAGACCAGCAGCAGCAATCTGAGGCCCCAGACAGCATCACTTCAAATGCTAAATACTCTGATTTCCTAGAAAGGATGCAGAAAAAAACCCTCAGAATTCCCATCTACACCACAATCCTAAACCAATGACTGAGACAAGTTATGTCCACTCCACTGAATACTGAAATACTGATATTTCATTTTTATAGTCTTAACATATATAATACCTCAGGGCCACCTGGGTAGCTCAGTCAGTTAAGCGACTGACTTCAGCTCAGGTCCTGATCTCATGGTTCATGGGTTGGAACCCCACATCGGGCTCTGTGCTGACAGCTCGGAGCCTGGAGCCTGCTTCAGATTCTGTGTTTCCCTCTCTCTCTGCCCCTCCCCCACTTGTGCATTCGTGCTCGCGTGCTCTCTCTCTCTCTCTCAAAAATAAATAAACATTTTTAAAAATTAAAAAAAAAAAAAAAAAACATATATAGTACTTCAAATACCGTGGACAAGAAATCCACGAAAGCCCCAAACCAGCTCCTGGTTGTGGTTACTGCTGTCTTTCAGGCTGGAGGCCACAGGCCTTTTCTCCAGGAATCATAACATAAAAAGTGAAAAACACATTACCACCAAACACTATTTCAGCCAGGAATGGGATCCCAACGCAGTGTAAATGTTAAGAATTCTGTGGTTCCTTTGTATTCCACTGTTAATCGACAAGCCAGAAAGAATTTTCCCAAGGATGTTATTTAGCATTAAAAACAAATCCAGGAAACACCCTCTGACAGTAACACAGAGACTTCGCTTCTAGGTACTAAGACCACATCTCCAAAGCCCGTAGAAGCTGGTGTTTAAGTGGGTCACATTTTTCCAGGACTTACAGGAAAATACAACTGGCCACGTGCCTTAGGCTCTGGCTGAGGGCTGCAAAAGGTCCAAGAGTCCTGAATTTATGTATTTATTTTCTTTAGACAATTCCATTTCCCATAGCTTCATAAAGTAAGCTGGGCTCTGACCTGATTCCTTTCCTTCTTCTTCCCTTGATTGGCCTAATGTCATGCATGATTTATCCAGATCTATCCTGGGTACTAAAATAGGCTTGGAATGAATTCCTGGATGCACTTCTCACCTCACTCAACACCAGAGCCAAGGAAGGGATCCAAGAGGAGAAATGAACAACTTTTTCAGGTCTATTATTCTTAACCTTTCGTGATTCCTCCTCCTGTTTCATTTCATTAAGTTCTATTAAGAAAGACATGAAAGACGCCTAAAAGAAAATTTGGCTGAGCCTACCTGGTATTTTATTCACAGTTCACATCTGGGTGGAAGGCCTACATTTTCTGCTTCTTAAATCTGACGGGTTCTCCCAAAATATCTCTCTCTTGAATAAAACTACATACTTTTGAGGCAATCCAATCTGTCATTAATAGTAATTCTCACTCAGTGAGATGCTAACTTTGAGCAAATCCCAGTAAAACTCCCACTCACTGAACAGGATGACAACTTTACCAACTTAAAGATTCAGAGCCAATATTAACATCTGTTAAAGTTGGGTATTAATGTATTATTCTCTATACTTTTTGCATGTTTGAAACATTTCAAATTTTAAAAATAATAAAAATATCTTGCCTAGAAAATCCACATCCACAAAAAGAAATGTAAACAAGGATGATTTTTGCATCATTACTAACAGCAAAAATTGCCAATAACCTTGTAAGTCCATCAAAAAGAGAACAGCTAAACAAAATACAGCATACTCATATAACAGAATCCTTTCCTGCAATTAAAATGAATGAACTAGTTGTAGATATAACAAAATAAATGACATTGCTGATTTGGGAGAAGCATGTCTCAGAACAATATCATTTAGGTTAAGGACATGCACAAACATGCATGCACATATACATATACATGTATACACAAACACACATACACACACACGCACACACAGGATCTAGTCCTAAAGAAACCCAAATTGAGGGACATTTTTCAAAACAACTGGCCTATACTATTCCAAAGAGTCAAGGTCAGGAAAGACTGAGCAACTGCTCTAGAATGAAGGAAACTAAAGACATATGACAATTACATGCAACACATGGTTCTAAACCATTATAAAAGACCAGTTATTGGGATAACCGCTCAAAGGTGAGGACTAGATGGTACTGAAATGGCAATGGTAATTTTCTGTTTTTAATGGGTGCTTTGGAGTTTTGTAAGAGATGTCTTTGTTTGCAGGGATGCAAACACCAATGTTTTCAGGGGTGATAGGACATCAGGTCAGCAACTCACTCCCAAATGGTTTAGAAAAAATATCTGTTCTAACTTGTCTCAAAAGTAAAGCCTTATGATATTTACTTCACATCATACACAAAAATTAGTCAAAATAAACATTAAGAGCTAAAATTTCAGGGCGCCTGGTGGGGGCTCAGTAGGTTAAGCATTTGACTCTCGATTTCAGCTCAGCTCATGATCTCACCATTTCTGAGTTCATGCCCCGGATCAGGCTCTATGCTGACAGTGTGGAGCCTGCTTGGGATTCTCTCTCTCTCTCCCTATCTGCCCTTCCCCAACTTGCGCACGTGCCTGCACCCACACTCTTTCTCTCTCCCAAAATAAGTAAATAAACTTTAAAAGGAAAAAAAAGGCTAAAATTATAAAACTCTTAAAGAGAACATAGGAGAAAGCCTTTATAACCTTCTTATATATTGGATATGACACTAACCGGACAGGGAACAAAAGAAACAACAGATAAAGTGATATTCATCAAAATGTAAAACTTTTATGTATCAAAGGATGCTATCAACAAAGTGAAAACGTAATCTACAGAATGGGAGAAATATTTGCAAATCATGTACCTCATGAAGGGATAATTTCCAGAATAAAGAACTCCTACAAGTCAACAACAAAATAATTCAAAAATAAACAAAGCACAAATAGATATTTCCTCAAAGAAGATGCACAAATGGCCAATCAGCACAAGAACAGATGCTCAATACCACAAAGCAAAAGGGAAATGCAAATCACGAGGTCCACCTCACACCTACTGAGATGGCTACTATCAAGAAAACAGGAAATAACTAAATTCTACTCTTGAAACCAATACTGCACTGTATGTTAACTAACTAGAATTTAAATAAAGTTTTGAAAAAAATAAGTAAGTGCCAGCAAGGATGTGATGAAATTGGAACCTTGCCCATTGTGAGTGGGATATAAAATGGTGCTGCCACTGCAGAAAATGATAGGACAATTCCTCGAAAAATTAAAGATATTATGATTATGATCCAGCAATTCCACTCCTATGTATACACCCAAAAGAACTAAAAGCAGGAACTTGAACAGATATCTGTACACCCGTATTCACAGCAGCATTACTCTTGACAGCCAAAAAGTGGAAACAACCCATAATCTATCAACTGATGAACAGCTAAACAAAACGTGGCATATACCTACACTGGACTATTATTCAGCCCCAAAAAGGAAGGAAGTTCTGATATATGCTACAACACAGATAAACTCTGAAGATATTATGCTAAGTGACATAAGCCAGTCATAAAACAACAAATATTATAAGGATTCTATTCACGTAAGGTACCTAGAGTATTCACATTCACAGAGACAGAAAGTAGAATACTGGTTACCAGGGGCCGAGGGGCATGGAAAGGAATAGGAAATTAGACTTTAATGGGTAGAATATCAGTTTAGGAAGATGAAAAAATTCTACAGATGGATGTTGCTGATGGCTGCACCATCAACATGAATGTGCTTCATGACACTGAATTGTACACTCAAAAATGGTAATATGGTTAAAATGGCTTTTTTTAATTTTTGGAAAATATTTTGTTCTTTATACATACTATCACACATTGGTCTACTGTATAATGACTTATATGTCTTACGTCTGTATTTAATGTTACATAACCAGAATTTTCTTTGGCATGAAAAATAATTCTCATATGTTAAACTTATTTAACATTACAATGATATATTTTTTAGTGAATATTATATTTCAAAAGATCCATGTCTTTTTTTGGTTCATGTATAATTAACACACAGTGTTATGTTAGTTTCAGGTGTATAATTAATGATTCATCAATATTCTATACCAGAGAAGTGTATTCCTTTTTCTTTCTTTTTTTAATTTTGATGTAAATTCTAGCTAGTTCACATACAGTGTAATATTGGTTTCAGGAGAATTCAGTGATCCATCACTTACATACAACGCCCAGTACTCATCATAAGTGCCCTCTGTAATACCCATCACCTGTATGGCCCATCTCCCACCCACCTCCCTCCATCAAAACTCAGTTTGTTCTCTATTGTTAAGAGTCTCTTATAGTTTGTTTCTCTCTCTTACTTGTTTTCCCCTTTCCCATATCTGTTTTGTTCTTAAATTCCACCTATGAGTGAAATCACATGGTATCTGTCTTTCTCTGACTTATTTCTCTTAGCATAATACACTCTAGTTTCATCTGCATCATTGCAAATGGCAAGATTTCATTCTGTTTGATCATCAAGTGATATTCCATTATATATATATATATATATATATATACCACATCTTCTTTATCATCTGTTCATGAGTCAATGGACATTTGGGCTCTTTCCATTAATCTGGGAATTGTTGATAGCACTGCTATAAACACTGGGGTGAATGTGCCCCTTTGAATCAGCATTTTTTTATCCTTTGGGTAAATATCTAGTAATGCAATTGCTGAGTTATAAGGTAGTTCTTTTTTTAATTTTTTGAGGAACCTCCATACTGTTTTCCAGAGTAGCTGCACCAGTTTGCATTCCCACCAGCAGTGCAAAAGTGTTCCCCTTTTTCCGCATCCTCACAAACATCTGTTGTCGCCAGAGTTGTTAATGTTAGTCATTCTGACTGGTGTAATGAGGTGATATCTCATTGTGGATTTGATTTGTATTTCCCTGATGATGAATGATGTTGAGCATCTTTTCATGTGTCTGTTAGCCATCTGGATGTCTTCTTTGGAAGAGTGTCTATTCACGTCTTCTGCCTACTTCTTCACTGGATTATTTGTTTTTTGGGTGTTGAGTTTGGTAAGTTCTTTCTAGATTTTGGATACTAACCCTTTATCTCATATGTCATTTGCAAAATATCTTCTCCCATTCCATAGGCTGCCTTATAGTTTTATTGATTATTTCTTTCTCTGTGCAGAAGCTTTTCATCTTGATGAGGTCCCAACAGTTCATTTTGCTTCCATATACTTTATTTCTTCTTAATTTCTTGGCTAATCCTTTCATTCTTTAGTAGGATGTTCTTTAACCTCCATGTTAAAATAGTATGTTTATATTTTACCAGAAATTTTTTTTAATTTAAATTTTAGTTAGTTAGCAGGGGCACCTGGGTGGCTTAGTCAGTTAAGTGTTCAACTCTTGATATTGGTTCAGGTCGTGATTCATGAGATCAAGCCCCATGTCAGGCTCTGCACTAACAGTACAGAGCCTGCTTGGGCTTTTCTCTCTCTCCCTCTCTCTCTGCCCCTCCCCTGCTTGCGCATGCACTCTCTCTCTCACAATAAATAAACATTTTTTAAAAACATACAATGCAGTATTGGTTTCAGGAGTAGAATTCAGTGATTCATCACTCAAATACAACACGCAGTGCTCATCACAAGTACCCTCCTTAGTACCATCACCCACCTACCATAATTCTTAAAAAACCTTATGATATACACACTCCCAGAGATACCACATATTTTCTATGAGTATGTGGTAAATGTGGATAAACATATTTTTATGAAGTCTGGAAGAAAAGGCATAAATAGTGCCACCTCTGGAAATGAGAGATTATAGTCAAAATCATTGTTAGTATATCTTAAACTTCTAATTTTTAAAAGGATACTGATTTTACATATTATATATAAGAAATTTTTATATGAAAATGGCATATTATGAGCACAGGAGAAAATTTAAAGACAGGAAAAGAACTTCTATAAAAATAACTTCCTACACAGGAATACTATAAAAACTCACTAGTAACAAAATAACATTTCTATATTGGTACTTTCCAGTTAATACACTGCTTGCACAAAATTTAAAAAACAATAATAGGAGATTCTTCCCAAGAGAAAATGAAGGGGGCACAAGCACAACATAAAACAGAAAAAAAAAAAAAAAAAAAAAGAATCCACAGAGCATAAGGCCAGATCTAGTCCGGATTTTGAAATGAAATTTTATAGGACTTGTACTTATCCCCTGAGGGTTTCATGACCCAACAATGACACCACCAACGGTTAATAACAGCCTCTGCCCTCCCTGCAGTCAAATAGTGCTGCAATTCCTGAACAGAGCCACTGCTTGGGGGTATTCTGTGGGCATCCTGCTCCTGCCCGAGCAGAGGAGGGCAGAATGGAAACAAGGCCACAAACATATCTTTTCACTGCACAGAAATTGAGGCTTCTGGGCTCCACTTTCATGCTTAAAAATAGAAAAAGAAATTGACTTCACATTTTATGGAGAGTAGTCAAAGGAATACATTTAATGTGAAGAATCTTAATAGAAGTGCTATTCTTTTTCATTTTGTATTGACAAAAATAAGTAAGATGGTGGAACAAAGCAGGCAGAAAAGGCGATTATGAAATCCTTGACCTGCTACCAGCAAGCAGTATGCTGGCGTCCACCCGACACAGCAGCCCCCTCCAGCCCTGGACTGCCACTCTACCTCTGGAGCTGCTGCCGCCCTCCTGACAATTACCTCCATAATTTCCAAGATCAATGAATACCAGGAAACATACTTTTCCAAAAATAAATCCTTTTTTTCCTCAACAAGTTCTGAACGCTTAGATTTAGAAATTGTCCTGACGACATGAGCATATGTAAATCAAATTCAACATAAATGTTTTTGGGGCTTTTTATGATTTCTTTTTATAATTAAAGTTGTTTGCATTTGGGGAAAAGCTGGCTGATAGTGAAACATGTGGCTTCATGCTGACTTGAAGAAGGGGACCTAAATCCCTGAAACATGCTTTTTCTGTTGTTTGACATCATCAAACAGAGGTTCTGGTTTTATGTCCAGACTGTGCCCCAGGATCACGCAGAACCAGGGGTGAGTATCATACCCCTTGATGTCTAAATGTCTGATCTCATCCTAGAAACTCAAAGAAACTTGTGCCACGGAATCCCCTCACTGTCCTCCACTGGAGGCAGAAATGGGGTCTTTCTAGTAGTGAACTGTGGGAGGTTAGACTTTACAGTATGTCCTACTGCTCAAACCCTCGTATAAAAGAAATTCAAACATGAATCACTTATAGAGAAGTCTTACTGTGGAAGGCAGAACACCAGAATGGTCAAAAGCATCCAGAGTACATCCAGACTCTCTCAACGCCTCTCACCTACCTGTTGCACGAGCTCCTAACTGCTTTCCCCACTGCCCCTTCTCCAGCTACACTACAGTCTAGCTCAGCCACCTTCACGAACACACACAGATAGATACTCTCAAATTCCAACAACCATCTGGCTCACTGCCTTGGCCAAAAGGCCTCGCACCATTAGGCCTGGGTCACAGTTCTGCCCTCACTGTCCTACCCTCTCCCTGACACCCTCCAAGCCCCGGCCACACTGGGCTTTCTTCCACTGATCACCTCAGAGCTTTGTATCTGCTGCCCCCTCCATCAAGCACATTCTTCTCCCAGGCTTCATGTGCCTGGCTCCCTCTCAGCTCCACCTCCTTCCCTAGCCCTCATACCTAAGGTAGTCCTGACCCCAACAGTATTCTCTATACCTCACCCTGTTTTCTTTATATAATCACAACTTTAAATTATGCTTGTTTTTGTGTATTTCTCACTAGAATGCAAGCTCCATGAGGGCACAACATCGGCTCAGTACTGTACTTAATATGCAAGGCCAGCGCAGAGCAGGCACCCTATCAGTATCTGTTACACAGATGGAGGAGTGGGTGGGGTAGGTGAGTGAACAGCTGAATGGGTACATGGATGGATGGACACATGGTGGATAAATAAACAAGCAAACAAACTAACAAATAAATAAGGATGGGTCATTATTTAAAGCATTAACCACTATGCAACCAGTGCCACACCATGCAGTGAGGATTCAAAGGCAGGAAGAGCCTGCTCAGATCGGCCCTGAGGTAAGCATCATGAATGAAGCACTATCTGAAATGGACCTTAAAAGACGGTGGGGGGACAGCACCAGGTGGAGACAGGGAAGGAGTTCATTTCAAGTGGATGACCAGGAACACAAGCAGGAAAAAAAAAAAAAAATCAAAAAATAGTAAGCAATCTGCAGGAAACTAATCCTACAATTTAATGTGAAAAGCTTTTACCGTGAACTTAACAAGTAATACATCATAAAATATGAACCCCTAACAATGTCCCCTGTGTTTAAAAGTAAATGATTAGCCAACTGCCCACAAAGCCTCAACATTCATGCATTCCATTAAATTGTAATTCTCCCAGCCAAGGCCTGGGTGATGATCACCCTGGGTTTTTATTCAAGTCCCATGAATAAATCAACCAATGAGTAAGCCATGCCTCATACCCAAAAAACCTAGAGAACTATATACTGCTTTTCAAACCAAAACTCTTAAGAGGTAAGCTCATCAAGCCACTGGGCAATCCACACATTGGGTGTGCCTTAAGAAAGAAGTTATTCCACCAGCACATGCCTCAGTGGCACCCGGCAGAGAAGCCCATCATCCATCACTAATGTACTGAGCTGTTGTTCTCTATCGGCTTTTCCCTGACACATTTGCAATTGTGTCAAGAAGGCTCTGGGAATATTTTCATCATCGCTGTGTGTACAGAGGGTAGGGGAGTGAGGAACTGAGGGGACACTGATGAATAAGAGCTGCCTCATATGTGACTTCAATAATCAAGCCCAGCCATCTTGCTTCCTGGCAGCTGCAGGAACACAGGTTGTAAAGTATTTTTAGACACTGCAGCTGAGGGGGGTGGTGGGGGGAGGCAGGTGGTCCAGAGAGACCAATGCCTGGAGCAGATAAAAATGGCAATGTTCAATTTCCTCTGGTCCAGTAGTTCTCAAACATCAGTGTACTTGAAGAACACACAAAGAACTAGTTAAAAACATAAATATGCTACTCTTCTGCCTTCCACATCTAGACATGCCAGGAACTCTGGTTCAGAAAAGGGGGGGGGGGGGGCAGGGAGGATGTACCAAGCCTCTGCATTTTAATATGCACCCTGTGCAGCTTGAAGCCCTCAGAAGAACACGACTACCAGCCCGAGTGACTTTGGTGGAAAGAGAGAGTGTGGAATCCCTGCACACAACAGCCCCCAGCCCGCCAGTATCTTCATTTCTTTAGGGCCTTCTGAGAATCTGATGAAAGCCCATTTTTTATTTCTATCTCTTCCACATCATTCTTTTCTCTCCATTAGTAATGCGAATGTTTGAACAAGCCCTTCTACGAAACACCACTGATTTGTCAAACATTTTTCTACAATTATCCAGGACTATGAACCTCCTAATAAATTAGCTAAAAAGCTAAAAATTCCCAATTAAAATCTTGAGTCTGTATAATTAAAGTATTGCTGTTGCTCAAAGTATAAATCCATGGAAGGATAAACTTTACCTCCCCCCCTTGGGAAAAAGAAAAGTTAATCTTTGGCAGGTCAAGTCAGTAAGGTAAGGAGTTTGTGTTTTTAACACATCCACAAATAACATTAGAAGATTAAGATAACTAAGAATCTTCCCAAAATACATACACAGGAACAAATAAATAAAGCCCTTAAACTTCAAATGCACTAAAACATTACTGCCAAGAGAGTTGTTTAACCTAGTTAAAGATTACAAATGTTTTATGTGTCAAAGACAGAAAAGGAGAGGCTCATAGTTTTTAGTTTACCAGCCATATATACTTTTTTAAAGTAGGCTTCATGCCCAGTGCAGAGCCCAACGTGGGACTTGAACCTGAGCTGAGATCAAGAGTCAAACACTTGGGGCACCTGGATATCCGGCTGTCGGTTGAACATCACAGTTCATGAGCTCAAGCCCCACATCAGGCTCTGTGCTGTCCACATGGAACATGCTTGGGATTCTAACTCTCTGTCTGCCCCTCCCTGTTCACTCTCTCAAAATAAATAAATAAACTTAAAAAAAAAAAACAACCCACCTCTTGAAAGAGTCAAATGCTTAACTAACTGAGCCACATAGGCACCCCTACCAGCCATATTTCACTAGGAGGGAACAAACTCAATTTTTGTAATTTCAGTAACACATGTTATGAATATAAGAAGATAAGATGAAGGCCAATCGATTAATCAATGAACCCTCAAGCAGAGACACAGTCATATACCTCTTGGAAAGGCCTTTTTTTTTTTTTTTTTTTTAAGTTTATTTATTTATCTCGAGAGACAGAGACAGCGAGCAGGGTAGGGGCAGAGAGAGAGGGAGAGAGAAAGAAAATCCCAAGCATTCTTCATGCTGTCACTGCAGAGCCCAACACAGGGCTCGATCTGTCAAACCATGAGACCATGACCTGAGCAGAAACCAAGAGTCAGATGCTTAACCGACTGAGCCACCCAGGTGCCCTGGAAAGGCCTCTTCTTAATTCTACGGTGTACCAACTCAGGACAATCATCTATACGGAAACAAATTAAAGACAAAAGCAACCCCTTGCAGCTCCCCAACTAGGAAGAAGCCAGCCTTCTTGGAAACATCTTCAAGGCTCCCAACCTTTCTGTCTGCACGCCCAGGGCAGGGCACCCACACACACATACTGATGGACTCAGTAGAGATTGTGACTGCTGGTGAGCAAAGGGCAGGGCTGAGGGAGGTCAAGAACCCACCCAGCCTCCACACCCAACTCTCTCCCCAGAGGGTTATGCTGCTTTCCTAATTCAGCAAAGTGAGTGTTCACACTGAAAGAAAATCAAGAGCGATCTTTGTAGCCCAAGAGATCTGGCAAAGTGCCAGCCCTGTCCTGTTGGGAGCCTTCTGTGAGGCAGGTGAAGTCCCAGGACTCTGGGTCACCAGCACGCCCACCATGATACTGTGACAAAGATGAACAACAGCAACAACAAAAACTCTGTAATGAAGAAGCTCTGGCTAAGTTTCTGCTTCTGTTTTAGCAACAGTTCTGTATAAACAAAGCAGGACTCTTGTCAACATCTGTTTGATAAATCAATGTGACAAAATGAACTAACAACTGGAATAAATGACAGGATCTGGGTACCACTTTGGCAACCAGACTTGGAAGCACACTCCTGTGGCAAGTCAACAAGGTAAGCCTGGTTCAGGTCATGCAAAAATTGAGAGGAAACCAATAGAAACTGGGAATTCAAGCCTTAAAAAAAGAATAAAAAAAGAGAAACCTACATTAAATAAAATTTTTTCTATGAAAACAGACTTACGGACATCAACATAATTCTGTCTTATAGTCAAAATAATTCTCATTAGATTTGAACCTCAAAGTGGAACATGCAGGAATGAAGAGCCCGCCTCTCTGCACCTGCGACAGGCGGCCACCTGTGTCCTAGTCTGTCCGCCATTTCACCTTCTGGCTTCCATAGCATGTACTACTAAAAAGGGTACCTCGTCTCCGGAAGTACCAATAAAAAGTACCAATAAAACCAAATGGAGCTCTTTGCCCCACCCACCTCTCTACCCTACATATTTCTTTCTGATCCCACAGAAGCCATGCATGTCTGAAGCTAGGCATTCCAAGGTTCCCAGGCGTGGGGATGGATACTTGTTGATAAAACATGTCTTTGGAGAAAGTTATATATGAAATGATGGTGATATTCAGACAAGCAGAAAATTAAAAGCGCTGGTACCATTTTTCACTGGCCAACTTTACCCCAGCAATGTGTCAATACACACGTGAGCTAATTCAAAGATGTGTATTTCAAAGTTCATTTTTTTCACCTTTCTAGTATTTCAATTAAGTGAGGGTTTCAAGCACACTAAATAAATGAGAATATAAATAATTAATGGCAACACTACGAACTAGGTGGGCTCTGGGCCTCAAGGAAGAGCTCCTTAATTACAAAATACACCTTCCCATCTGCTCACATATACATGCAACCCCATCTACATGAGACCCAGGCAAACATCCCCCACTTAAGGGGAAGGGTATTTAATTAAAACAAGAGCAGAAATAACCTTCTACCACCAGGAATGGCTCAGTAGGGGGCTGAAATCTCCCAATATCTAGCCACCCATGGAAGAATTCATGCTCTAGCGATCTTTTCTAGGTAATCATCAGCATGTTCCTACTAGAATCATGTTGTTCTGCAAGAATGCAACAAGGAAAAGAACTTCCGTCTGGTGGTTCTGCTACTGCTTCCATGCCCTGTTCCTTTTGGAAATACCTCTTTCAGAGCCACATAAGGCTCTTCTTCCAACTTCTTCTCACAGTCAGAACATACCGTGGGACCCACACAGCAACTTATAAACGCATGGGGCGTGCTGCCAATGTAACCACAGGAAAGCAGGCAGAAGCTGCAGGGCCCGTTCCAAAAGCAAGCAGAGATCTAGTTAAGGCAGGCAAACCACTAGTCACCTGCACCAGCCCAGGCTTCGCTAGCAATAAGTAGCTGCATCACCCATAGAGCTCTGGCACTCATGGAAATAATCTACCTCTAACTGAAGTGCAAGTTTGGAAACAATAACCAAGAATGCCTCCTCCCCTCAGGGTCCTTAAAGGTCAGTGGAAACCTCCAATCCTCTGGGAGGCCTGCCCAACTTGACTGCAAGAGCAGTGGCATTGGCCTTCTGAGAACCTAGGACATTCGCAGACAGCACAGCTCACCCAGCCCATGACACACCCCAGGCTCAGCTTCCAGGACATGGCAGTGAACAAGAACAAGGGAGCCTGAGTTTTAGGAGTGGGGTAGACAGATAAGGAACAAGGAAACAAGCAGATAATAATAGGAGGCCAAGTGCTATGAAATTAATCATCAGAGCACCGTGAGAGAGTAGCCAGCAGGGGCTTACTTGGGATTGAGGGGGTCAGAGGATCACTTCTGAGGAAGGAGGAGACACTGACATTGAGACAAGAGCCAAAGGTAGCAAAGAGCTCAATCTGTTCTCAGAACGGAGAGGCAGTGACAATAGGTAAAGCATAGGGACTCAGAGGCAGATGGCAGCGGAGCAGGGCAGGCAGAGCCACAGAAGTCTGGGCATTCAGGCCATGGTAAGTGACAGGAGGGAACTTAGATTGTAATCTAAATGCATCTGGAAGGCACTGAAGGGCTTCCAGGAGAAGCATGACATGATGGTCTTGTGACACAGCCTACTCTGCCATATAACTACTCTTTATCCCTCTCTCTGTTATTAACCTTCCAGATTTATATTGCCCTAGATCTACCACCAGGAGCAGGAACTAGGTCACAGCACTTCTTTCTCTCCCTCAAGTACCCAGTACACTCTCATGTACTAAAATGACACTTGATGCATAAATACACACACACACACACACACACACACACACACACACACTGCACATCTGTTCAGATGGTTTAAAGAACCTGTATTTAAAAATAGAAAAATAACCATTTCTCTACAATGTATGTAGTTTTCACTACTAGCTGGGTTATACTGAGAAAATAAAACAGAATTAAAAGCTCAGAATAGAAAGTCATACTTATCTATCAGTGAAAAGAATTTGGCTGCAGTATTCCTACCAACACAAAAGCAAACTAGCTATGTGCCCAAAGAGGAACCCCCATCTTACTGAGAATGGAAAGGCAGAGACAGACCATAGGCAAAGGCCGGCATCCACCATCACAACAGCCCTCCATGCCTACTTGCCACCACCTACTGGAGAGTGAAAAACACAGATCTGCGCACTGTTGCAGGGTCTGAGACTCCCAGGCCAGTTAACTAGTAAAACAAACGAAATTGATAGAGCACAATTCATGCGTTTGAAAAGAAAGCTCCTAAAAGACAGCCTCAGAAATAACTAAAATAAAAGACTTTCTGGGGCACCTGGCTGGCTAATCAGTGGAGCATGAGACTCTTGGTCTTAGGGTTGTGAGTTCAAGCGGCACATTACATGCAGAGATTACTTAAAAATAAAATATTTGAAAAAGGTGGGAGGGCGTCTGACATTTAGAATGAAAAAAAAAAGCTTGACTGAAAATTTTCTTCAAATAGAGTTAAAGCAGAATAATAAATCATAACTACAAAACAGCAATCAAACCAAACCAGAGAGAGTAGCCAAAGGCAAGAGGAAAACCAGGAGAGAATGGTGCCCGAGAAAATAAGGTTCAAGACCATGTCCAGGGGCAAGCGGGCCACAGTGGCAAGAGCTGCTGAGTGGTCATGTCATCAGGGCCTGCCAGCCCCGAATCAGACAATGTGGAGCTCAGGGGGCCTTGGTGGGGGCCTTGGCGGGGGCCTCTGCAGGTTACAGTATACACTGAGCAGGCAGCAAGAAGAAAGGAAATAGAGGCATTTCTCAACTGGAAATATTCAGGAAGGTTTAAAAGCCAAGGGAATCAGATGGATGAGTGAGGGAGACACACTGACTGGACAAGATGACAAAGGGCTTAATGGAGGCTGCTGGGAAGGGAGGAGGTTGGAGAAGGCGCCACAGCCCAGACTAGTCTGGCCCCATCCTATGCAGTCCCATGGGGCCTTACATGTAGAAAGGCCCACCCTTGGCTTAATGCTCTGCTGTCACCATCCTGAAATTCTTTATTATTTTTTTTAACAAGGGGTCCCTCCCTTTCATTCTGCACTAGGCCTCACAAATTACAGAGCTGGTTCTGGCCTAGGAGAGGCACTGGCCTCAGCACTGAGAAGGGCAGTTCTGCCCTTCTTCTCTGTGGCTTCTTTCTCTGTGAAGCAGAAAGACAGCCATCTCCTATGAACAAGCAAGAGAGCAGACAAGGAGGAAAAGGTTAATATTCCATGTAGGGTGAAGAAACTTGGTAGACTTCATCTTAACCCAATGATCAAGGGTAACATCACCTATACTAAGACAAATCAGTCTCGTACTTCCTTATGATGCACTGAGAAGGGCACATCACTTTTGTGCTATTTGCTATTCCTGTCAAATACATAACCTCAATGTAAACAGAGAAAGCCCAAATTGAGGAATATTCTACAAACAGCATACCAGTACTCTTTTTTTTTTTTTTTTTTTTTTTTTTGAAACATTTATTTATTTTGGAGACAGAGAGAGACAGAGCATGAACGGGGGAGGGTCAGAGACAGAGGAAGACACAGAATCTGAAGCAGGCTGCAGGCTCTGAGCTGTCAGCACAGAGCCCGACGCGGGGCTCAAACCCACAGACCGCGAGATCATGACCTGAGCCGAAGTCAGACGTTTAACCAACTGAGCCACCCAGGCGCCCCTAGCATACCAGTACTCTTAAAAATTGTCAAGGTTATGAAAGACAAGGAAAGGCTAAGGAACTGTCCCAGATTAGAGAAGAGAAATGACAATTAAGTGCAATGTGGCATCACCCTGAAATAGAAAAAGGACATTAGAGGGAAAAAAAACCTAGTGAAATTTAAATAAGGTATGTAGTGTAATTAATGGTATTATATCAATTTTAATCTCAATGTTCAATCAGTGGACATGATTATGTAAGACAGTAAAATTAGTGCAAGCTGGGTAAAGTATACATGGGAAATGTGACACTTTTCTTTACATCTCAAATTATTCCAAAATAAATTTTAAATTTTCACATAGATTTTTCATTTGTGATTTTCTTTAATGTTATCAGTAATTCCAGGAACCTTGATTATCACCTCTGAAGTCCAGCACTACCACGTCAGACGTGTTCCTGCTTCTCTATCAATCCAAAGAATCAGTAACAAGAAAGAACGGTTATGTTCCCCTTAAAAATTATAACTTTGACCTAAGAAAAAAAGACAACAGCTAAACTATTTTTAAAAAATCACTCATGGGTAAACTGCTTATTTTTTTTTTTAGTTTAAATACACTGAATAAGAATATAAAAATTAAAAATAAACCATGGCCCCCCCAATGCACAGGAACCACAGACATTTTTCTCCAAAAAAGGCTGGGAGGTGGCAAGCACTCAGAGACTACTAGATATCTCTTCAAAAACAATGTCCAGTGACCTCAGATTTTAGGCAATAATTTTCTGCTTTCTGATTTTTAAAACTGGGTTTGAATCCTAGTTCTGCCTCTTAGCAGCCATGTGACCTTAAGCTGCTGCTTAAGCTTTGTGCTGCAACTTCCTCAACATACCCAATGATAAAGATTAAATTACTTAACACATTAAAAAAAAAAAAAACTGAGAGCAATACTGGCATATGGGAAATTATATTGGGAGAGGCAGGGATGAAATTAGGAGGACACCAGATTTTGGCCTGGATGACAAGATAAATGGTAGACAGAAGGAACATTCTGATGGTGGGGCGGCAGGAGTTTAGTTTTAGTTTTCTGCATTTGAGAGGACCATCAGCTGCAATCTGTGAACGGACCCAAGCCAGTTTGATTTTGCGTAACTATTAGGTTCTTCTTGGTTGATAACAATAAGGACCCAAAATGGATGAGAGTCTGCTATTCTCCTATAGACTAGTATCAGGTTATACTAATGGCGAATCTCAGATCAACTTCTGCCATTCCGCAGTCTTTGATATTTAAGATAAGAATTTATTAGCAAACAGGCACAAAATAATTCACACAAACTGTTTTGTAAGGCTTACAGAGCCTTAGTACTCTGTCCCAGTGGCTGGACTGGGGACTATGTAGGTTTCAGATACTGTCTGTGAAGATTCAGGCCATGGTAGCTCAGTTGGTTAAGCGTCCAACTCTTGGTTTCGGCTCAGGTCATGATCTCAGGGTTCGTGGTATCCAGCACCACATCAGGTTCCCCACAGACAGTGCAGAGCCTGCTGGGGACTCTCTCTCTCTCCCTTTCTCTCTCTGCCCCTTCCCCACTTGCGTGCACACATGCACTCTCTCTCTCTCAAAATAAATAAATAAACATAAAAAAAAAAAGATTCACACTATGGACTCTGTCATTTCTCATACTGTATTCTTGTGAAGAGAGTATCTCAAAAGTATTTTATTCAATAAATACCAATGAAAAAAACATTATAACTTTAAACAGGTGACATACAGCTTTAAATTTATATAATACTTCTCCCACCTACTGCATCATTCCACTTCATAGCTTTCTAGCAAGGGAGGGAGAGACAAGGGGAAGAAAGAAATGTCCCTTCAGTTCTCATTCCTCTGCCCACTTGAAGGCTAAGTGGGCACATGAATTAAAGCCTTAAGAAGTGTTAAGCATCTATAAGAACCATTCAGGTTGCAAGAACTATCACAGATTTCCTTTCTCTATTTTAATTAAAAATTTTCCTTGAAGCTTAGAGAGAGCTGGCAGCAAATCCTGATGAGACAGTACTTTAGAAAAATGAGGATTTACAAACAACCTCAGGTGACACATGTACCGACACCTGGGACAAAACCCACTCCAAGAAACCATTCCGAACTGGTGAACAGGCCAGTCCAGGACTCAGTGGAGTTATGCCACTACTCTGCTGCCACCCAGTGGCGTGTAGGCACCAACGCACCTCACGGGGAAAGGAGCCCAGAGGAAGAGCTTGGCTCTTGTAAAGGACATGTTCTCTGGAACACAAAGTCAAGGGAGAAGTGCTGTCGAGCCTACCACAGCACCAAGGACATGCAGTGTAAACGGATGCATTCTTGGGAAGGGATGCATTAAAATAGGTATCAGGTTACTACAGTGAAGTCCTTACTCCACCTCAGACTGAGAACTGCTCCAGGGATTCCAGTGAAATCAAAGCCAGAAGACAGACCCAAGAGAGTCCAGGCTTACCTGCTTTGGGTCAGAGGCAGCAGCGCCAGGTGCTGGGGACTCCAATTCTACAGTCACAGGCCCATCATTCTGAATGTGGACTTGCATGTAGGCACCAAACTTGCCATCTGAAAGAGCAATGCAAACAGTTATGAGAGAGGGAAGCCCCAGGTTACTCCTATCTAAAAAGCCACCCAGATCAATGGGATCAGAAACGGGAGGAGTACGACTAGACAGTAACCATGGGGAAAGGTGATCAACTCCAAAAATAGGGAGGGAAATGCAAAATTAAACAGCAGGGGTGCCACTGACTTGGCAAGAATGAAAAGATCTGAGAACACCAGGGTGGGGACATAGCGGGAAGGTAAACTGGTTTAACCACTTTGGAGGGCATGGTGGTGCTTGAAGAAACTCTACAAGTCTGGAATTCCCCCCTGAAGAGTCTACTCAGAAACTCTTACACAAAAGGAATGTTTAAGGGTGTTTATTATGGCAGTGTTTATAACAGAAGAAGTGGACACAATCTGCCCCTCATTGGGGGATAAATGCATAAACTCTACTTTAATTCCTCAGTGGAATACTGTGTGGCAGCCATATCCATTATTTAATTAAATAATAATTAAGTTATTTATTATAAATATTAATAAATTATATATAATATATACGCATTACATATATATGTATACATATGACATATTACATATATATTACATATTACATATATATATATATGTGTGTGTGTGTGTGTGTGTGTGTGTGTGTGTGTATATATATCTCCAAAAAAATGTGAGCAGGAAAGGTGAATGCCAAACACAGGACAGGAGCCACATTCATACTGAAGAGAAGGCAGAGGATGGTGGGATTTGAGAAAGACAGACCTCAGATAAATATGACTAACTGGGTAGTGAGTACACTAGTATCTACTTTCTGCATGCTTCATAATTTAAAATTTTCAAACAAATTAAATAGAAAAGGAAAAAGATAAGGTGAGGAGGGAGGTCCTGCTTCCTCACTGTTGGAACCATTCAGCTCCCTACGACTCATTTCAAAATGGCTATGGGCTGCCCCAGAAAAGAGCACCTCTCTCTGTCCTATTTCAAACCTTCTAACACTCAAACCCACTCAATTGTGTCTATCAATCCCCAAATGCTAAATTACACTTATAAAGAAAGCCAAGGGGTGGCTGGATGGCTTAGTCGGTTGAGCATCAGACTCTTGTTCTTGACTCAGGTTAGGTTTCATGGTTTGTGAGATCAAGCCCTGCATCAGGCTCAGCACTACCAAAGCAAGCCTGCTTGGGATTCTCTCTCTCTCCCTCTGCCCCTCCTCACCTCAGTCTCTCTCAAAATAAATAAATAAACTTAAAAAAAAAAAGCCAAGAATATGCCTTGAGAGATGATGGCATTCCTATCAGAATGTCAACTCCACACATCCAAGTACCAATGTTAAGCCCTGGGCCTAAACACTGTTGATGACACATACGGATGCTTACTCAAAGTAACACACTGGTCATGACAATTTCTCTCTAATAAATCCAAAGTAAGAGAAGAGCTGGGTCCTTGGGGCACCTGGGTGGCTCAGTCAGTTAAGCATCTGACTCTTGATTTCAGCTCAGATCATGATCTCACAGTTTGTGAGTTCCAGCCCCGAGATGGGGGTCTATGCTGACATCATGGGACCTACTTGGGATTCTCTCTCTCTCTCTCTCTCTCTCTCTCTCTGCCCCTCCCCTGCTCGTGCATGATTCTCTCTCCCTCTCTCTCTTCTCTGTCTCTCAACATAATCAAAACTAAAAACATTTAAAAAAGAAAGAAAGAAAAGAGTTGGGTCCAGAGTGAAATAGAAGTCCTCAAAAACTGAGAACCATCAGGAACTCTTCTGCTGCCACCCACCATTAAGGAGCAAAGAGAGCATATGAGATCCAGTCCACATTTGAAAATCGCTCACCGCTTTTCACTCATAGCAACCCTGTGCCAGGCATGGCGCTAGAGATCAAAGACTCAGCTCAAAGGCACAGATAGCCCTGGCGCTCATGAACCCTGTGGTCTAGTATGGAAGACAGTTGGGCACATTGTGGTGACAATGCAGCATGGCAGAGACCTTGAGGGATTCTGGCTCTGCAGGCCAGAGGAGGGTCCAAATCCCCCTTGGGGGATTCTTGGATAAGGCTTCACAAGGTCCAGGACTTGAAGGACAACAAAGACCCAGGCTGGAAGAGGACAGGCCCCGCCCCAACAAGTTCTGAGTCCTGGGGCAACTTTCCTGACCTCCCAATGGCTCAGTTTCTTGCCTGGATCACAGGGATGCTAACAAGAGGGACTAAATCACAGGGAAAATGTAATGAAACAGTGCATGCAAGTGCTTAGGACAGTGGCTCACATATGGTGTGTGCAAAACCAGCATTTGCTCTTGTTATTATAAGAAGTCATGTTTGAGAGGCTCCACACAACCAGAACCATGCTTCCCTGTGCCCTGCCAGGTATGCCTTGAATAAAGAATACCACGGTCACATACTTTTGGAAAACCACATTTGTTTGAACTCTCCCTTAGAGAATCACAAAGCACAGCAGCAAGTAATAGGCTGTCAAGACATCCTTGAGTAGAGAAATCTGTTTCGTTTCTTTACCCTGGTGGTTCCCAAACTCCCCTAGGCAAGGAGCTCTATTTTCACACAAAACATCCTTTAGAGGGCAAACGACCCTCTGGGAGAGGTTGAGGAAAAGAAAAGCACCAAATGGACACACTAACCCAGGGCAGGCCAGCTTGGAGCCTTTCTGGCTCCTTTCCTTCCTGGAGAGCAGCTATGCTCTCAGGTCCTCGGGTCCCTTCAGTACCAGACCCACCACTGCATGAGGAGATCTCTGTGAGCATTTGCTCCTACCACAACTGCACAATTTTCATCTCTGATTCTTTCCCCTGGTATCACTCCCTCCAAAGATCCTTACCCTCGTGGAGGGTCTTAGCAAAATGGGCACACCAATGTTTTCTTCAACGTACAGACAGCAGCATTAAAAACTACATTAGAAGCACCCACGTTGTTCACAACTTTTACAGGCAAGATTAACTTAGTTCCTACTGGGTAGCCCAATGTGCTCAAACAATGGTGACTTTTCTTGAACTCCTATCAGATTAAAGTGGCCATTCAAATCTACAGAGCGTTTGTTTTATCCATGTCAGACTAGCAAAAAAGACATCAGCTGGGAAGGAAATCATGTGTTTAATTGCATGCTAAAATTATGGCTACAATTAGTAGCAAATTTCAGCCGCTGCACTCCTCAGGGAAGCTGAAGGCAGACTCAGGAGGAAAGGAATTATTTCCGACCTTGAATTTCTGTTGCCAGGATTACAGCATATGCTTCACCGTGTTTATCATTCCAAGTAGTGAGAAATTTATCTTCTTTTCCTGTTTTTCTTCAGTTATGAACAGAACTATTATCTGAACTTCCATTTGTACAGACAATAAATCCAAAGACATGTTTTAAGAGGTCTTAACATGGGTACATTTTTTACAGTTCAGATCAAAGAGTAAAGCCCCATGAAAAATTATACTGGCCAGGGGAAATAAAAACACTTTAAAAAATAATCTTAAAAGACAGCAACAAATCTGCAAAACTACATCTGGGCTCCAGTGGTGATATGATCAAGTCGTCCTTAAATATAAGTCCCAGGGTTCTATCCAGAGCTGGAGGAGAAGCACGTGTCAGGCATGTTTGTGCCACATGCTCCAGCTGGAAAACTCCCAGCTATGAGCCCCAAACCTGCTGTGACCTGGTTTCCAGCAGCCACTATCCAAGGGCCTTACCAGCTCCAAACCAATGCGCCCCGTTAATGTGCAAAGGCTGACATCCCTCCCTTTCAACAATGCTTGACTGACAGTCACCACTCCCCGAGAAGCCCTGCCCTGCCTCTCCGTGCCCGTTTGTTCAAGGATGATAGCAGGACAGTCACCACAAGGAAGATGCATGTTAGTATAGGCATGGCACTGGGTCCACAGCCAGGCAGTCAGAGTACAGGAAATCTGAGTCTCTGTTACTACTGTCATTCCCACCACTCTCCATGGTAGAATATGGACAAATGGGGGCAGGGAGAGTGCAAGGGGCAAGAAAACCACACCGAAAAAACATGCTACTGAAGAAAATGGAGAACAAAAGGCATGATGGTCATTTCTTGGCCTGGCTGGGAGCAAGCCCACTCATTCTGCTTTCCAGAGCCAGCCTGCAATGGCCAAGATCAGGCTAGGACTCAGCCTACCTCTAGGGACCAGCCTACCTTTGGGCCAGCCCATCTAAGTACATCCCCAAAGGCAGCTCCCTCTGTCACTAAGGCAAAGTCCTCACTGCCAAGGCTACCTCTTTGTTCTACCTTAAAGCTATTCAGAGCCTGGGCAGGTACAGAAGAGGGTTTTTTTTTTTTTTTTAATGTTTATTTTTGACAGAGAGAGACAGAGCATGAACAGAGGAGGAGCAGAGAGAGAGAGACACACACACAGAATCCGAAGCAGGCTCCAGGCTCTGAGCTGTCAGCAGAGAGCCCGACACGGGGCTTGAACTCACAGACCGCGAGATCATGACCTGAGCCAAAGTTGGACGCTCAACCGAGCCACCCAGGCACCCCAGAAGAGGGTTATTGATGGGGGACCCAACATCGGGTGCATAGGCTGGGAACCAAGAAATCAAGAAAATGTGTGGAAGTGAGGTACTCAAAATAAGCATGTGGCAAGGCGAGGGCCACTGCAGCTAAAGGAGTGTGGTCTAGACCCACAGGCTTGCATCACACCTGGAGCCCAGAGGAGTGTGACCCTGGTGGGCCACAGGTACTATGGCAGCTCTGTCCACCAGCATAGAACTGCTTCTCTAGAGTGCTCCTGGACCTATATCCCCAGAGGGCTCAGCCAATTCAGGGTGCCACCATTAGGGCACGGATTCCCCGGTGGGCTGATCTGGCTCAAGGGAGCCTGTAAAGCAGAGGCATGGGCTCTGGGAGCCATCAGCAAAGACCAGCAGCTCCAGCAATGGCACTTCCTAAATGACTTAGCTGGGAAATTATTCAGTTATCAGAGAAAGAGTACATGGCAGGCCCTGTCAGCCAAGTTTCTCTGAGAATGAGAGCCAAGCCTAGGTCGACAGCATTAGAACCACTGTCAGATTCCATTCCATGTCCAGGCCCATGGAGGGAACTCAAACAGCGATCTCTGGAACTTGTGGCTTCTCTTCAGACTCAGTCCCCCTTACCAGTGGTCTCTGCTTATCTGTGCTTATCTCTGTTGTGGTTCAATCCACTCAAGAGAAATACCTCCTCTGAGCAGCAGATGTCTCAGGTGTGGGATTCCATGGCCAGAGAAAATGGGGAACGAGTCCCGTGGCCCAGGATGGAAAGTGCCTACTCCCAGGAGTCAGGGCACCTGTCACCAAAGGGGGCCAGCCCAATTCCAAACCAAAGAGCTGGAAACAGGGGCTTCCAGGGGAAATGGCCTACAATTAATCTCTCACTAGGATATTAAACTCTCATCTGAGCTAAAGTTCTGAAGTCAGATTCAAGGCAATTGTTATAGCCCTCCTTGTATTACAAGGAAGCTCAAGGCAAAGTTTTCTCTGACCATCAGGGCTTTGCTTGGATATCTCTGAGCTCTACTGGGGTCCCAGGCATCATTCTATCTGGGATAACTGCATGGAAGGCGACCAGGTCTCCACACTGAGGCACCAGTGAGCCTGTGTGGGGACAATGTAATGTCTGAGGCCCCAGCAGACCTACATGGGCCTTGTGCAATGCCTGTGCAGACCTACTGAAAGAGCCTGATCCCACGGGGCAAGGACACCCTTCCACCACCATATCACCACTCAGGGGCTCCCATGAGGCTCGGCCAGTTAACGTGTCTGACTCTTGGTTTCAACTCAGGTCATGATCTTACGGTTTGAGGGTTCAAGCCCCACATCAGGCCCTGTGTTGATAGTTCAGCCTACTTGGGATTCACTCTCTCTCTCCCTCTCTCTGCCCCTCCCCTGCTCATTCTCTCTCTCTCTCTCTCTCTCAAAATAAATAAACATTAAAAAAAAAAAAAAAAGTCTGTCCAGCAAACAATCCCTTAAAGCAAGGTCAAAGAACAAATAACAAAATGGATGAAAAATATCTACAACTCACAGCATATATTAAAAGCTCACAGAAATAGGGGTGCCTGAGTGCCTCAATTGGTTAAGCATCCAACATTGGTTCAGGTCATGATCTCATGGTTTGTGGATTTGAGCCCTGCGTGAAGCTCTGTACTGACAGCTCAGAGCCTGGAGCCTGCTTTGGATCCTGTGTCTCCCTCTCTTCCTGTCACTCCCACACTCGTGCTCTGTCTCTCTGTCTCTCACAAATAAATGTTTAAAAAAAAAGGAGCGGGGGGCAAGATGGCAGAACAGCATGTAAGTTTTTTTGCATCTCTCGTCTTTGAAATGCAGCCGGGTCAACACTAAACCATCTTGCACACCTTGAAAACTGATTTGAGGATTAACACAACAATTAGCACAACCTGAACCACAGAAATCAGCAGGTACATGGCATGGAGAGGTGAACTGGGGGATACAGAAGCTGCGGAGGGCAGGGAACTGTTTCTGCTTGTGGAGAGAGGACAGAGACGGGGTGGGGGGGGAGGGAAGTACGGGAAAGCACCCCCACCTCCATAAGCAGTTGGAGAGGAAAGGAAAAGTATGCAAGGGACTGAACAACAAAGAGAGAAAGGCAAAAGGGAGGGTTTAAATTCCATTAAGACTCTATAAACAGGGGGAGTGCAGAGTCTGAAACTCCACAGCTTGAGAACTGGCGTTGCTCTAGTGGGAAGGGCGAATTCCCAAGAGCAGAGAGCGAGGTCCAAGGGGTCCTCGGGCCACAGAGGGAGAGGCAATTCCCCTGCTGGGAGGACATTTGGTAGAGGCTGTGCGGCCCCCCAACAGGCAAAGGTCCCAGCAGACCCTGGGGAACCACATTTGCTGGTGTTGGAACAAGGACGTTAAGGGGGAAGTCTCATGTCAGATGTGTGTTGTGATTTTCCATAATCCCCGAAATGCTGCTGCTACACGATTGTGTGAACTTTTTCTGGGGCAGGCTGGCACCTAGCCACAGTCTCTGGGCATTGGCCGCAGCATGATCCCACGAACATTCCTGGGGTCAGGTGGGCACCCAGCCATTGCTTGGTGAGATCCTCCCTTGGAGGGTGAGAACAGGTCATAGCTGCAGTCCTTCAGATGTGAGGGGTTGGGAAACAGCTGCATCTGAGATAAAACTCAGGAGGGAGGTGGAGCCTGGCAGCCTGACAGTGTAAAAGCTGGAGTGGACAGAAGCCAAAGACAAAGGCGGGTGCTTGATTGCCAGGAGGGGAGAAAACAGAGCTCTGATACTAGAGACTGGGTAGCTGGGTGACATCATTTTCACCCCTCCTATGTATGCACATACACGACTACATGCACCACAACGGTCCACCCCAGTAAACTAAGCAGCGCCATCTAGTGAAGAACAGAGCACTAAGCCCCACCCAACTGGGCCAACTATGCTCTTGAGGAACACCACAAGTCTCTCCGCCTGCTTAGTTTACAGATCATAAAGTGCTTCATAGTTTGACTTCTAGGGGAAACCGATGTAATTTTAATCATATTTTAGTCTGTTTGCTGGTCCATCTATTTAATTTTTTTCTTTTTCTTATTCTTGAATACAGAAAGAGAAAAAAATCATTTTTATTTTCCATTTTTATTAAAAAGATTTTTCTTTAATTTTTTTCTAGTATGTTTTTTATTTTTCTGTAAATTTTTTAAATTCTAGTTTATGTTCATCATTTCATTTTGTTCTATTTTACTGTATTCATTTTTTCAAATTTTCAAATGTTTTCCTTTTTATTTTTTCCTTTTTTTTTTCTTATCTTTTCCTTTTTTCTCTAATCTATCAAGCTCCTTTCAACAAGCAGACCATAACACACCTAGGATCTACCATCCTTTATTGATTTTTTTGTGTTGTTTTTAATTATTTTTTTTCTCTGTTAATTCCTTTTCTTCCTTCAAAATGACAAAATGAAGGAATTCACCCCAAAAGAAAGAACAGGAAGAAATGACAGCCAGGGACTTAACACAGATACAAGCAAGATGTCTGAACCAGAATTTAGAATCACGATAATAAGAATACTAGCTGGGGTTGAAAACAGAATCCCTTTCTGTGGATTCTAATTTCATCCTAAAGTAGTAGAATACACATTCTTTTCCAGTGCACATGGAACATTCTCCAAAACAGATCACATAGTGGAACACAAGAAGTAAAACTGAGTCAGGATGAAATAAAAAATTCTATAACTGAGCTACAATCTCAAATGGGAGCCACAGCAGCAAGGATGGATGAAGCATAGAAGTGAATCAGCGATACAGAGGACAAACTTCTGGAGAACAACGAAGCAGAAAAAAAGAGGAAGACTAAGGCAAAAGAGCGCGATTTAAGAATTCGAGAAATCAGTGACTCATTAAAAAGGAGTAACATCAGAATCATAGGGGTCCCAGAAGAGGAAGAGAAAAAGGGGTAGAAGGGGTATGTGAGCAAATCATAGCAGAAAACTTCCCTAACCTGGAGACAGACACAGACATCAAAATCCAGGAAGCACAGAGGACTCCCAATAGATTCAACAAAAACCGACCATCAACAAGGCATATCATAGTCAAATTTACAAAATACTCAGGCAAGGAAAGAATCAGGAAAGCAGCAAGGGAAAAAAAAAAAAAAAAGTCCTTAACCTACAAGGGAAGACAGATCAGGTTCACAGCAGACCTATCCACAAAAAGTTGGCAGGCAATAAAGGAGTGGCAGGATATATTAAATGTGCTCAATTGGATATATGCAGCCAAGAATTCTTTATCCAGCAAGGCTGTCATTCAAAATAGAAGGAGAGATAAAAAGTTTCCCAGAAAAACAAAAATTAAAGGAGTTTATGACCACTAAACCAGCCCTGCAAGAAATTTTAAGGGGAACTCTCTGAAGGGAGAAAATGCAAGGGAAAAAAAAAAAAAAAGAACAAAAGCAACAAAGACTAGAAAGGAACAGAGAACAACACAAGAAACCTCAACTCTACAATCAACATAACGGCAATAAATTCACATCTTTCAGTACTCATTCTAAACGTCAATGGACTAAATGCTTCAATCAAAAGACATAGGGTATCAGAATGGATAAGAAAACAAAATCTGTCTATACGCTGTTTACAAGAGACCCACTTTAGACCTAAAGACACCTTCAGATTAAAAGTAAGGATATGGAGAATAATCTATCATGCTAATGGTCACCAAAAGAAAGCCGGATTATATCAGACAATCTAGACTTTAAAATAAAGACTGTAACAAGAGATGAAGAAGGGCATTATATCATAATTAAGGGGTGTATCCACCAAGATCTAACCATTGTAAACATTTATGCTCCAAACGTGGAAACATCCAAATATATAAATCAATTAATCACAAACATAAAGAAATTAATTAATAATAATACCGTAATACTAGGGGACTTCAACACCCCACTTACAACAATGGACAGATCATCTAAACAGAAAATCAACAAAGAAACAGGGCTTTGAATGACACACTGGACCAGATGGCCTTAACAGATATATTCAGAACATTTCATCCTAAAGCAGAATACACATTCTTCTCCAGTGCACATGGAAAATTCTCCAGAATAGATCACACGGTGAGACACAAATCAGCCCTCAACAAGTACAAAAAGATCAAGATCATACCGTGCATATTTTCAGACCACAACGCTATGAAACTCGAAACCAACCACAAAAAAAAATGTGGAAAGATAACAAATACTTGGAGACTAAAGACCATCCTACTAAAGACTGCACAGGCTAACCAAGAAGTTAAAGAGGAAATTAAAAAGTACATGGAAGCCAATGAAAATGATTAAGACCACAGCCCAAAACCTCTGGGATGCAGCAAAGGCAGTCATAAGAGGAAGTATGTAGCAATCCAGGCCTTCCTAAAGAAGGAAGAAAGGTCTCAGTTACACAACCTAACCTTACACCTTAGATAGCTGTAAAAAGAATAGCAAATAAAACCCCAAACCAGCAGAAAACAGGAAATAATAAAGATTAGAGCAGAAATCAATGCTATCAAAACCAAAACAAAAAACAACAACAACAACAACAACAAAACAGTAGAACAGATCAATGAACCAGGAGCTGGTTCTTTGCAAGAATTAACAAAATTGATAATCTCCTAGCCAGTTTGATCAAAAAGAAAAAGAAAGGACCCAAATAAATAAAATCAAGAATGAAAGAGGAGAGACCACAACCAACACAGCAGCAATACAAACAATAAGACAATATTATGAGCAATTATACACCAATAAAATGGGTAATCTGGAAGAAACGGACAAATTCCTAGAAACATATACACTACCAAAACTGAAACAGCAAGAAATAGAAAATCTGAACAGACCATAACCAGTAAAAAAAAAAAAAATTAGTGGCCAAAAATCTGCCAAAAAATAGAGTCCAGGGCCAGATGGCTTTCCAGTGGAATTCTACCAAACATTTAAGGAAGAGTTAAAACCTATTCTCTTGAAGTGTTCCAAAAAACAGAAATGGAAGCACAGGTTCCAAACTCTATGAAGCCAGCATCACCTTGATTCTAAAACCAGACAGAGACCCCACTAAAAAGAAGAACTGTAGACCAATTTCCCTGATGAACATGGATGCAAAAATCCTCAACAAGATATTAGCCAACCGGATCCAACAATACATTAAGAGAATTATTCACCACAACCAAGTGGGATTTATACCTGGGATGCAGGGCTGATTCAATATCCACTAAACAATTAACGTGATGTATCACATCAATAAAATAAAGGACAAGAACCACATGATCTTCTCAATAGATGCAGAGAAAGCATTTGACAAAATACAACATCCTTTCTTGATAAAACCCTCAAGAAAGTAGGGATAGAAGGATCATACCTCAAGATCATAAAAGCCATACATGAAAGACCCACCGCTAATATCCTCAATGGGGAAAAAGTGAGAGCTTTCCCCCCTAAGGTCAGGAACATAACAGGGATGTCCACTATCACCACTGTTATTCAACATAGTATTGGAAGTCCTAGCTTCAGCAATCAGACAACAAAAAGGAATAAAAGGCATCCAAATCAGCAAGGAGGTAGTCAAACGTTCACTCTTCGCACACGACATGATACTCTAATGGAAAACCCAAAAGATTCCACCTAAAAACTGCTGGAACTGATTCATGAATTCAGCAAAGTAGCAGGTTATAAAGTCAATGCACAGAAATAGGTTGCATTCCTATACCCCAACAATGAAGCAACAGAAAGAGAAATTAAGGAATCGATCCCATTTACAATTGTACCAAAAACCATAAAATACCTAGGAATGAATCTAACCAAAGAGGTGAAAAATCTGTACACTGAAAACTATAGAAAGCTTATGAAAGAAATTGAAGAAGACACAAAAGAGGAAAAATATTCCATGATCCTGAATAGGAAGAACAAATATTGTTAAGATGTCAATATTACCCAAAGCAATCTACATATTCAATGCAATCCCTATCAAAATAACACTAGCATTCTTCACAGAGCTAGAATAATCCTAAAATTTGTATGGAACCAGAAAAGACCCTGAAGAGCCAAAGCAATCTTGAAAAAGAAAACTAAAGCTGGAGGCATCACAATCCCGGACTTCAAGATGTATTACAAAACCGTAATCATCAAGACAGCATGGCTGGCACAAAAACAGACACTCAGAGCAGTGGAACAGAACAGAGAACCACAAACGTATGGCCAACTAATCTTTGACAAAGCAGGAAAGAATATCCAATGGAATAAAAACAGTCTCTACAGCAAATGGTGCTGGGAAAACTGGGCAGCGACATGCAAAAGAATGAACCTGGACCACTTTCTTACACTAGACACAAAAATAAACTCAAAATGAAGGACCTAAAAGTTACAACAGGAAGTCATCAAAATCCTCAAGGAGAAAGCAGGCAAAAACTTCTTTGATCTTGCCCTCAGCAACTTCTTACTCAACACGTCTCTGGAGACAAGGGAAACCAAAGCAAAAATGAACTACTGGGACCTCATCAAAATAAAAATCTTCTGCACAGCAAAGGAAACAATCAGCAAAACTAAAAGGCAACCAACAGAATGGGAGAAGATATTTGCAAATGACATATCAGATAAAAGGGTTAGTATCCAAAATCTATAAAGAACTTATCAAACTCGACACCCAAAAAGCAAATAATCCAGTGAAGAAATGGGCAAAACACATGAAAAGACACTTCTCCAAAGAAAACATCCAGATGGACAACCGACACATGAAAAAATGCTCAACATCATTCATCATCAGGGAAATACAAATCAAAACCACAATGAGATACCACCTCACACGTGTCAGATGCCTAACATTAACAACTCAGGAAACAACAGATGTTGGCGAGGATGTGAAGAAAGAGGATCTCTTTTGCACTGCTGGAATGCAAACTGGTGCAGCCACGCTGGAAAACAGTATGGAGGTTCCTCAAAAAATTAAAAATAGAACTACCTTATGATCCAGCAAATGCACTACTAGGTATTTATCCAAGTGACAGAGATGTGCTGTTTCAAAGGGGCACATGCACCCCAATGTTTATAGCAGCACTATCAACAGTAGTCAAAGTATGGAAAGACTACACTGCCCATATGGAAAATGCCCACTGACCAATGAATGGATAAAGAATACGTGGTATATATACGTACATATGTATGTATACACATATGCATATACATACATATGCATTATATGTATATGTATACATGTACATATACACATGCATATATACATTTATACATACATGTGTACATGCATACATATGTACATACACATATATACGTATATATGTATGCTGCACACACACACACACACACACACACACACACACATATACACACAATGGAATACTACCAGGTGATGAAAAAGAATGAAATCTTTCCATTTGCAACAATGTCGATGGAACTAGAGAGTATTATGCTAAGCAAAGTAATTCAGTCAGAGAAAGAGATCATATTTTTTCACCATATGTGGAATCAAGAAACACAACAGATAACAGAGGAGAAAGGAAGGAAAAATAAAGGATTTTTTAAAACAGAAAGGGAGGCAAACCATAAGAGACTCTCAAATACAGAGAACAAACTGAGGGTTGCTGGAGGGGAGGTGGGTAGAGGAATGTGTTAAATGGGTGATGGGCATTGAGGAGGGCACTTTTGGGGATGAGCACTGGGTATCATACGTAAGAGATAAATCACTGGGTCTACTCCTAAAGCCAAGATTACACTGTATGTTAATGAAATTGAATTTAAGTTTTAAAAAATAATAATGGTGAGTTGAAAGATACCGAAAATTTGTTCTTATAAGCAATAGATACTCTTACTGCTTCAGACAGAAAACTGGTTGATATAAAATCAAAAGGACATCATGATGATGTGGTAGTTAGTTAAGAGCGGGAATCTATAACTCAACTGCTTGGCTTGAATTCTAGCTTTGTCATTTGTGATTTTTGACCTCTCTGTGCCTCAGCTTTCTCATCTGCAACACAGGGATAACACTGTAGGGTTTTCGTGAGGACTGAATGCAGTAACAGACTACAACCTAAAGCATAGTAAGTGCTACATGAATGTTGGCTATTGTAGTTTGTGGAGTTCCAGGGAAATTCCAAGCTCTGACAGAGCCGTGGAAGAATTATTTGAAAAGTTAAATGAAAATATTGAAAAGACGGGGCGCCTGGGTGGCGCAGTCGGTTAAGCGTCCGACTTCAGCCAGGTCACGATCTCGCGGTCCGTGGGTTTGAGCCCCGCGTCGGGCTCTGGGCTGATGGCTCAGAGCCTGGAGCGTGTTTCCAATTCTGTGTCTCCCTCTCTCTCTGCCCCTCCCCCGTTCATGCTCTGTCTCTCTCTGTCCCAAAAATAAATAAACGTTGAAAAAAAAAAATTAAAAAAAAAAAAAAAAGAAAATATTGAAAAGACAAGCTATCATCTGAGGAAAGTGTTCTATGTTGGAAAAAAAGTATTTTAGAGGCAAACATCTTAGAAATGATGTATATCCAACTAAGAAAAATCAGTAACAATTATAAAGCAACAAATGATTGATAATTGGTTGGAAAGAAAAGAGAGGAAGAAGAGGAGAAGAAAAAGGAATAAAAGAATAGGTTGCCAGGGAAAGTTTTTTCTGTTATTTATCATTCGAGAATTTCAGAGGCATTCATAAACACCAAAATCAGAAATAAAGAATGTTGGAAAAAACAACTTTAATTTTTAATACTGTTAAAAGGTGCTTAGACAATGAAGTTCTTTGTTTCTGGAAAGAGATTCCCAATGAAGAGATATCTTTTGTTTAAACTTCACTGGACAATTCCTTTTCTATATAAGGTCTTTGGGATCTTACGGATAGATATTTTATATTTTTTCATATATATGATTTATTACATATGTGATACATACATAAAGATGTATAATAAAAAATGAACATGTATGGAACTGTCATCCACTTAACAGTTGGAATTGTATCTATATGTGCCCTTTCCCTGGCTCATTCATTCCCTAGCTTCTTTATCAATATATTGTTTAGCTGTTCTTATTTTTAAGCATTTTTTTAAATGTTATCATGCTGTATGTATTATTCTATGACTTATTGTTCTCATTTAGCATTCAAGTATTCATCTATAATGATACATGAATGGTAACTTCATTTATTTTCACCTACATTGAAAAGATATTCCACAATTAATCATATTCCTGTCGATGGCATTTTGATTGTTTCAGATTTTTTGCTCTTACAAACAGTGCTACTTGGAACATTCTTGCATTTGTCTTTTTTTTCTAGCTTTATCAATCTATAATTGACAAATAAAAATTGTATGTATTTATGGTTAAAAAAAAAAAAACCAGTAAAGAAGTAGGCAGAAGACACAAATACACGTTTTACCAAAGAAGACATCCAGATTGCTAACAGACACATGAAACAATGTTCAACATCACTTACCATCAGGGAAATACAAATCAAAACCACAATGAGGTACCACCTCACATCTGTCAGAATGGCTAAAATGAACAACACAAGAAATAGGTGTGGGCAAAGACACAGAGAATGGGGAACCCTCTGACACTGCTGGTGGGAATGCAAACTGGTGCAGCCACTCTGGAAAACAGTGTGGAGGTTCCTCAAAAAGTTAAAAACAGAACTACCCTACAACCCAGCACTATTAAGTATTCACCCAAACGATACAGATTCGAAGGGGTACCTGCATCTCAATGGTTATAGCAGCATTATCCACAAGAGCCAAATTATGGAAAGAGCTCAAATGTCTACTGACTGATGAATAGATACAGACAATGTAGTATACACAAAGACACACACACACATACACACACCACTCATATACACAAAATGGAATATTACTCAGCCATCAAAAAGAATAAAATCTTGGGGCGCCTGGGTGACTCAGTCGGTTAAGTGTCTGACTTCAGCTCAGGTCATGATTTCACAGTTTTTGAGTTCGAGTCCCGCATCAGGCTCTGTGCTGACAGCTCTGAGCCTGGAGCCTACTTCAAAATCTGTGACTCCCTCTCTTTCTGCCCCTCCACCGCTCATGCTCTGTCTCTGTCTCTCAAAAAATAAATAAACGTTAAAAAAAATTTTTTTAAAAAATGAAATCTTGCCATTTGCAATGACGTGGACTGAACTAGAGTGTATTGTATCACATGAAATAAGTACCTATGATTTCACTCATATGTGGAGTTTAAGAAACAAGCAGATGAACACATGGGAAGGGGAAGGGAAAAAAGATAGAGGGTGCCTGTGTGGTTCAGTCGGTTGAGTGTCCCACTCTTGATTTCAGCTCAGGTCACGATTCCAGGGTCATGGGATTTAGCTCTGCACTGCAAGTGGAGCTTGCTTAAGATTCTCCCTCTCTCCCTCTTCTCCTCTCCCCAGCTCCAGCCCTCTCTCTCTCTAAAACTAAAAAAAATAATAATAATAATAATAATATTTTATCAAAAAAAAGAGAGAGAGAGAAAGAAAAATGCAAATCAAAACCACAGTGATGCACTTCACACCCAGTAGGATGCCTATAATCATTAAAAAAAAAAAAAAAGGAAATAACACGTGTTGGCAAAGATGCAGAGAAATCAGAACCCTCACTGCTGGTGGGAATGCAAAATGTCACTGTGGTAAACAATTTGGCAGTGCCTCACTAAACTAAACAGAATTACTGTATGATCCAGCAATTCCACGTCTGAGTATATAACCAACAAAATGGAAAGTGAGTGTTCAAACAAAAAGTTGTACACGAGTTTACAGCAGCCCTATTCACAACAGCTAAAAGGTTGGGAACAAGCTAGGTGTCCAACAATGAATGCACAGATAAACAAAACATGATATATTCATGCAATGGAATATTCTTCACGCAAAGAAATGAAGTACTGATAAATGTTACAATGTATGCATATAGACACGCACAATGTATGTTCAAAGGATGAACCTTGAATACATTATGCTAAGACAAAGAAGCCAGACACAAAAGGCTGCATATTGTATGGTTCCATTTGTACAAAACATCCAGATGAGGCAAATCCAGAGACCAAAAGCAGATTCATGGTTTCTAGGCTTAGGAGTGGGGGAGAATGGGGAGTGATTGGTTAATGGGTACAGGGTCTCCTTATTTAGGGTGATGAAAATGTTTTGAAACTAGACAGTGGTGATGGTTGCACAACACTGTGAATACACTATCACTGAACTCTATGCTTTAAAATGCTTCATTTCATGTTACGTGTATTTTACCACAATAAAAAAAAATGTTAATTTTAGAAAGAATACTGAAAATAAAAAATAAGTGACTGATTTAAAGCTCAAATGACAAGCTAAACTCCAGACTGGACACAGTCAAAGAAAAATTAGTAAACTGGAGGATCCCCTCAGGGCACAACAAAAAGAGAGAAAGCAACTGAGATACCATATCATGTACACTATTCATTGGTTTTATAGACCCTTTGTTTGCACAAAATATAAAGAGGGCCAACTAATTTATCAACATTTCTGAATTTGTAGACCCCAAATCAATACGGTTTTAAAATATTCCTATTTTAAACTTCACTGCACAAGAAAAGGGGGCTGACACCTCAATTCACGACAAAAGTATGAAGAGGGCTCAGGAATTGAAATAAAAGGGGTAAAGGGGAATAAAGACAGGTGGGAGAAGGAGCCCAGAGAGGAAGCAGCTGAATGGGACAGCAGAGCCACTGCCTGTCCTCATCACCCTGGGCCCAGGGATGCTCGTCACACAAAATAACTGAGTGCCTACAGTGTATAAGGCACTCTGCCATTATGCAGGGTACTGGACCACCACCACAATGATGACACTGGTTTTAAGGTGGCCCCAGACAGTTAGGTGGGGAAAGGAGAACTGGTAAAAGTAGGCTGTTGTTCACCTTGGAAAATCAACTTAAGCCAATCAAGGAATCATGAAAAGCTAGGATTTAAAAACAAAAACAGATATGGTTTTGCCATTTGGGCAAACGGAATGTAAACTGCAGCCACAGAGATGATGCAGTTAGTCTAAGTCTGAGAGCTAAAAGAGACAGGCAGAAATAAATAGGGAAGCTGGTTAGCCAATCACCGAAGAGAATGAATGAAAAGGAAGGAGTGACAGAAAACTAACTGATTTGACCAACATCAGTCACACATATGCATCACACTTCACAAGAGCCATCGGCCTGTGTCGCCATCCACCAGTCTTGCCATTTATTTACTATTTTTTTTTTAAGTTTATTTATTTACTTAGAGAGACAGAGACAGAGCACATGAGCAGGGGAGGGGCGGAAAGAGCGGGGGGTGAGAGAGCATCCAAGCAGGCTCTCTGCACTACCAGCACAGAGCCCGACATGGGGCTCAAAACACGAACTGCGAGATCCTGACCTGAGCCAAAGTCAAGAGCCGGACGCTTAACCGACTGAGCCACCCAGGCGCCGCTTGCCATTTATCATCAATGAAGATGTGATCCCACGTTATGATTTCCTAAATTTACATCAACAGTAATGCCTCTGGCATCACAGCCCTTGCCAAAGTATACAAAACAGGCTTCCACTGAAAGCTCACTCAGGCTGCTAACGTGCTTTATGCAGTAAAAAGAGTAGAAAATTAAACAAATCTATAAACTAAATTAAACAATAACCACAAGCAAACACTAGATGTGGGCTTCCTCCTCCTGTGCTTTCTCTTTGCATTACGAACCTTTAGGAGACCTGGACATAATGGATGCCCCACGGAGTGAACAGAGCTGAGGCAATCACAAAGCTGCTGCACTCCTGAAATGTTGTTCAACGTTTTTCTAGCCCTTTGCAGCCCACAACAGATCAGTCCCCACAGAGAATACACAGGTAGCTCTTTTTAATGTCATAGCAGCTTTGGATTTGCTCAACGAAGCCTGCAGGTGATTGCTTTCCTAGGCCCATTACAAATGTCTCAGAGTTGGAACAAGAAACAGAGATCTTGAGAGCAGAGATCTCTCTTTTCAATTATTCCATTTTGGTATAACACTTACTTTTTCCTAACTATAAAAGCAATGCATGCTCAATACTCAACTTTAGGAGCATTTAATGCCTCCCACTGAACATACTTTCAGCGCCCATCTGAAGGATGGGGATTCCCGAGGGGCTGCTGAGGGGCACATTTGAAACCAGTTTCCTGGGTCCACTCAATCAGTCTGAGTGTCCAATAAAGCACCCTTAACCTCTGGCTCATCCTGCAGTAGAGGGCAAAAACTGATGAATGTATGCATTAGGTTTATCACCCCTAAAGCAATTACGGAAGAAGAGCCGGAGAACAGGAAAAACCCTTTGAAAGCACCAGAGTTATGAACTGTGCAGGATTAAAAATGGCCACAAACTCTGACCTTCCTTCTATTGCAAGGTGGGTCTACATCCGTCTCCTGGAATCTGGATGGGCTATGAGACTGCTTTGGCCAATAGCATATGGCAGAACTGATGCTGCACCCCTTTCCGGGCCTGGCCTCAGGGGGCTGGCACTTTCATCTCCTGTCTGTTGAAACACCTGCTCCTGGAGTGCTTGTAGTGGGAGAAGCCAGCTACAATGTTAGAAATCCAATCACCCTGGGGCGCCTGGATGGCTCAGTTGGTTGAGCATCCAACTCTTGACTTTGGCTCAAGTCATGATCTCATGGTTCGTGAGTTCAAGCCCCCTGTACATCTCTGTGCTGACAGTGCAGAGCTTGCTTAGGATTCTCTCTCTCTCCTTCTCTCTGCCCCTCCCCTGCTTGCTCACGTGCACTCTCTCTCAAAAAAAGTAAATAAACTGAAAGAAAGAAAGAAAGAAAGAAAGAAAAGAAAGAAAGAAAGAAAGAAAGAAAGAAAGAAAGAAAGAAAGATAGATAGAAAGAAAGAAAGAAAAAGAAAACTACCCTGTGACCACCAGGCTATGAGAAGCCCAAGTGATGGGGGGAGACCCTGGAGGATAAGATAAGGTGGGAGGAGGGGAGGAGCAAGATGCACACAGGCCATCTTAGAAGTAGATCCCCCAGCCCCAGCTAATACTAAATGGATCAGAGACAAGTGCCCAGCCAAGCCCCTCCTCAATTCCTGACCCACAAAAGGAAGACAGAATGGTTATTTTTAAGCCACTGAATTTTGGGGTGGTGTGTTATGCAGCAATAGCTAACAGGAGCAGAAGGCAAGGTAGGCAAGTTCTTGAGAAGAGGAGATGCCCTCACAAAGCCAAAGGGTCAGGGGGCCAGCCAAATGAGAGCAGAGTGGGGGTGTGCCACAGCAAAAGCAAAGGGGGTTCCAAACAGACTACACCCAAACAGGCCAAAGGTGCTGAGAATTCTGGTCATGTAGGTGTGGCGGGTCAGCCTGGTTTTCAAGGACCAACTCAAGGCCAACTGGGGCAGAGCAGGCCTCAAAGAGCCATTTGGGGTAATTATACCACTAGCCCCTCCCTCCCAGGTGCCCAGAAAAGAGACACAGGTGAAAAGGACACCCTCATTAATTGCACACACATCTGTGACAGTCCCCTCTCCATCCCCTCTATCCCCACTGCTAGGACTGCCTACTCCTCTTGCCCACACCCCTTCTATTTATCCCACCTCCCCACGGCTACCAAAAAAGCAACTGAAGGACATACAATGGCACTTTCAGTAGCCCTCCAAGAGCCACTTCTTCCATCCCCCTTCCCAAGAGCCCCAGACCTCCACTGTGACTCCGGTGGTCCTCAGGAAGTCAACTCCATAGGCCACGAAACATATGACCTAAGCTGAGCCATGCAGTCCATCCCATATTGGATCAGAGTTGACATAAAACCTACGCTGGCCCAAAGTGACCTTCAGGACTTCTGCTTGACATGAAGAGACAAAGGCTCGTTCTCCTTGGGATGGTAAGTTGTGAAGACTGCAATCATCATGGCCATCCTGCAGAAGGCCAGCCTGAAGACAAGGCTAACACACATGGGAGAAAGCAGGGCTCAGTGAATCCCAGAGAAACAGTTACAGCAATGACAGAAGGAATGCAGTGCAAGCTGAACCTGAACTCATCGTACCTCTGCATTCTTCAGTCATATAGCAATAAACCCTGTTTCATTTAAGACTGGCGGGGGTCCAAGTGGGCGGGGGTCCAAGTGGAAGAGTTGTGGCTGGTGAGGAAATGCTTGAAAGCACATGAGCACTGGGTGTGCGCACTGGGTGGGAGGGACAATCTTCCCTCTATTCGATCCTTAAAAAGTAAGAGAAACAATAAATTTTAAATAAAGTTCAATCACTGAAGAGGAAGGAAGCATTAGATTTAAATGCTAAATCTAACTAAATCAACAGCCAACACATGAAAGCAACCTAAGTGTCTACTGATAGATGAAAGCATAAAAAAGATGTGGTCTGGGGAGGGGGGCGGGGGGGGGGCGCCTGGGTGGCTCAGTTGGTTGAGCCTCTGACTCTTGATTTCAGCTCAGGTCATGATCCCAGGGTCGTGGGATCAAGCCCTGCATCAGGCTCCGTGCTGAGAGTGGAGCCTGCTCTAGATTCTCTCTCTCTCTCCCTCTGCCCCTCCCCTGCTCATATGCTCTCTCTGAAAAAAAAAAAAAAATTAAGAATAATAATAACAAAGCCATTTTAAAAAAGGATGTGATATATATACACAATAGAATACTATTCAGCCATAAGAAAAGAAGGAAATCCTGCCATTTGCAAGAACATGGATGGACATTAAGGGCTTTCAATCAGACAGAAAAAGACAAATACTATACAATCTCACTTACACACGGAGTCTAAAAAACCAAGCTCATGGATACAGAGAACAGATTGGTGGTTGCCAGAGGCAGGGGGTGGAGAGTGGGTAAGATGGATGAAGCTGGTCAAAAGGTTCAAACTTCCAATTGTAAGATAAATAAATTCTGGGATATAAGATATGGCATAATGACCAAAGTTAACAATACTGTATCACATATTTGAAAGTTGCTAGGAGAGTAGATCTTAAAAGTTCTCATCACAGGGGCGCCTGGGTGGCTGGTTAAGCATCCCACTCTTGATCTTGGCTCAGGTCGTGATCTCACAGTTCGTGAGTTCAAACCCCAAATTGGGCTCTGTACTGACAGCACTGAGCCTGCTTGCGATTCTCTCTCCTTCTTCTCCTACTGACGCTCCAACCACCCCCCTCAAAAATAAATAAATAAACTTTGTTCTGGTTGAATTACTTATTTTTGAGAGAGAGCATGCACGCATGTGTGCAAGCGGGGGGGGGGGGGGGGAAGGGAGAGAAAGGGGGAGAGAGGGTGAGAGGGTGAGAGAGAGAGAGAGAGAGAGAATGAATGAATATCCCAAGCAGGTTCCACGCAGTCAATGCAGACCCCAACATAGGGCTCGATCTCATAAATCATTAGATCATGACCTGAGGGGAAATCAAATGCAACAACTGACTGAGCCACCCAGGTAACCCAAATAAATAAAGTTAAAAAAAAAAAAAAAGTTCTTATCACAAGAAAAGTAAAACTGTAACTATGTGAGATGATGAACATTAACTGAACTAACATTAGTGATCATTTCACAATATACCCACATATCAAATCATCATGTAGTACAACTAAAACTAATGCTAAAACTAACATATGTCAATTGTATCTCAGTAAAACTAGAAAAAAAATTTAATTTTTTCCAAAAAACAAACTACTTTAAGTCTTAAAATTGCTGAAGTGGCCCTGAGAATCCTAAAATAAAGAAAATATAGGGGCTCCTGGGTGGCTTAGTCGGATAAGCATCCGACTTCAGCTCAGGTCATGATCTCACAGTTTGTGGGTTTGACCCCACATCAGGCTCTGCACTGATAGCTCAGAGCCTGGAGCCTGCTTCAGATTCTGTGTCTCACCTCTCTCTCTCCCCTCCCCCACTTGTGCTCTCTTTATTTTAAATAAAATAAACTTTAAAAGAAAAAAAAGAAAATGTATTCATTAGCAATTTGTTTGTGTTCCAACATCCCTTCAGCTCTCGGCGGGGGGCTTTCCATATTGGAGCTGGAAGCCAAAAACTCAAAATTAACCAAAACATAGCAAGTGTGTACAACATGCTCTCTGCGTCTTGTTCCATCAAAGACCACAAAAGAGATAAAAAGCTGAAAGAACAAGAGAGACCCTACTGATATCACTGTAGTTGTTTCTGAAAGCCCGAAGGACTTGGAAATAAATTGATTAAAACTTTTTGTATAAATCACAACAATTTTTCATCAAAACGATCAGATATATCATATCCCCACAAACTTAAACTGTGACCCATTATAAAATTATATTGTTAACAGTATACTGCTTCAGGCACTTCACAGAATTACCTGGACAAAATACACATCATTTCAAAAAGTAAAAGGCACATGGGTGCCTGGGTGGCTCAGTTGGTTAAGTGCCCAACTCTTGATTTCAGCTCAAGGTCATAATCTCACAGTTCATGAGTTCGAGCCCCACATCAGCTCCATGCTGACAGTGCAGAGCCTGCTTTGGATTCTCTCTCTCCCTGTCTTTCTGCCCTTCTCCGACTCATGCAGCGCGCATGTGCTCTCTGTCTCTCTCAAAATAAATAAGTAAACTTTATTAAAAAAGTAACAGGAACACAAAACACCTAATACTACACAAAACACTCCTCTTTAAGGACTCAAGTGAATGCTCATTTGTTTTCACTTGGGCATTCCTTAACAAGCACCAGTGTTCCGCCACCTAAAATGCCTTCACTTACACTCTTATGGTATTCCTTGTGCTCGTCCTTTCAAGGGACTTCAGGGTGTTCCAAAATTTGTCTGAGATTACTCAGCAATGGGATGATTCTACAAATACCAATCAGAGGAGACAATTATGACAGCATTTAATCCCCAGCTCAGCAAAGAAAAATAATTATTCAGAAGACTTGACTTAACTACTGAATTTTGGGAAGAAATATGTCTGCAGCAAGGCCATGCAGAAGGAACCCCGTTGACACAGGGTGGGAGAAAACACTGGAGACATCCATGACCAGACTTGTGAATGGAGCTCTAAACTTGGATTATTTCCAGAAGAGGCAAATACATTCTGTTCAACCAGGACCCAAGTAAAGAGTGGGATTTAAGGCAGGGATGTCCTGATCATGGCAAAGAGACACCTTACACAAGTAAGAGGAGAAATAAGATAAAAGGAAATGCCAAAGAGGAATAGGAATATCACTCTTCTAAACGTAAGTAATCTGATGAGCTGATAATCCTCAATGTGGGGCTTTGCTACAGAGCTTCAAAATTAGGCAGTAACTTTTCTTACTTATGGTTGAAAACAGATACAATAAATAAGGGATCAGGGTTTGTTTCTTCCAGAGAAAGTCAAAGTATAGGAGATACCACAGAGTTAACTGTTAACAACTCTTAGATGTCTATAAAAGGGTATGATGGCAGCAAAAGAAATTGTAATTAGATATTGAGACATTCTTAGGAAAGTCTCACACTGAGATGTATTACCAAAGGAGGCTAAACATTCTAATAACTGAAGAAAAAGACAAAACATGATGGTATTAAATGCAATCTGCCCTCCAGAAACCTGAAAACAGACTAGAAATGAATGGTCCCCTTTTTAAAAAGACACATAATTTCAGATTCATAATTCTCCCGTAAACCAAGACCACTAGAGCAAGGCATTTTCTAGACTAAATCTCAAACTAGGTTGGCATTCCTTCCAATAAACAGTTAAGTAAAGACCTAAACCTTCAGTATCCAATATGATAGTGATTACACACACACAGCTATTGGGTATTTGAAATGTGGCTGGTCCAAATTTAGATGGGCTATATGTATAAACTACACACCAGATTTAGATGACTTTAGCACAAAAAAAAGAATGAAAATTATCTCAATAACTTTTTATATTGATTAAAAGGTGAAATCATACTATTTTGGATATACTGAGTTAAATAAAATATACTTTTAAAATTAATTTCAGGGACGCCTAGGTGGTTCAGTCAGTTAAGCATCTGACTCTTGACATCAGCTCAGGTCATGATCTCCCGGTTCATAATTTCAAGTCCCACATTGGACTCTGCGCTGACAAGTGTGGAGCCTGCTTGGGATCCTCTTCTTCTCTCTCTGCCCCTTCCCTGCTCATGTTCTTTCTCTCTCTCTCTCTCTCTCTCAAAATAAGTAAATAAACTTTTAAATAAATAAGTAAATAAAACTAAATAAAATTAATTTCACTTGTTTCTTTTTACTTTCTTTTAATATGGCTACTAGAAATTTAAAATGACACATGGCTATAGGGCACCTGGGTGGCTCAGTCAGTTAATCGTCTGACTTCGGCTCAGGTCATGATCTCACAGTTCATGGATTTGAGCCCCACACGGGGCTCTATGCTGACAGCTCAGAGTCTGGAGCCTGCTTCAGATTCTGTGTCTCTGTCTCTCCCTGCTTCTCCCTCACTCATGCTCTTTCTCTTTCTCTCTCTCTCTCTCTCTCTCTCAAAAATAAGTAATTAAAAAAATTTTTAAATAAAATGCCACTTGACTCACATTTGTACCTGAATTGTCTTCTCTGTCAGACATCATAAGCAAGCAAAATTAAACACCACTATATCAAACACACTTCTGGGTTGCTAAATATTTCAAATGTGAACAGAAGAATGAAAAAGGGTGGGGTGCCTGGGTGACTCAGCTGGTGAAGTATTGCCTCTTGATTTTGGCTCAGGTCATGATCTCGCGGTTCATGGAATCACGTCCCAAATGGGGCTCTGCACTGACAGCAAGGAGCCTGCTTGGAATTCTCTCTCCCTCTCTCTGCCCCTCCCTCACACATGCAGGCACTCACAGTCTCTCTCTCCCAAAATAAATAAATAAATATTAAAAAAATAAAGAATGAAAAAGAGTAAACAGTATCCGTGGCATTCAGAGAACTCCTACCACAACAGCAGTAGCAGCAGCCACTACGTTGTTTTAAGTGATAAGCACAAACAACAAACTTTCTGGAAAAAGAGATGCCATAATCGCAGATTCTCTTTTCAACCTGCCTAGAAGTGTGCCAGAGACTCTCCTCTTGGGCGGCTCACCCTTCTGCCTACCTTTGATGAGCTCCGGCCTGTAGGTCTTGCGCAGCTGCTCCAGGAAGCTGTTGTAGAAGCTTTCTGCCTGCTCTGTGGGCATTGCCAGGTGAAAGTCAGGCTTGTTCCCCTTGAGCACGCACTGGAGGGTGAACTGGCTGATGCACAGCACCTCATACTGTTTGTCCATCACACTCTTCGACCAGTGTTTCCCACTCTCATCCTCAAACACACGCAGGTTTAAAATCTTTCTGACCCTAAGCAGGAAAACAGTGGTTAGAGAAACCTGAAGAATCATAAGCCCCCAACACACTCCATACCCCCAAAGTGTCACCTGTTGAAAAAGAACATAACGACAAACTCCTCTACCTCAGTAAAAAGAGCACCAGCTTCCAAGTCAGGTAGCCTAGATGATTCTTTTTTTTTTTTTTTTAATTTTTTTCTAATGTTTATTTATTTTCGAGAGATAGAGAGACAGAGCATGAGCAGGGGAGGGGCAGAGAGAAAGAGAGACACAGAATCCGAAACAGGCTCCAGGCTCTGAGCTGTCAGCACAGAGCCTGACATGGGGCTTGAACCCATCAACGGCGAGATCATGACCTGAGCCGAAGTCAAACACTTAACCGACTGAGCCACCTAGGTGCCCCAGGTAGCATAGATTCTAATTTGAATTCAGGCTTTTTGCTAAATACATGTTCATGATCTTAGGCAAGTCAGTGAATTATCAGAGCTCCAGATCCTATGTGTACGATGAACAACTGGACATTTTTTAAATGGATAAATGGTGCCCAGATCATATTGCTCAAACTGGAAACAGAAATCATTCATAAGAAAACAAGTTCCGTTTTGCATTAAGAGAATGGTTCATGGATATAGCAGCAAATAGGGACCAAGGCTGTTGGGTTCAGCTCTGCTGCTGACTTGGTGGGTATCATCTGACAAATTACTCTTCCTTGGCCCCCTCATCTGAAACACAGAGATAACCACATTACATCAAACAGGACAGACAAAAAAAGTAACAGGGGCTCACTGCACAGGAACAAAATATCATGGAAGTTCCCAGTGTATGCATATACATAATTCAGATAGCTAGGCAGGTAGAAATACAGAGCTACAGATATATCCAGTACATATCCCATTCAAACAGAAATGACTTAGAAATCCGCCTCTTACATGTGCTCCAGTTCCTTCTGTGTATCTTCCAGAGAAATACCCAGCAACACACAGATTCCCCGTCCAATTGCACTTATTTGCTCTCCTCCAACTAGAAAGGAAACAAAAGAGGAAAGAAACTCAGAACCAAACAGGTGCCATGATGAACTTTTAAGTAACCACAAGAATGTTTAAACATCACACATACTTCGTAGAACTTCTTTGGTAAAGTCAGTGGGTATTGAAAAATGAGTTTCATAAATGCAGTAAGACTATCAAGATTTAGGTCCTTTCTGATTTTATATCTGGAATGAACGAGATGTTAACAACCATTAAGCTAACTTTTAGGGCCACATTTTCTTCTGTGTTACCTTGGGCAGGATACCTCAAACTTTCCATGATAGAGTTTGCCTATCTGTAAAAACACAAGAGTTTTCCTCCCCAGGGAATCCAGCCCAGCTGCACTAATTCTCTGAAAGGAGATGCTTGCTTTTCTTCAGAATTAGCAAATATGGTACATAATATACAGATAGTACAAAATAACAAACATTTATGTCAGAAAAAGAATTTTTCTACTTACTGCAAGAAGATAAATATATACAAAAACCATAGTTTAAAAGTTAAGCTTCAAGTCAGCAAATTTCTATTATGTCCTAGTTTAGTACTCAAGTTTGTATTCTAAGCCAATGACCTCCAAATCCCTTTCAATCATGTACCTCATCCACAAAAAAACAAATCTCTAAACATATATTCCAAACATTTGTGTATATATTTATAGTCAAATGCATAGCTCTACCACCATTAGGCAGTATCTCAGTGCTGGTTCAGTTCTTAGGCTAAGATCCATCATTGTTACAGTGAACCTAAATCCATGTTTCAAATGTTAATCTTCATAACTGTCCATATTTTTGGCCAACTTTTTGCCAAATCTCATCATGTTACTGACATCTTGTTATTTTACCATCTATTAACCTAACATTCCAATCGGGAGAAGGGTCAACTCTGCCATTTTCTTGTTTGCGTCTGCTAGATAATAATATCTATAAATATATCTGAAAAGGCATCATAGACTGTAACATGTTATAATATCCAGCAAGTTAAGGAAAGAATGAGAACCCCCCCCCCTTCCTTCACTCTGACAAGGGATCACCTGCTATGCAGACCCCAGGGAAGCATCAGCATCAACCCATTCCAAACCAAGTATCAGTAAAGCTTAATTTCTCTTCTTTTTAATGCTAAAAAAATATTTTCTTCTGTGCTACTTTTCTTACAATGGACTATGAATGATTTACTGTCCTTTGAGCCAATGACTCAGAAGCTGAAACAGGAATAATCTACCTGAAATAAGCAGTAAACAACTGGGGTGGCTGGCTTGTTGCTTTAGAACACAATCAAGCTTTATTTGTGCTTTAAATAAATCAGTATTATTTTCTTACAATATCAAAATATTTTTCAAATTTTCCCCATAGTATGTTTTAAAAGCTTAAAAAGAATGGTTATTGAGTTATATCCACCATTAAACTAATGCATACACAACATAGAAAATTTGGAAAATATAAGAAACAGGAAGGACAAAAGAACACCCAAAGACAAGCGCTTCAATATTTCAATAATTTCCCTTTGATATTTTCTCTATTCATACATTTTACTTTATATTTGTTTTCAATTACTGCAATAACATACATAAATTTTTGTGTTCCACTTTTTCTCTTAACATTGCATAAGGATTTGTTCACGTTATAAGATTTTCCTAAACATCTTTTAATAGTTGCATCCCATCAAGTGGAACAGTTGCATTCCATCCAATGGACCAACTAACCATCTCATTTGGCTGGATATATGGCTTGTTTCAAAATTCTCAATTCAATAAATAACACTGTGGTGAAAATCTTTGAATACTAGACTTTACATTTTACGATTTAAAGCAGTTTTAGGTTCACAACAAAATTGAGCAAAGGTATAGAGATTCCCCTATACTCACTGCCCCCATAATGCATAGCTTCCCCATTGTCAACATCCCCCACGGAAGGGGAACATTCCTTACAATTGATGAACCTGCACTGGCACAACATTATTATTCAAAGTCCATAGTTTACATTAAGGTTCACTCTTGATGTGATATTCTATAGGTTTGTTGGACAAATATATAATGACATGTATCCACCTTACATTATCATAGTTTCACTGCCCTCTAAGAATGCTCCATGCTCTGCTATTCATTCCTCTAAATCCTTTTCTATAATTAGGATTCTCTTCTTAGAATAGATTCTCAAAAGCAGAATCAGTATTTAAAGTGATTCAAATCACTATCTGAGGAGTTTCAACATTTTTATAATGTATTATTGTTTTAATAAGAAACAAATTATGCCCCAAAGCCTGTATATGACACAGTTAGCTGCTCTCTTATGCTAGAGTAGTTTTGCTCCCCACCTCCAGCGACAAGTAGAAGAACCAGAAGGTTCAAAAGGATCTTTTATTACAGGCAAATGGATTTTCAAGGGAAAAAAACTTGAGAATCGCCATTTTAGGCAACAGATCACAGGACTAGAAAAGACCTGAGATCTTTGGTCAATTTCCCATGTATACTGGCATCACCTCTGACCACTTCTTTGAGAAGAATTCACAAGCTCTCAAATTAACTCATTCATTCAAACGCATTTCAGAACCTCTTCCCAACATGATTCTATTCAAATTTTAGCTGCTGAAGCTGAGGAATGGGACATGGTTACCACACTTTGCTGCCTGTGTAACCAAACGAATACATTTGAAGTGTTCCATAATAAAGCTTTTAAAATTAGATTATCACAATAACCATGCTAAGGCATCAAAATGTGCTTGACCAATCTCATTAAGTGAGCCTGCCATATAATAAAATATGAATCCTAACACTGTAGTCTGTCCCAACCATAAAATCAGAAGTGACATTTTAGAACCCCTGAAATAAAATGCCATTCATGTACAACCACATTTCAGTGAAGCCAGTCACATTCTAGAGAAATCAGAAAATGTCTTTCCATTACAATTGAACTAGAAGGCCTGCCTACCTTGAAGGTCCCTCCAGCACTGAGAAAGAATTCCATTTTATTCAAAACCTTCCCACAATTAATACCTGTATCTTTTTTTAATACCCTTAACTTGTTTAACAGGCAGGTTTGTTGGTTTTTAACAAGAGCATACAATTTAAATTGTAAATTAAAATCAAACAATTTAGCAAATCTCACAAAACACATGTTTTCAATATTCCAGATCAGCAGAATGAAGAGTTCAAGTAAGAGAAGATTAAAATTCTCCAAACTTCACTCATTGGTGATGACCATATGGAGTAGAATGTAAAATTTTGCTCAAAAGAGGCAAAAAATCTTCTCATCTACTAATTTTCCCAGTTTCCGTGAATTTAAATATTAACTGAAATACCAAAAAACCTTCGTTTTAAAATCCCATAAATCCCAATGCTATTCTGTTCCTTGCTATTTCAGGACCATATCCAAAACGAGTTAACAGAACAACAAAGAAATCACTAGGCAGGGTTGAAAAGTAGACCCTCTGATGTAAATATATGGTTTTCCTGGGTTTGGTTGTTTCTTTACGGGATTCTGTTGCTTCGTTTTTTTTAGATTTATACTTTTATGGACATAAGAACATGTACTTGGTGTAGACTCGGCTGGAAGAAAAGTCTATCTGGAAATACTTGGACTGAGACAATACTATAATTCTGCAAAAACAAAACAAAACAAACCGAAGTCCAGAAGACATCTAAAATTAGTCATTAATTTTTTTTAACATCTTTTTAACTGGGTTTGTTTTTAAAACGACTACCTTATATACATTAATCATCTGCACCCCTGATGTTCAAACTAGACTACAGTAGATCCAGCGATGACTAATGGTCGGGTGGCTTGGTCCACAAGAAACTGGTGGCAAAGAGAAACATTTCATCCAAGATTCTTTAGATTCTGACCCCATCCCTGCAGGGTTAGGCGAGTGAGAGGTGTCCTCACGCGGGGAACATTCTGTCTTATGGGGCGCTGGTCACGTGTACATAACTGTCACAACTCAACCGTAAGAACAACTCTTCATATCTGTGCATTTTATTGGCAGTCAAGCTCCATAAACATTGGGACATTTAGACAATGGGCAAAAATAGGAAATTTAAAATAGAACATTATAAAGGGGAGGGGGAGGGGGTCCTTGCTCCGGAAATGCTGCCTACGTGTCGTTTGTGCAACATTCCACCGAAGAACGGGCCGAGGGGATGCTCGGAGATTCTGCCACCCGGTAGTCAGGACCAAAACAAACAAACAAACAAAACAAAACAAAAAAAAACAAAACAAACAAAAAACGGTAATAATAAGGCGCGTTTAGCGTGAACCCGAAACGGAGCCCTGCAGCCAGGGCCGCGCCGGGGCCCGCCGGGCACGTGGACGGCTCTGCGGCCGCGGCGACGCCCGGAGCCGGCCCGGGGACTTGGGGCTGCGGGGGCCGAGCTCGCCAGGGCCGTTGGCGGCTGGAAGGGCCCCGGGGACGGCGCGGGGGAACCCTCGCGGGGGCGGCCGGGGACAGCCGGGAGCAGGGTCAGGGGTGGCTCCTCCCGGGCCCGGCCCCGGCCCCGCCCGACTGACCTGTGACGCTGGCCCGGGTGACGCGCTGCACCACGGCTTTCATGGCGGCGGCTGGGGCGAGTGGGGCGGCGCCGCGCTCCTTCCGGCCTCGGGACTCTGCGGGCGGCTCAGTGGCCGGCGCCCTCTGGGGGTGACACCAGGAAGCGCGCCGGACGGCCCAGTCAGACCCGGTTGGCGGCGGCCCTCCTACATCGGCCACGCCCACCTACAGGTTGGCCTCGCCTGCATAGGTCACGCCCACCTGGTGATAGGCCCCGCCCCCCTCAGTCCCAACCAGGCCACAGGTGGGCCCAGCTCGGACCCTGGGACCCAGAAACCCGCGCCCAGCTCACCCCCTACCCAGATTCAGTTGTGCCCAAACCGCAGTTTCTGCACCGGATGTTTCTCACATCTCCGACCTAAGAGCCAATCATCCCTAAATCCCAGCTTTGTCCTGAATCCTAATCCCGTGTTCCTCCTTCCACCCTTCCGTCCAGATGTTCCCAAATTCCTTTTCTCTTGTTTTCCTGCCTCAGTGCTTCTCGGGAACCATACAGAACAGAATCTGCTGCCTAAAATAGCCATTTAACTACAGTATGTAAGTATTCATTCGATTTAACCATGCCATGGTAGTGCGGAGATACATGATCCTGTAATTCTCATTTCTCTAATACTAATACTTGGCAGCTCCCCCATCCAGGGTTGTTAGAGGAGGTTTAAATAAAATAGACTGTGTAAAAATGATTTGAAAGCCGCAAAGGACTGTACAAGTATTGCCCCAACAAATTATTATCACTGATAAAAATAAAGCCCCTTTCCGTGTGCCTTCTAGTATTACTGGGTATTAAGAACAGGCTATCCCAAAATAAGGCACGTTGGCATATTGAATACTTTAATGGAGCTTGAGAAAGAGGCAGAAGCAGGAAAGTCACTCTGACCTTCCCCCCCACCCTTCTATCCTGAAACAAGCCATAAACCCATGGATGAGAGGTGCACTCTTATCTCCAAAGACAAAGGGATGGCAAGAACAAACAGGCCTTTCAAAGTTTCCTCCAGTTTACTATGCTTACCTCATACTCCTTGGCCTGTCATATTCCTCTATGATGTCCACTCTCCATCAAAAATAGCGTAAAAGGGGTGCCTGGGTGCCTCAGGCGGTTGGGCATCTGACTTTGGCTCAGGTCATGATCTCACCGTTCATGGATTCCAGCCCTGTGCTTGAAGAGCATTCGTTGGCCTCTGTGCTGACAGCTCAGAGCCAGGAGCCTACTTTGGATTCTGTGTCTCCCTCTCTCTCTGCCCCTCCCCTGCTCAGACTCTGTCTCTCTCTCTCAAAAAAAATAAACATCTTTAAAAAATGTTTAATAAAATAATAAAAAATAAATAGCAGAAGAATACACAGGTCTGTTTCTTCGGGTCTTCATTTTCTTATGAAGGCCACTCTGTCATGTAAAATTTAAATAACTATTTGTACTTTTCTCTTTCAAAATAAATAAACTTAAAAATTTTTTTAAAACTTGAAAGGGGTCTTGAGGTAAAATGTTTAAGCTCTGCTGATTTAATGTAAACAAATTTCAGATTTTAAGTTTTTCTCACTCCTAGGGTCTCTGGCTGGGTCTGACAATTAAACTGACAAAGATTAACTGGAGAACCAGTGCGTTGGAGGGGGCTGGACAAAGGATCCGAAGAGGGCTCTCAGCTGAGGGCTCAAACTTACAAACTATCAGAGCTGAATCAATTAAGCAACCAACTGAGCCACCCAGGTGCCGCATATTTTTAATTTTTTTTAAGAAACTCTGCCCCTAATGACTCCAAGAGTCACATGTTCTACCGACTGAGCCAGCCAGGCACAACCATGTCAAGACCCCTTTACATTACTAAAAACTATGGAACACTCCAAATAGCTTTTGCTTATCTAGCTTCTATCCAAGGAGATTTACTATATTAGAAATTACAACTAAGAAAAATTGTTAAGTATTGATTTCTATAACATTTACAAACAACACTAATAAGGGGCACCTGGGTGGCTCAGTTGGTTAAGCATCCAACTCTTGATATCAGCTCAGGTCATAATCTCACAGTCATGCTGGGCATGGAGTCTGCTTAAGATTCTCTCTCTCCCTGGGGCGCCTGGGTGGCGCAGTCGGTTAAGCGTCCGACTTCAGCCAGGTCACGATCTCGCGGTCTGTGAGTTCGAGCCCCGCATCAGGCTCTGGGCTGATGGCTCAGAGCCTGGAGCCTGTTTCCGATTCTGTGTCTCCCTCTCTCTCTGCCCCTCCCCCGTTCATGCTCTGTCTCTCTCTGTCCCAAAAATAAATAAACGTTGAAAAAAAAAATTAAAAAAAAAAAAAAAAAAGATTCTCTCTCTCCCTGAAAAACAAATAATCCAGTGAAGAAATGGGCAGAAGACATAGACACTTCTCTAAAGAAGACATCCACATGGCCAACAGGCACATGAAAAGATGCTCAACGACACTCCTCATCAGGGAAATACAAATCAAAACCACACTGAGATACCACCTCATGCCAGAGTGGCTAAAATGAACAAATCAGAAGACTATAGACGCTGGAGAGGATATGGAGAAACGGGAACCCTCTTGCACTTTTGGTGGGAATGCAAACTGGTGCAGCTGCTCTGGAAAACAGTGTGGAGGTGCCTCAAAAAATTAAAAATACATCTACCCTATGACCCAGCAATAGCACTGCTGGGAATTTACCCAAGAGATACAGGAGTGCTGATGCATAGGGGCACTTGTACCCCAATGTTTATAGCAGCACTTTCAACAATAGCCAAATTATGGAAAGAGCCTAAATGTCCATCAACTGAGGAATGGATAAAGAAAACGTGGCTTATATATACAATGGAATACTACGTGGCAATGAGAAAGAATGAAATATGGCCTTTTGTAGCAACGTGGATGGAACTGGAGAGTGTTATGCTAAGTGAAATAAGTCACACAGAGAAAGACAGATACCATATGGTTTCACTCTTATGTGGATCCTGAGAAACTTAACAGAAGACCATGGGGGGAGGGGAAGGGAAGGAAAAAAAAAAGTTAGGGAGGGAGGGAGCCAAACCATAAGAGACTCTTAAAAACTGAAAATAAAGTGAGGGTTGATGGGGGGTGGGGGGTGGGCATTGAGGAGGGCACCTGTTGGGATGAGCACTGGGTGTTGTATGGAAACCAATTTGACAATAAATTTCATATTAAAAAATTTTTTTTTCTTGTTAAGTAATCTCTACACCCAACGTGGGGCTCGAGCTCACAACCCTGAGATTTGCACATGCTACCAACTGAGCCAGCTAGGCATCCCTTGTTTTGTTGTTCTACCATTCTTTAGGAGTTGTCTTTATCCGAGTGGTCTAGTCAGATGGCTCAGGCCCACCTTCCTGCTCCTCCAGTGGGAGGGGCCTCAGGAAGAGGAGCCCATGCCCAGGAAATGGCTCATCACTCACTCACACCCTCTTACTGATGTGGCCCCACTTTCCTTTCAAAGAGGCAATAGACTTTGACAAATACTCTTGTGGAAGAAAAAGTCAACAGTCTCTGCCACAAATTCCAAATAGGAGTACTTTTCTGAAGACAACTGTCCATTTCCAGCAATTTTAAATAGAAGATGTTATTAACCTGATATAAATCGGAGACAAAGAAGTAACTGCTCATCCCAGAACCTGTGAGTTGTGCATAGAATAATTACTTTTACATTCCCTCCAGGGTGGTGACTATGGTAGGTACTCTATGGACGTGACCTGAATAGGTGAATGAACAAATGAAGAAAGAATAAGTGAAAAATGAACTAGACAGCTTCTGCTTCTGAGTTAGTTGTGCTATGGGAGATATTTTTTGTGTATAGTAATATCTGGATATGACATATTTTAGCACTAGAAATACACGTAATACTAAAAATTCCCTTTGCACCTTCATCCTTTCTCTGATGATACAGGATGCTGCTCTGTCCCAAATCATCAACCACCATTCTATTAGATAACATGTAATATAGCCAATGGATAGAATATGTGGTCAAATTGCTAATTATCTTAAATTCACTGAACTTTTTTTTCAAGAAGGCTTCACACCCAACATAGGGCTCAATGCTGGGCTCAAACTCATGACCCTGAGATCAAGACCTGAGCTGAGATCAAGAGTCACTTAGCTGAATGAGCCACCCGGGTGCTCCTGAACTTCCGTTTCTAATAGAACCCTGATGGGGGAGGGAAGGGGCACCTGGTTGATTCAGTCAGTTAAGCATCTGACTTTCGGCTTAGGTCATGATCTCACGGTTCGTGGGTTCAAGCCCCACATCAGGCTTTGTGCTGACAGCTCAGAGCCTGGAGCCTGCTCAGATTCTGTGTCTCCCCCTCTTTCTGCTCCTCCCCCACTTGCACTCTGTGTGTGTGTCTCTCTCTCAAAAACAAATAAACATTAAAAAAATAAATTTAGAACCCTGGGTAGTTTTTCATTTGTGATCTGGCTCTCACAACCGCATAAAACATTCCAGTAACTTGAACTTTCTGGCATTTGGATTCTAGAAAAATAAGAAGTTTTCAGTGTTTCTTTTCAAAGCTTATAGTCAATAGCTCCCTCTCTGCTTTGAGAGGAGGTTGGTATGATGCGAAAAGCTTAAGCTTTGGTGCCAGAAAACCCTTGCTTTCTGTCCCAGCTCTACGCCTTTCTGTGTGACCTTAGGAAATATGGTTTAACCTCATTTGGCCTCAGTCTTCTTATCTGTAAAGTGACGATAATATCTTATCTGGATTGTGGTGAGGAGTAAACATAATACAGGAGATCTCAAAAAATGATCTTGAAGCAAATAACCTGAGCATATTTTTACAATTACATATATCCATCATATCTGTCGGGGCCAAATCTGTCGTTTTGGAAATGATGATAGATCATGTAATTCATCTTAAAAACTCTAATTGAGTGCTTAAGATTCTCTGTGTTCCTCTGCCTCTCTCCCCATCTTGCATTCTCTCTCTCTCAAAAAAAAAAAAAAAAAGTTTGAATAAAAGTCTAATTCAGGGTAAAGCAGAGCTCCCCTGAGTGTTTAAAGCCCAACACTCTGCATGCTAGAGCACTCTGGAGCACAGTGTCCCCCCAAAAGCTTATTTTTCAGCCCCAGTAGGTGGATCTCGATGGCTTAGGAGAACCTTAACTTGTTGCTTCTTTGACTTCTGCCACTTAGATATATTTCTGGTTCCATCAGTACACAATTGGGTATGATTTTCTTCTCTGAAAATAGACAAAGGTCAGGAGAGTCTCATGTTCATTTTGACATATGCTGAATCTGTGACAGAAAAAATACATAAACATGGCAAGATAGCCCTCTGATATGCTATCACCAGAAAGACCCTGTTAGAAATAAGCCCATCAACCCAATCAAAGGAGAGACATGGAGACTCAGAGCATGGTGAAGTGAGGCTTTAATCAATATTCTTGTAAGAGCAGGGGTCTGATGGACAGGCACACTCCGGGCAGTTACAACAGACAATTTATCTCCTAGCATGCAAGTCCCTCCCCTGGTTCCTTATTGGCTGAGTACTACAGAGGTTACAGCCTTACCCAGATGTTGCTTATGCGCATGTAAGGCAAAAAGTAGTCCGACTGGAACAAATGTACATTCCCTGAGGTAATGTAGAGACTTTCAGTCCCTCCTCCCTTTGTTCTTTGGCGCATGCTCATTGCAAAGCCGGCAAAAATAAGCCCACAAAAGGGAGACGGGAAGAAGAACCTGGAAGTGAAGTGTCTAAAGGTTTGGGACTCCACTGGGGGGGGGGGGGGGGGGGGGGTTGTACATATTTCCAATAGGTTGTAAACCTATTATTAATTAGACAGCATAACTTTTATTTGGTATTTCTGAAAATGAATCATCTCCCTTACATCTCAGCCCTGCCTATCTGATCCCTTCCACAAAATCCTCTCAAATTACTTCCTTACCTTGGATGTGACCCTCAACTCACCTGTGGTGTTTGGTGAGGCAGCAATTACCAGGCAGGGCTGGAAACTGAGCCCCTGCGTCCTGACACTGCCAATGACTGAGTGCTGTCAGGATGCTGTAAAGAAAAATTATCCTAAACTTGGAGTATCAGGCGAAAAGAAGGTAGCAAGTACTTTTCAAATTTTTTTTTTTAATGTTTATTTATTTGCAAGAGAGAAGGAGACAGAGTGCGAGCAGGGAAGGAGCAGAGAGAGAGGGAGACAGAGATTCCAAAGTGGGCTCCAGGCTCTGAGCTGTCAGCAGAGAGCCCAACGCAGGGTTCCAACTCATGAACGGTGAGATCATGACTTGAGCCGAAGTCACTCGACTGAGCCACCCAGGTGCCCCTAGCAAGTGCTTTTAATGTGTTTAATAATCTGTGATATTGTGATTTATAATAAGAAATATATATTTGGTCTTCTTTTATTCCTGGTACAGAGCTCCTAAAATCCTTGGAATTTCCTAAGTGATGACAGTGATAAATGTGTCTTTTGTTACATTAATGAGGTGATTTTTGGACTCCACCTAAAGATGAGGCCTGGTTGTCAGGAGATCCAATCATGTGATTACAGGGTTAGAACTTTTAGTCTCACCCCCAACCTCTGGGGAGGGTAAAGGGGCTGGAGATATGGTTCCATTGACAATGGCCCAGGATTTAATCAGTCATGCCTATGTAATGAAGCCTCCATAAAACCCTAAAAGGATGGAGTTCGTAAAGCTTCCACATTGGTAAATGCATGGATATTGGAGAGACATGTGCTCAGAGAGAACATGGAAGCTCTGCTGCCTTTCCCCACACCTGGCCCTGTGCTTCCATCTAAAACATTAGATGGTTGGGGCGCCTGGGTGGCTCAGTCGGTTAAGCGTCCGACTTCTCGCGGTCCGTGAGTTCGAGCCCCGTGTCGGGCTCTGGCTGATGGCTCAGAGCCTGGAGCCTGCTTCCGATTCTGTGTCTCCCTCTCTCTCTGCCCCTCCCCCGTTCATGCTCTGTCTCTCTCTGTCTCAAAAATAAATAAACGTTAAAAAAAATTTTAAAACATTAGATGGTTGATTGGAATAAATGTACATTCCCTGAGTTACTTCCCTTCATACTAAGCCACTCACCTAGTCAGTAAAATGTTTCCCTGAGTTTCTGTGAGCTGTTCTAGCACATTAATGGAACCCAAGGAGGGGGTCATGGGAATCTCTGATCTATATATAGCCGGTGGGTCAAAATATAGGTAACAACCTGGACTTGAGACTGGTGTCTGAAGTCCAAAGAGAGAGTTGGAAGTGTACTGCCACAGGCAGAAGCACAGGTGAGAAGGACTTGGGCTGTGACTGGCATCTGGGGGGGAAGTGACAGTCTTGCAGGATGGAGCCCTTGATCTGTGGGATCTGATGCTCTCTCTGGGTAAATAGTGTCAGAGTGGAGTTGAACTGTAGGACCCACAGCTAGTGTCCGAGAATTGCTTTGGTGTGGGGAACCTCCCCCCTCGACACACAATTGGAATTAGTTTCCACTCAAAGATTTTTTACAGGCCCACTCAAAAGTTCCTTAATTATCTAGGGGAATGTACCTTTGTTTGACCCATCATTTACCTATGATTAAAAGGTTACACATCAACTTGTAGATTTTTGACCAATGAGGATAAAAGTGATTCCTGTCTAGGAAACCAACAAACAAAACCCCTAAATATAGGTATTTACCACCCTGTAGAATATTAACCAGAAACCTTATTCTAACATTTTTCTCCAATGCCTAAATTATCCCTGTTCCCCTATGCTCCTTGAACTAGCTTTATCATCCTACTGTTTTTTTCATTGAGTAGTTGAACAAGTCTTTGATATTTGCTCATCTGGTTTTATATTAGATTCATGTTTTTAACTTTTTGAAAAGTGTATATATATATATATATATATATATATATATACACACATATATATATATGATTTTATTTTTAAGTAATCTCTAAGCCCAATGTAGGGCTTGAACTCACAACCCCAAAATCAAGAGTTGTGGGGTCTACTGTATAAGCCAGCCAGGTGCCCCTTGAAAAGTGTATTTTGACAATCCTCAACTTTAGAATAGCCATCCTTCCGTATCTAGATGGACTTTGCATGGGTAGTGTGTGCAGGGTCCCCAGGACCACCCCCAGGTTTGGTGATTCCCTAACAGGACTCCCAGGACTCAGCAGATAGTCATACTCGTGGCTATGATGACTTACAGTGAAAAGATACAAAGCAAAATCTGCAAAGGAAAAAGGCACGTGGGGCAAAGTCCAGAGGGAACCAGGCCCAGGCTTCCAGACTCTTCTTCCCGTACAGTTTTCCGGTGCTGGATTCCTCTGGCATCATGTGACATTTCCAAAGTGTTTACCAGGAAGCTCGTTAGAGACTCCATGCCCACAGTTTTGACTGGGGACTGTTGATGTAGGTACCTTCTTGTAGAGGCTGCTTTTAGGAAAACAGGCTTGAGCAATGGAATGTGGAAAGGGCCCACAGCGACCACCTGGCTAATACAGACAGGACCTTCAGGTGACCCACCTCAAAATATCCACAGACCCTAAATGACCAGTGGACTACTTACAAGCAGGCAGTTACCAGAAAAGGGAGAATTCCATACATCGCCGTATCTCCTCTTCTTCTCCCTTTAAAAACAGCTCTAACCCACTGCCTCGTTGCAGACAGCCTCTTCTCTGCTATCCAGCCTGCCACTCCCTGGCGGTGTATTCAGTTAACTTCTATCCCCTTTGTTCTGCCTCAGGTGAACTCTTTCACCTCGAGCATCACCGACTTCCACCTGATCATCGTCCCACATTTGGGGGCACCCATCCGATCAAGAGACACCCCCATTTAGACACCACACTTCTGTCTAGCATGCACCAAATTCCCAGATTCTCAAATGGAAAGGAAGGTATTCCACAAAGAACCACATTGTTTGCACAGTTTAGCAACAGGAAGCCAGTCTTATCAGTTAGAGAATGGTAGAAACTCGGAGGAAATCCAAGTTCCTGGATGCCAGCCGAGGACCTACCTGGCTGGCCGGTCTCTTTAAGGATAGCCGTGTAGGACTGCTCTCTTGACTCTTCTGCACAGCTAGGTTACACGCTTATAAAGGACACAGATGAAAGGCCTCCTCGGGGACTCCAAGGCAGATTGCCAAGTTGCCACCCCAAATCTGTTCTCCCTTTCTACCTTAGCAACAGAAGAGCAATATGCCCAGTTACACAAGTGCACCGCCAACTCCCATCAGCTCAGGGTGGCCAATGAGATGTAAGCGGAAGTTATCAGGTGGGACTCAAGGAATGAGTCAGGTAAGAGACGGCAGGCAGCTACCATGTCCCTTTGCAGCACTCCATTCCCTCCTGTCCGGGAGTGTGGAGTCTTCAGCAGCCATCCTGTGAATGAGAGGACAGAAACCACTTTCTATGAATGGAGAATCAGGACAGAAGGATCCTGGGCCCCAGATGACTCCATGAATCCCTTCTACCAGCCCTGGACTGCCTACTGCTGGATGCTCCTATGAGAACAAACCCTTACGAATGTAAGCTGCTGTGGTCAGGCCACGGTTACTAGCAGCAAAAAGCAACCCCCACTTTCTATAAAGCCTATCTTTTAAAAAAAGGAAAGTTACTCAGTCAATACTGCCAGACCTCTTAATTTAAGGAAGCTGGTTTCCAAACCTGCGAACTTTTCTCCAACAGGCAGTTCCCAACTTCTGAACGTACATTTAAATTGCATTTGCAACATGGATGTTTGGAATTCTTAAAACTTCTTCCCAGAGAAACATTATAAATTATATTTAGTTGTTAGATTAGTCCACAAAGGTCTATTTAGGCCACAATTTGGCTAAACTGTAGGAATCACTGTGGCTCCAGGCTGTTTGGAGCCACAATTTGTTCTGTTTTACTGGTTGGTTAGAAGTGTTGTGGGGTGCCTGGGTGGCTCAGTCTGTTAAGCGCCCGACTTCGGCTCAGGTCATGATCTCACAGTCTGAGTTCAAGCCCTGCGTCGGGCTCTGTGCTGACAGCGCAGAGTCTGGAGCCTGCTTCGGATTCTGTCTCCCTCTCTCTCTGCCCCTCCCCCCACTCACACTCTGCCTCTCTCTCAAAATAAAATAAAGACAAAAAATGTAAAACAGAGAAGTGTTGTGGAGGAAGAACATAGTCTTAGCACAGCAGTTGGGGTTGAAGTGTTTTAAACAAGAAGAAAATGTAAGCAGATATATCTATCATCTATCTATGAAAGCTTTTAAATTTTTTGAGTAGAGCTGACACTAAACATCTTCTCATGGGTAAACACAAACTTCCACTTTGATGAAACTAGGAGCCACATAATGGAGGGGAAGAACCAGAATCCTTAGCGCTGTTAAAGAAAAAAATATTCAATTACCCTTGTTAAAATACAGTAAGGCAGACTTTATTCAGGGCAGGGAGAGAGAGGGGGCTCAACTCTGAATACAGCATGGGCAATTGGGAATTTCCAGTCAAGGAGCAGAGTGGGAGTCAGCGGATGGGAAATTACCAGAAGGAAACATCAGCAACAAGGAGGTTCTAGGTTGGTTAAGCTGACCTAACAGGATCCTTGCTGAAGACAGGCTAGGCTGCTCAGGCATCACCAGACGGATGGTGGAGGATGAGGAACCTGATCAGATATCAAGGTGATCAGGTATTAAGTGTGGAGAGTTCTAGTTAAAATGACTTAGCAGGGTTCTTGCTAGAGCAGGATTTAACAAGGAAATGCACAGAGGGGCCTTGGAGAAGTTTCAGGAGCCCAACTTAAGTTTTGTCAAGCAAAGAATCTTTGCCAGGACCTGCAAAGAGAACACTGATAAGAAGCCAGATATTTAGCCTCACAGAAACTGGAAAGATCTCAGTAACTGGGGGCAGCAGAACACTGGTGGTAGAGGTGGAGAGGGAGGGCTGAAAACAGAAGGATGCATGGGTCTGTATAAGCAGCTGGACCCCGAGGTGCCCACCACCACTTCAGAGCCAGTAATATCCCTGCCCTTTATTCAGGAGAGTTGGGGTTTCTGCTTGAGGATACTCATGGTAGTAGCCAGAGGACAGAGCACTGGACTACATGGAAATATATATTCTAACCAAATACCCTAAGCCCCTCCCCCATCCAGCTCCGAGAATTCCTACAGCCAGGTGTCTACCTGCAGGTAGGAAACTAGAGGAAATTCTCTGGGGAAAATGATCTATATACAAATGCTGGCATTTTGGTACTTCCCAATAAAAGTCTGGGGCACCTGGCTGGCTCAGTTGGTTAAGCATCCGACTTCAGCTCAGGTCATGATCTTGCAGTTCCTGGATTTGGACCCCATGTCAGGCTCTGTGCTAACAGCTCAGAGCCTGGAGCTTGCTTCGGGTTCTGTGTCTCCCTCTCTTTCTGCCCCTCCCCTGCTCACACTCTCTCTCAAAAATAAATAAACATTTAAAAAAAAACTCTGGCTTACTGCCTGGAGTGGACATTTGTCATGGTATCTGCTTGCCCAGAATTTTTTGAACATCCTTTGCATATCTGGATAACTTCCCCCTGTAAAAAATATTTCTTTAAATGTTTATTTATTATGAGAGAGCAAGCAAGAGAGAGAGCGATAGCACATAAGTGGGGAAGGGGCAGAGAGACAGAGAATCCGAAGCAAGCTCTAGGCTGAGAGCTCAGGGCAGAGCCCAACGTGAGGCTCAATCTCATGACCGCAAGATCATGACCTCAGTCCATACCAAGAGTTGGGTGCTTAAGTGACTGAGCCACCCAAGTGCCCTGAACTTCCTCCCTTAAAAGTCCATGAATCCCTAGTACAGAAGCCAGAAACTCACTTTCCCAGCCTCCTTTGCAGCTAGGGCCCAGGCATGTGATGCTATCAGTTAAGTATCACTGCACAAAACAGATTTATTTTTAATTTTTTTAAGTTTATTTATTCATTTATTTTGAGAGGCAGGGGAGGGGCATAGAGAGAGGGAGAGAGAATCCCAAGCAGGCTTCGCACTGTCAGCAGAGCCTGATGCGGGGAACAATCTCAAGAACCACGAGATCATGACCTGAGCCGAAATCAAGAGTCAGATGCTTAACTGACTGAACGACCCAGGTGCCCCTAAAATCTAATTTATAACACACTTACCAAGTACTCAATAGTACCCAAAGTGTTTCTATAAATCCCTAAACGTAGGTGGGGACTTGCTGAATGTAACCTTAAAGGGACCCCCTAAAGCCGTGTCTTCCAGCAACATGAAAGAAATACAAAGTTACATGAACTAGTTTCAGAAAACTGAGCTTATGGAAGCTCAATGTGAAATTTCACTTCAACCTTTCATTCATGCATTGAGGGACACCTCATATATGCGAGTTTACTTTTCTTCAAGGAAATATTTATTGCATATTACCAGTGATTATATTTCACAGCAAAATTTAAATTAAATGGATACACTTTTCACAAACATAAACTGGAAATTAAGGCATCCATTAAATGTATATGCTGAACCCAGTCCCGGTTTTCAGCTTTCAGCAGTTAATCAGGATTCTGGTCCAGGGCCACCAGTCCATGATTTCCAAAAGTTGAGGATCCTGTCAGTGACTGGAACAAAATCTTCTTTATATGTGACAATTGTTTCCACGTAAAACCCTTTCGGCGGCTCAAGCATTTCATTTCTTGCGACATCCTTTTGCTCTACTTCATTGCCTTTCAAAAAAATGGAACACCTGAATGATGAACTTTTAAGACAGCAATCCGTCCTTAAAATTATTAGTCAAGCCTCAGAAATCAAATAAACTGAGGTGAGAACTACCCCCACCCCCATCAGATTTCTGACACCGTATTTCCTTTCTGTAAAAGTTAAAAATAAATATGACATGAGCACTACAGACACTGCAATGTTTTCAAATGCTCAATACTGGACACTAGTATTCTCAGGCCACTGATAATCGTCATCACCAATGTAATCTTCAGCAGTTATCACCTAATAGCTTTATCCAGATATACTTAACATATCGTACAATTAACTCCTTTGAAATGTATCACTAAATGGCTTTCATTCACAAAAAGAAACCCCATTCCGTTTGGCAAGCCCCGCCCCCCCCCTTCCATTCAGCCCCAGGCAACCAGAAAGTCTTACAGATATCTATAGATTTCCAGCATATTTCTGAAGGCTCAGGGATTTCCTTTTCCGCCCAGTAACTGGGAAGGTTTTAGTACTCGGCTGGCTGGGGTGCTTAAGTGTTTGCTCGCCAACTACAACGGGGGCTAATGTAACCGAGGCATCACCTCTTTAAGTCACCGTCCAGAGTCTTTGACATTCCCTCTGGGGCCTTAAATAGATTCTTCAAATTCTAAGTGTAAAAACGGCCTCCATCAACAAGACGTAGGCAGGAGGACTTAAAAAGTAATTCCGGGTAGATTCCATTATAACGAATGGCTCTAAGCAATCGTTCCCACTGGTTTTGCAGAATAAACCCGGTGCTTGCGGCAGCTAAACCGCTTATATAATAACCCCCTGGGGACGCCTCACCGAAGGCTGCCGGAGAACCGTACCTGGTACTTTGCTCTTTTTCCGGCCTAAAAAAATCAAGGAGCCTAGCAGGGTCCAGGCGCCCAGCGCGTACACCGCGGACATCCGCCGGTACCAGGACGTAGCCTGGTCCGGACGCATGGCGGTACTCGGAGCAGACTTTGATCCTGGGAAGCTCGGAGCGGAGGCGGGCCTTCCAGTCGGCGCGTCACAGCCCCCGCCACCGCCTCCAATCGAGAGTCGACTCTGGAAGGCCGCTTCTTGCGTTGGCCCCGATGCATCCTGGAGCGTGTAGTCCCGAGAGTCGCGCGGATTGGACTCTGAGTTGTGGGGTCTAAGCGGCTTCTGTGCTGTGCTATGCACCCACTGCCTCGCATGCCACGTGATGGGGACCAAATGACAATTTCTCGGAGCAAACTTCTCGCGTGGAAAATTGTAACACCTGCGTTACGCAGGATTCAGATGGTAATTGTTTAGATTAATTTCACTCCTCCAGCTCTCAGATATGCGGGAATACCTGTCTTCCAGCTCAACTCTTCTCCATTTTCCTTTCTGGAACCCAATCTGGGTGAGTCTTGGGTCCCTCTTTGTCAAAGCTAATCCCTCCACTGGGCTCTGGGTCCAATTCTTTTTTTTTTTTTTTTTTTTTAAGTAGGCTCCACGCCCAACGTGGGGCTTGAACTCAGGACCTGGGTCCTATTCTCTACAGCCTTTTCAGGGTCTTTCCCATCAATTACACTACCCACATCTCAAAAACAAAACATCTTCCACTATGTCCACCTTCAACTTTTCTCTTACCCATAAACTTCTTCAAAGCATAATCTACCCCCACTCCAACAGACCAAACAACTTGAGAGCAAAAGCGATGTGCTTGGCACAGAGTGGGCGTTCAGTAAATTGCCATATCCAGTAACTACTTTTCAGCCATAATCAAATTTGCCTTCTAAAGCATTTGACACTACTGACCCCACCTGCTTCTTTCACGGCTTCAAAAACATAATCTTCTTTAGTATCTTGGTATCCTTCGAGGATCTTCTTCCACCCTTCAGAAATTGCTTTGCCATACACAAAAAATTAACTCTAAATGGACCATAGGCTTAAATGTAAAAGCTAAAACTACAAACCCAGAAGAAAAGACAGGAGAAAATTTGCCACCTTGGGATAGGTAAAGATTTTGTATAATACAGAAAACATGATCCATAAAACCAAATATTGGTAGAGGCACCTGGGTGGCTCAGTCTGTTAAGTTTGGGACTCTTGGTTTCCTGTCAGGTCACCATCTCGATTTGTGAGTTCGAGCCCGGCTCTGGGCTCTGCATTGACAGTGCAGAGCCTGCTTGGGATGCTGTCTCTCTGTCTCTCTCTGTCTCTCTCTCTGCCCGTCCTGCTCTCTCTCAAAAGAGGTAAATAAACTTAAAAAAAAAAAAAAAACTCAAATATTGGTAAATTGGATGTTTTCAAAATTAAAGCTTTTGCTTTTCAAAAGTCACAGTTAAGAAAATGAAACAAACCACAAAATTAATTATTCAGATACCTATATTTGACCAAGGACTTGTATCCAGAATACATAAGGACAACTTACAACTCGATTACAAAAAGACAACCCTACTAAAAATCCTTACACGTAAGATGTAAATTCTAGTCATTCTAATAGGTGTGTGATGGTGTCTTGTGGTTTTAATTTGCATTTCCGTGATGATTAATGATGTCCCTGAGTGTCTTGGCCATTTGTGTATCTTTTGTTAAGAGTTTGTTAAAATTTGTTGCCTTTTAGTAGGTATGTGAAGGATTTGGAGCTATCAGACCTCTTACTGGTGGGAACATAAAAGGTCACAACCTCTTTGCAATACTGGCAGTTTCTTAAAAAGTTGAACATACACCTACCATATGACTCAGATCTTCCATTCCTATTTATCCAAAAGAAATGAAAACATATCCACATAGACATGTACACGGATGTTCACAGAGCTTTATTCATAAGAGCCAAAACAAGGAAACAACCCAAATCGGTATCAACTAGTGAATGGCTAAATGAAATGTGGTATACCACCCGGCAATAAAAAGGAACTACTGACACATGCAGCTATGTGGTGAGTGTCAAATGGGTTATGCTAAGTGAAAGAAGCTAGACACAAAACCAGACAAAATTCTAGAAGCAAACTAATCTACAGTGGGACAAAGCTGACCAGTAGTTGCCTACTAAGGAAAACTTTGGGGGTGATGGAGATGTTCCATCTGGTGGTGGAGGTTTCACAAGTGTACCCCTGTCAAAACTCATTGAACTGTATACTTTAAATGGGTGCAGTTCATTGTATGTAAGTTATACCTCAATCAAGTTAAAAACAAAACAAAAACTGATATTCTGTTCCAAACTCATTCCTCTTCTCATCCTGAGCAACTTTACTCATGTTATTTGTTAACGATAGAAATCTGCTCCAAATTCTCCTGAAGGCAAATTTCTATTAAATACTTCCAACCTGCTGGACATTATTATATCTCAAAAGCTCCTTTAAATGTCCAGGACTGAATTTATCAATGCTAGGAAAGAAAGAGGAAAAGAACTCTTTCCTTCCTTTTGTGTAATTCAGAGAATGATTGACATGATCACCCAAGCCAGAAACCTGAATTCAGACCCTTGTCTAATATCCTATCTGTCACGTCTGTCTGAGCACCTGCCTCTATTCAGGCCTCACCTAGATTCCAGCTTCCTCCCATCCATCCTGCCACTCTCTAGTGTTTAAAAAAAAAAACAAAAAAAACCCTAACTGATCCTTTCCCCTGCTTAAAATGTCAGAGGCTTTCCTTGCCTTGGAGAGGAATTTCAGAGTCCTCATTAGCCACACTAGGCTCCATGCTTCCCCACTCAGGATGGCTGCTTTCCACACAATACTAACCCCCACCTCCATGTTCTCTCTGGAAACAGCCACCAGTACCCAGAGGTGGCACCTGCACGGCCACGTCTTTGATGTTGTCACCCAATGGTGCCACCTCACCTCAGCACCTGAACTCATTGTCACTGAAGAGAACACCAGAGCAAGGTGGGTCTACCACATTCTACCTTCTGTTAATTTGAAATGGAAAGGACCAGGTGGAACAGTTTCAACTTAAATCTGTATATGCAGTTTTCTGTACTCTTCTATTTGATGTGTCTCAATTAAAAATTATTTCCAAAAAGTAAGAAAAATATTCTATGGAAAAGATACATAAAATAAAAGCCCTTGGCATTTATTTATTTAAAAAAATTTTTTAACGTTTATTTATTTTTGAGACAGAGAGAGACAGAGCATGAACGGGGGAGGGTCAGAGAGAGAGGGAGACACAGCATCCAAAACAGGCTCCAGGCTCTGAGCGGTCAGCACAGAGCCCAACACGGGGCTCAAACTCACAGGCCACGAGATCATGACCTGAGCCGAAGTCAGATGCTCAACCGACTGAGCCACCCAGGCGCCCCAAGCCCTTGGCATTTAAAATGTAAGTGCTAGGGAGCCTGGCTGGGTCAGCTGGAAGAGCATTCGATTCTTGATCTCGGGGTCATGGCTGCAAGCCCCACATTGGATGTAGAGATTACTTAAATAAACTTTAAAAAATGAAATGAAATAAAATAAAATGTGTTAAACAGCTTAGGATAGGAAACACTCTGAGAACACACACCAAAGGCAAAAGGTAGTAATACAAATTCGAAATATAGAGAAGAATCAATCCAGATGGTCCAACAGTCAATTAAAAGGAGTTTCCAGCTTTGCTTTTCTACATAGCACTCAGTACCTTCTAATAAGTTATATAATTTACTTCCATTTTTTTAATTATTGGTCTTCCCTAACTAGAACATAAGCTTCACAAAAGCAGAAAATTTTGTTTTATTGGCTACATTCCCGGTGCCTGTAAGACACTCCATACATATCAAATACTGAACAATTATTTGTTGAATGAATGAAAAAATAGGTCCAAAGTTCTGAGAGGAAAATGATTTGGGGCCTAGAATTTTATACTCAGCAAAGCTATCAAGTATGAAGACAGAATAGATTCAGTCAATTATCTCCCATGTAACTTTTTATAGAAGCCATTTAAGATAGCAAATGACTTATGGGATAAAGAATAGAACTAATCCAGGAGTCCAGACAAAAGAAATTCCTGGATTACTATTGTCGTAGCAATTGGCCGGTGATTAAAGGGGAGATCAGTGACCTTTAAAGAACAATGGACTCCATTCAGTAGAAGAAGAGATTTGAATTTCTGAATAAATAGAAAACAAAATCTTCAATCAAAACAAGAAATTAGGCACTCTAGGGAAAATAACAATATAAGAAGTCATGATGTGAAAAGGAAGCACACCAACCCGGGGCGTGCTAGAATGTGAGCACAGTGACTAATTCTGTTACTGGACATGTTTTCCTTCAAGTGGTAGAAGGACTGGGGCAGCAAACCCCTGGAGACAAATGTAATATTGCCTGACTGAACACGGGCAATGTTTACATGATCACAACTGTGTAAATGATATTTATTAGTTTCCAACTTTCAGAATGAACTTTCAGACAAAAGACAGAACTATGGTTATAAGTCAGAATGTAAATTTTACCAACCTTGATAGAAAAATAAAGGTGTAGCTGATCAAAACTGGATGGTCAAGAGAAAGGTCTTACTTTCCTCATTCTGGAAAATGGGAATTGAGTGACACTGGTTGGCTAAAACTGATACAGCAACAAAAGTCTTGAAGGAAAGGTTAAAACCAGTCATCTCGGCACAGTAGGTTTAGGCTCAGGGAGTGGAGGGAACTATTATTTGTTATAAAGCTCTTTAGGATAAGTTTTGTCTCTTTTTTTAAAACCATGCATATATTACTTTGATTAAAAAGCAGTGCTAATGTTAAAGTTATTTTACTTGATGCCCAAGATAAATGGCTGTCATTTTGTTATAGCTATTTATGCCCATCAGTCACTCTTTAAAAAAAATTTTTTTTAATGTTTATTTATTTTTGAGAGGCAGAGGGGCAGAGAGAGGATGAGCGGGGGGGGGGGGGGGGGGGGGGGGGGGGGGGGGGGGGGGGGGGGGGGGGGGGGGGGCGGGGGGGGGCGCGCAGAGAGAGAAAGACACAGAATCCGAAGCAGGCTCTAGGCTCTGAGCTGTCAGCACAGAGCCCGACGTGGGGCTTGAACCCACAAGCCGTGAGATCATGACCTGAGCCAAAGCCGGGCGCTTAACCGATTTGAGCCACCCAGGCGCGTGCCCCACCCACACCCCCCCCCCCCCCCCCAGCAGCCACTCTTTAGGGCTACTTGGGCTGGGCTGTTTACATGTGAGTTAGGGACAGTGCACTCCAGACAACTCTGCCTTGACAAAGTTTCACATATTTCAAGGTTTCCTTTGGTCTATTAACATTTAGACAGAAAATGTGAGGATTAAGTTCAGGAAATATCTCTTGGGGGAGTCACTTAAAACACACACATACACACAGACCTTAGGATATCAAATTTGTATTAGCATTATTTTAGCCAGTGCTTTCTTTATATTTATTTCCTTTCTGATCATTATGATTTTCATCTAAGTAAGTTGCCAAAATACAGTATCTCTGATTTTACATAAGTGTGAAGTTAGGATACAAAAAGCATATAAACATCTACAAGTACCAAAACATTTATGACCTTACAATTTCATGTTGCAAGAAAAGGGGCACAAATAAGGAATACAAATAAATTATAATCTAAAGAGTTACATACAATGCTTCCTTTGATTATTTATTAAAACTCACAAGGAAAGTGAAAGGAATGTTTTTGAGCCATAATAAGCAATTGTGAACACAATGTGACAATGTTCCGCTCACATCTCCAGCTTAACAAGCAGTGGACACAGCCAGCTTCTTCAAATGATCCATGAACACCTGCAGGCTAACATCGTCAGTTAGGATGGGTGCTCCTGTTTCCTGAAATTTAATGGTAAACACTTATTGGCAGGTATCTCAAAAGCTGGTTAGAATTCATCAATTATTAAGGACCTTTCCACCTCAGAACATTCACAGTGTTTCCCCCCTCTGCTCTGAGTAGTCCCTCTGCCTCATTAACCAGTCTTTCAACTGAAGCATAATTTCCTCACTAAACCCTTCTCTGACCCCCTGAGTTCAGGCCATCCCTGCCACTCCAGACTTTTCTAGGCATATGCTCTTCTACTTTAATCCTCTCCACAGTTCTGATGACCTGTCCAGAGTCTGGCTCCCCATCAGGCATAAGCACGCCATGTCTCATGTTCCCCATCATGCTGACAGCACCTAGCCTGAGGCTCTTTCATGGCCTGCTTACAACAGAAGCTTGAGGAGGGTGTATTTACAAACCAGTGGATCAGTGCATCCACTGAACAACAGATGGATATCTGTATTATCCGAAACTGCTTGTGATTTATGTCATGCTTGGGGAAAAGAACTGAATAGAAACTTTGACTTCTAGTAAGATCCCAAACTTGTAAAAAATAAGTAAAAATATACATGATATACACATTTTATATTATCTACAAAGAAGCTGGAAATACTTAACTCTACACAGTGGCAATATAGGTATTAATTTTCTTTCTTAATCTTTTCTTTAACATATTCAAATTTTCCAAAATGATACTACCAGTATAATTAGGAAAATATAAGCATAATTAAAATTTTATAAGAAGATTTCTTCTGGGAAGGAGTGGATGTGCTTTTCCCTATTCCTTCCACTAAGTACAAATAAAAACCCCAGACATTTTATATAAAACAAACATAAGAAGACTCTAAAAGGTGGACAGAAGAGAGCAGACAAACCAAGGTCCCTAAGGCCGAAGGAACAACACAGTGGTGAGTTCCTTGGGTTTCCTTTTTGCCTCATATCTCAGACCTGGAGCCGAAGAGGCTGGCAAACAATCACTGCACACAGACAAGAACATCAGAAAAAGCCAACTTTCTCTAGCTAAAGGAACAGCACAGCCCAGCAAGACCAAAAAATGTTAGATAATAACTGCTGCACTCCAAAGGTGACAGAAGAAACTGTGTCCCAACCCACACCAGCAACAGCTGAGTGGGCACCTTAGACTGCCACCCTCACAAGACAGCAACAAGGGACCCCAACACCCCCACCAGGATGCTGGCAGAGAAGGCCAAGGACAACACTGGGAATTTCATCCCCAATGGCCAGGGGGATGTCTCCCTACTGCCATGGTTATCAGGAGAGACCATTCAGGGAGCCTGCACTCCCACCCCTGCCTGGCAGTAATGAGATGTCCTCCAGGCCCCCTGCACTGGGAATCAGAGGCAGCCTAGTGGAGAGTCAGGACTTTTCATTACCACCCAGCACTAATATGGAGACTAGGTGGGGAGCCGGAATGCCCATCTCCACCTAGCAGTAACAAGGAACTGTCCCTCACCCACGTGTTAAGAGGCCAATGGAAAACCTGGTTTGCTTCAAGTGAATGAAAAACAGTCAGCAGGTATTAACACCAAGCCACCAAGCTGCCTACAGTGTTAGAATTATTTGACAAAGACTTCAAAGCAGCCATGACAGAAGTGCTTCAATGAGCAATTACGAGCACACTTGAAACAAATGAAAAAGTAGAAAGCCTCAGCAAAGAAAGTCTCAGGAAAGATGTAGACATAAATGAGAATCAAAGGAAAATTTTAGAACTGGAAAATACAGAAATGAGTTCAGTGTCTGAGCTCAATAGCAGAGAAGGAACAGAGAAAATAATCAGCAAACTGGAAGATAAAATAGTGGAAATAACGCAACTGAAAAGCAGATAGAAAATAGTGGGAAAAAAATGTACAGGGCCCCAGGGGTGTGTGGAACTACAAAAGACCTGACATGCATGTCACTGGAGTCCCAGAGAGAAAGGAAGAAGAGGATGGGCTGAAAAATTATTCAAAGAAATAATAACTGATAACTAACCAATTTTGGCAGGACCGATAAATATACAGAATCAAGAAGCAGAGCAAAGTCTAAACAGGTTAAATCCAAAGAAATCCACACCAAGCACATGGTACTTAAACTTTTGAAAACTAGTGTTAACAAAGAAACAATCTTGAAAGCAGGCAGAGAAAGATATCTTACCGATAGGGGAAAAACAATGAGAATGACAATAAATTTCTCATCAGAAACCAGAGAGACCAAGAGAAGTCACAAAATATTTTTCCAGCTGCCTGAAGAAAAGGACAGCCACCAAAATTCTTTATCTAGAGAAAATATCCTTCATGAATGAGGGGGAAATCAAGATTCCCAAATGAAAAAAAATTAAGAATCTATCACCATTAGACCTAAAAGAATGGCTAAAGGGGGGGTACCTGGGTGGCTCAGTCAGTTGAGTGTACGACTCTTGATTTCAGCTTGGGTCATGGTCCCAAGTTATCATGGGATCAAGCTCCCTGTTGGGCTCCATGCGGAGTGTGGAGCCTGCTTTACAATTCTCATTCTCAAAAAAAAAAAAAAAAAAAGAAAAGAAAAGACAAAAAGAAAAATGGCTAAAGGAAGATCTCTACCTAAAATGGTAATGATAAAAGAAGGAATCTGGGAGTATCAGGAAGGAATAAAGAACATAGTAAGCAAAATTATGGATAAATATAACTGGATTTGCACCTGCTCTTGAGATATATAAATTATGTTTGATGGTTGAAGAAAAACTATAACATTGCTGCATGTAGAAAAAAATATTTAACACCATTATATTATAAATGGGGTAAAGAAATATAAATGGGAATAAGTACATCACTTTGGTCAAAAAGCCATCAGTAAACTGTGATAATCTATGTATGTATAATGTAATACAATGCTCTACTATCAACAACCAGGAGTGACCACTAAAAAAGGCTACACAAAAAGATACATTCAAAAACATTATAAATGAATTAAAATGAAATTCTAGGAGTGCATGGGTGGCTCAGTTGGTTAAGCATCTGACTCTTGATTTCGACTCAGGTTATGATCCCAAGGTCGTGGGATCAACCCCACATTGGGCTCCGTGCTGAACATGAAGCCTGCTTAACATTCTCTTTCTGTCTCACTTTGCCCCACTCCCCTGCTAGTGTTCGCTCTAAAACAAAAATTAAAAAAAAAAATAAAAATGGAATTCTAAAAAATGTTCAAGTAATCCACAGGAAGGCAGGAAAAACAGAGAAATGAAAAGCAGAGAAAACAAACAGAAAACAAAAAATAAAATGACAGACTTGAGCTCTAACGTATCATTAATTACATTAAATATAAATGGTCCAAATGCACCAATTTTAAGAGTTTAAGAGTAGATTAAAAACCACGATCCAACTATGTGCTGTTTACAAGAAATTCACTTCAAATATAATAAAGAAATAGGTTGAAAGTTAAAGAATGGTAAGACATATAACAGGCAAATATCTTTTTAAAATTTTTTTAAATGTTTATTTATTTATTTTTGAGAGAAGAGAGACAGAGCATGAGCAGGGGAGAGGGAGAGGGAGACACAGAATCTGAAGCAGGCTCCAGGCTCTGAGTTGTCAGCACAGAGCCTGACGCAGGGCTTGAACACACGAACTGTGAGATCCTGACCTGAGCCGAAGTCAGACACTCAACGAACTGAGGCACCCAGACGCCCCCGCAAATATTTTTTTTTTTGCATGAAAAATAACAGGAAAGAAAGGAAAGAAAGAACGAGTTTTATTAATGTCAGATAGACATCACTGCAAACAAAATGACCAGAGACAGAGGGCGACATTATATAATGAAACAAAGTCAACCCACCAAAACAAAGCAATCCTAAATGTCTATGCAACAAACAACAGAGCTACAAAACATGTGAATGAAAACTGACAGAACTCAAAAGAGAAACAGATAAACTCACAATTAGAGTTGGAAACTTTAACACCCTCTCTCAAAAACTGACAAAACAACTAGACAGATAATCAGCAGGGATATGTAAGAACTCAACAACATCAACTAAATGTATCTCTGGAGTCCCAGAGAGAAAGGAAGAAGAGGATGTCTAAGAGACATTTATAGTACACTCTATCCAACAACAGCAGAATACACATTCAAGTGACCATGAAATATATGCCAAGATAGACTACAGCTTGGGACATAAAACAAACTTCAGGGGCACCTGGGTGGCTCAGCCAGTTAAGCGTCCAACTCAATTTCAGCTCAAGTCATGATCTCATGATTCATGAGATCGAGCCCCAGGTTGGGCTCCATGCTGACAGTGCAGAGCACACTTGGGATTCTCTCTCCCTTTCTCTCTGCTCCTCCACTGCTTGTGCTCTCTCTCTCTCTCTCTCAGAATAAATAAATAACCTCAAAAAAAAAAAAAAAAAAAAAGAACTGAAACCATACAAAGTATATACTCTAACAACAATGTAATCAAAATAAAAATCAATAACCTACAAATAATAAGATAATCTCCAAATACTTGTAAACTAAGCAACACTTTTTTTTTAATTTAGGGTGATACTCATTTTTTTTTTTAAGTTCATTTATTTTGAGAGAGAGAAAAAGCACGAGCAAGTAGGGGAGGGACACAGAGAGAGGGGGAGCAAGAATCGCAAGTAGGCTCTGCGCTGTCAGTGTGGAGCCCAATACAGGGCTTGAACTCACAAACTGTGAGATCATGACCTGAGCCAAAATCAAGAGTCAGATGCTCAACCAACTGACCCACCCAGGCGCCTCAACTAAGCAACACTTCTAAATAAACTTAAAGCAAGCAGAAGTAAATAAAGATTACAACAAAAATCAATGAATTGAAACAGAAAAACAAGACATGAAAAGGAAATAAAGGTATTCAATTGGAAAGGAAGAAAGAAATTGTTCTTATTTGTAGATGACATGATTATTTATGTTGAAAATCCCAACAATCTACGAAAAAATTACCAGAAGTAGTAAGTAACTCAGGAAAGTCACAGGATATAAGATAAAAATACAAAAATCAGCAGTATTTCTATATATTAGCAATGAGCACTGGAACACTGAAATCAAAACTATAATACCATTCACAATCACTCAAAAAAAAAAAAAGTGAAAACATTCAACCTTAAAGAAAGAGTAAGAAATCAAAACAGAATGAAGAGATATACTGAATTCATGAACTGGAAAGGCTCAACATAGTAAAGGTGTCAATTCTCCCCAAATTGATATAGAGAATTGATGTAATTCTTTAAAAAAAAAATTTTTTTTTTTGATAGAGTGTGCAAGTGGTGGAGGGGCAGAGAGAGAGGGAGACAGAGGCTCTGAAGCAGGCTCTGCACTGACAGTAGCGAGCCCAATGTGGGGCTCAAACTCACAAACCATGAGATCATGACCAGAGCTAAAGTCAGACACTCAACTGACTGAGTCACCCAGGCGCCCCTGGATTGATGTAATTCTTATCAAAATCCCAGCAAGAGTTTTTAAAGACATAAACAAGATTATTCTCAAATGTTTATGTAAAATCGAAGGAACCAGAATAGTTAGAAGACAATTTTGAAAAAGAAGTGGGAGAAACCAGTCTACCTGAATTTAAGACAACCTGTACAGTTACAGTAATCAAGACTGTTGTATTGGTAGACAGATGGAAACACAGATCAACGCAACAGAGAAGAAAACCCAGAAATGGACTCATACATGACTAACTAACCTTTGACAAAGATGCAAAAGTAATTCAATGAAAGACAGCCTTTCTGACAGATGCTGCTGGAGCAATTAGACATCCGCACGCAAAAAATAAAACTAAGCCTCACATCGTATATAAAAATTAACTCAAAAATTGGGGCACTTGGGTGGCTCAGTCGGTTAAGCGTCTGACTTTGGCTCAGGTCACGATCTCACAGTCCGTGAGTTCAAGCCACGCATTGGGCTCTGTGCTGACAGCTCGGAGCCTGGAGCCTGCTTCAGATTCTGTGTCTCCCTCTCTCTCTGACCCTCCCCCATTCATGCTCTGTCTCTCTGTCTCAAAAATAAATACACGTTAAAAAAAATTCTTTTTAATAAAAAAAAATTTATTCAAATGGATCACAGACTGAAAGGTAAATGTAAAATCAGGGAAACAAACACGGGACATCTTTGGGATCTAGGGCTAGGCAAAGAGTTCTCAGACTTGGCACCAACAGCACAATCCATAAAAGGAAACATTGATAAAAGTGAACTTCCTAAAAACCACTTTTGCTCTGCAAAAGACCCTGTGAAAAGGATATAGCAACAAGTGAGAGAAAATATTTACAAACCACATATTCAACAAAAGGCTAGCACGTAGAGCACATAAAGAACTTAAAACTCAACAACAAAAAAGCCAAATAATCCAATTATAAGATAGATAAAAGAAAGATTTCATTGAAGAAAATAGGTAAGTGGAAAAGTACATGAGAAGATGCTCAGCATCATTAGCCATCAAGAAAATGTAATTTATTTTATTCACTTAAATGTTTATCTGAGCGAGAGCGAGAGAGAGAGAGACAGAGGATCTGAGGTGGGCTGTGCACTAACAGTAGCCAACTAGATGTGGGGCTTGAACTCATGAACCGTGAGATCATGACCTGAGTCGAAGTCTGACGCCCAAACAACTGAGCCACCCAGGCGCCCTGAGAAAATGTAATTGAAAACCACAATGTTATACCACTATACACCTATTGGAATAACTAAAATCAAAATGATGACAATACCAAATGTTGACAAGGATGCACAGAAACTGGATCACTCACACATTGCTAGTGAGGACGCAGAAGGAAGCAGTCGCTCCAGAAAATAATACCACAGCTTCTTAGACTAACCACATGACTACCGTACAAGGGAACAAATGTACTCCGGGGCATTTATCTCAGAGAAAGGAAGATTTGTGTTCGTAAGAAACCCGTACGTGAATATTTACAGCAGCTTTATTCCTAACGGCCAGCAACTGTGAACCCAGATGTCCTTCAACGGGTGAATGATTAAGCAACTACAGTACATCTCTACCCCAGTACATCTGGGAATACCACTTGGCAAGTAAAAAGGAACAAATTATTGACACATGCAACAACCTGGATGAATCTTTAGATAATCACGCTGAAGGGAAAAAGCCAGTCCCCAAAGGTTATGTAACATGTGATTTCACATACATAACCTTCTTGATGACAAAATCACAGAGGTGGAGAAACCAGCAGCAGTAGCCAGGTGGAGGCGAGGGAAGTGAGAGTGAATATAAAAAGCCAAATTAGAGATCTCTGTGGTGATGGAAGTGTGTATGTGGACTACATCTACGTCAGTATCCCGGCCATGATACTGCATTATGGTTGTACAAGATGTTCCCACTGCGGGACACGAGGTAAAGAGCACAGGGAATCTGTCCACATTATTTCTCACAACTGCTTGTAAATTTACAATTAAATTCACAATTACCTCAAAAGAAAGTTTAACTTTAAAAAGCGTAAGAAAACAGTGAAAGAAAAGACTTGAGAGAGACACAAATGTTGGGAATAATTAGATAAAGAAGGAATCAGAGGCTGACAAGGGAGGAGGCAGAACCAGTGGGGAGCAGGAGTAGATGTTTTTGCCCTGCACCCTTGGGAGAGGGAGGAGGGGGGAGAAGGCTGAGGGCGATGTTGTTGCGTCTATGAGGACAGCCAAATGCAGGTCATGCTACAGAGTTCTGTCCTCTGGCTGAATCTGTCATATTATGCTGTGTACTGCAGGAGATCCACACCGGTGTCCCCTCCCACCCCAGCTACGGTATTCAAAGTTTCCACCCCACCCCCACCTCCCAGCAAAATACCTGAGTGAATTCTGTCTCTAAGGCCAAAGAGATCCATTTGGAAACAAGTTTTTCAAAAAGAGCCTGGCCTCCTCCCCTAGATACCTGACAATTTCTTACCTGTCCCCAAGCGTACAGGTTATTGTGTGTCTGAGATGGGTTCACTTTGGACAAAAGGAATCGGGCCTTTAAAAAAGCAAGACATTTAAAGATTACAATGGCATTAATATTAGTGTAATAGTAAAAAAAAAAAAAAAAGTGTTTACAACATTTCTTTTGTTAAATTAGCATTTTTCTACTACATAGGAACCGATTTCTTTAATGTAAGCCAATGACTCCCCATTTATTAGCGTTCTTAAAACATGAGATATGTGTTTTATTTTGGCAACCCTCTACTTTTATGTTAATGTGTTTTTACCACTCATTTAAGAAGTCATATTTGAAGTTTGGCTGAATGTCAATTTATGTCACCACATAAAATATTAGTTACACCATTGGATTTATAGCCATGAAAATACATCAGGAAACCAACCATGAGAGCTGGAATTCAACTCACTCACCTGGCTGCCTCCGTGCTCCGTGTTAATGTAACGTGGCATTGGAAAGCGCACCTGCAGAATCTCTTGAGCATCATCCAGTGGTGCCTGCAGAAGGTGCTTGAAGTTTTCATACTCAGGCATGTCCTGGTACCCAGCTTTACGCCACTGGGCTATGGTCTGCACCAAAACAAACCAACCAAAACCATCGTGGAAGCACCAAAACAATAGTTTTCCTTGACACTCTTGACATTCCCACCACCACCTAGAACTTGTTTCCCATAAGAAAGTCTTACATTAAGAATGATGAGTTGCAGAGGGGAGCTGGGTAGTGTAAGTAGGAGTAAGCAAAGAGGTGCAGACAGAACACCCCCACCTACACAGTTCTCCCAGAAATGTCACAGCCAACAGTCACACCTCTTCCTTTTCTTTTTCTTTTTAATGTTTATTTTTGAGAGAGAGAGAGAGAGAGAGAGAGAGAGAATGCAAGCGAGCGAGCAGGGGTCGGACAGAGAGAGAGGGAGACAGAAGATCTGAAGTGGGCTGTGCACAGACAGCAGAGAGCCTGATGTGGGGCTCGAACTCATGAATTGTGAGATTATGACCTGAGCTGAAGTTGGACACTTAACCAACTGAGCCACCCAGGCACCTCTTACCTCTTTCCCTTCTAACCGTACACACCAACTAGCTAAAAACACCCAGGGAACCGCTGTCCCAAAGAGCCACCCTTCCTTTCCATTCCCAGTGCCATCACTCGGTTCAGCCTCTCATGTCCTTCCAGCTGGTAGGGAAAGGGATCTGTTGGCTTCCTATGTAGAATCTGTTCCCCCTTCTTGTGACTAGGGGCACACCTCTACACCCTCGTCCAGTGCTTAGTGTCACACAGACTCACCCCACCTCCCCTGGGCTCTGAGTTGGGACACTCTTGGCTGGAGAGAAAAAAGCTGCAAGAATCACAGTGTAGGTGTTCATTAGGCTAGTAGAAGGCAATATACTACGGTGCAGAAGGTAAAACCTATCCCCCCACCTCAGCTAACACTGTGTCTCACCCTCTTGTATCCCCAAGAACAATGCTCTAGAAAATGCCTTGTCCACACAGGAAATCAAGAAATATTTGCTGACTGATTAATATATCTTTAAAATAATCTGAAGTGCTTTCACATGTTATTTAGGGGACATTTTAAAAAAGAAAACAGTGAGAGGGGAAATGGAGTAAGAGGACGTAACAAGTGACCAATAGGTTTTAAAAACAGAACTGTTAGTCTGGTATCAGGGAGAGGATTCTCTTTTGATGCTTCCTTCTGCATCAGAAGTTCTTCTCAGAGTTTCCAATAACATTTTCCAGGTCTTAATTTGTATGTATGTATGTATGTATGTATGTATGTATGTATGTATGTTATGTATGTATTTATAAAGTGCGCGTGTGAGCAAGAGTTCAAACAAGTGCAGGGGAGGGGCAGAGAAGACAGAGAGAATCCCAAGCAGACTGCACAGTCAGCACAGAGCCCGATTCAGGGCCTGATCTCACAAACCATGAGATCATGACCTGATTCGAGATCAAGAGTCAGATGCTTAACCAACATACCCACAGGTGCCCCTTCCAGGTCTTAATTTCTGACTGACTGCTGGCATAAAGGAAATGCCCATAAACTGGTTTGGGTCCAAGAGTTAATCAGAACACCCACAACCAGCAGACTTGGGGCTTTTGGAGAGTGAGACCTATGTCATTATCTTTGTCTTTAGAACCCATCACTTGCATGCAACAGAAGGTGCTCAATAAACATATGAATGGACAGGACAGGGGTTGTGGTCAGAAACGTCTGTAAGGGGAGAGCTGAAGGCTAGAAACCTAGTCATGATTACTGCTTCTATAGGACCAGTGGGAGCAGCAGTTGGTCACCCAATGGCCCTGGGTCTAGCACCATTACTGAAACCTAGTGTCTGTGGGCAAGCAGCCAGCAGAGTGAGTGTTAATATGCTGAAAAAAGCTGAACACCATAAAAGTATGTATATTAAAATCAAGAAACTAATCATTGAAGTTACTACAGGAATTCTGAAACACAACGTATAACTGCAGGACATCTGAAATCACATCTAATGTAAAGACACTAGGAAATCATGTCAAACACCAAAACAATTTATTGAAGGTAAAGAATGGACAGTAGAAGGAAAAAAATATGTCAATGAGCATAATGCTTAGTGAAAGGATTTTCTTCAGAGGAGCCATTCATTTTCTCAGGAAATCCCGTTGAGAAAGAAAGAGACTCCCCTGAAAGCCATCTACAGTCATCCTTGGGCTCCACAGACCCAGTGGAAGGATCAGCATGCCACTTTTTTTTTTTTTTTAAAGATTTTAAGTAATCTCCACACACAATTTGGGGCTCAAACTCGCAACCCCAAGATCAAGAGACACATGCTCTACCCACTGAGCCTGCCAGCTGTCCCCAGTGTTATTTCATCAAAGAAAAACTTTGGTCCCAAACTTATTGTTCATTAGTGACTCTAACATAACTCCGAAAGGATAGCAGTGTGAGTGAAAAGCTGACTGAGGAAAAGTAAAGTGACCTTGCCTGACAACTCAAAAAGCAGTAAGTTATAGTGATTTAAAAGGACCACCTGAGATTTACTTAGAGCAAATAAAATTAAAAATTACCGAACATACAAATACCCCTCAGGGACTTGAAGAAATTTTATTCAATAGAATGAAAACTGCTATACTCATTATAATAAACAGTGGGTCTTTTAAGCCTGAATTATTTCAAACGTCACTGAAACCTAAATTAATAAAAAGAAAGCCAAAACAATAGTAAGGAAAGAAATTAACATCTTCTTACCTCACCAAGGTAAATGACGATTTGGAAGAAAGTATCCATCAGCAAAATTCTGTCAGCTAGAATGCTGCTGCTGTCCAAGAGTACTGGCTGAAGAAAAAGGGAGAGGGACAGCGTTGGTCTTCCCTGTTCCCACATGGCAACCACTCCAACCCCACACCTGGGGTGTCCATTTCACAGCTACAAGGCTGCTTACAAATGGCACCTGGCAGGGTGACTCTCCCCGTTTTTTCTCATCTTTAAGGAAACTCCTTTCTGCTCCCTGACTCAGCAATTCCAAGTATCAATTTTGTAGAAGAAACAGGCTCCAAATAATCCCTCATCAACTGGGAAGAGAGATTAAGAACATCTTTTGCTCCAGCAACCAGAATTAATTCCAAACATTCTCAGTTTTGTGTCAGAAACACATCAGAGACATAGTCTCTCAAATCTACTGCTGTAGATGACTGAGAACAGTGATTGCCTATATGAAAAAAAAACAGCTTTTAATACAAGTTTTAAAAGTTTACTACAAAATATATTTTATTATGATTTCTATTTCAGGAATAAAAGTAACATACTCATTAAGGAAAATTAGAAAATTTGTACTCAAGTACAACAAGCGTTTGTAATTTATTTTCACATTATTTAATTTTCGTATGCTGAAAAATATAATTTATAAAAGTTTCTATTTTTTCATGTAACATTTGTTTTTAAGTTTTTTTTCTTTAACATATATCTTTTAGTAACCTCTAAACCCAATAAGAGGCTTGAACTCACGACCTCGAGATCAAGAGTCAGATGCTCTTCTGACTGAGCCAGTCTGATGCCCACCCTTTTTTAAATTATTAAATGTGATACTTGTATTTTTTTGTTTTTTTCCCCCTTTTTTACATTTTTAAATAATTTCTATGCCCAACACAGAGCTCAAATTCACGACCTTGAGATAAAGGGTCACATTTTCTACTGACTGAGCTAGCCAGGAGCCCCTTCATGTAACACTTTAATATTTTATCACATTACATAAACTTTGTAAACATTTCTTAGATTATTTTCCTACTATTAAACACGTGGATTGTTTTCTAATCTATCATAACAGTTCATTTTACTATTTCTTTGAACAAAGCTTTTTCTGTACTTAGAAGGATTTTCTTCAGGCACAAGACATAGATTTACTGGGTCAAAGTGTATGAACACATTGGAAAAAAAGTACCTACGTATTTTTTTTTAACATGTAATCCTGCCTTCCACAGATAATAGCTTTCTTTGTATGCCCTGTGACTTTTTTCTGTGTGTATTTTTTAATACTCAGAAATACTGTTAAATTACTACTAAGACTCAAAGTTTTCTTTTTTTATAGCTTTGTTCTAAGAGTAAACGTGCTAGAAAAGAAACAACCCATATTAGGTGATTCCAACTCTGAGAAAAGCATTCACGTAAAACCTCACCTCTGGTGGCCCGTGGAACGAGTAGGAGTACAGAATGGGCTGGATCATGATGAGGGACTGAGTTAGGTCCTGTCGGGCAAAATGGTGTCTGTAATACGATGACTCGTCAGGACTGTTGTTAAACACTTGGAGAAATGGAGATCTTCTAAGATGGAACATGAACTGCATTTACCAAAAAAAAAAAAAAAAAGGTAAATGCATACAGCCGTAACTTTCTTAGAAACCCCAGATAGTGGACTTGCCTTCGATCTCTGAAAGAGAAGCCAGACTTTAAGACAAGGCTTCTGGGTTCATGTGAACAGAAAGTACATGGTATTACCAAGGATTGAGGGAACGGGGAAATGGGAATCTGTTTAATAAGTACAGAGTTTCAGTTTTGCAGGATAAAAAAGTTCTGGAAATCTGTTGCATAGCAACATGAATATACTTGAAACTACTGAACTACACACTTAAAAATTGTTAAGATGGTATATTTTATGTTACATGTTTTTCACCTCAATTAGAAATAAACATTATTCTTGAGAAAGGGGGAGGGACCCTGTGGGCATGCCAACGCTTCCACATGTAAAGGAAAAGGCAAAGCAGCATTTATTTCTGAAGTCACTGGGCCAGGTTGCAGACAGAACGTCTACAGAGGCCACAGTGCAGTGGGGAAAAGGCACACTCAGGGAAGCCACAGTCAAAAGTTGTGAGCACAATACAAGAAAGTACTAGTAGGATGGGGTGGGAATGAAGGGGCAGCAGGTTTCCCAAGCCACTGGGGTCTGAAAGTCGTGCATGAGGAGGCCAGAGGAAGGGGACTCCAGCTGCAGCAGCAGTTAAGTAGGTGGAGAGCTCAGGACTCAAGATGGAGTGAGGGGTATAGGAGAGGGAAGGATAAGAGAGAGGGAAGGACAAGAGATGAGGCTGGAGAGTTACGCTCTTTACCATGAGGATCAGAAGGTGGACGGCAGAGTTTTAGCTCAATCTAAAGAGGTGCCAGAACGAGCTACATTGAGAAGTATAAAGTTTCCTGAAATTACAAATATTGAATCATAGATTCCTAATAATCATGGCTGATATTCAATGTATCTCATGTGCAAGGCACAAAGCAGGTGACAAAAATGATTTCATCTTTCCAATAAGCCCACGAAGTAGGTTCTCTTACCTTCCCTAGTTTACGGGTGAGCAAACTATGGGATAAGCAACTTGCCCATGGCCACTCGCACTGAGGGGCAGAGCCACTCTATTCCAGGCATCGGGTTCCAAAGACTGGGCTTGACTTCTAACCTAGATGCCACAACTGGAGGAATCTTGGAAACCACCTCAATCAGTGCTTTTCAAACTGTGCTCTTCAGTCCTAGCAGATCCTTAGGGTGCGGGTTGGGGGGGTGGTGGAGGAGGGGCTGTGGCAGCACCCAGTGGGTGAGGGTGGTGCGTGGGCACAACCAAAGCAGCTGCAAGTCTATCTGCTTTACGTGCTGTCTTTTAAGGGGGTCCTCTCGAAAAAAGGACTCCACAGCTTCAAAGAGATTGCAAACCACTTCTCCAGACCCACTCCTTCCTTCTAAGGAGGATATCAACATCCTTCTGAGGAGGGGATTCAGGACCTCACCCAGAATCGGCAGCAGCAGAACCAGTGCCAGAACTCCACTCTGACTCTGGCAGGTCCAGGGCTCCTTCCACAACACTGTACAGCCTCAGCTGTTCCAGCACAGGGCAGAGGCCCACATGTTAGGGACCACGGAGCCCTGCCCTGGGCCGGGGGTCAAGTGAAGTGATCTCTAAGGTTCCCTTCTAATCCTGAGTCCAAGCTATACAAGTTCACAACTAAAACCTGTGACCACTTTCCAAATTGAGTAATTGAAAGAATAACACCTATGTGCATATGTAAGTGCTCACAAATTTATTAAAAAATGGAAGTTTTCTACTCTCTACTAATGAAAATGATGGAAGGGGAGGGGAGGGTAAGGAAGGGGAGGGTAAGGAAGGGGAGGGAAGGGGAGGGGAGGGAGGGGGAGGGAAAGGAAGGGGAGGGAAGGGGAGGGGAGGGGAGGGAAAGGAAGGGGAGGGGAGGGAAAGCAAGGAGAGGAGGGGAAGGAGGGGAGGGAGGGGGAGGGGAAGGAAAGGAGGGAAGGGGAGGGGAGGGAAAGAAAGGGGAAGGGAGGGGAGGGGAGGGGAGGGGAGGGGAGGGAAAGGAAGGGGAGGGGAGGGAAAGGAAGGGGAGGGGAGGGGAGGGGAGGGGAGGGGAAGGGTTGGGATTGCTTCTGGTTCAGGGAAAGCTGCACTGCAAAGAGGCCACCTGAGAGTCCTGGGCCCCAGCTGTGGAGTGGGCTCACACCCACCAACAAGCACTTAGCGAGCACCTGGCCCTGAGGTCAACACTCCATCCACCTCGGCCTAGCATCCTCACAGCACCTACAGGGCCAAGCTCTAGTTTCCTCATTTACAGATGAGGATGGGGGTTCAGAAAGGGTAAATACACAGATCCCTGACAGCGTCTTCGAGCTCTGCCCACTTCTCTCCCTCCTTTCCCTGTCCAACAGCTCCCAAGTGCTTGGTTCGGGCACAGTGCAGTTATTTACAGGAGCTGTTATTACTGCTGTTTCCCGGGCATGACGTAGCAGAGTCACTACAGACTTATTAAATATTTGTCATTATTTCTGGTCCCATTTTGTTATACTCGTCTTCACATGTGCTGCATTTTCTTGATTTGCTGCTGAGAAAGCTGTCTACCCAGCACTGTTTCAAATTAAAAGGTTTTGTTGTGGCCTTCAGCAACGACCCTGTTTTGCCTTTTCATGGAGGTTTACATACATCTCTTCTTCCTGCATATGTCATCTTGTCTTCCATAGGGTTGAGACACGGTCTCACACAGACACAGAGAACTGAACAGAATAACCTTCATCACCTATAGACACAGTCTCAAAATACACCGAGTCTTCACTTTAGCCTGAGAGCAGTGAGTCTTATTTCCAAAAAAAAAAAAAAAAAATTTTTTTTGAGAGAGAGAGAGAGAGAGAGCAAGTGAGTGAGCACACACACAACTGGAGGAGAGAGAAAGAGAATCTCAGTGCGGAGCCTGAGTAAAAAAAAAAAATTTTTTTGCAGCACATTTTATTTCGATCACAATTTATTCTTCTACAGTTACTTGAAAAACACCTATTACTCACCTGAGGATACAGAGAGAAGGAATCTGATAACCTAAAAGAAGTGGGGTCTTCTTTGTTATACTGTCCAAATTTCTGACACTGTTGAAAGGGAACAGCAAAAAGGAAAAAAGAGAGAGAGAGAGAAAAGCCAATTTAGTGTCACCTGGAAAAATGCCTGCAGTAGGACAGCTATGTTCCAATTTCAATTCTGACTTAGAGTCCCAGACCAGCACTTCCCAAGCATGGTCGGGCCAACCCAGCAACAGGGTGTTGTTAAACACGGATTCTGATTCAGCAGATGTGGAGACGTCCTGCATTTCTCACCAGCTCCCGGGGCTCCCAAGCAATGCTGCTAGAGGATCACCCAGACGGGTCAGAGGCTCGAGGCACTCTCTCAGGCCCTCTCCCATAGGAAAAAACCCAAAGTGCACCAAAAACTGGCAATAATAGATAAGCTTTGATGTTGCATCACTCTACACCTCAATTTTCTTCCTTTTTTCAAAGGCAAATTTCTGAACAATATTTTCTCTTCCAGCCTTTATTTCCTCTTTGTTTTGCACCTCTCTTCTGGCCACTAGAGAACTGGACCTTCCGCCACTGAAGGAAAGATTATCTCTGACAGTTACCTCTCCTACCAAGTCTGATGACCTTGTACGTCTCTCACCTTCCTGGACTCCCCAGTAGCACAGGCCAAGTGGCTCCCCCAAACCTCGTGAAATTCTCCTCCAGTTGCTAACACAGCACTTTCTTATTTCTCATTCTCCCCAACTGATCCTTCTCTGGCTTGTTCCACGGCCCCTCATCTCCCTACCTCCTAACTGTGGGTTCCTTGGAGGCTAGTCCTTGGCCCGTGCTCCCATCCTCACTACTTCAGCTATAAGTAAAAGACTGATGTCATCTAAATCCACCCCCACATCTAGTGCTGCCTGTTAGGGGCACCCAAATGCAGGATGGCTTCCCTCGGACGTATTTTCACAAGTTCATGTGTAAAATCAATTGAACTATTTAGTACACTAAAAAAAATTTGGGGGGGCGCTCGGGTGGCTCAGTCAGTTGAGTATCTGACTTTGGCTCAGGTCATGATCTCAAGGTTGATGAGTTCGAGCCATGCGTCAGGCTCTCTACTGACAGCTCAGAGCCTAGAGCCTGCTTCAGATTCTGTGTCTCCCTCTCTCTCTCTCTGCCCCTCCTCTGCTAGTGCTGTCTCTATCTCAAAAATAAATATAAACATTAAAAAAATTTTTTTCCACCCCTTCTACCCCTCCCTCATCCTTACAGTCACCCACACTTGAAACCTAAGTCAATGTCGATTTTTTGGTTTTTGATTCCATAAATAGTGTGACCATATTTTATCAATTTTTCTTTCAACATACATCCTGATTCCAAACTTTCCCTACCCTCTGACTGTCCTACCACACCCTAGTCTCAGCTCCCTTGAACCTCCAGAATCCTCCACTGGTCTCCGTAACAGCAGCCTTTCACGCTGTAGTTTATCTGATATGGTAATGGTAGATGTAAACACAAGCATCATGCTCACGGCACTCCCCTGCTTAGGAATCTACCCACAACATTAAGGCAGTGACTTCACTTTAAAATCAAGGCATCTAACAGAATTGTTGAATCACTATGTAGTGCACCTGAACCCAAAAATTACATTGTATGTCAACCACATTTCAATAATAAAAATTAAAATAAATTCATAGAGGTGCCTGGGTAGCTCAGTTGGTTGAGCATCCAACTCTCGATTTTGGCTCAGGTCGCAATCCCAGGATTGTGAGATCAAGCCCTGCACTGGGCTCTGTGCTAAGCGTGGAGCCTGCTTAAGATATTCCCTCTCTCTCTCTCTCTCTCTCTCTCTCTCTCTCTTTCCCCCTTTGCTCCTCTCCCCTGCTCACTCTCTAAAGTAAAAAAATATATATTAAAAAAATCATAAATAAAATGAAGCATTCTACAATTAAGCAGCACTTTCACTGCTTTTCCCCATCGTACAACCTGGCCTCATGAGGTCTTTCCAGGTCCCCAGCAAAAGCTGAAATGCACAGCTATGTCCCACAGGCTTGTCCATGCTTGGCCCTGACTTCTCATCTGTTACCCTGCTCGTTTTAAGAAAACCTGATTCAAAGCTCACTTTCCCCTTTCCCCAAGGCTCACTTTGCCAACTACCCGGACCTTCTGCTCAATTTTCAAATTGTTTCAAATGTTGACATTCCCTGAAAAAATGGTTCCATGGGACAGCAAGGGCACACACACACCTGAATAAAGTTAAATAGGTGTTTGATCATGAATCCGTGCTGTGAATTTCCATAACAGTAAGCCTATGTCAATTACCGATTTACTGCTTTGTAGCTCCAAATTTACTCTTGCCTGTTGTGAAAAGGGCTTGGGCCCTTTGAATATTTTTCCTGTGCCAGTTGTCATGATGTTAAGCTGTCGGTAGAGTGTGCTGGAGGCAAGGATGTTTCAGGGTTCCAGGATGCTCACTCAGCAGGAGTGCCTGTGGCTTCCCCAGTGCTGAGCTCCTGGAGCCAGCAGCTACCTCTGTATACCCTGTGTGCCTCTGATGAGACACTTCCTTATGAAGAGTTTTCCTTGGCACCCCAAGGGTAGACTTTCATCATCCAATTCCAGAGGGTGAATTTCTGTCAAGGTTCTCTGCCATGACACTAGGGCAACTTCCTTGCCAAGAGAGACTCAGTGAGCCAAGGCTGTGCCCTCCCACCTAGATCAGCCCTGGGAAGTAGAGGGTCCTTCCTTGGGGGATCTACCTGAGTCTAGAAGTAATGGCTGCTACACATTTGCTCTTCCTATATTCTTTAGACTTCTCTTTGCTTCTTACTACTAGCCAATCCCTAATTATTCAAAGCCTCTGTGGTGAGTCTTTTTTAAATTTTCTTATATTGTTTGCTCATCAATGAAACTCATTTAAGTTTTATTTACTTATTTTGAGAGAGAGAGAGAGAGAGAGAGAGAGAGAAAGAGAGAGAGAGAGAGAGCAGGGGAGGGGCAGAGAGAGAGGAAGAGAGAGACTCCCAAGCAGGCTCTGCGCTGTCAGCAAAGAGCCCGATGTGGGGCTTGAACCCATGAACCATGAGATCATGACCTGAGCTGAAATCAAGAGTACATCACTTAAAAAACTGAGCCACCCAGGTGCCCCAATCTTTTTTTTTTTTTTTTTTTTAAGAGAGAGAGTGAGTGTGCATATGCATGAGCAGGGGAAGGGCAGAGAGAGAGGGAGACAGAGACTCTCAAACAGGCTCCATGTGCTGTGTGGAGCCCGATGTGGGAATCAGTCTCACAACCCTGAGATCATGACCTCAGCCAAAATCAAGGATTGGACACTCAACTGACTGAGCTACCCAGGTGCCCTGTGACAGTAATTTTTAAGTAAAACTTTCCCTGCTTAAATTACTGTGTGATTTATCCTGATTAGACCCAGAACAACACATGAGGCATCTCTACATTCAATGGGCCACAGACACCTACTGCTGAAAAATATCACCCACACCTGGAGGGAAAAAATAGAACCACAGCTTCCACAGGGACTCATCTAAATCAACTCTTTGGGTACACAGATCTGTATCTTTTGCCAAATGTCCTGTGCATGCATTCCTTCCCAACTATAATGTAAGCCCTTGAGGGGAAAAGGTACTTGTAAATGTGTTTGGCTTAAGGTAAGAAACAGAAAATTCTTGTTGACTAACTGTATGAAATGACAGGTTTAAGCATCAGCTTTCTTTTCTCAATGTAGAGCAGAGACTAAGACTGAACCTGGTGCCACGGTGCCCAACTTACCAGTCGAATGAGCTGTCGGTCTAGCCACCGGAGCACATCAGGCCCTTCCTCTGACTCTGCACGGAACACCCCCAGCCGAGCCATCAAGACTGCTGCAGCCTCCTGGTCAAATGCTGCTTCTATGTGCCTGAGCTGGCTTTGTGCATCTGCCCAACTGACAATTCCAGAATTAGTGCCATGCTTATATTCAGGAGAGACCAGAAAGCCAGCTTTCCGTTAAGATAAAGAAACCTAAATCCTGTTACTTCATCTAAGGCAACATAGATTAGAACTCAGTAAGGAATCACAGGAGTTTTACATACATTCTCATTTGCCCTCATGTGATCTCTGAAGGATGTAAGTGCAGAGGAAAAATTACGGAGAACTTCCCAATGTGCCATAAGTTATCATGAAAGTAGATACCCAAAAGGTGCCTAAGACTCCAATTCCTTACTCTAGGTCAATCTTGCAAAAATCTATATGTTTACAAATATACAAGATGACTTTCCAGCATCATACCCATGGTAGAAAGAATTAGCATGTATACAAAAGTTTTCTAAACAAATAAAGACATTATGAACAAAACTGAAAGACAATAGACCAGGAACAGATATGAACAACAAACAATAATCATATCCAGAATACATAGAGTCCCTGTAAATTAATGAAAAAGAAAAAGAAACAGGTTTTACAAAATGGGCAAAGGCTATCACAGAAGAAATATATATGGTCAATAAACATTAAAAGTGCTCAACCCATTAATAAACATGTGAAAAGTTAATAAATATGTATTTTAAAATACATATAAAAGTGGCAAACTGCTCTATATTAGCATGTTAGAGATCGATAATATTAATTATTAATGAGAAGACAAGACTCTCCTTACAGTATTAGGGAGAATACAAATTAACTTCTTAGGACAGTTTTACAGGATACAAAATTCTACTTCTATGAAGGGGCTGGAAAGAAATACTCATATACACAAAGACCTAAACCCATGAATGCAGCACTGTTGGAAGGAAGGTAGGACCTGAAATTCCTTGAAGAGAGGAGTGGTACATCCCATTCAAACCATGCAATGCTGTGCAGCCATTACAACCAGTGAGGAGCTCATATGTGTTGATGTGGAAGACGTCCTTGATACATTATTGAGAAAAGTTTGTAAGTATACTAATATAAGAAGCCATCTGTGCATATAATACACACATACGACACAACTGCACAGAAACAGGACTGTGAAGATAAATACCGGTGTAGTAATAGCATTTCACCTCTGGGGAGAGTGGGCAGAGACCCATTCTTTATACAATTATGAGCTGCTTGAATCTTTTACAAGGAGGATGTATTTACGGGTCACTTATCTGGTGGTAATGAAAATTAATTTTTAATTAATTTATTCCTACTGAAAGAGGATTCTTCTAGGCAAGTGTCTGCAGGCCTAACTAGGTTAGTCCGCAATATCTCTTCCTCCTCCTCCTTCTCTAATCAAATGAGTCTGTGAGACTGGTGAGAACCATTCAATGGAACTATTAAGATAAACTAACAGATGTTAAATGATCTCTTCAAAAGAAAAGCACTGGTGGTTCCACAGAAAGGAAACCGGGATGCTCACTTTCGGGCAATGGTGGTCACGCGGATGCGCCTCTGGGTGCTGGAGTGTTGATACTGAGTGACAAACTGGATGGCGCCTCTGCCTCCCTGGGGGATCGGGGCGTTGTGCTGCAGATGATAGGCCACACACCTGGTTACTGTTACAGGCATGACTCAAACACACATGGTCACAGAGCCCACTGTGCTCTTCCTAAAACAACTAACACAGTGGTGACAGTAAGGTTCTCGATGCACTCCGAACGGTACATTTAAAATCTGGGCATGTCACTGTACACAGCTTTTACCTCAAAAAAAAAAAAAAAAAAAAAAAAAAAAAAAAAAAAAAAAAAACCAACCAAATTCAAGTAAATATTAAACTCAAGTTACTGATATGCATGCTGAAGTGTTTTTAGGGATGAAAGACACGACAGGAATTTGTCTTAAAGCAAAGTAAACTAAAGTAAAACGGGAATTATAGAACTATAGAATCTAAGTGGTAGGTGAGGATACCTGTAATTGTACAGGTATTCACTCTGCAATTCTTTTCATTTTTCTGTACATTTGAATTTTTCTAAATAAAATAATGGGGAAAAACTGACACACTCAAAAATTCACCAACATTATGATGGCTGGTAAAAGCCAGTTCAACAATTTAAGTGATGAAAGCAATCTGCTGTCTGACTCTGACCAAACCCTGAAAGGAAAAAAAGGGTCGTGCCAGACAGACATCAGGCAAACACAAGCCCAAAGAAACATCAGTCTTCAGAGAAAGAAGCTAGAGGCCACCAGTATGTAATAAATCAGAACACACAGGGATTCCTAGGTGGCTCAGTCAGCTAAGTGTCCAACTCAATTACAGCTTAGGTCATGATCTCACAGTTGGTGAGATCAAGCCCCGTGTTGGGCTCTGTGCTGACAGTGCAGAGCATGCTTGGGATTCCTCTCTCTCTGCCCCTCCCCGCCCCACATGCTCTCTCAAAATAAATAAACACTTAAAAATAAATCAATAAACCAGAAAACACAACACCAAGAGACATGAATACTCATAAAGAAATCCAACTCACTTGATTGACTACTTCAAAGTAGATGCCAAGTGTAGATGTGGGATCCATGCCACAGATTTTCCACTGACTCGTGCCACCAACACCAAGCTCCTGGGGTAAGAAGAGGAATTAAAAATAAAAACAAAAAGCTACTCCTGCGGTTAACTGCTGATGAAAAATACTGACTCTAAGAATGGTAGGCTACTTAAAACATTCCAAATGAAAATTTAAATTTAACTAAAAAAAAGTACAATTATAAGCCAGAATAAGGTTTAAGATTTATTACAGGCCTCTAAAATTAAGCTTTTTATATTAGAACTTGGACCAATTTCCATTATATCACCAAGATAGCTCTTTCTCCCTCTACACACACACACACACACACACACACAGAGTATGTAACACTGAAGTTAGCTGAAAGAATCCACGGTTAGAATTATCGTGAAAGTTAGCTTGAAAGTTTCACCATTATTATTAGAACAAGAAATAGTTACAGGATATTAACTACTAATTATTAATTTTGAATCCAGTGCCTTTATGCAAAAACTACATATAAATCCTTGTAAGAGAATTTAGATTTTAGTGGTATGAAGCCTGCTTTTTATTGACTAGCTGAAGGACTCCCAATGATAAATGAAGTTCACTGAAATGTGAAGAGTGTTGCTGTTTTAAGCAGGACATCTACAAGAAAAGGCTGCAGGTGTCAAAAATACCTAGAATTGTCAACCAAGATCACTAGATTCTGCAACATATATTCTTATCATTCAGTAAATATTATACGTTTTAACATACTTAATCAAAATGCAGAATAGTAGATGCCAAGTGTTGTTTTTTTTTTAAGTTTATTTACGAGAGAGAGAGAACAAGCAGGAGAGGGGCAGAGAGAGAGGAAGAGAGAGAATCCCAAGCAGGCTCTGCGCTGTTGGTACAGAGCCTGATGTGGGGCTTGATCCCTCATGACCTGAGCCAAAATCAAGAGTTGGACACTTAACCATGTGAGCCACCCAGGCACCCCCAGGATACTGTGCTTTTTAGGAAGTAACATGAGCATGCATCGAGAGGGTCATATTTCTTTTGTATGACTCTGAATCGTACACTGCACCCAGATTGTACACTGTCAGGTTAAGTAGAGCTGATACCACTGTGGCCTCTACAAAGCTATGCCAGGAGCCTTTGTACCTGGCCAAAGAACCAGCAATCTCAGGAAGGAGACGGTCAGAGGGTGAAGGGAACATTCTTAGGTGAAATCACAGAGCAGCTCTAAGGTAGAGAGAAGAGAGGGCTCTGTTTCATCAGTATTTCCAAAGCAAGCTGGTGAGATGGATGTATTTGTACATGTCACCTTCCCTTTTAGTGGCCTTTTCTAATAGAAGCAGGGAACATCTGTTGGAAAGTGAAGGGCCATACCGAGGGAATATGGCAAAGAAGCAAAAGAAGATTGCATGCCTCCCTTTCTTGGCTTGCTAATCCTTTCTCCCGAATCTTCCCATACCACAACTCAAGTTTTAATATGTGAAACTTAAAGTTTCAATTCGAGGGATTCAGAGTATGCCACTGCAAAATACACCACTCTGACATAAGGATTATTTTAAGCGGAAGGTAGTTTTTGAAAAAACAGACATAAGAAAACTCTCTGCCCTCCACCTACTAAGGGCAGGATGATTCTCAATCGTCAAAGACAACTCTAGATGCTTATCAGCCCAGAGAGGGCATAAGACGAATCTATACAAGAAACATGCTAAGACCAACCCTCCTTCTCTTCCATTAGCTCCCTCCATCTATCTACCTTCCACACTGTGCCAGCCCTAGAGGCTCAAAGTGCCTTTCCTGTATCTTGTCACTTTTCTACAGATTTACTGTTCTTTTGTTAAGATACCACATAATCCCAAGTTCTAACCATCCCTTTGATTTACTCCCTACTGAGTACATACATGCAATGTGTTTGCGTGTAATGTGTGCGTTAATTTATTCTATTATGAAACCTGTCCTTTGCCAGTCTTGTTTGCAGGGCCCAAGCCAATGAAATCAAGATGGGTAGACAAAAAGAAAATCTTCCCTATTCTATCAGCACCAATGCCTGAGTGGGCCACAAACCCTCCAGAGCCCCAGAAGTACATTTTCTCACTAATACACAAATTCCGTATGTAAGCATTTACCTTGCATTTACCAGAGTAAGTATGAAGATAAAATTAGGAAATCACCATTTGATAATCTCCAATGAAACATAATGATTCAAGTAAGGATAATCAATGGATGTTAAAACCATTAGGTAAAAGGCTGTTGGCAAGCAAGATATTCACATTTTGCCACAATCTCGTTCAACAGATTTACTGCTAACAACTAAAAGGAAATGTGCCCTTATAACAGAAAGATGTGGGGCAGTCATCACCTTCACCACACTGTCTAACTCAGCACCACTAACACAGAAGACCAGACAGAAGTGGTTCTTGAAGAAACACGCATGAGGTATAAGATTACCCAGGAACTGTGGTGGACAAAATGGTCTAACCTGAATCAAATCACTAATCTAACTTTCACTTTACAGAAAATACAGAGAGGACAGAAACCAGTTCACGGCCACCACAAGGAAACAATCAAATACACTGAGAATGTGTGGTACTCTATTGCAGAAGAGATGGGCACTTGGCACTGTATCTTCAACAAATCGATGTCATCAAACAAAACAAGCAAAAAACCCCAAAGAACAGAAGACCATTCCAGATTTAAAAAGACTAAGGATACATAATGCTAGATGCAATACTGGTTAGCATGTGGAAGAAACAGCTATGAAGGGCATTTAGGGAACAATTAGGGAAAGAATATGACTAAATACAGCTGATATTAGCAAATTATCATTTTCTTATCTTAGGTTTGATATGTCATGATAGGAGAACATCCTTAATTTTAGAAGATACACACCAAAAGACTAAGTGTCATGACACCTGCAACTTGTTTTTAAAGGTTCTGAAGAAGTATGATAAAGTAAATACGGCCAATAGATAATAATCAGATAGACAAAGCAAATATTGCAAAAATAGAGGACAGAATTAAGACAAAATGTTAACAATTACTGACTCTAAATGGTGGGTATACAGGACTCTTTCCCACTTCCCTAAGCTTCTCTGTATGTTGAATTCTATCTCCTCCTCTTTGCATCCTCCACCCCCCTCCCAAAACCTCATCGTTGAATTCCTACCGGTTCCTAGAACAGCTAATCAGCTTGCACTGATTCATAAAATTATCTTCTAAGGAGATTTTAAGTCTATGGAAAATATTTTGGAACAGGGTAACCTTCCAAAACCCTCCCAGGAATTAGGGGTATAAGTCCTTTCATACACTGGGATAATGAGTGACTCCTCAGATGGGCTTTAGGGCAGCAACCTGCCTCACCCAGGGGATTACAGGAATATTCTCTCAAATCACCTTGCCTCTGGCAACTTCAACAAAACATTAACCAAAGTAGTCACTAAGCATTATATTAAGCGAAAATAAGTCTGTCGGAGAAAGACAAATACCATATGATTTCACTCATTGGTGGAATTTAGAAAACAAACTGAAGGTTGATGGAGGGAGGTGGGCAGGGGATGGGCTAAATGGGCGATGGGCATTATTAAGGAGGGCACTTGCTGTGATGAACACCGAGTGTTGTGTGTTAAGTGATGAATCACTAAATTCTACTCTTGAAACCAATAGTACATTGTATGTTAACTAACTAGAATTTAAGTAAAAACTTGAAACAAAAAACAAAAAAAAAAACAAAACCAAAGTAGTCACTAAGTGAATATTCACTGCTGATGAAGACAAAAGTGAGGATGTAAGGGGCGCCTGGGTGGCTCAGTCGGTTAAGCATCAGACTTTGGCTCAGGTCATGATCTTGCCATTTGTGGGTTCAAGTCCTGCACCGGGCTCCATGCAGACAGCTCAGAGCCTGGAACCTGCTTTGGATTCTGTGTCTCCCTCTCTCTCTGCCCCTCCCCTGCTCACACTCTGTCTCTCTCTCTCAAAAATAAATGTTAAAAAAAAAAAAAAATGAGGATGAGAAAGATGAAATCTATGTGGGCTTCCATTGTGCCAGGGGCTGTTCTGCACGTTTGACCTGAACTTACTCATTTAGCCCTCCCAACAGGTACTATTACTATCTCCACTTCCTAAAGACGTTAAATCCCAGAGTGATTAAGTACCTTGTCCAGGCCATAAGATAGCAGGGGTAAATGTGCACCCTTGTATCCACATCTGGCTCTACAGAGTCCAGCGTGTCCTCATTGAAGAGGACATCGAAGGAAGGACGTAACTATGACAATCCCAGCCCAGAACCACTCTGGAGGGGCCTCACTGCACCCAACAGTCTGTCTCCTAGCAGCTAAAGTATAAGCAGAGGAAGTGAGCCACCAGCAAAGCCACCTCACCATCTAGTGGGTTAACTTAACTTTGTTCACATATTCTCAAAATGTGTTACCCAAAGAACATACCTGTCTGCATGTACAACAGTGTCATTCATGCCCAACCAACTCAAAATGGTCTCTGAGAAGTGAGACAAAGGTATCACCTCTAAGGCAACACACAAAGCTTTATCCCTGAAGGCTTCAGCTGAATGCCTGCCTTGCTACACAGAATACCTTGTGGCTCATTGTCACAGAGACCCAAACAAGGACAGTGGGGTTGGGGGAACCTAGGCTCTAGCTCCTCCATATCAGTTCTGACCCAGAGAACAAGATACTTGACCTCTCGAGCCTCAGTTTTCTCCTCTCTGACCCTTTAGATAGATGGAAGGACAGACAGAAAAGACACCACCTCTCAGAGTTGTGGTCATCAGTAAAGAGTTGGCCCTTCTCCCCTCACCACAGACACAGACACATCCCAACAAGTGACATAAGGTCACCCCACTGCCATTTCTAATGAATTAAATCCTGGGGCAGAGGGGGTGAGAACAATGGAGTTTTCCTTACATTTTCTGACACACATGGTCCTTTCACATTCAGAGACACACAAGGACCAATGGCTCCTGCAACTTTCAGCTCCCGAGAGGTCTAAAATGGAAATACAAGGCAGCATAAAGTTAAAATTCATTGAGAGCCATCCTCTCACGAAAGACACAGCTAAAACTTACAGGAAAAATATGGCAGCATTATCATTCCAGTGAGAAGAAATCCTACGTGGGTTATTCTCTTACAAACTTTTCCGTGACCACTGTAATCGGATAAAAACTAATAAAATCCTCCTTTAGAAACTGCATTAACTTTGTTCCAAAGACGATGCAGCATTTTGAACTTTTTCACCTTTGAAATTATTGTACACATAGAAGAAAATAATTCTGCCAAAAATACATTTCTTTCCAATCCCAAGTACTTAGCTGTAATTACTTATAATCTCTGATCAGTGGATATACTGTTGTATGTTGCTTTAAAAATGCTTAATTCAAGGGGCACCTGGGTGGCTTAGTTGGTTGAGCATCTGACTTCAGCTCAGGTCATGATCTCACAGTTTATGAGTTCGAGCCCCGTGTCAGGCTCTGTGCTGACAGCTCGGAGCCTGGGGCCTGCTTCGGATTCTGTGTCGGCTTCTCTCTCTGCCCCTCCCCTGCTTGTGCTCTGTCTCTCTCTGTCTCTCAAAAATAAATGTAAAACATAAATAAATAAGTAAATAAATAAATAAAAATGCTTAATTCATGAACTCCAACATAACTACATGGCCAACATACTTAGATTTTTAAATCTCAATTCATTAAAGTCTACCTCTCTTCAGCTCAAAAAAAAAAAGAAAAAAAAAACTCAAACATTTGAGATTATTTAAAGTTTATCTCTAACTCTCAAAGTAATAATCCCAATTGTATCACGTAGCAGCCCCTTCTAATGTTTTCTCAACAACTCAGAATGAAGTGTGTAGGGTTTTCAGTCCCTACGAGAAAAAGGAAGACCCAAACTCCCACTACTGCACTATTTCTGAGCACTCTGGTTAGTCTGCAGACAGCCACTAAATATAAACATGGTTTTGTGAATGTGGTGGCCCATACCGACGGCCATGGGGGTGCTCAACACCACGTGGCAGCCTCTGTGCTCAGCCTGCCGCCACTTCTCAGGCCTGCTGTCCTAGAGCAGGACCAAGCAGAGCCTGCAGGGGAATCAGACACCTCTTTGCATAAAACATTAATATACAGGTCACCCTCAAGAAGCACAGTAATAGAATCAATATACCTTGTTCAACTATTTTGCTGGGAACCTTTTAATTTACTTTTTGATGTCTGTGTCCAGCAAGGTGAGGCTTCTACAAATCTGACTACTAAATAAGTAACAACACTCTTCTTCCATTAACGTTTATTTATTTTTGGGACAGAGAGAGACAGAGCATGAACGGGGGAGGGGCAGAGAGAGAGGGAGACACAGAATTGGAAACAGGCTCCAGGCTCTGAGCCATCAGCCCAGAGCCCGACGCGGGGCTCAAACTCACGGACCGTGAGATCGTGACCTGGCTGAAGTCGGACGCTTAACCGACTGCGCCACCCAGGCGCCCTCTTCTTCCGTTAAAATTTTAGAAAGTTATCATACCTTCACTTCCAAAGTAGCACCAAACGCCATGCGAAAATCTCCGTTGAAATCTTTAGTAAAAATTCTCTGGAAAGTCTGCTTGAAGAGAGAGGTGTTGAAAGAGTCTCCCATCACCATGTGGCCTCTAGGAAAGAAAGAAGAAAGTGAACATTTAGGATGACTGAAAGCCACTCAGATGCTTCCACGGTGTTCACAAACAGTAATTTAAAGAAAGAAAAAAAAACTCATGTCTGTGAAGGTGCTACTAACTTAAATGGGAAACAGCAAGTTCAATTTGTACTTAGGAAAGACACTATTTTCAAAATATCAAAGATAGGACTCCTTAGAACAGTTCTAAATCTGTCCCACAGAGGTGGTCACACAAATCTACAGATGATACAACCTCATACTATACACCCTCACATGTTACAAAAATGAGTGCCTGTACAAACTCAAAGTCCAAGCAGACTCTATGATATAGTTCATTCTATCACACAATGTCAATCCCTGGTTGTGATACTGTGCTATATTTCTATTAAGACACAACTTAAGACACAACCACTGGAGTTGCTAAATGGAAGAGCATGGACAGACCTCTCTGTAATATTTTTGCAATTTCTTATGAATCCGTAATTATTTCAAAAGAAGAAGAAAACAGAAGAACCCTTCATTGGTAAACCCACAGGTTTAATGGGTCATCTACTGAGGAAATGCATCCAGCTCCCCTCATTTACTCTCCTCTGACAGGGGAAACACCCAGGCTGCAGGAAATCCTTTTCAGGTTAATTCACTGCCTCAAAACATTGAATCTTTGCCTATATGTAAATTATCTCTAGTGTATGGTATCCCTTCTTGAAGTTAGAGGAAAATACTATTCAAAATTTGAGCAGTTCATGTATTTGGGCAGATAAGCACCACCTGATGCAAGTTATGCATCTAGTCATTGATCATCCAATAGGATTTCAGAATTGGGCAGGATACAAGATCATCTGGTCCAGCTATCTCAGAGTGCCTGACCCCTCCAGGAACAGAGATGGCTCTTTGGCCCTATACAGTCTACTCTTCTCACCCTCCTTAGTCATGGGATCCATGGTTTCCTGAGGAAAAAAAAAAAGGCTACATTTCCCAGCCTGCCTTGCATGTGGCTGTGTAACTCAGCTTTGTTTGTTGGAGGTAGGCTTCGTGATTTGTGGAGGGCCTTCTCATGGGAAGACGCATATCTTCCTTGGACCCCTCCTCCTTCCTGCTGCTATAACACAGCAAGAGCCCGGTTACCATCCTAAACCTCAGGTAGCACAGAAAGGTGGTGGAACAGCACAGGAAGGGCCTCAGCCCCAGGGATAATGAAACTAATATCCCAACCCTGGCTGCCTATTTCCAGTGTCTACTTCTGTTGCACTCACACAAACCTAATCCTGACTCACACCAACCCTGCCAGGTTATTATTACCCTATTAGACTTGAACTCCTCCAGCATAGGAGGCCACACCCTCCACAGGTAGTCCATTCCAGGCACGAACAGTGCTGACCGTTAATACGGTCTGTCTTCATACTGGCTCAAATTCTATTTCCCAGCAGCGTCCAACACTGGTTCTAGTTTTCCCCTTTGGTCACACATGTAACAAACAAATCTGATGCCCTCTCCGCAGAAGAGGCAGTCGATTGTTCAATATAGATCTTATGCCCCATCTGTCTTCAGTGGTATCTTTTCTAGATCCTTTAATCGCTCTCATTATGACACAGTTCCGAGTACTCTCCGCCACTCTTACTGCTCATCTTTGAACTGCCCCAGCTCATCTGTACATCCCTTTTAAACTGAAAATGCTCAGAATGGAAGACAATATAATCTGGGTGTGCCTGGCACCAAGGAAACTAAGCACTATGATCTTCTCTGAAGACAATCAATTCCTGTAACACAGCCTACCTACCTTGCCTTTGCTGGAAGTCCTCCCAAATGGTTGGCTCACCTTGAGCCACAACCAAAACCTCTGAGACTAATGTCACTGCTAACATGTTGCCCTGATACCATATTTGTGTAAGAGGTTATACGACCTAAACACCAAGTCATTCAGGAATCAAGGACCTCGCTGAGAATCTGATGGAAGTGATGGTCCCTCTCCACTGGAGATACACGCTCGCGCACACACACACACACAGGTGTATAAACTCGGGATGGTCACAGTAAAGCTTTTCGATAGATGTTCTAAGATAAGAGCTCTTGGAGGATACCAGTAGGAATTCATCCTACTAAATGCGGTTCACTGGTATAGCTATGTCAGTGTCATTTGGGACCTGGTCACCTAACAAATCTGCTGCTCTCTGGGACAGCTTCGGTGACGAGTTCAACCTTCTACGTGCCCCTTCTTTGCTCAGTGAAGACCAGTAGCATTGCTGGGAGCTTGTTAGAAATGCAGAATCTCAGAAACACGCCACAGGTCTATGCCAGCACTTCTCAAACTGTTCTGAGCAAATCACCTGGAAACTTATTCAAATGCAGGTTTTGATACAAAAGGTCTAGGGTATGGCTCAAGATACTACATTTCTTGCAAGCTCTCATGTGAGGCTGATGCTGCCTGTGCTCAGCCACACTTTGAGCACTAAGGGTCCACACCGTGGTTCTTAAACCCTGCTTCACATTAGAAACACCCAGGAGAGTTTAAGAAATGCTGATGCCTGGGTCATACCCCATGAGGGACAAGACTCAAAGCAAGAGTAGTTTTTAAAGTTCCCAGGAGATTCTAGCATGCAGCCAGCTTCAGATCATTGGTGCACATGAGCAGTTCTCAAGGCTTTCTGTGCACCAGAGTCCCCTGGTAAACGTGTAAAAGCTGACTATTGGGCTGCAGCCTCATAGTCTGATTCAGGAAATCTGGGGTGAGACCTGAGGAAGTGCACTTCTACTCAGTCCCCGGGAGCCCTGAAGGTTGCTGGCGAGGCCCCATCACGCTCTGAGAACTATGCTCTACACCATGACCGGTTCACACAATACAGACACAGGCTCTAAGCATGCCCCACCACGTACCCTCAGGCTGAGCATGTGCTCCGTGTCCGTCATGCTCCTTGCCACTGATACCACAGCCTGGAGCTTTCTGAAAGCTTATCTAAGTCAGCCACGTACATCCTATAGTTCCACCACTCACTTCTCTTTCCTTAAAACACACACACTTGCCTTTCCCAGGTATTTGTTGTCAACATACCCAGTAAGATTTGCACAACACTTCATCTCCAGAAGTCCTGTCTGATCAAGGGCACAAGCGTAAATATCAATGCAGTGACCATTTGTAGCAGTTCGGTTGGCAAGCATCTCGTAGTGCTGTGAAGAGAGAAAAATTATGTTTAGGAAAGAGCAATGTTATTCACTAGGTATGCCTTACTATACCAAAGGGATGTAACCAAACTTAGGAATATGGAGATAGTTTTCTTTATGACATCCAAATTAAATCAAACATACAGTTTTCAATCTCAAAACACATTTAGCAGTTTTAAGACCACCCACTCTAAGTAAGGACTCAGAACTGGGGCAATAATTTAACAACAGCCAATATCTGGAAGGTCATCTCATCACGATCAACTTGCTGACCACAAAGCATGGTCTCAGCAAAGTAGCTGTCACTCCAGAGCAACCTAGACCCAGCACCAGGATACCAGAATTACAGCCTGTGTTCAAGAGCACCTACCTTGGTCGCCTTTTTCATGAAACGTGCATTATCTTTCTCAATATCATGCCAGGAACGAATAGGAACCTTTAGTTCATCTCCAACTACCATGCCGGGCCCTTGGGTGGGGGGACCTCCAGTAAACAACATAATCCTGGCTCCCGTGTTTGGAAAAGTGCCCTAAAACAGTAAATGGCAATATTTTAGAAACATACCGCCCACCCCAAGTATGCTTCCATTTCTCTAAAGAATACTCCAAACAGTTCTCATCAGCTGTGCTGAACACTGTTGACAGTACAAAATAACACAGATAATAACACACAGAAGCAGCCTTGTGTCTTCCAGCCTAAGGGCTTCATACACTTTTTTTTAATTCACTGTGAGCACCTGCCATTGCCCTAATGGCCTCGTGTTTCTCATGCAAACTTCTGATATTTTCAAATCATCACAGGACTCCTTCATTGTGGATAGTAATAACAACTGAAGTGCTTTCTAAGTCAGTTGACTCAGGTCACAAATGATTTTCAAACAAGGCTAGCAAACACAACTTGAGGTGCCCTGGTAAATTCTGAGTTACCTCCAATAGGCCAACGGCAATGGACAAAGCAACACCAGTGGATCGCAAAGGTCTCTTCCCCTGAGTCACAGGCCATGGGTCCCTCTGCAGCTCCCCAAGGAGATCAGTGAGGTTCATGTCAATCTTGTGAATGGGCTGCAGAAATCTGCATGATTTTCAATGGACACATTAATCCTGGTTTAATAAGTACTCTGGTTTTTAGCCCTAGGTGACACACAGTCACAGCTCTGCAAAATAATTACTCACAGTAGAAAAAACTTACAATTTTATTTCTTCAAAGCAATTTTAGCCAGGGAAACAATTTAAAACTGAATACAGAGCAATTTACATATATATGTGTGTGTGTATATATATGTGTGTGTGTGTGTGTGTATATATATATACGTGTGTATATATATATACACGTATATGTATGTATGTATAGTATGGGAAAAAATGATTTTAAATATCAGTTTTAATTACATTTTAAGCAGCAAAGAAATCCTAAAGACAGGTCTAATGTGAATTCAATCCATGCATAGTTCAGGTACATGGACCACCTTCATCATTCTAAAGATCCACTTTATTTAAGTGTATTTATTTATTTTGAGAGAAAGAGAGAAATTATGTACACACAAGCAAGGGAGAAGCAGAGAGACAGGGAAACAGAGAATCCCAAGCAGGTTCCATGCTGTCAGTGCAGAGCCTAGCGTGGGGCTCGATCCCATGAACCATTAGATCATGACCTAAGCTGAAATCGACAGTCGGATGCTCAACTGACTGAGCCACCCAGGTGGCCCCAAAGATCCACTTTAAAGTGATTCTCAAGAGTTTCTCTTGAGCCTTCAGAGTAAACACAGAGAAGCACTGGTTTCTTACCACAGTAAGTGGCTGTCCCCAGAATGTCAGACAATGAATTTTATCATGTTTGCTGACTGTTGCCGGCCATAGGCAGCCCAGGCAGTCAATGGGCTGAGGAAAATAAGTGCCTGGTCCTAGGTTTGCTTGAGGACACCCCACAGAAGCCTGTTGTTTTATTTAAGACTCAAAAAAGACAATAGCCATGCATAAGAGGAGGGGAAGACTCGAGTACAGTGGTCTCAAAACCTTTGTGATGATATAACACTAAGAGGAAAAACATTCTGAACAAATCTACTACACACACATGTGGGTGTATATATGTATGTGTAACTACACAATTTAGTTATTAGTTTCAAATATATACCAACATGTTATACAAGTCATTAAACATTAAATACTGGTTAGGCTTAATCATTTTTTTTTTTTTTTGTCTAAAAACAAAAAAACAGAAGTTCTAACATTTTTCTTCCCTCCCTTCAGTGGAATGCCCTGCATGCCCACTACTGTGTGTGCAACATTCTATGTTGGTAGCTCACCTGCTTGAAACGAAAGGGTGCTCCTGTGGTTGACCAGGTCTTGCTTGCTGCATGGGCATGGCAGGCTTGGTGAGGCCCAGCATATCCTACAAAAACCAAAAGGACTCATTTCCCACAACACTAGATTGAATAACCAACTACTTTTTAAGAAATCTCCTTGCTCCTGCTTGTGTACAAACAAGGCACAAACCTGTATTTGCTTTGCGGTTAAATCCTTGGTCCCTCGGAAGACATAACTTTTGGAGATTCCTTCACAGCTGAGCTCGTGAACCTGCACCATCCTCCCAAACGTGATCAAACCCACCAGAGCATCTGGAGGAAGGAGACTCAGGGACATCTGCAGGGATTCTTTGAGTGCTTGAAGGTCATCTTCTTCCAGGCACGTGTCAACCACATAGAGGAAGATCAGAGGGGATGGAGCACCTCGCTTTACGCAAAGAAACACAGTGTGATGATCAGTATACAAACAGACATAACCAGCTCTTTTCAAAGCAGATCAGGTATGTAAGTAACAAGTCTCGTCTATATTTACTGTCAGGAAATATGGACATCTAACTAACTTCTACTCACTTCGTTAAATGACAGTTTCTATTAAAACAAACTAAATGTAAAAACTATTTGCATCCAACGATTTATTCTACATATTTTCAAATGTTTTATTCTTAAGAGAGCACAAGTAGGGGAGGGGCAGAGACAGGGGGACAGAGGATCTGAAGTGGGCCCGACGTGGGGCCCGAATGCACAAACCGTAAGATCATGACCTGAGCCAAAGTCAGACACTTAACCAGCTGAGCCACCCAGGTAACCCTCTACATTTTTGAATGCCTTCCATGTGCCAGACACTGTTCCAGGTCCTGGGATATATCAGTGAACCAAAAGAACAAAGATCTTTGCCTACCTTAAGGAGCTGATTTTCTGGGTGGAAAGAGTAGGGGGATGCCAGGAGTAGAGGTAGGGGGCAGGTTCCAGTATTACATAAGAGATCAGGGAAGCCTCAATAAGAAAGTAACATTAGAGCAAAAACCCAGAGGAGAGGGAAGGAGCAATACAGACATAGGAGAAAGAGAATTCCAACCTAGAGCAAAGGCCCACAGGCAGGAGCATTCCTGGCATGTCCAAAGAAAGTCATGAGACCCATATGGCTAAACGAGGACACTAAAACAAGTTGAGGTCTGAGTGATAATACAGAGCTGGTCCACAAAGAGCTTCGAAGACTCTCTCACTCAAGGTAAAAGGGAGTCATTTTCACCATTGGAGGTTTCTGAACACAGAAACAACATGACATGTTTTTAAAGAGTTACTCTGGCTTTTGGGTTAAGAATAAACTGTAAGTGGGAAAGGGTGAAATTAGGGAGAAGGGTTAAGAGACTGCCCAGTAATTCAAGCAAGAGGCGATGGCTGGCCCAGGAAAAAAGTGGGGGAGAAAGAAGTGGTTGGACTGTGGATAGATTCTGAATATAGACCCAATGGGATTTCCTCATGGATTGGATATGGAATGTACAAGAAAGACAAGTCAAGGACGAACCTAAAGTTTTTAAGCTTGACTACAAGATGGAGTAACCTTAACAGAGCTGGAGAAAGCTATGGGGACAGGTGCTGAACACAACCAGTGACCCCTTTTTTAGCCTTCTATCAAGATTGTAAGTAATGCCAATGAGTGCACACACACCATGACCAAGTGTTTAGGATCCATCTGCCCTCATAGTTTTAAATTGTCCAGGGACACAGAAGACGAAGAGAAACTCAATATTTAACACCATTCATTAAATACGCAACAGAGAAGTTACCTGTATCACATACTCAATTGTAGAAAACTGGGGCATCAATTCAGCAGGCTGATTTACCTCAGATATGCCTGTATAAGCAGGAGGAAACTGAAGAGAAGGAAACAAAGCAACGTTTTATTAGGGCAAAAGATATTTATGTTATACCTCTTATTTTCCATATATAAAAAATAGGTAATGTCCATGAATTAATTCTGAAAGCACAGAACACAGACCATGTAACTAAAAATACAAACATCAAAATTTTAAATCGAAATCCTGCCTTACATTTATATCCCATTGTAACTTTTTAAAATGTAGTTTGAGGGTATGTTGTAACTTTGAGATGATTAAAAAATGTACCAGTAAAAAACATTTTTTTAAGCACTGTCTTGCAAATTAAGGGCAGAGATTTCAGCTGTCTCATCAATAATTTATGTGGGAGGCCGTGCTTTACCAGCTGGCAGTGCCCTTGCAGCCCCCTGTGTTCTCCAAGGCCAGATCCCAGGAGTGTGACTGAGCTTCTCTCTTCAAATCCCTTTGGAAAGTGACTGGTGAACTAAGCAGGAGATGGGAGTCAGGAATGCTGAATACTGATGTACTGTCCACCAGTAGTTCAAGACATATTGGCCTGGGACTCTAGTCTCCAGGCAAAATGCCTTTGAGAGAAGTGCCACTGGAAATAGAAATGAACCCTCAAGCAACTTGCTAAGGACCACCCTAGAGCTTCCTCTTCATTTTCCCCATCTTTCTTTTCATGATGTCTTACAACATGAAGCTTCCACCACTGCCCTTTGGAGAGTCAAACCTCTGTTTTCAAACTTTGGAAAGACAAACCTTTTGCTCCACATTTCAAAGAGGACAGAGAACTTGGAGAGAGTTCAGAGAAGAGGGATCCAAATGATAGAAGCGATAGAATGTTGATATGTGTAGAGTACGGTTCTACAGAAAAGGAAGGTAAAAGATGGCAGGCATATGAAACAGAAATGGTAAATGAAACTGTAAGGAAATATGTAAGGAAACTGTAAAACCATCTTTCTTCAAAGTTAAAAGTCATAATTTGGGAAACAGACTTAAATTAGGAACATTTTCATTTATACAGGAAAATATCTGATGAACCATGAAAGTTAAAAAATAGTTTTAACCAACAACAAAACAAAAAGAAGCTACAGAACAGCAATTCTTATAACCAAGAGGAGCCCTATGCAAATGAGGCATTAAAGAGCTGTAATTGGAACTGAAAAAAAAATTTATGTGGATGACTAATTCTTTTACCTTGGGTTTATTATTTTAGCTGTTATCAATAAAGTAATACATGTTCATTGTAGAAAACCCGGCAAATACAAGAAAATATAAGAAAACAGGAAAAGGAGCACTTGGCTGGCTCAATTGGAAGAGCACGTAATTCCTGATCTTGGGATCAAGAGTTCAAGCCCCAAGTTGGGTGTAGAGATTACTAAAAAAAAATAAACTTAAAAAGAAAAAAAAGAAAAGAGGAAGAAAAAACTCTTTATGTTCCTACCAACTAGAGACAGCTAGTCAACATGTAGGCATATTTCCTTCCAGACTTTTTCTACTTCCGCACAGATGAGCTCATCCTGTATATACAATTTTGCAAACTGTTCTTTATGCTTGACATTGTATCACAGGCATTTTGTCTTTAAATTGACGTTTTAGATCAATTAGATTGATGTTTTACCCAATGTTTTTTATTGTGGTAAAACATGTATAACTTTTGCCATGTTAATCTTTGTTCAGTGTACAGTTCAGTGGTCTTAAGTATTCATCACCACCATCCACCTCCAGAACTCAATTTTTTTTCCAATGGATGACAGAAGTTTAATATCAGAGAGCAGAGATTTACAAACACAGTGACTGAAATTGTATATTTATTTTCACATGAGAGTACCTTCCTGTCATCCACCTAATATTACTTCTTTTTCAGTGTAACTTAACTCTAAAAATCATCCACTATCATGTGTCCTGAACCTGTGAGGGTGTGATAAGCCCAAGTGAAAATCTGAAAATTGTGTTCAATGAAAATTTCCTTTTAGCGAACAGAATACCATTTAAACAAACAAACAAACAAACAAAAACAACAAAATAATGACAGATGACACAAACATATGGGAAGATGTACAATCTTCATGAATGGGAAGAATTAGTATTAATAAAATATATATACTACCAGAGGAACATAGAGATACAATGGACTCCCTATCAAAATGCTAATAGCATTTTTCACAAAAGTTGAATGAAGAATCCTAGTATTTGAATGGAACCACAAACAAATCCAAATAGAAAGCAATTTTGAAAAGAAAAAAAAGAAAACAGAACAAAGCTGGTGGCATCATAATTTCAGATTTCAAGGTATACTACAAAGAAAAAATACAAAACATCATGGTATTGGCATAGTTACATAGATCAATGAAACTGAATAGAGACCCACACTTACATGGTCAATATATTTACACCATTAGAAAATTAAACAGGTGTATGCAAAAGAAAGAACCTGGATCATTTCTTAATGATATATAAAAATAAAAGCAAACTGTATTAAAGACCTAAATGTGAGACCTGAAAACCATATATTTATTTTTTTTATTTTTTATTTAATTTCCAGTTAGTTTACATACAGTGAAATATAATTTCATATACATCATATAGTGATTCGACATTTCCATACAGCACACAGTAATCATTACAAGTTCACTCCTTAATCCCCATCACCTTTTTACTACATTCCGCACTAACCTCCCTCTTGGTAACGATCAATTTGTTATCAATACTTAAGTGTCTGTGTTTTGATTTGCCTCTTTCTCTTTTTTGTCATTTTCCTCATTGGTTTTCTTTCTTAAACTCCACATATGAGTGAAATCACATGATATTTGTCTCTTTCTCCCTGACTTATTTCACTGCCTCATACCCTCTAGCTCAGTCACTTGACTTTGTTAATATCAAGAATCCGTTGTTGTTGTTTTTGTTTTGTTTTGTTTTTTTGGCATAGTAATATTCCATTATATATGATATATATATATATATATATATATATATATATATATATATATATCCATTTCTTTATCCATTCATTGGTCAACGGACACTTAAGCTGCTTGGAAATTTGGCTATTGTAAATAATGCAGCTATAAATATCTGGGTGCACATATTCCTCTGAAATACTATTTTTGTGTCCTTTGGGTAAATACCTAGTAATACAATCACTGAGTCTTAGGGTACTAATATTTTTAAGTTTTTGAAGAAACTCCATACTGTTTCCCAGAGTGGCTGCACCAGTTTGCATTCCCAAGAACTCAATTTCTTTATCTTGCAAAACTGAAACTCTGAACTTATAAACATTTCCTCATTATCTCCTCCCCTGGATGTCCTGATATTAATCCCTTACAAGATTTATGATTAGCAAATATTTTGTGGACTACATTTTTACTCTGCTGACATTGTCTTTTGATGCCTTAGAATTTTCACTATAACTGTATTAAACATGGACCTCAATTCTGAATGCCTTTAAGAGTTGCACATACTCCTGAATCTCTCATGGAGGTGAATTTTGAATGGTACCTGCTCATAATTCCCAAGCCTATACTTAGTACACTGATTGGTCTATTTATCACTGGACTTACTATGAGATGTATCAAAGAATGAGATTATTATCTGCAATTATGATTAAATATGTGAATAAATAAATGCATGTTATTAATATCTTAAGAGGTACTAAACCACTATATGCTATACTGGAAATGATTAAATTTTTCTAACAGCTTTATTGAGATATAAATTCACTCTTTTAAATGTATAATTTGATGATGTTTTAAAAACATTTATTTAGATAGAGAGTGTGTGCATGAGCAGGGGAGGGGCAGAGAGAGAGGGAGAGACAGAATCCCAAGCAGGCTCCACGCTGTCAGCACAGAGCCTGATGTGGGACTCGAACTCACGAACCATGAGATCACGACCTGAGCTGAGATCAAGAGTTGGACATTTAATCGACAGTCACCAGGTGCCCCAGTAGTTTTAAAATTTTTAAATCAAGAAATGCTCAACATTGGTACTTGGACCCTGAAAGTTATAAAGATCAAAAAGTGAAAATTCAGTAATGTACACACTATGCAATTAGAATAAACTGAAGTCAAATGAAATATACACGACATATCTGTTTTCTTAGGATAACATATTCACTGCCTACAGAGGACATCAAAAATGGGAATTTTATGTCCCCTCCAGAGCAAATGATAAAAACCCACATAATGAAACTGAGTCATCGTTCAACAGAAAAATCACATATGTTCAGTGTTCAATTATGCTTAACAAAAGCTATTGCCTTGAGGTCAGCAGAAATTGATGACTACCCAGACAGACACATATTCAACCTTACTTAATTTTTTTCAGAGTAATTCAACTAAAATGAAACACAGAAAAACACTTAAAAAAATTCACATACCTGATTTCTTTGGAAACAGAAATTACAGGCCCAAAGTTTTGCTCGATAATCAACCTGACTGTGAGAAAGATAAATATTATAGCTAGGTGCCATTTTCATTTGTAATGTGGAAAGCATTCAAATGTAATCTTTAAGTTTAGTAAGTCTCATAGATATGTTTCAGATATCATTCTGAGCATGAATGGATGGAGTGATGTAAAATGTCTACTGCAGTTAAGAGTTATGGCTGTTAAATACAAAAATGGCTGTTAATACCAAAAATTTCCTTCAAACAGCAGCACTGAAGAATTAGTAAATCTTTTTTTCTCTTTTCTAATTCCCTTGACAATATTTAAAATGTCATGATTTTATATAAGTTACAGGTTATTCCCTTTTGTCCTGTTCTTAACATAATCTGTGTGATTTTTCTAGCACTTTTATTGTTAAGATACGTGAAACCACTAAATTTCAATACTAAATTTCACACATGGAAACACTTGCCTGACTTTCACCTCACCTACCTCACTTGAAGAAAGGTTGGGAGGCATGCTTCCTAGAACTGGTTAAAGGTAATGCTTCAGTTAGTTTTTTCTCCCTTTCTGCACTTAGAAAATTAATAAGCAATGGCTATCACTTTGAAAGAAGAGTAACAGCATCTTATGAATGGGTGTAATAAGTAAAAGTAAGGGGAATGAAGTAAAAAATGTTCCTTCATATGAGTCTTGTTTTTCCCTCATATAAAAGTCTTACCTTTTAGACAACATTTCTGATACTCTTCACCTGTTTAAAGATTCTTTCAAATAATGCCCACATTTCAGGAAAATATCATAGGTCATGATCTCAGGTACAAAACATTACACTTAACCATCACTAAGAGTTATAATTTCTTCCACCTATTACTTCCTGCCATACAGCATCACCATACCAGGTAAGTATGAGAAAACCGTCAAAAGCTTTCTGATTTTTTTGGGAAAATGCTTCGAAAGGTACCAATATAATCTATGGTTAAACCAAAAACAAATTGAAATAAGAAAAAAAAGTGAATTCCAATCCTTTCCCTTGACTTCTACCTCATTCCTGTAAGTTCCAATTTTATCTCAAATATTAGGCCAGTAAGACTCAGACTTCTACAAGCATTCTTTTTTAAATATATATATATATTATATATATATATATATATTTTAATTGTATGTAAATCCTAGTTAACATATAAGAATGGTTTCAGTAGAATTTAGTGATTCATCACTTACATATAAATAACACCCAGTGCCCATCACGAGTGCCCTCCTAAATGCCCATCCCTATTTAGCCCATCCCCCCCACCCTAGACTTCTACAAGCATTCATCACCTCAGAATCTCACCATCTACTACTAATCCCAAATTTGATGATTTGCCCAAACTGAATCACTTTTATGAGAATCACATAAAAATCATAATATACTGCATTCTTCCTTTTTACTAGTTTTAAAAAGAATTCATACCAAAGTGGATTGAGAATGGCTTTGCAAGTTGGCCGGCTGCAGAGCACAGGTTCATATTGTACGGGAGGCAGGTCTGGACGTTCTTTCAAAGGAGTGAGGAGACAAGCCAGGGGAACAACCATTCTTGTAGCCTCGAGGCGGCTGGAAGGCCACACATTCCAACTAAAGCGCACACCATCTCGTTCTTCATTCTGCTGAATGAACTCCAAATATGTTGCCATAGTCTAAAAAGAAACTATAGATGAGGCTTTTTAATTTTATGTGAATTTCTCAACTAAACTTCAAAAAAGAAGATGGTCACCCAACAATATTCTTTAAACACTAAGTCTGGGTGGCTCAGTCAGCTAAGCGGCCAATTTCGGCTCAGGTCATGATCTCACGGTTTGTGAGCTCAGCCCCGCGTTGGGCTATGTGCTAACAGCTCGGAGCCTGGAGGCTGCTTCAGATTCTGTGTCTCCCTCTCTCTCTGTTCCTCCCCTGCTCGCACTCTGTCTCTCTCTCAAAAATAAATAAAGATCAAAAAAAAATTAAACACTTAGTCTAGAAGAACTGGTCACTGTAGGATGACATCTCCCTTCCCTTTAACTCCCAAAGCCAATTAACTTCACAGTTCTCTTTGCCTACTATTCCTTCTCAACTCTCCTCTCTAGCACTTAAATAAAAGAAAAGATGTGGGGGGTTTACAATCATTTGATCATTTCCAAGCTGCAAGTAGTTGAATAATACTAATGTAAACCTCCTCATAGATCATGCAACATCTCAACCAAGCCAGTTCTAATTCCCCTTCCCCAAGAGTCAGTCTCAAGCCCTGTTTCAGCATCCAGCTACCTTCCTCCCTGATCCCCTCCCTTCCTTGCTTTATTAAAGCAAACACTGCATTAAGTTCTACTTTCCAAGTGATCTTGTTTTTGTGCCCTTTCCCCTCCTCTGTTACCTGGGGAGACAAGAACTGGATGCTGACGTTGTGAGTCCAATTTGTAATGAGAACCACCACCAGTTCCTAGCAAAAATATTTCTACTTGGAATCACCAAAATTATAATGCTAAATTTGCTATCGTGCTGGGCGACTCCTTCACCAGGACCTTTTCACCAGGGTCGCTTATGTTCATTCCTCGAAAAATTCTGGTTGAGGGGCGCCTGGGTGGCGCAGTCGGTTAAGCGTCCGACTTCAGCCAGGTCACGATCTCGCGGTCCGGGAGTTCGCCCCGCGTCGGGCTCTGGGCTGATGGCTCAGAGCCTGGAGCCTGTTTCTGATTCTGTGTCTCCCTCTCTCTCTGCCCCTCCCCCGTTCATGCTCTGTCTCTCTCTGTCCCAAAAATAAATAAACGTTGAAAAAAAAAAAATTAAAAAAAAAAAGAAAAATTCTGGTTGATAAAATAACCATTTAGACTAAGCTTTTCAAACCCAGACAATGCCAACTCCATTGAGTGTTTCATACACCCTATTTGCATTCTAAAGTCTAGGCTAAGGCTAACACATATCTCAGCCACCTAGGGTTCACGGGAACAAGACCCTCAAGAAAAAGGGAAAAACAGGCAAATTAAAGAATCTATGTTATTAATGGCCTCTAGTGCTCACTTCCTGAGGTGCTGAATAATAAGTGTCTCCAATAGTAAGTGTTATTATGAGAAGTGCCATACTGTAAATAATACGGACTAAGAGAATGATTTTTTGAGGGTGGGGGGCAAAGGGTGGGAGAGAGAGAGAATCTTTTTTAAAAATGTTTATTACTTATTTTAGAGAGAGAGATTGAGAGAGCTCCTGCAGGAGAAGGGCAGAGAGAGAGGGAGACAGAGGATCCAAAGGGGGCTCTGCACTGACAGCAGAGAGCCCAATGCAGGGGGCTTGAACTCACAAACCAGAGATCATTAACCCGAGCCAAAGTCGGATGCTTAACCAATTAAGCCACCCAGGTGCCGCAAGAGAGAGAGAATCTTAAGCAGGCTCCATGACACGGGCTCAATCTCACAACTGTGAGGCCACAACCTGAGCTGAAATCAAGAGCTGAATGCTTAACCGACGTAGCCACCCAGGGAATGATTTTATGTGGCCAGAAAAGCAAATGAAGGAATTAGCCCACTACACGCAACCCAGACCACAAAAATTCTAAATGTTTGCTCCAACTGACACTCTAAGGCATCTACTTGTTATTTCTGACAAAGGCGGGAAACTGAAGCACCCTTTACATAGGAGGCCCTTCTGCAGCTACGAAGTGGCAAAGGGATAACTCAGGTGGGAATAAACGCAAGTTCTAATATCACAGTTCTCAACAAGTACCTCAGCAGGTTTCATTCACTGACTGGTACCCACTCAAAACATTAATGAAAGATACTGGCTCCATCCAATGTCCCCAGGCAGCTACATATTAAAACCTGCTCTTTCCGTTTCCCACTGTCTCTTCCCGTCGCCTCTTCTAGAACATGGATTCTTAAATCTGGGCACAAAACCAACGGGGCACTTCAGAGCGTCAATAAATCTTCTGAAGCTGTATGCAAAATTGTGTGCATGAGCGAATGTGCATTTTTCTAGGGCGGTCGATCTTTGATTCACATCATATTCTCACAGGGGAGGAGTTTCTGAAGAGGCTAATAGATGAATGGATGAGTTAATGAATGAATGAAAAGAACTTTAAAGGTTCTGGAGGAGTGTCTGCCAAAAATACACACACGCCAAAAACTGAACCGGTCATTCCATCAAATCATAACTTCTCAGGACACGGTAGCCAAGTTTAAGCACAGTTTAATGCTTCAAGCGTAGTCCGTAGCCCCGGATCCTAGTTCCAGCTGTCACGAGGCAGAAGTCATTCATCCCATTTCAGGTTACTCAACTCTAAAAAGAAACCTCAATCCTTCCGCACCCCGCGATTCCTAGGGTTCCCGAGCTAGAAGCCGGCCGGCCGCACCGCCTGACGAGGAACGCGTCACTCTTCAGCAGACCCCTGGGTCACTGAGTCCCTAAATTCCTCTGCCCGCCAAGCCGCCGAGAAGAGGCTTCGCCCAGGAGCAACCCATTCGGTCCCTACAGAGACTCCAGTGCGTGCCCTCGGCTCCCCATCACCTGCGCTCCCACTCACCTGGCAAGAGCAGTTCACCTGGCCGCGTCCGCACCCACAGCTGCTAGAGCCCCGCTCCGGCTCCCACCGCCAAGTCCAACTCAGCTCTCAGACGACTGGTCAGCGACCCTGTGCGTCACGCCACAGCGCCGTCCTCTGGCCAATCAAAGAGGGCCTCCCCCGGCGGAGAAGCGGAAGCAAGACTCTCAGTGAAGCCACGCCGCCATCTTGGAATGGGGCAAGCAGGTTGTTCTCAGGCCACAAAACCACCGCTCCTCAGACCCTACTTTCCTCCACGTTCACCCCTAAACGTTTGTGCTTCAGAAAACTCAGGTGCCTGCGCGACTGTTTCCTAGGTGCAGCCGGCACGCCTCAGGGATTCGCCCTGATCCAACATGACTTCCGCCCGCCCAACTGGGAAGTCCCTCTCATCGCCTTAGCTACCGGGAAGCGAGAATGATGACGTGTGGAACCGGAAAAAGGAGAGGCGGAGGAAACTGAAGCTTGCCGGGAAAAGGTGTCAGCGCATCAAGGGGCGGGGCGGGGCAGGGCAGAGGGAGCGTGGGTCCGCACACTACCTTTGGGAATTCAGCACGCGTAGCAATACTTCATTATGTTACTGCTCGTTATGTTGACTTCGCGTTCTCTTCGGGGATTGACACTAGCGCACAGTTACTCTCTGCGTGTCTGGCTCTGTCCTCCATCTACGAGAAGGTGAATAATTGGGAGTGGTCATATTCACGCATCCTGGAAGACTAACCAAACTCCTAAGTATATAAGAACACAACTTTCTACAGCCACTACAGCCTTTATATACCTTTTTCTAAGTGACAAAAATGAGCACGTTTATTAATCTGACTCCGAGATACAGCCTGTCTATAGTATATTTTTTAAAAGAAGCAAAGCTATGTAAACTTAAAATGATGCTTAGAATATATCTAGACATCCAAGAATTACCATTAATTAGCTCAACTTAGTACAAAATTTTCAGCTACTTACAGAACACAAACTAGTTTTAGGTCAATATATTATGAAACATACTCTTAATATAAAAAGTCTGTCAATGATTCATTTTTGTAGAACAAATTTACGGTTTTCATGTTCCTAAACCATGTCAGAATAACATTAGGTTTTACATCATTAAGTGAATAAATTTAGGCAGTTTGCATTAATCTCTCAGTAAGGAAGCAAACTCAATTAAAATAAATACACATTTGTATTATAGTTTACCCCGAGAAAAGACATAGCTGTGTGGGTGTTTTTTTTTTTTTTTTTTTAAACCAAACGTTAAAAGAATATCATTTACCAAAGACTTGCTTTAATTATTTGATCCTGGCTTCTTTCTATACTAGAATTTTCTAAGAAGGGTTTTTAAAATTCCTACACATTTAAAGTATTGGAAGTTTAATTTCATTATTTTTGGGTAGTTTTAGGAATATTTGATTTATGTAAGTATGTATTTATCTCAATAAGCCAGTCAGAACAGAGCTCCTATTTATTTATTTATTTATTTATTTATTTATTTAATTTTAGAGAGAGATGGTGAGTGGGGAGAAAGTAGAGGGGTAGAGGGAAAGAGAGTCAATCCCAAGCTGGCTCCACACACATCGTGGAGACTGACTCAGGCTCTATCCCATGAACAGAGCCAAAATCGAGTTGGATGCCCAACAGACTGAGTCACCCAGGCACTCCGGAACAGAGCTCCTTTAAGAGACATACTAATCTGGGGTGCCTGAGCAGCTCAGTTGGTTGGGCATCTGACTCTTGATTTTGGCTGGGGTCATAACTGATGAAGTTTTTGGGGTGATGGGGGATTTGTGGGGTCCAGAGCCAACGGCCATGAAATAATTCTTGAAGATGTTTTTGGTGCAAAAAGGTGATTTTATTAAAGCATGGGAACAGAACCCATGGGCAGGAAGAACTGCACTGGGGTCTTGATGGGAAACTCATTATACCCTCAGGTTGGGAGGGGGTCAGGGATAGAGTAAGTCTCTAAGGAATTTTGGAAGCAAGGTTTCCAGGACCTTGAGGGGCTAGCTGTTGCTAGGGAAACACCATTTATCACTGTTTAATAAAACCTCATGAAGGGTCATGAGACTCTTCATCATATGAAATGCATATCCGGGGGCCATAAGCTTGGAATATGATTGCCAGCATATATCTTGGGGCAGTTGAGATAAAGGAAGTTGATTTACAGGATCCTTGAGGTTGGGGTAATGTTAAGCTAAGGTTTTCTTTTGCCCCTAACAAAGTGTCATTATCAAGGCAGCTGAGCTTCTAGAGGGAGGTTACTCTGCTGATTTCAAGGACTTGTCAGTGGGCTGTAGACAGTAAGGGAATTCAGTTTTTCGTTTTCCTTAGTCTCCCACATTACCATGGCAAGCACTTAAACCCCTTTCCTTTGTTCTTGGGTAGTTGGGAGTGTCCGAGGAATATCACACATATTCCATGGGGGGGGGGGGGGTAGAGTACCAGCCTGAATTTTACCCTCAGCCTGCCTCATGCTCCTTCATCAATGATGTCACTGTTCCTGGGTTCCAGCCCTGTCCCACTGACAGCCTTATGTTGGGCTCCACACTGTTCGCACAGAGCCTGCTTGGGATTCTCTCTCTTTTTCTCTGTCCCTCCCCTGTGTACGCTCTCTCTCTCTTTCTCAAAATAAACAAAAAATTTAATTAAGAAAAAGAGACATACTAATCTAATTTATTAGAGGTCTCCAAACTTAGTAAACATTTCACACTCCACAACATGTGAGGGCCTTTCTTGGTTATAGCCATAAAGACACAGAGATGCATAGACATAAAGAAAGTATACAGCTTTGGGGCGTCTGGGTGGCTCAGTCAGTTGAGGTCCGACTTCGGCTCAGGTCACGATCTCGAAGTCTGTGAGTTTGAGCCCCGCGTTGGGCTCTGTGCTGACAGGTCAGAGCCTGGAGCCTGCTTCGGATTCTGTGTCTTCCTCTCTCTCTGCCCCTTCCCCACTCATGCTCTGTCTCTCTCTCTGTCAAAAATAAACATTAAAAAAATTTTTTTAATTAAAAAAAAAAAGAAAGTATACAGCTTTGATTCTACAACTTTAGTCACAGGTCAGAAGTGAACACAGAAACACAAAAACTCACCAGATCAGATATAGAGTCATTCTTCTTCCCGGGAGGCATGAAAATCTTGACTGATTTGAACTCATAAATAGACAAAAAAGGCAAACAAACAAAAAAGACCAACTAGATTCTCTGCCATCTCTTATCCAAAAGAGAATATATCTCTATAACTACCAATTAACTTAGTGAGACCACCAAATGGTCAGAAAATAAAGTCAAATTCCTGATTGTTGTTGCCACCAATGATGAGAAACATATTGGCTGTAGATGTATCAGAAACAAAACCAAAAATACAAAATCATTAAAGAGAAAAAACCTAGAGAAACAGAATCAGTTTATTGTTGTATGATTGCCACTTGAATATTCACTGTTCACTCTGAGAGCCAAAAGCAAAATATTCCTGGGCTTAATTAAACAGCCCACAAGGTATTCTTCAGCAACATGATTTACCTGATTTTGTTAGGTGAATCCATTGGGATGCTGGTGAAACCTTCAAAATTGTTAAAGTTTCAAAAAGGTAAAATTCTGGTCCTCATACAAATATAAAATGAGCATATGTCAAAAACTCATTTATTAATGAGGTAACAAGTAAGGATGTTCAGACTGGTTCAAGGAAGAATTTGATTTATAGATTCATATTCTCTACCACACAAAACTCATTTGCATTGCTGTGGACAAGACTCATTTGCATTGTTATGGACAGGAGACATTTGCATTACTATCAGTTTTCTGTAAATTAATTTCTTTCTCTGCAGAGTTGTAAAATAGCTTAGTCAAAGATAGAGGCACATACCCCTTACAATCAGATGACCCCAGAGAGTCCTTTAAAAAATGCCCAGCATTCCATGGAAGTTCACCCATGGACTTTTGACTATTTCAAAGTCTTTCACAATTTTCATGACATATTATTCATCATCAATAATCTAATTTCTATGTTTCTGGCTCAGACTTACCTAACATGAGATTCATATAACCGGCAACCTGCTAGATATCTCTGGGGTTTTGGCACCTGAATCTCCATGTGTCCTGTCAAGTTGATTAAAAAGAAGGCCATTAGACTGATGTGGCTCTAATGCCATGACAGCCTACATAAGTAAACTAAAATGTAAGTACAGAAATGCCTCAAGGTTATGAAATTGAAACACTGAATACAATCAACAGCCAACTGGACAATCAAATAATTTCTTCTCTTGGCTTCTACACCTTTTCTGTTTAAGTGTTTTCCCTGACTCCTGTTGACAGAGGGCTCCTAACCACTTCCGGTTTGGTGCTGTTTGATTCAAATTGAATATCGCTCAAATAAACTCTTACAATTAAAAAAAAATTTTTAATGCTTATTTTTGGGAGAGTGCACATGAGCAGGGGAGGGACAGAGAGAGAGGAGGACAGAGGATCCAAAGTGGGCTCTGCACTGACAGCAGCGAGCCAGATGCGGGGCTCAAACCCACCAACTGCAAGATCATGACCTGAACCGAAGTTGGATGCTCAACCAACTGAGCCACCCAGGTGCCCCAACTCTTACAATTTTAGTATGCCTCAGTTTATCTTTTAATGGTCCTAAGCTGAATTCATTGTTCCCCTCGCCCTAAACTAACCTGTCTCTTGTACTTTCTATTTCACTTGAAGATACCATTCTCCTCCCAGTCATCCTAATAACTAGGGAGTTATTCTTGGTCCCTCCTTGTCTCTCGTGGGGTTCAGAACACACTACCAAAATATGACAGAGTAGCATATTTAATATTTAAAATTTTTTTCAACGTTTATTTATTTTTGGGACAGAGAGAGACAGAGCATGAACGGGGGAGGGGCAGAGAGAGAGGGAGACACAGAATCGGAAACAGGCTCCAGGCTCTGAGCCATCAGCCCAGAGCCCGACGCGGGGCTCGAACTCACGGACCGCGAGATCGTGACCTGGCTGAAGTCGGACGCTTAACCGACTGCGCCACCCAGGCGCCCCTAAGCTGAAGGATTTTGAGACAGGGTAGGTGCAAGGAAGGACCCACTGACCTTCCCTGTCTCCCCTCAAACAGGTCATAAGACCATCATATGAGAGGTGCTCTGTTTTTACCAGGAGGAGACATTTGTTACCTCTGCAGACAGATGGGTGAGCTACACAAATGCCATCTTGGATAAATCCACAATGCCTATCTCTCTGTGACCCGAAGCATTCTCCATAATAGCTACTCCCCTCCCACACTTTCTTTTGTCTAAACATACTATTAAGTACACCCTTGGGACATAACATTCTTAACTTTCTTTGGAGATGTGACTATGACACAACTATTCTCAAACATTTCCTCCTGTGGGGTGGGGGGTCTCCCAGAATGTATTCCCCAGCCTCTAGGGCTAAAAAAGCAGGTCTTATGAGAGATAGGGCCGCAGAGATCTACTCATCCCCTTAGTAAGCCATTTCTGTAGGGGTGCCTAGGTGACTCAGTTGGTGAAGTGTCTGACTCTTGATTTGGGCTCAGGTGATAATCTCATAATCAAGACCCACATTGGGCTCTGCACTGACAGGGGACTCTGCTTGGGATTCTCTTTCTGCCCCTCTCCAGCCTGCATGCACTCTCCCTCAGAATAAATAAACATGTAAAAAAAAAAAACAAAAAAAAAAACCACATTTCTGTCAAGCTGGATTTATCAGGATTTTCCTTTGGTCTTACGACTCCTTGAGCCTTTGGAAGTCATTTTGTGTATGCCTCCCTTTCACAGAACAGATGCCAAGAGGAATCAGAATGAATAGGCCTTGCTAAATTTCTTCCCTTATTAACTACCCTTATTTCATATGCTTTTGTTCTATTGCATTTTACTCATGACCTACCACTCTTCATAAAACCTAGCATAAAAACAATCCGGTTTTACTGCTTTGTTGGGTTTTCATTTCCTTTAACAAAAAAATTTTTTTAATGTTTATGTATTTTTGAGAGAGAGAGATAGAGACAGATAGAGAGCAGGGGAGGGGCAGAGAGAGAGGGAGACACAGAATCTGAAGCAGGTCCAGGCTCTGAGCTGTCAGCACAGAGCCCGATGTGGGGCTTGAACCCACGAACTGTGAGATCATGACCTGAGCCGAAGTTGGACACTTAACGAACTGAGCCGCCCAGGTGCCCCGGGTTTTCATTTCCTGATGAAGGCTCCCATGTCATGTAAAACATATTTAAAAAATCAATTTTTTGTATGCTCTTCTCTTGCTTATATGTCTTTTGTTTCAGAGCCCCAGCCAAGAACCTAGAAGGATAGAAGGAAAAGATAGTTTTTTCTTCCCCTACCTCTTTAACACCCCAACCCTGAAAGTAATAATGCATCACTTGGGCCTGTGGGTTTTTTTATTCTAAATGCTTCTCATTTCCATCTACCTACTTAGTTCAAGACCTCATTCACTTTTCCCGAATGACCACAATAGCCTCCTAAATGATCTCTTTGCCAAAATTTTGCCAAACCCAAATCTCACTTTGGTTGCCAGAGAGATTTTTCAGAACCACACATCTGACCCTGACCTTGCCTTGTTTAAAACTACCTAGCTTTCCCTCACTCACAGGATAAAGTAGATGTCCCCTCTTGCTGTACAAGGGTCTCCATGATCTATTTACCTCAGTCCTACAGTATTGAACCAGTTGTCTCTCCCAGCCTGTACGCTGTGTCTCACCTCTGTGCTCCTGTATGTCCCTCCTCTCTGCTAAGAACCACCTGGTCACCACCATGCTTTTCCCACTTGACTCTCATGTGTCCTTAAAGACTCCAAAGAAGCTTTCCTTATATTCTCCTTTCTTCTTATTGGTTGAAACAATAATATGTGAAAGAAATAGCAAAGGAGCTCAGAAGGTATTTGCTTGGACAGTGAGTTTGGAGAGTCACAGACAAACCACCTAAAGAAGAGATTCTGACCTGAAAAGAAAAGTTCAGGCAAAGGAAGGTGATTCAGAAAGACAGTCTTAGAGGTTGGTGGTGGCTGAGTGTGTCAGAAAAATGAAAACAGCCTCCTCAAGTTCTTGACAATGGCTCTTTCAATGTTAGCAAATGATGTACCAGACAGAAATGTGCATTTTCAATGGTTTTAGTTCATAAAGATGATGTTTTAGTTTTGAAACCAAGCTATATTTTCTTTGATAATGGCAAGTTCAGAAAATGGTTGCCCAAGAGATAGAAGGTAGAAAAGAAAAGAAAACAAGGCAGATTTAATGGTAAGTACATAATCTTTGCCATCATTATTGACAAAACAATCTGAGAAGGATGACAGTTGAGACCATTACCTTATTTTTCTCCTTCTCAAAGGAAGAGTCAACTACCTTGTGAGTGAAAAGAAACACAAATATTTTTGTGTGTGCATGTGTGTGCAAAAAGGGGATTTTATTAAAGCACGGGGCACAGGGACAGGACCTGTGGGCAGAAAGAGCTGCTGAAAAAAGATCTTAAAACAAATCTTAAGGAAGGATAAATCCTTTTCAGCTCACAGTTCCTTTTAATAGAGTGTCATTGTTCCTTGAACAAAAAACCACTAAGCAAATGGTCTCTAGGCTACAGGAATGCCTCTGCTTGTTTTAATTTATATTTAAATTTTAGGGGCACTTGGGTGGCTCAGTTGGTTGAGGGGCACTTGATTTTGGTATCGCTTCTCGGCCTTCTGGCTAAGATCAAGTGCAACTCTTGATTTTGGCTCACATCATGTTCCCAGCATCATGAGATCAAGTCCCACATCAGGCTCTGTGCTGAGTGTGGAGCCTGCTTGAGATTCTCTCTCTCTCTGTCTCTCTCTCCCTCTCTCTCTCTCTCTCCCTCTGCTCCTCTCCCCTACTTGTGCCTGCTTGCTCTCTCTCTCTCTCTTTAAAAAAAATAACAAAAAAATAAAATAAAATAATTTTTAAACAGCTTTATTGAGGTATAATTGACACACAATAAGCAGCACATATTTGAAGTGTATAATATGTTAAGTTTTGACTACTATCACCATCAGGATAGTGAACATGTATATCATCCCACAATGTTTCCTTGTGCCCTTGTTATTTTCCATAGTTTTAACTTATTATTATTTTAATGTTTATTTATTTTTGAGAGACAGACAGAATGCAAACAGGGAAAGGGCAGAGAGAGGGAGACACAGAATCTGAAGCAGGCTCCAGACTCTGAGCTGTCAGCACAGAGCCTGATGCAGGGCTTGAACTCACAAACAGTGAGATCATGACCTGAGCCAAAGTTGGATGCTTAACCGACTGAGCCACCCAGGTGCCCCTCCACAGTTTTAAGTGAGTGGAATAATACGGTATGTACTCTTTTTTTTTTTTTTGTCTAGCATCTTTCATTCAGCATAATTATTTTGAGATTAATCCATGGTGGTGTGTGTCTCAGTAATTCATTCCTTCTGAAGTGAATACGGTTACATTTAAAGTCCAGACTAATATGGGGTGCCTGGGTGGCTCAATTGGTTAAGCGTCTGACTTTGGCTCAGGTCATGATCTCGTGGTTGTGTGTTTGAGCCCTGCCTTAGGCTCTGTGCTGACAGCTCAGAGCCTGCAGCCTGCTTTGGATTCTGTGTCTTCCTCTTTCTCTGCTCCTCCCCTGCTCTCACTCTGTCTCTCTCTCTCTCTCAAAAATAAACATTAAAAAATGACAAAATTCAAGTTAATATGTATGGAAGTGGCCTTATGAATATTATCTGTGTACTTTATTTATAAAGACTAATTATGACTCCCTCAGTAAACTATTATGCTTTTGCATTAATATATTATACATTGCAATTAATAAAGTAATTTCAAAGTAAAAAAAAAAATAAAATTCAATAACATTGACTTCTTTTTAATGTTTTATTTATTTTTGAGAGAGAGAGAGAGCATGTGCAAGTGGGGTAGGGGCAGAGAGAGACCTGCAGAGGATCTGAAGTGGGTTCTCCTCTGACAGCAGTGAGGCTTGAACTCACAAACTGCGAGATCATGACCTAAGCCGAAGTCATATATGCTCAATGTGCTGAGCCACCCAGGCACCCCTCGACTTTTTTGTTCTTGTTGTTTATGTATTTATTTTTAGAGAGAGAGAATTAGCAGGAGAGGCGCAAAGAGAGAGGGCAAGAAAGAGAGTCCTAACAGCATGGAGCCCGATGCGGGGCTCAAACCCAGAAACCGTGAGATCTTGACCTGAGCAGAAAACCAAGAGTTGTATGCTTAACCCACTGAGCCACCCAGGTGCCCCAATAACACTGGGCTTTTCAAAAAATTCATAGTCTAAAGTTCAAGAAGAAAGAGTATGTGTGGCTCTTCCTAAAGAATGTGGTGGTGGGGCAGTGTACCTTGATCACCTGCTTGTGCCTGTTCAAACAATAAACTGCGAGGGTGCCTGGGTGGCTTGGTTAAGCCAGCAGGTCTTGATTTTGGCTCAGGTCATGATCTCGTGGTTGGTGGGTTCAAGCTCTGCATTGGGCTCTGTGCTGACAGTGTGGAGCCTGCTTGGGATTCTCTCTCCTCCCTCTCTCTGCTCCTCCCACCTCGTTCTCTCTCTCTCTCTCTCACTCTCTCAAAATAAATAAACTTAAGAAAAAATAAAGTGCCTAAGAGTGTTTCTCAGTAACAAATGCAGAAACATGCCTGATGTACAAAGTGAGTAAGTTCATAGGAGAGGCAAGGAATAAGAAACACTTTTCTGTTCATTCTAATTTTTTGCTGTTGTTTTGAGAGAGAGAGAGAGAGAGAGAGAGAGAGAGAGAGAGAGCACCCAAGCAGGGGAGGGGCAGAAGGAAAGAGAAACTTATTTTCAATATTTAATTATTTTTGAGAGAAAGAGAGAGAGAGAGAGAGCACGAGCAGGGGAGGGGCAAAGAGAGAGGGAGACATAGAATCTGAGGCAGGCTCCAGGCTCCAAGCCATCAGCACAGCCTACAAACCGTGAAATCATGACCTGAGCCAAAGTCAGATCCTTAACTGACTGAACCACCCAGGTGTCCCAAGGAAGAGAGACAATCTTAAGTAGGCTTCATGCCCAGTGTGGAGCCTCACGTTGGGCTCCATCCCACCACTGGGAGATCATGGCTTGAGCCAAAATCAAAAGTCAGATGCCTAATGAACTGAGCCACCCAGGCGCTCCTGTTTATTCCCATTTTTAACCACGTAAGCATACATTTGCCCACCCCAGTATAAAAGATTTTGATAAATCTATAAGGTATATGTGTTTCCTAAAATTTCAGGACTGCCATATTATAATAGGTAAACCACTGCATTGCTACTTCAGTTTTCCCAGTCTCTAAATTTGTTAAAGTATTGATGTGGAAAATATTGGGGTTTGGAGAAAGAATTCTTGAGATATCTTTGGTGCAAAAAGGTGGTTTTATTAAAGCACAGAGACAGACTTCGTGCGCAGAAAGTGCTGCACTGGGGTTGTGACGGTGACTGATTATATACCTTCAGGTTGGGAGGGGGTTAGGGACAGGAAAAGTCTCTAAGGTATTTTGGCAACAAGGTTTCCAGGACACTGAGGGGCTAGTTGCTGTTAGGCAAATGTCATTTATTACTGTTTAGTAAAAACTCAATCACGAGAGCCTTCAGATGTATATTAAGGGGCTGTAAGCTTGCAGTACGATTGTCAACATATATCTGGGGAAGGGGAGAGATAAAGGAAGTTTCCAAATGAATTTTTTTATGTTTAAAGTAGACTTACAGGATCCTGGAGGTCCAAATAACATTAAGCTAAGATTGCCTTTTGCCCTTAGCAAATTGTCATCATCAAGGGAGCTGAGCTTCCAGAGGAATATCACTTTGCCTGTCTCAAGGACTTGTCATTGGGCTGTAAGTTGTAAGGAAATATTAATTTTTTCTTCTGCCTTTGTTCCTCACGTCAATTGTGAATGTTATCCATGTGCTATCACCAATGGTGATAGCTTTTAAAAGGACAACATTGAAAGCAATGAAAAATAACAACCAGGGCTGACAGTGACAACTGTACTAGCAACAAATGTTTCAAAATCAGAAGGAAAAGTATAAGAATTCCACGAGTCCTCAACTCATAAAAAGGTTATTTCTGTATATTTGGAACTAAAACCACACTTTCCAATAGAAATATATCATAATTCTAGTAAAGGGAGAGTATATTTTGGGCGTGTGACAGCCTGTCCTAAATAAGGCGAGGAGGGGACCAGAACGCTAGCAAGAGGCAAGTGAAAGGCGATTTATATTTGCTGGAAACTCGGAAGTTTGCTTTGGCCACCTTCTTCAGTAAGGGCGACCAGAGTCCAAGAGCCGACCCACCGGCGCCCCAGAACTACAATTCCCAGAATGCCACAGTGCAGGCTCCCAGCGGATGCAGTCTCGGGCTCCCGGCCCTGCTGCTGGTCGACATCGGCCCCTCTGCGCTCATGGCTTCCCCGAACAAGGCAGTTATTGTTCCTGGGAATGGAGGTGGGGATGTGGCCACCCACGGCTGGTACGGCTGGGTGAAGAAGGGGCTGGAGCAGGTAAGAGACAAGCCTGACTGCGCTGGGAGCCTTGAGGGGACGGAGGGGACAGTGGAATGAAGTTTGAACGTGTGTTCACCTCGTCCCCAGCCCCCCACCCCTTCAGCGAAGCCCTGTGTTTTCTCCGCTCTCCCCGCTGCCCTGTCTCAAACTCTAGAACTAGTGGTCAGAATTTTGGTGGATAAAACTGCCCGGAAGACTTCTCTGAAGATTCAGTGGTTAGAGTACAAGGCACCACCTCTTAGAGCACCCCCTGTCTCTCTGCATCTGTTGCTGGTTCAGATTTGGGGCTTACTAGATAAGTGTATCTCTGTCTTCTCTGCTTCCTGCCTCAGATTAAAAAAAAAAAAATCAGTATGTAATATTTAATGTAGGAAAAAGATGAATGTAACATACATGGAAATTGTGAAGTATAATGTAATGAATACCTGAGACTCCATAACCAAACTAAACTCTGCAACATTAACAATACCTTGGAAGCCACATGTATACCCGCCCCCCCGCAATCCCATTTCCCTGAAATTTTTTTCATTTGCTCCTCTTTTAAAAATGAACATACTTTTGCAGCTATGTGGGTATACTTTGAACAATATCTTATTTAATTTGGTTTCTTTGTGAGCTTTACACAAATGGCGTTGTGTCCCACTGTAATTGTCTTGTGCATCTTGATTTTTTTTTTTTAACCTCTTCCATAACCAGTCAATAGGACTGCTTCCTGGGTTGCCATCCTTTAGAGCTCTAGAGTATGTGTCTAGAAGAAAATTTCAGGTTGTGGCTGAAAACCAAGGCCAGAGCTACAGATCAAAAAGAGCAGGACTGAAGTTGTCCAAGAGGGTGGGATCTCCAACTTTCTGTACCACATTTTGTACCATGTTTTACCTACTTCCTGGTGCACAGTCTTTTGGACTCCAGTTTGTCTAGAATGCATTCATTCATGATGCCTCTGTAGATACATGCCTACGGTGATAAACAGAGATGTACAAATGCAAATATGTACAGAGCTGGCTAGGTAAGAACTACAGACAGAAGGCAGTTTATCAGGAGGGATTGTCTGTTCACATGGAATCCAATGGCACTTAACCTGCTTCATTTCATAATGTAAGCAAAGACTTATTGAATTGATAGAGATCATATCAGGTGTCTCATTTCTTATTAGCAAAGTATTAGTTGTAATTAAGCTCTTTATTATAGCTTTTTTTTCCCCTCATGTCATAGATACCTGGTTTCCAGTGTTTGGCTAAAAACATGCCTGACCCAAGTAAGTTTCAAACATGTTTTTAAATAGCCTCATCATGTTGGGTTTTGATCTTGCCATTTTCCTGGTATAGAACAGGAATATCATAGTAGAGAAGCCAAAGGGAATATATACCTAAGAATGAATGAAGGCAAGTAGTTTGGGGAAAAGGGTGTAAACCAAAAAGCATCATAGAAAATTCTAGTAAGGATCGAGAAAAGCACCCAGGCTTGGTAAAATTTAATTTTCCACTTTTTAAGCAACTCAGTTCTCCCTTCTATAAGTCAACAGATTCAACAGATATTTTCAGGCAAAATGTATGAGTGTTTCATGTGAGACAGAGATATGATAAAACTTCACAGCACCTATATGAGATCCAAATATTTCAAAATGTAACACTGCCACTTTTGTTCTGACTATGCCCATGACTTGTGTCAGGAATTTCCTCTTAGGAAAGAAAGCATATTTATACATGTGAATTTGAGAATGTTGTCTAGAGTTATTTCTTTTTTTAAAAAATTGTAAATTTATTTTTGAGAGAGAGAGAGGCTGAGTATGAGCAGAGGAGGGGCAGAGAGAGAGAGGGAGACACAGAATCCAAAGAAGCCTCCAGGCTCTGAGCTGTCAGCACAGAGCCCAATGCGGGGCTCAAACTCATGAACCATGAGATCATGACCTGAGCTGAAGTCGGATGCTTAACCGACTGAGCCACCCAGGTGCCCCTAGAGTTATCTCTTAAGTTTACATTAAAGCTGCAGAATTATATTTTTATTATTTCCTCAGTATTTTCTTATAAGAACATGGTAAAATAAAAAAAATAAAAGCCATATATATATATATATATATATATATATATATATATATATATATATAGCAAAACTATGGACTTGAGTCTCTCAAACAGCAACATATAAATCTTTGGCTCTATTGAAACAGCCCCGTCTCTTATGTGGTCCTGAAGTTCTTAAGTTGAGAAATGCTAAGTAGTCCTCTGTCAGAAAGGTGGGGTGGTATTAGACTAAGACTGTCCCTATCAAATGACACTCTTTCTTTACCCCGAACCTTAGTTACAGCTCGAGAGAGCATCTGGCTGCCCTTCATGGAGACGGAGCTGCACTGTGATGAGAAGACCATCATCATAGGCCACAGTTCTGGGGCCATTGCAGCCATGAGGTGCGATCCTTGTTCAATAGTCACCCTGTGTGGGCTCCAGCTGGCTTACAGACCTCACTGCAGTTCCTTGAACTTGCCAACTCTGTACCTACCTTAGGCCTGTGCTGGCCCCTGTTCTACCGGGTATACTGTTTCTAGGTACTTGCATGGCTTTCTTTTCTTTAAGTCTTTACTTAATGTCTCTTTTCACTGAGGCCTCCTCTAATCACTCCAAATGAAACAATGGCTCCTATCCCCTTTATATCTTGGTATCCCTCTTTTAATCTATTACACTTTTCAACATCTGATGTCTTGTTTATTTCTTGCCTGTCTCTGGCCAATAAAAATGTAAGCAACATGAGGGTGGGGCTTTGTTCACTCTGACACTGGGACCTTAGTGCCTAGAAGAGTGTCTGCCATATGCTAGGTGCTAAGGTGCTAAATAAATATTTGTTGGAGGGCAGAGGCTGTTACACCCACCCTCCACCACTCCCCCCCCCCAGTCCTTAGGATTCATGATACTTCCTGATGCTCTCGGTTATAACATCATGTCTCTCCCTTTAGGCTTATGAGGCCTAGAGGATAGGACTTAGCTGGCTGAATAAGCATATTAGGGTTGGGTTTCTTGCACATTTGCTAGGCTGGATGAGGAAGGAATAATAGTTTTTGTGTAACCTCTTGTCCCAAGCAGTCGCTCAGGCTGGCATATAAATTGCATGTCAGGGAACCCTGCCAAATTCCATAGCCTTTCTGCCATTTGAAGCTATGAGATAATGCTTTCCAGTGTGGAGCTTAGTGTTCATAAGCTGCCAAAGGTTGTCTGGAAAATGAAGAAATCCCTTTATGCTGAAATCTGTACCAACTCAAGGCCAACTGAATTTTTCTCAGGCTATTGGCTAATAAAGATGTGCCTTCTTTTTAAAAAAATTTTTAAATATTTATTTATTTTGGGGAAACAGAGAGACAGAGTGCAAGCAGGGGAGGGGCAGAGAGAGAGGAAGACACAGAACCCAAAGCAGGCTCCAGGCTCCAGGCTGTCAGCACAGAGCCCGATGCGGGGTTCAAACCAATGAAGCATGGGATCGTGACCTGGGCCGAAGTTGGATGTTCAACTGACTGAGCCACCCAGGCGCCCCAGATGTGCCTTCTTTTAAAGATCCCTGTAACTGGGGCACCTTGGGTGGCTCAGTCGGTTGGGTGTCTGACTCTTGATTTTGGCTCAGGTCATGATCTCATGGTTCATGGGTTCGAGCCCCACATTGGGCTTTGTGCTGGCAGGGCAGTGCCTGCTTGGTATCCTCTTTCTCTGCCCCACCCCTGCTCATGCTCTTTCTCTCTCTCTCAAAATAAATAAACTTAAAAAAAAAAAAAAAAGATCCCTGGAGCACCTGGGTGGCTCAGCCGGTTAAGCGTCGGACTTTGGCTCAGGTCATAATCTCACGGTTTGTGGGTTCAGGCCCTGCTTGTCAGGTTCTGTGCTGACAGCTCAGACCCTAAAGCCTGCTTCAGATTCTGTGTCTCCCTCTTTCTCTGCCCTTCCCCTGCTTACGTTCTGTCTCTCTCTTAAAAATAAAATAAAAAATAAACTCACTGCAGGATTGTCTGCAACCTAAAAATTAACATCTAAAGTTAAGGTAGGCAAGGAGAAAATACATGCCAGTATGTGGTATAAGATGGTAGGGGAAAAGGATATTGGTAGAGCCACAGAGGACCACCCTGCGGATTACTTACTAATCACAAAGTGGACAGTTGTGTCTTTACAATGGATATCTGATATCACCTTAAGTAATCAAACTTAATCTCACCAATAAAGGGACACTGGCATTGTGTGTCTCTGATGTGATGGAGTGGGAAGGACACATTGCCTATGTAGTATTCTTGCCAAAAATGTTTAACCTCTGTCTAATCACGAGGAAACAAAAAATTCAATTTAGGGGTGATATATAAGACAATTCATTGGCTTATTAAACTCTTAGAAAATGTCAATGTCGTTTAAAACAAAAAATTTAAAAGGGACTAAAGAGTCATGAAAACCAAGTGCAATGTGTGATCTTTGACTGGATCTAGGATTGAAAAGCAGTTTTGGGGTGCTTGGTGGCTCAGTTGTTTAAGTGTCTGGATCTTGATTTCGGCTCAGGTCGTGATCTCATAGTTTGTGAGTTCAAGCGCCATTATCAGGATCTGTGTATTACTGTCTCGGTGTTAAATGTACTGGGTGTAATAATGGCACTGTGGATATGTAAGAGAATACCTTGTTCTTAGGGGACACAGTTGATGTATTTAGGTGTGAAGTGTGGTAAAATTAATGAATCAAGTGCTTGTTGTTCTAACTGTCCCGTAGGTTTGAAATTTTTCAAAACAAATTGTTGGGCAAAAAGTTTAGACTGCAAAACAAAATACCAACCCTAAATTTTTCCTGGCACAAAGGCCCCTTGAAGCTATTACTATTCCACATCTTTCCCTAGCCTAATCTTTGCCGAGTGTCTGCTTGTGGGCACTGTACTAGGCACCAGGGTCATAGAAATCAAGAAGGCTCACACCTGCCCTTAAGGAGCTGAAGGTTTATTGGGGAAGACAGATATAATACAACACAAAGAGTAATACAATACAATGTGGAATGTGCAGCAAAAGAGGTACGTTTCCACTATGGTACATAAAATACGGTTCACAGGTCACTTGTATTAGTCATCCGGGTTGTGGGGGAGGTGTCATGCCTTAAGATGCAGATCCCTGGGCCTCATACCAACTTTGAATCAGATGCTCCAGGACTGAATCTACATGTTAACCAACCAAGCAATGCTGATGCATACTGAAGGTAGGTTAATAGGCACATCAAAGAGAATGATTACACTTAAAAAAAAAAAAATTTTGGGGGGGGGAGAGTGCAATCAGGGGAGGGGCAGAAAGAGGGGGACAGGATCTGAAGCAGGCTCTGCTGTGACAGGCTGATAGCAGCAAGCCTGATGTGGGGCTCAAACTCATGAACCGCGAGATCATGACCTGAGCCGAAGTTGGACACTCAACCGACTGAGCCACCCAGTTGCCCCCACTTTTTGTTTTTTTTGAAAGGATTACCAAAGAGGTTTGGACTACCTTGAAAAATAAGTAGAAACTCATCAAGTAGCCAAGGGTAATTTATTAACCACTGGGCTTGGAGTTCTGTAGTTTCCTTACTTTTTTTAAATTAACCTCAACAGCACCTGTTTTCTGTAAGCTAGATCAAATGAGTTTTCATGTGTTTTTTTGTTTTTGTTTCTTTTTTTACTTTTCGGCAATCAGATTTAACATTAAGTATTAGTTGACATCATTTCTCTTTCTCCAGGTATGCAGAAACACACCGAGTATATGCTATTGTGTTAGTGTCTGCATATACCTCTGACTTGGGGGATGAAAACGAGCGTGCCAGTGGTAAGTTTGAAACCGATTCAGAAAAGCCCTTCCTCTAATCACAGGGCTACCTGTTCAGGTTAAACAGTACTGGCTTTTGAATAGGCTAAAAAAAACCCTCTCGTAACAGATGAGAAACATTTGCTGCCCTTCTTTTTTACAAATTAGACCCTTTGAGAGGTGATAGACCATTTTCTAATGCATTGAACCCTAGAGGCCTGATTTTATCTGAGCCACATACGCCCCTTCACAAGTAGCTATGGTATTAAGCCCTACAGATTTGAAAACTAATGGACTTGTAACTCACAGGCTCGGATTCTGTGTGTCTGCTATGGTCTCCACTAGATATTTTACCATGGCTAGAATGGGAATTATCCATGGGCGGTAATAGGCTATATGTATATTTTTTTTCCCATAGGATACTTCAGCCGTCCCTGGCAGTGGGAGAAGATCAAAGCCAACTGCCCTTACATTGTGCAGTTTGGCTCCACTGATGATCCTTTCCTTCCCTGGAAGGAACAACAAGAAGTGGCTGATAGGTTGGAAGCCAAATTGTACAGATTCACTGACCGTGGCCACTTTCAGAATATGGAGTTTCATGAACTGATTAGCGTGGTAAAGTCTATGCTGAAAGTACCAGCATAGGTAGGATTACTTCTGCTATTTTACATTCCAGTATGGGGTAGAGCAATGATCAGGTTATTAATAGATAAAAATTATCTATTATGAGATGATTAGTAGACACATAAAACAGATCAAAGTTCCGGAAAAATAACCCAGAAGTTCAATATTCAAACTAAGTTACAAACTGCGTTTCCATTTTCCATTGGATTTCTATCTCACAAACTGCCATGAACTAAAGCAGTATTTTTCTCATTTGATCAGGGACATAAGGACAGTTTAACCACCTTTATCTGTCCAAAGTGAGTAAGACAGAAGTGGAATCCAGCTTTCCTGATTCCCAGTTCACATTAAAACTAGTTTGTGTATGTTGTAGGAGTTGTACTCCTCTTTGAAATGAACCTTTTTCTAGTTGGCAGGGTGGGGTGGGGTGAGGAAAACGACTAAAGATCCAGAGTGTTGGCTTAGAGCTCAGAACACTAGCTGTTCTGAGCTGGCCCAAGACATTAAACCCAGACTGGGGCCTTCATCTTTGACCCCTGCCCCAGTCCTTCAAACATGTTGAGGGAGAGGGATACATATGGATCTAAGAGTTGGGTCTGCCAGGTCGGGCAGGGCACAGAAGCCCAGCCTGTACAAATATGTCAGCATAGCCAACCAGATGTGTGCTAGACCAGCGTGGTGGGAATTTGGGCAGCATGGAGAACTCGTGCCCTTTCTAAATTGTTGCCATCTGGGAAGGTAGCAGGGTGTTGCCAATTTTCTGATTTTTTGAGGGAAAAACTTCATGCAGTGGTTTTCATATCTAGGGACTATATGTTTATATACACAGTTTCTATGTATATGAATTATGCCCAATATATGTACATATGGATTACATAAGTCGACAACGACAGCGTAAATAAAAAATGTACAAACACTGCAAGACACACAAAGTCCAAGCCGCCCATTTGTGACCTCTGCCATTAGGAATTAACTTATCCAGATGCTTTAAATGATTCTCTCTAAGCCTGAGAAATGAATTTAATGTCAAAGGATGAAATTCATGGGAACAATTTAGATTTTGTTACAAAATTCTAAGTAATCTTTCCATACTTCAAATTTTGTTCTGTAAAGAGGTCTACCTTTTAAATTCTATGTTCCGTTAGCTCACTTTCAAGCATCATTCCACTTTTCTTCTGATCATACTCCTTCAAAAAAATTGTTTTTTCTTTCCAATATTTTTTGGCTGTTACAATCCCTAAGTATTGACTCAAAACAATTTCCAGTGACTTTGTACATGTTACAGAACCTTATGTTTGCTGCAAAAATATGAATTAACTCACTATTTATGTCTACAGGAGATTCAAAGCCACCATTTTAACCTGAAAAGTCTTGGCTTCTAAATGTGTTCAAAGAAAAAATGGAAAGACTCTAAACTTTTAATAGCAGTTATCTTTGGGGAATGGGAATTTTAGGTACAGTGTGAAGGAAGTCTCCTTTTTATTTTGTACACCTGGGGACTGAGTTTGTTATAGTGAACATGTATTACTTTTATAATTAAAATGACTATGTTTAAAACAACTCATTTGACATGTTAGTGAGAAGCAAATTAGATAAATCAATTGAGTAGTAATTTTCTTAAAGATGTTTGATTTGACCAAGTCTATAACCAAAGTTTGATTCTATTTGAATTGTTTGGAATTAGTAATCGTTCTACTTACTCCTGGCCTTGTTTTCTGAAGTCCTTTTTCAAAAAATTACAAACTTACACTACAAATAACAGTTAATAATATTCTGTCCTCTTTCTCCACAGAGAAATACATACAAGTGAGAAATAATTTTGATATCCTTCATTCCTATAATTAACATAGACCTATGTGACTGTAAGGATTGTGCTATATAATATGGTAGCCAGTAACCACAGGTAGCCATAAATTGAATTCATTTCTTCATTCAAGTCTTAACAGTCACGAAGTGACAAGGGGGTACTTTTACTGAACAGCATATGTGGAATACTGTCACTATAAAATGTCCAGCAGCAGTAATCTAGGGCATGTATTTTCTTCCCTTACCCACAATCTAATAATGAGTAATAGTTCAAAGTAAAAGTCACTCAACTTGAAATTACTTGTTTGACTAGTTTTTACTCAGCTGATCACCATAAAAATCATGGCTCATAAAATTTACTCCTCATCAAACGAAGCTCAGAGGAATTTTATAGAAGAATGCCACATAAACTATCCATTTAAACCACTGAATCACGGTCTCTCAGGATTGTCTGACTCCCTATGATCATGTAAGCAGAACAGAAGGGCCATGACAGACTTCAGGGGGTATCTCTTCTCAGGTGACCAAAATACCTTATACTAAATGGAAATCAACTGTAAGGATTAGGACTTCACCACAATTTGATTTTTTTTTGTTTTTTTTTTTTTTTGTTAATTTTTTTTGGTGTCATGAGTCTAGAGCCCCATAATTTGTTTTGGTCAAAGTTTACTTCTGGTGGGTAAATATCTATTTAACTATATATCGGAGCTGCTGTTGTTTGGTTTTTTTTTTAACGTTTATTTATCTTTGAGACAGAGACAGAGCATGAGTGGGGAAGGGGCAGAGAAAGTGGGACACAGAATCCAAAGTAGGCTCCAGGGTCTTAGCTGTCAGCACAGAGCCCGAAGTGGGGCTCGAACTCAAGAACTGCGAGATCATGACCTGAGCCAAAGTTGGATGCTCAACTGACTGAGCTACCCAGGCGCCCTCAGAGGTGCTATATTTTTAAACTATTGTCTCTTTTCTCCTTCAGTTAATATTCAGAATGAAAGACCTGCTATGGGAAAACCATTTAAAGGGTCTCTTTATTCTGGTGAGTCAATGAACTTTTGTTGTAGCCTTTGATTGTAAGCTTTAAAAACCAATCTTTGGCTATCAAGACATAATACAAAATCTGTAGTTAATACATGAACTGCTTCCTTCTCCCTACATCTGCCTCTCCCCCCAACTTCAGTTTTCTCATTAAATAAGACTAGCGCCTCTGTGACAGGCCAGGTTCCAAGAAGGACAAATAATGTTCTTACTATTCTAGCTTTCCTTGGGGGTGGAAGAGAAAGGCTTGTGTAGTTTCAGGCTCCTAGATTCTTCTGTATCTTCTATATATTTAATACTTGAAATGATCCTTGTTTCAAAGTGCTGGTGTCATCGAATGCTATTTTATAGAGCTGGCCACAAACTCCATCTGGTTCTTAGTTCGTTACTGAGCTGATTTCCTTTTATTGATCCCATTTATCTCAAAGTTACCCTTCTGATGGTTGCCCACTTGGAGAATCTCCAAACTGGTAGTTGAACTCCAGTGTCAGTAGTAGCTGACCTGCAATTCCTTTCCCTTGGTCCCATACTTTTGGCTTGGACACAGAAATCACTGAGTGGAGGTACAATGTGAAAATATAATAGCTGAGATCCTAAAAAGCTAACTTTTGTGCAACAGTACACTGAATAACCTAATGTTCTCTCTATGGCTAACGATTAGGACTGGAAGTACTATTAGAACTGAGAACAATTATAATGGCTTTCTGCTTAGCCTAGACTAATTACACCATGATTTTAGAAGAGAATAAGGAAACAAATCTAAAATAGGACAAGAAAAGAAGAATGGTATCCTGCTCACAATGAAGTACGAATGGAGGGTTATGGATTATGGGGCAGTTCTAGCAAATAATACTATTGAACCACAGAATGAAACTTGGAAGACTTTAACAAAAGATCAGTGAAAACATTCTCTTGAAGATGAGAATAATCTAACTATGCACTAAAAATCCTTGATAATAGTCATCATTTGCATTTGAGGTAAGTACAAAGGCATAATCCTCTGAAATAATATTTCTGACATAAGGAATTAATAATGTGCAGAAAAGAGATGTTCCACTCTCTTCCCCACTCTTCCCTAAGTGCTATTCCTGCCCCATCACTTTTAATTACTTCTCAATGAAACCACTGAGGAAAGAGAAAACAAATGGCAATAGTGAAGTAGATGTAAAAAATTTCCAATGAAGATCTTAATAACTAACTTGGAAAAGGGCATTTTTAAGCTCTAGCCATTATCATAGTATTAGGCAAATTTAGATTTATTGGCTTCTTTTTCCATGAACCATCACAAGTCTTGAAGGCTTCAGAAGGTGGTCTTCCAGAAGTTCTAAGTATTTATCGAAGAATGGATTTCAGTATTAGCCTTACCTGCTTCATATTCCGTTGGCTACTCTGCCATTATAAATTTAGTCTTCATAGATAAAAAAATATTTTTTCATAGCAGCTAGTCTATCCATTATTGTGAAGTTTGCTTTCAAGGGTATTTGATGTTCCATCACGAATTAAATTATTTGCTCTCAAAGTAACTTCATTTGCAAAATGTCAGTAAAGTTCCTAGCTCTCTTAAAATTCGAGCCACTCTGTCATATAAATACAGTTAGATGGTGAAATCTCACCACCTTCATGGCAGTCGTCAAAAACCTTTAAAAAGAAAAAAGTTTACAATCAAATGAGAGTTTTAAAATTATTATATTATAGGTAAAGTCTTAAGTGTCAACTACAACTATCCTTTTTGTTAACAACATATCCAAGACCCAACCATTCTCTAAAGTGGTATTAAAAGTGACACTTTGAAACTGAAAGAGACTAGAGCTGTAGTAGGACCTGCTGTGTGATTATAAAGTTAGTTAGTGAGAGACCTCTCACTGTAGCACTAAGATGACATGTTCTGCCCACTGGCCCAAAGGCTATTGGCAGGTAACAGGGATACAGGAAAGCAGATCTGTATGTGTGTTTGACTAGGCAAATGTTTCGTGTTTAACTACATTCTTTTTTGTGAAGGGTGCTAAGCAGAATTCCCAATATGCTCGCTTTTTTCCCTAGGAGTTGACACGAGCATACAGACAGCTTAGGCATATAGACAAGGGCCAGTATAAAGAAATAAAACAGCAGCTGTGAGGGCCGGGACAGGGCCTGCAGCACGCAGCTGGCAAGCAGTAAATGGGAACGGATGGATGGAGAGTGCTGGGGTATGCTGCAGGGGAAAGCACATCTCTGGGTTTGAATCCTGATTCTTCTAAGCTGTATATCTTGTATCTTCCTTAGCTTCAAGCTTATGCAGAAATAACACCACTAGCTCCAAGGGACAGGAGGAGATTAAATGAGACCACATAAATCTTCAAGAACATACCTGGCCTGTGACACGTTCTCAGCAAATCCTATTTCCCTCCCTACTTAGGTTAAATGATTAGCCCTCGTTAAAAATTGTCCATTATAGGGCCAAACCCAGAAAAACAAATTTCCCTAACCTGGTTATTCTAAAAAGGAATGTAAAGCCATGACTTGTTCATCAAAGGCCTGTCATCAAAGTTTACGTGGAGGTTTGAGCAGCTGTTGGTCAACTCTGAGAATCAGAAAACTGGGGTGTGCTTGCTGGTAAGTTATGTGGCATTTGCACTTGGTGGCAGTCAGGTGTGAAATGAAGCCACTTTAACTCACCGGGCAGAGTCCGCAGGGGGCCCGGACCAAACCTGTGGGCGGGATGATAGGATTGACTGCTCTATACAGTTTCATGTGTCCATCCACACTTCCAACTGTGCCTTCTTTTGCAGCGATGATAGTCATCTCTACTTTCCCGTCATAAATGAGTGTATTTAAGATAGTTTCAATGTCCTCCATGGACAATTCTACCTGAAAAGGGGACACATTAGAAAGGACACAGAAAGCACAAGAAGACATCCTATCTGAGGGTGTTTAAACAGTAAGGGTCGCAACTCCGCCATGAATGGGGAAGCATTGCGCTGATGGGTGATTTAAAGCACAGAACTGAACAGCCCAAGCTAGCACAAAGCACTGAAATGCTAAGGACAGAACTCTAACCTCATCTGTATTTGATACTTTCTTTCTATGTTTCTACCCTTAGGTAAAATCTAGAAGTCTTATAAAGTAACATTTCCTTAGCAAGAACTTGATGTGGATTTATAAAATGTTCAAGCATAAAGTTATTTTAGATATCAAATTGTCCAAATTCCTAGTTTTTTATATAAATGAGAAATCTGTGTGGGGTATCTGGGTGGCTCAGTCGGTTAAGTGTCTGACTTCAGTTCAGGTCATGATCTCACGGTTCATGAGTTCAAGCCCCGCATCAAGCTGTGTGCTTACAGCTCAGAGCCTGGAGCCTGCTTCAGATTCTGTGTTTCCCTCTCTCTCTGCCCCTGCCCCACTCACGCTCTGTCTCTCTCTCCCAGAAACAAATAAACATTAAAAAAATTTTAAATAAGGGACACCTGGGTGGCTCAGTCGGTAAACGTCTGACTTCAGCTCAGGTCATGATCTCGCAGTTCATGAGTTCGAGCCCTGCATCGGGCTGTGTGCTGACAGCTCAGAGCCTGGAGCCTGCTTCAGCTTCTGTGTCTCCCTCTCTCTCTCTGCTCCTCCCCCACTCACACTCTGTCTCTCTCTCAAAAATAAATAAGCATTAAAAAAAAAATTTTAAATAAATGAGAAATCTGGGGTCTAGGAAATGAAAACAGCTTGTCCAAATGGCCGATTCAATTTCTTCTCTGATTCTGAAAAGCATCCAGCACTATGTCTTTATATAGGTCTTCAAAAGAATATGCTGATGACGCTACTCGCCTCTTACAAGTTGGATAATACCAGTAAGTGGCAACTGATGCTATTGAGGTTTGTCATCTATGTTGAAATGTCCCTGAGAAAGTCAAGACCTTGTCAGAAGAGACTTTTGAATTTTGGGAGTGCAGTGCACTGCCAGGCCTCTACACTGCTGCTCTATATGCCAAGCTTAAGTATATACAGATCACACAGTGCCTGATGGCAGGACAGTCACCTTTGTCTAAATGGCTTAGGACAGTGCTTTCCGAAAGTGGATTCTGCACAATGTTCACAGGTATCACCTCAAAAAAGGGTCTGGGTCAAATATGTTCAGAATACATTGTAAACTATACCCCTGTGATGAAGAGTAACTTTAAAAAATTAAAATGAAGGGGCGCCTGGGTGGCTGTCTGTTGAACTTCTGACTTCGTACCAGGCCATGATCTCATGGCTCGTGGGTTCGAGCCCTGCGTAGGGCTCTGTGCTAACAGCTCAGAGCCTGGAGCCTGCTTCAGATTTTGTCTCTCTGCCCCTCCCCCACTCATGATCTGTGTCTTTCTCTCAAAAATAAACATTAAAAAAATTTTTTTTAAATAAAAAATAAGATGAAAATTCAAAACCCAAGCTCTCACCTTACTGATCCCCAATTCACAGATGTACTTCCATACTTCATGTGATGAGGCAAATGAACTATTTCTTTGTATCATTGGATTCTGTTTGCTTTCTCGTGCTGTTTCTGCCTATAAGGGTAGAAACACAAATCTCAGCATAGTGTTTTCTGAATACAATTTATATAGTCTGAAAATCAACAATGGAATATACTGTTTAGTAAAAATTATCAACTTCACCATTTTCAAGTCCTATAAAATACGATATAAACTTTTAAAAAAAGATTTGCAGTGATATGTCCTCAGTTATGCCTCACCTTGGTTTGTAGAAATTTAAAACACTGTTGGTTAAGCACCTCTACAAATTCTGATTCAAAATCCTGGTCACTGTACCAGGCTCCACCAGTCACAGACCGGTCTGGCTGCAGGTTATAGAGCATATATACTTTCTTTTTTGAGGCCTAGGAAAAAACATGCACAAGCAGATGTGGTTATAAGATAAATAAGTCTTCTGAAACTAAGATTAAAAAAAAACAACAACTCAAAACTTTGTATTTTAGAGCAGTTTTAGATTTACACAATTATTGTAAAGATGGTACATTTACCTTGTGCTCAGTTTCCCCTCTTATTAGCATCTTACATATTAGTAGGGTACATTTATTACAGTTAATGAACCAATATTGATACATCATTATTACCTAAGTCTATACTGAGATTTCCTTAGTTTTCCCCTAATGTCCCTTTTCTGGGTCAAGAACCTATTCAGGATACCACACTACATTTATTTGGTATGTTTCCTTGGCAACTTCTGGTTGTGACAGCTTCTCAGACTCTCCTTGTTTTTGAGAACTTGCCAGTTCTGAGAATTACTGGTTGGGTATTCTGTAAGATGCCTTTTGACTGAGATTTGTCTGATGTTTTTCTCAGGACTAGACCAGGAAAAAGACCACAGAGGAAGTGCCCTTCTGACCACATCCCATCAAGGGTACTCAATCGTCACCAAGTGATGATTGATCACCATCACTAAGACTTTTCGGTGTTGATGTTAACCTTGATCATGTGGCTTGAGGTAGTGTTTCTCAGTTTTCTCCACTGTAAACTTTCTTCCCTAGCCTTGCCATGTTTGGAAGGAAATCAGTACGCAGAGCCCAAACTGAAGGAGGGAGAGTTACGTTCTACTACCTAAATTACCTGGAACTCTTCTGCACAGGAGGTTTGTCTATTCTGCCTCTTTCCACTCATGGGAAGATGGGTCATTTATTTATTTCAACATTTATATCAGTATGGACTTATGAAGATTTATTTTAGACTTTGGGTTACAATCCAATACTACTTCAGTTTGAAACCTTGAAAACATTGTGTAAATGAAAGAAGCCTGATGCAAAAGACCACATACTGTATGATTCCATTTATACAAAATTTCCAGAATAGGCAGATCTGTAGAGACAGAAACTACATTAGTGGTTATCAAGGCCTACAGGCAGGGATGCAGAGGACTGACTGCTAGTGGGGTCACATTTCACGGGTGATGAAAATGTCCTAAAATTACAGCAGTGTGATGGTTGCACAACTTTGGGAATATACTAAAAACTACCAAACTGTACATTTTAAACAGATGAATCTTCTGGCATGTCAATTTTATCTCAATAATAAGGCTGTTATTAAAAATAAAGGTGGAGAA